>NC_135891.1:73990529-74590529 GCF_964194155.1 Cetorhinus maximus | reverse complement strand
ATCCTATGTTATGTAAAGGAATAGAAAAGGAAAATGAATGGTCTAAAGGCAATGATGCTGGATTGGGATAAAGCCAAATTAACCGGGCAGAAAAGTTAGCAAACTTGTCGACAGATCAGTAGTGGAATTCTTTAGTTATATGTATATTCCTATAAATTAACAAGGGGTTGCATGAAAGTATAGAGTTCCATGGATAGATAAACTTATATTTTAAAAAGAATGCATAAGGCACAGGTGGACCAACAAAACAATACATTATATTTTTGAGCAATATAGCAACTTTAAATCAGGCTGATAATCATTCTTTGATTTTGTTGTGACAGGAGCAAGCATCCTGGGTTTGTCAATGTGAAGAGGGAATGGTGCAACGACTGGAACAGGATTTTAAGATGACTCTACAACAACAGAGCTCCCTCGATGAGTGGGCATCCTGGCTTGATAATGTAGTGAATCAGGTCCTGAAACCACATGAAGGCAGCCCCAGCTTCCCAAAGGCTGCCCGCCAATTCCTGCTAAAATGGTCTTTCTACAGGTTTGTAAGCTGACAGTTGCATTCGTTCTGAGCTCTTTGCATTAAACTAGTAGGACAGGTGAAGAATTGCAGAATGACTTGGACAATATTTGCAAGTAGGCAGAACCATGACAGTTGAAAGCCCATACTAATAAGTGCCTATATCTTGGATGGAAAAGATAGAGGACATAGTTGACAATTGTTGAACTTGCCAGGGAAGAGACTGAAGGAGGTCTGGGAGGTGGACAGAGCTTGTTCAGTCAGTTATTGCAATGTAGAAGTTAAGGGAGTTTGTAGAATGCGGAGTCATATTGCCAGATCAGTAGACTGTGTCAGGCCATCATACTGAAGCTGCAAGGTGCTCTGGTAAGGTTGCAGCTTGAATACTGTTATCAAGACACATAGGCATCAAAGCACTGGAAAAGTAGAGAAGAGCCACAGGGCAGTGCCTGAGTTCTGGAGTTATGAGGGAAAGGTAGAACAATGTTTCAGCTTCAAAATGAGCCAAATGAGAAGGGACCTTAATGGCATTGATAATATTTTTAATGTTAAAATGGAATTAAAATAGTTAATTGTTAGTGCTACAAAACTGATACAAGATGGGCTTTATACTTCAGCCCTGAGCCTTTCTTCACAGAGTGACTAATACCTGGAATGTTCTTTAGGTGGAGTGGAGGCAAACAAGTCATTCAAGAGACAATCAGACACTGGGGGAATGGAGAAATTGCAGGATGGTAGGATGAGTTAGATGGGCTGAATGGCCTCTCGCTTGGGTACTTAGCTTAGTGACATATAGTGACTCAGGTACACTCGAATGGAATTAATGTTGTTAGTTATGATATGAGGAATGGGTTGTGTGATTACTTCAAAGCAGTGCTCTGGAACAAAGGTACTTGTATGTTTGAGTGCTGTTCACTGAAAATATACCCTTCTCCTACTGTCGGCCATTATCCTCTTATGCATTAAAAAGGAATTAATAACAGCATCCTGGCTCTGACAATTCAACCTCAGAAATTGCAGAATCCCATAGGCTACCATTGGAACTTTGAAAGTAAAAATGTGATGCTAGATTTACAGAGTCATAGAGTCAATAAGGCACAGAAGGAGTCCATAAAGTCCATCGAGTTCATGCCAGTTTGATATAGAGCAATCCAGTCAGCTTCATTACGCCACTCTATCCTCACTAGTGACTAACTAATTTCCTTTGAAATCATTAATTGTCCCCACCCCCACCCCGCCTGCCCGCTCCTCACTTGTAGGCAGCGAGCTCCAGGTCGTACTACTCACTGAATAAATAAGTTCTTCCTCCCATCTCCCCTTTATCTCCTACCAGAACTCAAATCTGTGTCCCCTAATTGGGGTTAGACAGAAGATTACAATCAGGTCAACCATGATCTTATTTGAATAGCGGAGCAGGTTCGAGGGGCTCCTGCTCCTTATTTGTATGTTCATAGTCCTAGTGGGAAGAATTTTTCTTCATCTAAATCTGTCGTAATCTTGTACACTTCCATCAAATCTCCCCTTAATCTCCCTTTAGCCCAAAGAGAACAACCCCAGCTTCTCCAAACTAACCTTACAGCTAAAATTCCTCATTCCTGGAACCATTCTGGTACATCTCTCTGCACCCTCTCAAAGATCTTCACATCCTTCCTAAAGTGTGGTCACCAGAACTGGATACAATACTCTAGCTGTGGCCAAACCAGATCTTTATAAGGCTTCAGCATAACCTCCCTACTTCTGTAATCAATGCCTCTATTTATGAAGATTGTATCCCAGGCTGTTAAAGGAAACCAGGGAGGAAATAGTGGATGCCCTGAGGATCACTTTTCAATCCTCACTAGGTACAGATGAGGTACCAGAGGATTAGAGGTCTGTGAGTGTTATACCATTGTTAAAAAGGGTGCAAGGGATAGGCCAGATAATTATAGGCCAAAGTCAGTCTGACTTCGGTGGTGGGCAAATTATTAGAAACAATTCTGAGAGTCACGATAATCTGTCACTTAGAAAGGCATGGATTAATCAGGGATAGTCAGCATGGTTTTGTTAAGGAAAAGTTGTGTCTTATTAATTTAATTTAATTTTTTGAGGAAGTAACAAGGAGGATAGATGAGGGTAGTGCAGTGGATGTTGTCTACAAAGCTTTTAGTAAGGCATTTGACAAGGTCCCACGTGGCAGACTGGTCAGAAAAGTAAAAGCCCATGGGATACAGTGGAATGTGGCAAGTTGGATTCAAAATTGGCTCAGCAACAGGAAATAAAGGGTAATGGTCGACAGCTGTTTTTGCGAATGGAAAGTAGTTTCCAGTGGCGTTTCACAGGGCTCAGTGTTTCTAGTGCATATTAATGATTTGGACTTAAATATGGGTGGCAGGATTGGGAAATGTTCAGGTGACAAAAATCGGCTGTGTAATTGATAGTGAAGAGGATATCTGTACACTTCGGAATGATATCAATAATTTGGTTGAGTGGGTGAAAAAGTGGCAAATGGAATTCAATCCAGAGAAGTGTGAAGTAACGCATTTAAAGAGGGAAAACAAAGCAAGGGAATCCTCAATAAATGGGAGGATATTGAGAGGGGTAGAGGAAGTGAGAGACCTTGGAGTGCATGATCACAGGTTCCTGAAGGTGGCAGGACAGGTAGATGAGGTGGTAAAGAAGGCATATGGAATGCTTTCCTTTATTGGATGAAGTATAGAATAAAAAAGCAAGGATGTAATGCTGGAACTATATAAAACACTGGTTAGGTCACAGTGGAATTTTGCATCCAGTTCTGGTCACCACATTACAGGAAGGATGTAATTACTCTGGAGAGAGTGCAGAGGAGATTTACAAGAATGTTGCCAGGGCTTGAAAATTGCAGCTATAAGGAAAGATTGGGTAGGCCAGGGTTGTCTTCCTTAGAACAGAGGAGACTGAGGGGTGACTTGATTGAGGTGTACAAGATTATGAGGGGCCTAGATTGTCAAGAAGATATAATAATGTCTGTAATATTATTGGAAATTATTTTAAAAGGTGAGGTATAAAGGGGGCAATTTGCATTTTTAAATAGACCATTAAAAAGAACGAGTGAAATATTACATCTAACCACGTGAAGCTCAGAAACGATGTGTTTATTTTTTTAAAGCTTACTATTAAAGTGGGTATTATGAAAGGGTTTTATTGTTAGAAGATTTAAAGTAAAAAGAAACGTAGTGACAATGAGAATTTACATTCAAAGAGGCAAATATGTAAAAGGAAGGCTGTTGTTATGAGGAGGAGGGATTCTAAGATCTAAAGCCTCTAGCCTGTAAACCTCAAGTCTGTCTGCAAGGATCCAGAGCTGAAAGAAACTCATTTTGAATGCGACTGTCCAGGGTGTGCTTTGCCAGGTGCCTGTTTAAATCTGAGTTTTACTGTTGCCTTAATAGGTGTGTAACTGAGAGTCAGATTAATTAGGGGATTTTTGTAGTTATAATAATAGTAATTTTGTAGACATATGTACGTGCTTACAATCTTCCTTGTATTAATAAATGTTTCATTTAGTTTTATAAAAAACCTCGAGACTTGGTGGTCTTATTACTACTGAATTCAAAGCCTGCATCTCGAAACATACAAATTGCAAAAATGGGGTTATGACAGTTGTTTCAAGTTTCCCTCTGGGATTTGACAACTCTGCCTTTACCATTGGCTGTCTCATAATAAAATAAAGTAGACAGGAAAGACCTGTTTCCCCCTAGGCGGAGTGGTCAATTACCAGGGGGCATAGATTTAAGGTGATTGGTAGCAGGACTAGAGGGAATATTAGGAAAAGCTTTTTCACCCAGAAGATGGTAGGTGTCTGTGGAATTCGCTGCCCGGATTGGTGGTTGAGGCAAAAACCCTCAACTCGTTTGAAAGGTACCTGGATCTGCACCTGAAATGCTGTAACCTGCAAGGCTACAGACGGGGTGCTGGAAGGTGGGATTAGAATGGGCGGCTAGTTTTTTTCAGCTGGCGCAGACATAATGGGCTGAATGGCCTGTGGTTCTATCTCATGTGCTTTGTTCACTACTCTCTCGACATGTCCTGCCACGTTCAAAAATCTGTTCACATGGACCCCTCTTTAAAACTGCCATTAAGACTATATTGCTTCTCTGTATCCCTTCTACCAAAATTCATCACCTCACACTTATCCGTATTAAATTCCATTTGCCACTTGTCTGCCCCTTCTGCTAGTCTATCTGTGTCCTGTTGCAGCCGATTGCTATCATTCTCACTGTTTGACACAGTTCCAATTTTTGTATAATCTGCAAATTTTGAAATTTTACCCTGCATTCCAATATCTAAGTTATTTATATGTATCAAAAAGGCAGTGTTCCCAGCACTGAACCTCAGGGAACACCACAGTCTACCATACTCCAGTTGAAAAATCAGGACTCGCCATTTTCTGTTCTTAAGCCAAGTTTTTACATTTTTATTCTGTGAGCCTCAATTTTGTTAACCAGATTTTTATGTGGTACTTCGTAAAATGCTTTCTCAAAATCCAAATGGACAACATCCATTGCACTCCCCTCACAAAAAAAAACACAAAGTGTCACCTGGCGGTGTACTTGATAATTAATAATGAAAACTCCCTTCATCGACCTTCTCTGTTACTTCATCAAAAAATTTAACTGCATTAGTTAATCATGATCTGCCTTTTACAAATCCAAGCTGGCTCTCCTTAACTAACTCAAACCTCTCGAAGTGCCTGTTTTTTGTCCTGATTATTCTTTCTAAAACTTTACCCACCACTGATGTTAAACTGACTGGCTTGTAGCTATTAGGAATGTTCTTACACCCTTTCTTGAATAAGAGTGTCACATTTGGCACTCTCCAATCCTCTGCCTCCTCCCCCATATCTAGGGAAGATTATGGCAAGTTCTTCTGTTATCTCCATTCCCACTTATTTTAGCAACCTGGGATGCTAGCCATCCAGACCAGGCGAATTACTTACTTAGCATAGACAGCCTTTCCAGCACATCCTGAAGATCAAATTTCACCCCATTCGTCACCTCTAATGTCTCCACTTCTACCAATATTTTGTCAGCATCCTCTTCCTTAGTAAACACTGATACAAAGAACTCATTAATTATTCTGGCTTTGCCCTAGACCTCAAAGGATATAATCATCATCCTTGTCTCTCATAGACGCCATCCCCCTCCTCTGACTTCCCACTTGCTATTTACATGGTGGTAGAAAATTTTTGGATTCCCTTTTATGTTAACTGCCATTCTATTCTCATATTTTCTCTTTGCCAGTTTTACTTTCCTCTTCACTTCCCTTCTCAACATATTGTACTTGGCCTGGTTCTCGCTTGAAGAGTTAACCTGACCTAACACCCTCTTTTTTTGTTTCTTCATATTCTCTAACTCCCTCACCATCCAAGGAGCCCGGGTTTTGGTTCCCCTACTTTTCCCTCTTGTTGGAATGTACCTAGCCTGTACCTGAAAAGTCTCTTCCTTCAAAGATCACCCATTATTCAGTTAGATTTTCCTGTCAGTCTTTGGCTTTGTTTTATCCTGGCTATATCCTCTCTTATCCTATTGAAGTTAGCCCTCTTCTAATTTACAATAGTATCCCAGTATCTTTACAATGCAGAAGGAGGCCATTTGGCCCATCAAGTCTGCATTGGCTCTCTGAAAGAGCATTCCACCTAGTCCCACTCCCCTGCCTTATCCCCGTAATCTTGCACATTCTTTCTTTTCAGGTAGCAATCCAATTCCCTTTTGAATACCTTGATTGAACCTGCCTCCTCCACCCTTTCAGGAAGTTTATTCCAGACTCCAGCCACCCTCTAGGTGAAAAAAATTTTCCTTACATCACATTTACTCCTTTTGCCAATTTTTTGAATCTGTGCCCTCTAGTTCTTGAGTGAGAACAGTTTCTCATTATTTACCCTGTCCACACTCCTCAGGATCTTGAATACCTCTATCAAGTCTCCTCTCAGCCTTCTTTTCTCTAAGGAAAAGAGTCCCAACCTCTCCAATCTATCCTCATAGCTACAATTCTTTATACCTGGAATCATTCTTGTGAATCTCCTTTGTATTATCTCCAAAGCCTTCAGATCCTTCCTCAAGTTTGATGTCCAGAACTGGACACAATATCTTATACAAGTTCAACATGACCTCCTTACTCTTCTACTCAATGCCCCTTCTAAGATACTATATGCTTTATTAACTGTTCTCTCAACATGCCCTGCCATCTTCAATGACTTATGTACATATACACTGAGGTCCCTTTGTTCCTGTACCTCCTTTAGAGTTTCTCCCTTTATTTTTTTACTGTCTCACCATATCTTTCCTTCCAACATGAATCACCTCTCACTTCTCTGCATTGAACTTCATTTGTCACTTGCCTGCCCAATCCGCCAGCATGCCTATGTCCTTTTGAAATTCAAGACTATTCCCATTACAATTGACAACATTTCCAATCATCTAATCATCTGCAAATTTTGAAATTATACCCTGCACACCACAGTCTAGGTCATTAATGTATATCAGGAAGAGCAAGGGTCCCAACACTGACCTTTGGGGAACTCCACTACAAACCTTCCTCCAATCTGAAAAACAATCATTTATCACTACTCTGTTTCCTGTCACTCAGCCAATTTCTTATCCAAGTGTCTACTTTCCCTTTTATTCCATGAGCTGGAATTTTGCTCACAAGTCTGTTATGTGGCACTGTATCAAATGCCTTTTGAAAATCCATATACACCACATCAACAGCGTTTCCCTTATCAACCTTGTCTGTTAGCTCCTCAAAAAACTCCAAGTTAGTTGAACATGATTTTCCCTTAATGAATCCATGTTGGCTTTCCTTAATTATCCTGCACTTGTCTAAGTGACTAGTGTCTCTGCAATTTCCACTTTCACTTCTTTCAGTACCCTTGGATGCATCTTATCTAGTGCTGGAACCTTATGTATTTTAAGTAAAGATAGCCTTTCCAACACCACCTTCCTCTCGATTATAAGTTCTTCTAGTGTACCAGTTACCTCCTTTCTCACCTCGGCCTGGGCAGCATCTTCTTCCTTTGTAAAGACAGATGCAAAGTACTCGTTCAACACCTTCACTATTTCTCCAGCTTCCACATGCAAATCCCCTTTTTTGTCCCTACTTTTTCCTTTACTACCCTATTATTATTTGCATGCTTAAAGAAGACCTTGGGATTCCCTTTTATGTTCACTGCCAGTCTCCCTTCTCCCTTTTCATCTTTACCTCTCTCTCGTCATCCAGAGTGCTCTGGATTTATTTGTCCTCCCTTTCCCCTTCAAGAGAATATACCTTGACATTGCCTGCAATACTTTTTCTTTGAAGGTGGTCCATTGTTCACCCACTGTCAATTCTCCCAACATTTGATTTTAACTCACTCGACTCATGCATTCTCATCCCATTGAAGTTGGCTTTCCCCCAATTAATTATCCCTGCTCTGGATTGTTCCCTGTCCTTTTCCATGATTAACCTAAATCTTATAACCCAATGGTCACTGTCCTCTAGAGGCTCTCCCACTGATATTTGATCCACTTGGGCCAACTCATTCCTCAGAACCAGGCCCAAAAGTGCATGTCCTCTCATTGGACTGGAAACATACTTATGCACAAAATTATCTTAAACACATTCCAGGAACTCTCGCCCCTTTTTTTCCCTTTGTACTATTCTTATCCCAGTCTTTATTTGGATAATTGAAGTCCTCCATTAAGAATACTCTTATAATTCTTACACCTCTCTGTAATTTCTACTTTAGTTTGTTCCTTGCTCTTCTCCACTACAAATCTGAACCTTTTGATATGATGATCACTCTTGCTCAAGTGTTCCTGCACAGACACTTGGTCTACTTCATTCCGTAGCACCAGATCCAGCAATGCCTCTTGCCTATCTGGAACAAAAACCGAATGGTCAAGGAACTTCTCCTGAATACATTTCAAAAATTCCTCCCCATTCTTATCCTTCTTCATTATCCCAATCGATATTTGGGTAATTAAAGTCCACCAATATCACCTTACAGTTCTTGCATATCTCTGATTTCCTTGCAGGTTTGCTCCTCCTCTCCTTTCTCCCTCTCTCTTTCTTTCTCCCTCTCTCTCCCCAATTGGAGGCTGATAGTGTTATGATATGGCAGGTGGTATTTGCCAGGCTGACCAAATCCACAAGGGAAACTTCGCAACTTTTGCAATTTGTATTTATTACAAGAAGGCTTGTGCACTGAAGTCAGAAGTAGATTCCATTACTGCCTTTAGAGATTTTAAAGATTAAAGTAAAACATTTATTGACAAAAGAAAAAAATTTAAACACACATAAGATTACAGTTACAGAGTTATAACAGTTCCCAAAAATTCTACTTAACCAGACTCTCAAGCACCACCCCCCCTCCCCCCACCCCCCCAATTAAAGGCAACATTCCAAATTTATACAGTTATCCAGCAATATTATCACAAGTACCCACTGGACAATGGGCTTCCAAAGGCTTTTAACACAACTTTGGTTAGTGGAACAGCAAACGTCTGCAGTATGGCTAGAGGCTTTTCCCCAAGTCTGTTTCACACAGTCACCTTTCGGGATCTCACACGGCCACACCTCTCTCAGCCTTCCATCCTTCTTTAAATGTATTTCTCCTTTTTTGATCTGTAAATCCCATTGTTTCAACTTGCCTTTAGAAGTTACTTTTCACAGAATATAAAAATCTTTCATGTTATCATTATGGCCAGCACTTTTGGGAAAAATCAACATAGTAACCTTGCCTTATTTATCTTGCCAGTTGTAAACATTTTCCATGCCCCTGTGAAAATCAAACACTTCTCCACTTATCTGAAAATGCAAATTTCATTCACACTGTATCTGCTGAGACCTTACCCTAGTTTACTCTTCTCCATTTCAAATGCCTGTTTTACACCTGACTTCTTTGATAATTTAAACCTTGCAGTCTAATCGTCTCTAGTTTAGTTAAATTAGCCACACCCACACAAACATAAGCCTGCTTTAAAGTATCCCACAGTAACATTAGGAAAATATGATAGTTCCTTGACAATAGAATATCCTCCCACCCCCTGTAATGTGATCACCCCCTTTTTGCTTCTCAACTCTAACCAAATGGATTCAGTCTTTGCCCCCTCAAGGGCATCCTCTCTTTCCAACACTACAATGTATTTGATCAGTACTGCTGCTCCACCGCCCTTTTTCCCTTCCCCATTTTTCTGAACACTTTTTGTATTCCTGAATATTAAGTGCCTCGTCCTCACCATTTATAAGTCAAATTTCCATTATTGCCACTGCATCATATTCCCACACAGCTATTTGTGCATGTAGCTCACCAACTTTATACACCATACTTTGTGCTTTTACATACATGCATTTTAAATCTGTCACTATATCCCACATGGTGGTCCTTGGTCTGCTCCTATCTAATATGGTACTACTTCCTTCTCCAGTACTATCCAACACTCTCACTCCTTTATCCACCTAATTCCTCTTTCTACTTCTATATGCTGGTGCCCGTCATCTTGCCGATTTAGTTTAAACACTTCCCAACCACACTAGTGAACTTCCCCACTAGGACAATGGTCCCAGTCCTGTTGAGATGCAACCCGTCCCTTTTGAAAAGGTGCCTCCTGTCCCAGAACTGCCATAGTTTAGAGAGAATACTCACCATCCAGTCACTTACCTGCTTTCTTGTGACCTCATACTTTGATTTTTTTTCAAATACGCTCACTCCGTCTCCTGCACTGTTCTCTCTCAGGCTATCTCTCTGTCTCCCATGGACTTCTCACTGTGGGTCTGTGACACTATTCTCTCTTGGACTCGCTAGCAGTTAGGAATCACTATCTTCAGCACTGGTATCAAGTTAAAAAGGGCAGGAGCAACTCATGTAGTCCCTGCGTCCCTATACCAAGAACTGATTGACAAGTATAACTGAATTCTAAACCTTCATAATGGTTTCTTAAAGAATGTATATATGAATTATAAAACCACACTCCCATTTGTTCCATTTATTTAAAACTCAGGAGATTAGCGATACTGCCTTACTTTGGTCTAAAGGAGTAATTCTGAAGAATTTATGACACAAGCTTGAAAAGTGGAGTAAATTGGATGGAGTCACCAAGTGCAGTGTCAAATATTTCAAGGTGCACCTGGATTAGAGATGCAAAGGCACAGAAGAATTTCCACAATAATTTGAAGAGCTAATTTCCTATTTCATGTTTAAAGATAAATTTTTTTAAATCCAAAAATTAATTTCACCATATTGCCCTGTAAACACTCCACTGTCTCTCAGCATTAAAGCACTATTGATCCAAATAACTTTTCCCAATCTAGGCTACCATGTTGCAGTTGCAGAAGTTCTCATTGGTGGAGAAAAAAAGAAATAAACGCTACATTGGTTTCTGCCTGCTGGCTTGCTGACCTGCCACTGCACCCATCGATACCCAGCGATCCGCCACTGCACCCAGCACTGTGGCACTAAATCACACAAGTGTAGAAGGTGCTAGGTTCAGTTCACAGTCTGTGCTGAGCAGCTGATGTCAGCTGGAGCAACAGAATCGGACAGAGTCAGCATGGATTTATGAAAGGGAAATCATGCTTGATAAATCTACTAGAATTTTTTGAGGATGTCACTAGTAGAGTTGATGAGGGGGAGCCAGTGGATGTGGTTTATTTGGATTTTCAGAAGGCTTTCGACAAAGTCCCACATAAGAGATTGGCATTTAAAATTAAAGCGCGTAGGATTGGGGGTAGTGTATTGAGATGGATAGAAAACTGGTTGGCAGACAGGAAACAAAGAGTAGGAATAAACGGGTCTTTTTCCGAATGGCAGGCAGTGACTAGTGGGGTACCGCAGGGATTGGTGCTGGGACCCCAGTTATTCCAATATATATATTAATGATTTAGATGAGGGAATTAAATGTAATATCTCCAAATTTGCAGATGAGACAAAGCTGGGTGGGAGGGTGAGCTGTGAGGAGGATGCAGAAATGCTTCAGTATGATTTGGACAAGCTGAGTGAGTGGGTAAATGCATGGCAGATGCAGTATAATGTGGATAAATGTGAGGTTATCCATTTTGGTAGCAAAAACAGAAAGGCAGATTATTATCTGAATGGCTATATATTGAGAGAGGGGAATGTGCAACGAGACCTGGGTGTACTTGTACACCAGTCGCTGAAGGTAAGCATGCAGGTGCAGCAGGCGATAAAGAAGGCAAATGATATGTTGGCCTTCATAGCCAGAGGATTCGAGTACAGGAACAGGGATGTCTTGCTGCAATTGTACAGGGCCTTGGTGAGACCACACCTGGAATATTGTGTGCAGTTTTGATCTCCTTATCTGAGGAAGGATGTACTTGCTATAGAGGGAGTGCAGCCGACTGATTCCTGGGATGGCGGGACTGACATTTGAGGAGAGATTGAGTCGATTAGGATTATATTCGCTGGAGTTCAGAAGAATGAAGGGGGATCTCATAGAAACTTATAAAATTCTAACAGGACTAGACAGGGTAGATGCAGGAAGGATGTTCCCGGTGGTGGGGGAGTCCAGAACCAGGGGTCACAGTCTGAGGATATGGGGTAGACCATTTAGGACTGAGATGAGGAGAAATTTCTTCACCCAGAGAGTGGTGAGCCTGTGGAATTCGTTACCACAGAAAGTAGTTGAGACCAAAACATTGTATGTTTTCAAGAAGGAGTTAGATATAGCACTTGGGGGCGAAAGGGATCAAAGGATATGGGGAGAAAGCGGGAACAGGCTATTGAGTTGGATGATCAGCCATGATCATAATGAATGGCGGAGCAGGCTCAAAGGGCTGAATGGCCTACTCCTGCTCCTAGTTTCTATGTTAACAGAGGCCTCAGCATCCTTGGACTTAGCAGGGAAGATCAGCTAATGACCCTTGCTGGAAGTATGTGGATTGTTGGTGAGGACAGGATCGGGCTCGGATGTGAATACCCACCACCTGTGGTGGAATAACTTTTCAGCACCATCTGGGTGATTTCATGAAGAATGGGCAAAGTGCCAGAGTATTGAGTGCCCATGGAATCATATGCCAGAAAGATTCACCAGCACTCTGGGGGAAAAGGAGGAGGACTGAATGAATTTCTAGTATCAAAGTAAATCGTCCTCTTGATTTTATATATGAAACTACTATGGTAGTTTAGAAATGTTCACCTTTGCAGATCTTCTGTTCCACATGAACAAAGCTTTTATGTTTTGTTTGTTTTAAGGTGCTCATGTGATGCTTTTATTTCAGTTCCATGGTCATTCGTGATCTGACCTTGCGTAGTGCAGCCAGTTTCGGTTCATTTCATCTTATCCGACTGCTTTATGACGAATACATGTTTTATCTGGTGGAACATCGTGTAGCCCTAGCGACAGGCGAAACTCCTATAGCGGTGATGGGAGAGGTATGTAAGCGATCAGTAGTGTGGTATTTACTCAATATAAGGCTGGAGGGTTGGTTTTCTGAAGGATGGAAAACTGTACAGGGCTACAGGGAAAAGGCAGAGAATGGCACAAGGTGAATTGCTCCTTCAGAGAGCCAGCACAGACATGATGGGCCAAATGGCACCATGTGTGCTGTAACCATTCTAGGCACACATTTTTTCAGTTTATTTGGGGAATATTCATGAAAAAATATTTAATTTGTATTTACATAATGTTTAAAAATGTCCTAAAGTGCTTCCTAAAACCATGAAGGAAATTCATACCAAGTCAAAGAAAGAAAAACTAGGAAAGGCTATGGCATTGAAATCAAGTTTGGAGGTGATGAAGATGGACTGAGGCAGAGGACAATGCAGGAGTTGTTAATGACCAGGAAGGCACATCAAGCTCATGGCAAGGATAATGGGCGTTCGTGCTGAGGGAATGTGATTGGATAATGAACAAACAATCTGACAGCATAGAGACAGTGAAGGTGGGGGGAGGATGGGGCTGGGATGTGGTGGGGAGGTAGAACTGCATGTGGAAACTGACCCCCACATCTGCGATCACATTGTCAAGGGGCTGTATGTAAATAAAGACAAGGAGTGGACCAAGGATAGAACTTGGGGGAAGAGAAGCCAATCTAAGTGACGATCTAAAAACAAAGGCAGGGTTTTTTTTTTAAATCAGTTTTCTGAGAGAGATTTTTGGGGAAAGGGAAATAAATATCTGCGGAAATTTGCAAGACACCCTGCACTCCAGATCCCACTACGTCGTGGGATATCCTGCCCATGTGCCCAAAGATCTGTGCTTCAGGAATTGACCTGTTCAGTCACATGAAGACACATGACAGACCCTAAGCAGACATCATCTTCGAACCACAGGACAGCAACATGACTTTTAAAGTGCCATTTTTGTTTTAGAACTATTGGTCAGTTTAAGTTGAATAGCAAAAATATGAAGCATTCTCCAAGTTACATGAATCTGGACCAGACTGCCAATGAGTTCTAATGCTATTTGTTCTGTTTCTCCTAGTTTGGTGATCTCAGTTCTATATCTCCTCTACAAATGGAGAAAGGTAAGAATTTTCTGATTGGTTGCTGCCTGTGATATCTCTGAACTTCAGGTGTGGAGATTCCCAGTGCTACACATCTAATTTCATGATAGAAACATAGAAAATAGGAGCCGAAGTAGGTCATTCGGCCCTTTGAGCCTGCTCCGCCTTTCAATATGATCATGGCTGATCATCTATCTCAATGCCATACCCTTGCTCTCTCCCCATACCCCTTGATGCTTTTAGAGTCTAGAAATCTATCTCTTTCCTTCTTAAATATATTCAGTGACTTGGCCTCCACAGCCCTCTGTGGTAGAGAATTCCACAGGCTCACCACCCTCTGAATGAAGAAGTTTCTCCTCATCTCGGTCCTAAATGGCCTACCCCGTATCCTGAGACTATGACCCCTGTTCTAGACGCCCCAGCCGGAGGAAACATCATCCCTGCATCCGGTTTGTCCATCCCTGTCAGGATTGTATAAGTTTCAATGAAATTCCCCACTCATTCTTCTAAACTCCAGTGAATACAGGCCTAGTCAACCCAATCTCTCATATGACAATCCTGCCTTCCCAGGAAACAGTCTGATGAACCTCCGCTACACTCCGTCTATGGCAAGTATATATTTTCTTAGGTAATGAGACCAAAACTGCTCACTGTTCCAGATGTGGTCTCACCAAGGCCCTGTACAGCTGCAGCAAGACATCCTTGCTCCTGTACTCAAGTCCTTTCGCAATGAAAGCCAAGATACCATTTGCCGCCTTAACTGCTTGCTGCACCTGCATGCTTGTTTTTAGTGATTGGTGTACAAGGACACCCAAGTCCCTTTGTGCATCAACATTTCCAAATTTATCACCATTTAAATAATACTCTGCCATTTTGGTTTTGCTACTGAAGTGGATAACTTCACACTTATCCATGTTATACTGCATCTGCCTTGTATTTGCCCACTCACTCATCTTGTCTCAATTGCTTTGAAGCCTCTTAACATCCTCCTCACCACTCACGTTCCCACCTAGTTTTGTGTTGTCAGTAGACCTGTGGCAATTTGTTTAATTTGAGCTTCTGAATGAAAGACAAGCATTTAATGTTTATTCAAAAATGACTTATGTTTTTTCCAAAATATATCAATTATTCTTGGATAATGGATGAAGGTTCAATTTAATAGTTTAGCTAAAGTAATCTTACTGTGTAAACACACAAAGGAATCAGGGTAGGAATAGGATGAAAGAGAGTTTATTAACTTTAATTTCTCAATTGGCCATATCCGTCATCAGGGATGGAAGTTATATTCCAAAGTCTAATTTGTGGCATTTTGTGACTCTGCTTTAAATGAATTTTTGAACAGATGATGGGAGTGGGATGGAAAGTGAGGTGGATACCGATTCGAGAGGCGTGAGTGAGCCTCCTGTCAAACGGGAGCGTGTGGACCTCAACCATTCCCTTCAGGAGCTGGACGTGTCCACTCACCAGGAACTGATGAATTCAATATAATCTAATTGGACTGAAACAATCGAAACCTCCAGTGAAACACTGTCCAGGACTCTGGGTCAGGAAGAATAACCCAACCTCCAGACTTTGGCTGAGGCCTGCTTAAGACCACAAAAACTAAATGTACAAGGTGCCCAAATTAGTCCTGTGTATCACATCTCCAACCCTCAATGGCTGGATGCAGTGATAGTTGATGTGGCTGACAAGTATCAGGGCAGTGATGATCCAGCAGGAAGAACAATATCAGCCAGACGAGTCCTTGTCCACTGGAATTAAATAGCTGGAGCTGCTTGGTGTGCAGAGTCCAAGAAAAATATTTTGCTGTGACCATTTTAACACTGAGTCAAAAATGGTTTATGTTTTTAACCCTATTTCAAAATTTCTGCTTTATTCATTATTGCAGAACCATTGGTGGAAATGCATCCCTGGTGGGAAACGCTCTTCATAGTCAAAAGAAGGTGGGAGTTTAACTGACCACTAATTTGATTATGGCAGGAAACTCAGTGTTCTATTTTTGTAAATACAAGGAAAGGTTTACTTTTGTAATTGTTTATGTATCTTCCCCGCTCCACTGCAATCCAGAGGTTGACAATACCACTCCAGTCTTTCTTAAGATGTGTTTGCACGATTCAATTTCTTTTGTTAAAAATTTTAATCTGCACGTGCAAGGAAGTGCACCTGGCCTGTGGAACTGCACATCTGGCTGGCCCACTGAGAACCAGGCTCTGCTCCGGGCGCAGCACACCGTCGGGAGAACTCCTTGGCTGCCCATGAGTTGACTGGGTTTGAGGTAGAAGATTAGCAGGCCGAGTGTGAAATCTTGCCTTTCTAACAGTTCACTTCCTTCAGCTGGGAGACTGACTAAATGGAATCATGGACTTATCTGCAGTCTCAGCTACCTCTGGTTAGCAATGAGCATTGAGTCTGAGCTGGATTAACCTATCAGTTTTGCTCAACCCCCTCCAACATTAGACACTTCAGTTCTATGTGACTTACCGTATAAGCCAGCTCTGGCATACATTTCTGTTACTGCGGGAAAATTGCCTTATTTTACCCATTTTCTGGTTAACATGAGTCTAGCTACTCAATACTTTAGCTAGCAATGAATTAATTGCATGCCTTTATTGGGGTATGATTCCATTTTGTGCATCAGGGATACCAGTACATGCATTACACTGTGCCTTAGGGAAAATACTGGGATATTCAATGAATTATGTGCCTGCACTGGTCTGAGACCCAGAGACTGTGAACTAACTTTTAAAGCCTGACATTTTTACTTATTTTTGCTACTGATGGTTCAGTAACATCAAACATATTGCTTACAATTACAATCGCTAAATATACAAAGTAACTGAAGAAAATACCTTGATACTTTGTCTACTTATCCCTCCAGTTGTGTGTCATATATTGCAGTTTTAAAACATATTTGATACAGTCCATTGTTAACGGAAGGAAAATTGCAGTTGAGGCCAGAGCGCAGATTCTGGTGTTGACAGCCGTATTTGCTCTTGAACAGGGCATTTTGTTTTGATTTTTGATCATTAACAAGTCTGACTCAGATTGAGACCAGATATGGTACTGTCATTGGGACTCAGGAAGGTATCAGACCTTTTGTGTAGATTTTGTTCAGGTTTTGTGCCAAGTACACAGATCCTCATCCAGTCATCATTTTTTGATTATGATTGGATCAATTCTACAAAACTTAACCATCTTACTGGGGCAGTAGCTCTGATTTACATACAACACTGCCTTAGAATGGGTGAACAAACAAGTTTTTCAATCTGGTAATAAGGTCTTTTTTTTCCCTCCTGTCTCCATTTCCCAGGCAAAATTCTTTTTGTGTGAAGGTAAATTCAGAGATTCCCACTCCTCCAGTGGGGAGCTGTTTATGAATTGATGCAGTTGGAAAAGTTAGCATCCATGGTTGGAAATGTGTGGCCCACACACGTAAACCCTGAGAGTACAGGATGCTGAATGAAACTTATTGACACAAGTGCACTTTTAGTTTACTACAGTTGTTAAACATTGAGCTTCCCACCCATGAGTTTTCGTGAAGCAACCAACCAGTGTTAAAGGCTTTCTTGGGCCTTTCTCTGCTGTCCAAGGGCATGGCAGACATTTAGCAAGGGAGGTGTTGGTGCATCACGGGTTAGTGTCTTAATGTTGTAATCATGACATCACATGGAAAAACTGGCAAGTTTTAATGCTTTGAAATGACCAAGTTTGTGTAAAGATCCAATCTTGTCACTTGATCTTGAAGAATATGTCTGTCTGCAGACTGCTGTATGTTGGTTCACATTCAGTCAATGTTTCAGCTGCTGTCTCTCACCAATTAGCAGTGTTGCCACTTGCACCTGGGAATTTAAACCTGAATCATGGAGCTCAGTCTCGCCATATGAAACTTCTCAAAACTCTGATCTACTATTCATGTATTCTTCTGAACTTAGTCATGGGGTGAAATTTTACGGCCCCTCCCGCCGGCAGGATTTTCCAGCCCCGCCATAGCCAATGGACTTTTGAAGAGCTCACTGCATTTTCCAGCCCCGGCCCCGCCCCTGCTGCGATGAGGCCGTAAAATTCCACCCATGAGGTTTTAACAAATGTGCTGAAAAGCCATTAGAGGTTGTAAACTGATGGTGATTCCATTTTGTGAAGCTCATCTGCATGACTGGCTGATTGTGTTAAATATAATTGATAAAATCTTTTTTTTCTAAATCCATTAAATCAGACAACACAACACATCCAGACCTCAAAGGTTTTGCACCAACTCTAAGGTGGAGGTGAATTAAATTAATATATTTGAGGTGAATAGTTATCAGAATGGTCTATTCCGTTTATAGAGGGGAGAGGTTTAAATTGTGCATTGTAGTGGCTTAACTAGAATCTGCTGGTCTAAGTGGATTTCACATGAACACCTAGCCCAGAAGTTTTGTTTTAAACCAAAATTTCTCTTTAAATGTTTAATGTTTCTAATCAATTCTCTACTGCTGAAGCTGAGAAAAGATAAATTCAGTGTCGTTTTCCAGGGAATAATTTTGTGTCATCAACTTTGCTTCGGTTTTTAAAAAAAACTGTTTGAAAAATATACTGATGTAAATTTTTTAGATGTATTCTCTTATTTTGTAATACCCAAGTGCTCCCAAAGTAGTTTTTTTTACCTACCTTTGCTGATGAAAAGGATTTCTGTGTTGTAAACTTCTACTTTGTGTAGTGCACAATTTTGCAATAGAGCAAAAATTACCCAAACCAGTTGGCAAAGGGGTTGCATTGCAAAGGTTAAGAGTGGAGGCTCATGATCAACGTGCAAATAATGATAAATGCGCAATATCTTTTAAAATTAAAATCTCAATTCATGTGGTATGTTTTTTGGTTCAGTGCATTAGGCATTACTGGCTGTTCCGATTGTATGGAAACTTAGGAACAGGAGTAGATCGTTCAGCCCCTCCAGCATGTTCTGCCATTAAATTAGATAATTGCTGACTGTGGGCGGAATTATCTGCTCCCATTTGCGGGAGATCTCAATAATTGTTTTACGTTGTCGTAAAACCAGATTGCAATCATCCGCTCCACCCATCAATGCGTTTCCCACCACAGCACGTCTGGAACCTAATTTCAATACTTTAGCATCTCATAAGCCCTGCTCGCTGACGCCAAAGTGTTTCACAACAGCACATAAGCGATGTGCACCTGGCGATCTGCACTTCGTTCGAGACTTTGAGGTTTGTTTGCTTACCTTGCTTCGGGCTGCACTCGTGGTCATCAGTGCCAGGCTTCACAGGCAGCACCATGTCACTTTTGGGGGGCACTCACGGGCAGGTTTCTACCTACCAGACCAGCCATAAGGCAGAGGTGGCTTTTCAATGGCTGCAGGGTTAGGGCTTGTTTGGGGAATGGGGAGTAGTGTCCTCAAGCGAGGGAAGAGGCTACAGGGTGAGGGCTGTACTGGGGAAGGTAGGTATGCTGGGGTACATGTTGATCTGTGCAAGTGGCCTCGATGGTGAGTGCTGAGGAGGAAGTC
The DNA here is from genome assembly GCF_964194155.1 of Cetorhinus maximus. Classification (NCBI taxonomy): domain Eukaryota; kingdom Metazoa; phylum Chordata; class Chondrichthyes; order Lamniformes; family Cetorhinidae; genus Cetorhinus; species Cetorhinus maximus. The sequence continues at coordinate 74,571,057 of NC_135891.1, read as the reverse complement.
TCCAGAGGAGATGAGGCCAGATGGAGATGTGAGGGTGTGTGAGAGAGAGTGAGGGCAGAGTCAATACACAGGACACACACACAGGGGCCGAGTCAATACACAGGACACATACACAGGAAGAGCCAATACACAGGACACACACAGGATCAAAGCTAATACACAGGACACATACACACACGGGAGGAGCAAATATACAGGACACACGGGGTCAAAACCAATATACAGGGCTGGCAGCATAGATGAGGATCATTCATCCTCTTTTGTGCAGCGTTGACACTGACCAGCACTGCCACCGTCTCCCAAGTCGGAGTGGTGAGATTGCTGGACCTCCTGTGGCCAGAGTGGGGGTGGAGGACATCACACCAAGCCTCCAAAAGGCATTCCAATGACGGGTCACTGAACTCTTCTTGGCTTTCAGGGCCATATCTTCACTGGAGTAGTCCTGGGCTGCAAACATTGAGAATTGTGTGCATGGCTGCAGTTTAAATATGGCATCCAGAGTGAGGTAACGGTGTGGCGGGTGATTCAGAGGCTGCCTGCCAGTGAGATGGTGTGTTTCCTGTGGCTGCATAATTAATGAGACAGGAAGAGGACGATACTGTGTGAAAAGCTGCCATTGCGGCCAGTGGGTAAAACGTCGTTTTTCATGCACTTAGTGCAATTCTGGGGCAATTCCACCTTGTGTCTTGACCCCATTTACCCACCTTTGTTCTTTATAGATTGCCTAACAAAAATCTACCTATTTGTTGATGCTTTGAGTGCTGTGCAGTAAGTAACATCCCAGGTTACACTGGCCCACACACTGGTCACTTCTGCATCAACATAAATGTACCTACAGTAACCTGTGTTGTCCATGTTCCTGCACATGTGCAGTGATGCTCTGAGTTTCAGTGCCACCTTGTGGGCCTTGCCCCTGCTTTATGTGATGACCTACACACTGGGGCTCCACTGCTCCTGGTAGGTTGTGTATGGTTTCAGTGTAACATGGTGACACACTTGGACTTGGGGCTTCTATTGCCTTCACCTGTTAAACCTAGTGCAGCTTACTGACATCCCAGCCTGCTCTGGGTATTGCAGCTAATATTGCAGCATATCTCAGTAACTTTCTACAGTCAGACCACTGGGCAGAAGTTGATTTAAAGGTTATACTGTGGCAGGATTCCTGGCAGATAACTGAAGGGGTGTAACTTAACTGCGAGATTCAAACCAAGGCTGCTCGTGAAGCTCGACTGTTATAGAGTTTCACTCACTGTGTTCAATGATTTGCTCTGCCCAAAGATGACACACAAATGTGTTATCCTCATCCACTGTGAGAAACTGAGCTGCTGTGCCAACTGCACATAGTCTGCAGCCTGTTCATGGTGATTTTAAGCCAGAGAGCCAGAAAGTATGGTCTGCATCTTATTGAGTGGTCTGGACTTGTTCTCCCTCCATTTGTAAATTTAATGGTGCAATAGAGACCAGTATTTCTCTAATTGTTTAGTGATGCAAATACATCCAGTGTTACCCCCATGACACAACAGAAAAGCTGGCTGAGGTGGTGAGTGACTTGGGGTCACAGCAGCAAATCCATAGGTTGTTCCCTCTACTTCAGTGTCCACAAATCACACCTAGGGCTAATGCAGCCTTTAACATGATGCAGAACTTTGGATGAAAGACTGAATGATCTTTCATGGTAATATTGAGTGGCGCACCATTTTGTAGGATTAACCAGACAGCTCTTCCTTTTTAATTCATTCCACTCATATTTACTGCAGTGCTCTCTGTGTGGAATTTTTTTTAGACATTAAGCAACTGAAATGTGACTAAGTAAATTTCAAACATTTAAATAAAGGAATGCAGCAGTGAACAGTCCTGGGACACCACAGCTTGCTACAACACACAGTAAGGTCTCAGGACCATGCATAGACCCATAGCTGCCCAGGAAAGAGCGTTCTCACTGGATCTGCTTCATATAAATTTATTTATAACAATTGAATTGAATAATTTAAATATTAAAACATGCACATTGCTCACCTGGACATAGCATCAGGGTAAATCTTTACTCCCTGTAGCAGGGTAAATCTTTACTCCCTGTAGCAATATGCCTTTTTGTTATAAACTAAAAGTAAATATGAATATTGTTGTATTTACGCTGCACATTGTTCCTGCCTCTGAATGAAATGATTCATTGCTGAATTATCAAAGCAAATAAACCTGTGTATTGTCAACTGGTCAATGAGGTACCTGAGTTAGTTTTAATTCCTGTGTTCTGCATTGTCTCATTGGGATTGGGATTGTTTTGAGATGTATAGATTCTCCTGTTTGCATATTCTTTGTATTTTAATTTGTAAAACTAGAAATTGATTCCATTTGTCTGTTTTTATTCTTTTCATGTAGTTTATCATACCAAGTGACCTTGGTCAGTCTAACTTACAAGATGAAACTGGTTAGGGTTATCTGTAATATGTGTATAAATTGATGTAAAAAATGAAATTCTAACATTTTGTGTATTGTGATTATTATTGTTGGTTTAAAGCTTTCTTGAGATTTGGTACAAATAGAATGGCCTAAAGAAACTTTCTGGGTTTTTTGTGTGTCATCATTCATAAAATCTGCTTCAGATACTTTGCTTTCCAGTTCCCACATGGAAGTGTCTGAATAATTAACTACTTGAAAAAACAGATTAATTTAGCAGCAGCTCCAACAGTTGCACCTTCTAATATGTGGTTTGAAGGTTGCCAGGGCTGAGTAGCATCCCTTGCTCTCCCCCCCACCCCCCCACAGATATCACCATGCACAGCTTCCTGTTATGGCTGCACATCCAAGCCACATCTGCTAGATATTCAATATCCCCCAATTCTCCTGTAAGTGGATTTCACGTCCCTTATGATTGAGTTTGCTTTCACAGTTCAATATTGAATAGAAAATAGGAAAAAAATAGGGGGAGTAGGCTATTCGGCCCTTCGAGCCTGCTCCGCCATTCATTATGATCATGGCTGAACATCCAACTCAATAGCCTGCTCCCGCTTTCTCCCCATATCCTTTGATCCCTTTCGCCCCAACAGCTATATCTAACTCCTTGAAAACATACAATGTTTTGGCCACAACTACTTTCTGTGGTAGCGAATTCCACAGGCCCACCACTCTCTGGGTGAAGAAATTTCTCCTTATCTCAATCCTAAATGAGTTTGGTCTACCCCATATCCTCAGACTGTGACCCCTGGTTCTGGACTCCCCCACCACCAGGAACATCCTTCCTGCATCTATAGCTATGAAGGCTCTTATGTGAGCTAGTTTAATCTCCAATTTTACAAAAGACAGTCTGAGGTATACTTGAGACTTGGCTGATTATGAATCAACAGGCTGGTTTATTTTATAAAGAAGTGACCTCAGAGCAAAATTTTAGAACAAATCTCATCTGCAGTTTATTTTAAAATCCGAATAACATAAAAAATCTAAGCTCACCACACTGCCCCATTAATGGGCTAAATGCATTCTAATGATTCTGAACTTCAGGAGGAAGCTATCTATCATTAAACCTGGAACTTATCGTGTTGCTTTTTTGTCCTCTTGTTTCTCAGCTGGACAGGATGCCAAGGGCTTGTGTCCAAACCCTACCCCAGCTGCTAGCAAAGCACTCGCTGCCCTCCTTGTAAACCTGTGCTCATCTTTACTGAAAGGTTCAATTGGAGACTGCCTTTCCGGCCAATGCCGAGCATGCGCAGTTCCAGCGTGCAACTCCGTGACGTCATTTGGCTGCCAGGACCAAAGATGGCGCAGCTGAAATCGTCACAGTTGTGCGACGGCCTTCTTGTTACGGGCACTCGGAAAGAAATGTGAAACTTAATTTGTACTCATCCATTGTGGGTTATTTAGATTATAAAGGAAAGAGACAGATTTAATGCAAGACACTGAACACGCTGTTATGAATACCAACATGATGGAATATATCACATCTGCCTGTAACCAGAATTCATATAGCTAAAAAGCTTGAAAAAAGTGCATTTTTGAAAGGAATAACTGCAGAGTTGCCTGTGGAACAAGGAGTGACAGTAAATCGTAGGATTTGACTGTGAAAATAGTACTCTGCAATCCTTAAACTGGAGAAAGCATATGGCGACATGCGCATGGTCACAATAGCCAGTACATAAACATTCAAAGGGGATTCCCCGAGAGTGTTTGCAGAGAGATGGAGACCCCGATGAACACTGACCAATCCTGCGTTTACTGACACTCCCCAGGAGCGGCCCCATTTTTAATTTGGTGCATGCGCAATTCTTCTGACGTCACTATGCCATGCAGCCCTTGACTGCGCGAGCGCGGAGGAGTTCGGCGCATGTGTAGACGGAGTCTGGCGCCACGTAATGACATCGTTAGGTTCCTACGCATGCGCATACCGCTATCTTGCGTTGCCATGAGACACGGTGTCAATGAACCTTGTGTCCTGTTGATGTGGGATATGGACATTACCCCCCATTCTTCACTTCATCTCAATCCAACCCACATTTCCAAGAAACCAAGAGTAATCAATTTCTCCCAACTAAAGGTATTAATGAATATGGGGCAATGGATATATTTCTTCAAAAAATACATTATAAAATGTTGTAAAAGTGCTTTACAGTTCAAATTCGTTCAATACAGAATCTGGCACTCTGACACATTTACATTTATGGGTTATGTTTACAATATGTGTTTATGCCAAATAATCTCTGGTGCATTGGGCTTCAACCCCTAAGAGTACTACTTTTTTATTCATTTACGGGTGTGGACTTCGCTGGCCGGGCCAGCATTTATTGCCCATCCCTAATTGCCCTTGAGAAAGTGATGTTGGAGCTGCCTTCTTGAACCGCTGCAGTCCATGCGGTGTAGGTACACCCACAGTGCTGTGAGGGAGGGAGTTCCAGGATTTTGACCCAGTGACAGTGAAGGAACAGCGATATATTTCCAAGTCAGCATGGCGAGTGGTTTGGGGGAAACTTCCAGATGATGGTGTTCCCATGCATCTGCTGCCCTTGTCCTAATAGATGGTAGCAGTTGTGGATTTGGGAGCTGCTGTCTAAGGAGCCTTGGTGAGTTCCTGCATTGCATTTTGTAGATAGTTACAATGCTGCCACTGCATCGGTGGCGGAGGGAGTGAATGTGGAAGGGGTGCCAATCAAGCGGGCTACTTTGTCCTGGATGCTGTCAAGCTTCTTGAGTGTTGTTGGAGCTACACTCATCCAGGCAAGTGGAGAGTATTCCATCACACTCCTGATTTGTGCCTTGTCAATGGTGGACAGTCTTCAGGGAGTCAGGAGGTGAGTTACTTGCTGCAGGATTCCTAGCTTCTGACCTGCTCTTGTAGCCACAGTATTTATATGGCTAGTCCAGTTCAGTATCTGGTCAATGGTAACCCCCCAGGATGTTGATAGTGGGAGTTTCAGTGATGGTAATGTCATTGAAAGTCATGGGGCGGTGGATAGATTCTCTCTTGTTGGAGATGCTCATTGCCTGGCACTTGTGTGGCGTGAATGTTACTTGCCACTTGTCAGCCCAAGCCTGGACATTACCCAGGCCTTGCTGCATTTGGACTTGGACTGCTTCAGTATCTGATGTTAGGAAATAGAGGCAGTTTAAGTAAGTTATATTAGTATTTGTGGGTGTTAGGAATGAGTTTTAGCTTTAAAGTTTTAAGTTTGATTTGAATTTTTGTATCTGCGTGTTAAGAAAAGGTCAAATGTCACTTTAAAAAGGTGACTGCAATTTTTAATGAGAGATTTGCGACTTAAGCTAAGGTAAACAAACAAGAGTAGAGGAATTGGACTGTTGCCTAGCAACAGGTGCCCAGAGAGGCAGGTCCTTCCCACAGACACACACATAGAAAAGCTAGAAACAGCAGTTTGTTTTGGAAGCTGTTGGAGTTCAGCTGGTTTTGAAGATAGCTGCCAAAGAAGCAGCCTAAAAGGGGACAGATAGCTAGTCCCAAGCTAAAGAAAAGACACAAAGAATCCAGGGGAGTGGAACAGGGGAAAGTCCCAAGCAGACCTTCTAGTCAGAGGAAGGACAGGAACCTGGAAAAGGTCTTGTTAAATGAAGTTAAGAGTGAGGGGCAGAGAGAAAGGCTCCAAGCTTCAGATTTAAAGAGACAAGAGCTGCAGAAAGCAGTTTTAAGGGGGAACATCTTGCAAGAGGCAAGAAGGTCCAAAGAGACAACTGAAGGTCTGTAACTCTTTGCCATGGGCATATGAAGCAGCAGTACTGATGACAGCTCAGTCAGTGAGAGAGAGTGCTTTGGAGACAGCTTGAATGCATGTGGTGACCTAGGGGAGAGGAACATTGGAAGGAGAGTTTGAAACCCTGGAGGTGAACCCTTGTGGAAGGCGTCTGAAAGAAAGCGTCGGTTTGGGAGAAGATTCCAAAGCGAGTTCTTGGAGAGTGAAGATGGGAAACCCCTAAGTGTAAAAGACAAAGTGCAGTTAATCGGGTTTGCTCATGGTGTCACAAGTGTCTGGGGGGAGTTGAGGAGAGATCTATATCATCTGGTTGAGGTGGCATCTGTCGCTTGGTTTCAGAGTGTGGTCTGTCTGACCACAGGTACCTATTGGTACATGGACTGTGTACTTGCTGTGAACATTAGTGTATAAGATAGCTTTTATAACTTGTGTTATCCTTACAAATCTGTATATATCTGCAAAGGTATAGTTGTGGGTGAAGGAGTATTGTGATATTGTTCACCTTTTCTTGTTTATTAAGTGTTTTATTCTTTTGTTAAAAGTTCATCAGCTGACTTCCATGACTCTGTTCAGTAGCTACTCTCCACGTATCTAAACAAACAAATAAAAGTTAGGATCTATCAATCTGGGCTCCACTCTGGGATCCGGCTTGTCCAGGGGTAATCTCAGCTGGGATCATAACACTGAGGAGTTGTGAATGGTGCTGAACATTGTGCAATTATCAGCGAACATCCCACTTCTGATCTTATGATGGAACAAAGGTCATTGATGAAGCAGTTGAAGATGGTTGAGCCGAGGATACTACTCTGAGGAACTCCTGCAGTGATGTCCTGGAGCTGAGATGACTGACCTCCAACAACCACAACCATCTTCCTTTGTGCTAGGTATGACTCCAACCAGCGGAGAGTTTTCACCTTGATTCCCATTGACTCCAGTTTTTGCTAGGGCTCTTTGATGCCACATTCGGTCAAATGCGGCCTTGATGTCAAGGGCAGTCACTCTCACCTCACCTCTAGAGTTCAGCCCTTTCGTCCATGTTTGAACCAAGGCTGTAATGAGGTCAGGAGCTGAGTGACCCTGATGGAACCCAAACTGAGCATCAGGGAACAGGTTATTGCTAAGCAAGTGTCGCTTGATAGCACTGTTGATGACCCCTTCCATTACTTTACTGATGATCAAGAGTGGACTGGTGGTGCGGTAATTGGCTGGGTTGGATTTGTTCTGCTTTTTGTGGACAGGACATACTATGGTGAGTGGAGGCCTAAGACTCTGGCTTTTATCCACTAAACCTTTCTGGTGGCTGACCCAAGCTTTAGTGTGTCCCTCAGCATGTAGTCCTGGACCTTGGAATGTGCCTGCAGCACTCAGTCATGGACAGCTGTTTCCTAAGTTTTGGGAAGACCAAAGAGCGTCTTTCACCAAGTTGATGATCCTCCAGCTACAGTTGATGTTGGTCTTGATGTGTGTCCCTGGGAATAGCCCGTAGAGCACAGAGTCATGGGTTACAGAGTTACTCGGGATGAACCTTGACAAAAACCACTGTATCCCTCTCCTGACCTTTGCGTGCATATTTGGAGTTAGGTCACAACTCAGCCATGTCCTCATTGAATAACAGAACTGGCTCAAGAGACTAAATGGATACTTCTGTTCCTAATTAACCTCTTGTGGGCTGAATTAAACATTCAAACTTGAAAAGAACATAAGAACTAGGAGCAGGAGTAGGCAATTCAGCCCCTTGAGCCTGCCCCGCCATTCATTACGATCATGGCTGATCTCATTTCGGCCTCAACTCCAATTTCCTGCCCTCTCCCCATAACCTTTCAACCCATTCCTAATTAAAAATCTGTCTATCACCACCTTAAATTTATTCAGCGTCCTGGCATCCACTGCACTCTGAGGTAGTGAATTCCACGGATTCACGACCTTTTGAGAAAAGTAATTCCTCCTCATCTCTGATTTAAATCTACCACCCCTTAGCCTAAAACTATGGCCTCTTATTCTAGAATGCCCCAGAAGGGGAAACATCCGCTCTATGTCTATTTTGTCTATCCCCTTTAGCATATTATATACCTCAATTAGATCTCCTTTCATCCATAGAACCATAGAAAAGTTACAGCACAGAAGGAGGCCATTTGGCCCATCTTGTCCATGCCAGCCCAAGGATACCCAGGTGCCCTTTCTAACCCCACCTTCCTGCACCTGACCCATAGCCCTACAAGTATAGGCCTAAACTGCTCAATCGCTCCTCATAAGACAAGCCCCGCATCTCTGGAATCAATCTAGTGAATCTCCTTTGAACCGCCTCCAATGCAACTACATCCTTCCTCAAGTAAGGGGACCAAAACTCCAATGCCTTGTACAGTTACAACAACACTTCCCTATTTTTATACTCTATTCCTTTAGCAATAAATGCCAAAATTCCATTTGCCTTCCTTAATTGCTGTACCTGCATACTAGCTTTCAGCGATGCATGCATGAGGACACCCAGATCCCTCTGCACTGAAGCATTCTGAAGTTTCTCTCCATTTTAATAATAAGTCGCCTTTTTATTCTTCCGACCAAAATGAATAACCTCACACTTATCCATGTTAAACTCCATCTGCCAAAATTTTGGCCCATTCACCTAACCTGTCCATATCCATTTGTAAATTTCTTATTTCTTCATTGCAACTTACTTTCCTACCTATTTTGGTGTCATCTTCAAATTTAGCTATAGTACCTTCTATCCCTGAATCCAAGTCATTAATAGAGATTGTAAATAGTTGGGGCCCAAGGACCGAACCCTGTGGCACCCCACTAGTTACAGCTTGCCATCCCGACTCTCTGCTTTCTGTTGGTTAGCCAATCCTCTATCCAAGCTAATATATTACCCCTAACTCTGTGTGATCTTATCTTGTGTATTAATCTTTTGTGCGGCACCTTATCAAAGGCCTTCTGGAAGTCCAGATATACAACATCTACAGGATCCCCATTATCCACTTCGCTTGTCACAGCTTCAAAGAACTCTAGCAAATTAGTCAATAATTAGTTTCAATATTAGTTACACTGAAACCTTTTTATGGTCAAAATGTCAGAAATGCTGAAATATAACACTCTACTTGTACCGAACCCTGACAGTTTATAGAACCAAATGTGTGTGTGCGCGCGTGTGTATGTGTGTGTCACATTCCCGGACCGCCGCTTCAGAGGGAGCAAGAGCAATAGAGGTCTGACCCAACGTTCACCTCTGGGTATTGAAGACTGGTCAGACAAGCTGTCAGTCAAAGGTACCAGTGTGAATAGAAGTTAAACCCTGCTGCGGACGCTTGTGAACCCATTTTGGCTATTCAGCTAAGCTCCCTGTAAGGTACAGTGAGTAGAGGTGATCTGCCTGCAGGTAGGCCCTCTGCTCCTTGCAGTTTTGTGCTTTTGTGTTCAGTTGCACATGGGAGCCTCCCATTTTCAATTTCAAGTTGTCTAACATCATCAATCTCTTTCTTGCTCTTGGTCTACATCTCTCTACTCTTCCCACAATGACCTCCTTCAGCAAGTTCTCATGCCTTAGAATATGGCTAGTTGAACCTTTCCTTGATGATATTCACTGACTAACCTTTCCTGCTCCACCCTGTGCCAATGCAAGGGTTTCTGCTACCTTTGGTGAACTTTCAGCCTGGCTGCACCTCCCAACTTTGGAAAATGCATACTTTAAAATGACTCCATTCGCAACTGCTAAAAAATAAAATTCCCAAACTCGCGTGTGTATCCATGGCCTGCCATGCCTTTAGCCCTCACTCCGGTCTCAGAAGTTTCCAGTCATACTGCTCAGTGCTCATGCTGCCTCTCAGATGTGCACACTCTACAGCCTGCTCCCACACCTTTCGCACAACCTCAACCTACATCACAAGATCATGACACCCAGCCAAGATATGGTCTAGCATGATCAGAGTCCACATGCCAACCAATCAGCACACTCTTCTTTACTGTTGGTTTATCTTGCGAATCTGTCCTGATGAGTACAAGACAAAAAGTTTCAACAGGATGTCTCTTTTTTCAGCAATACTCAAGTTTTATAATTTACACTTAATGACAAAGTCCAAATTTTGAACCAGGACTGCAGGTAAGCCACACTTCTCTGGATCACTGTAATGTTCATGTATTTACCTCAAAATTTTTAGACTGAGCAGAGAGAGAAACAAAGGCTAAATGGGATTGGGAGTTGAGCAGCCAAGAAAACTAAACCAGGCTAGCTAGACAAAGTCAAATTGAAAGATCCAGTGTTATTGTGTCTAAATAGTTCAACTAAATATTGCAGGATGTGGCGACCAGAAAGGATAGGGATGGAAGTGGGGTGGGGCGGGGTGGCGGGGGGGGTTGTAGGCTGGCTGTACTAATTAACCAACATAATGGCAGTAGAAAATGGGACATTACTAACAGAAAACCAGAAACAGAATCCATATGGATTGAAATAAAAGATAGGAAGGGATTGATCACACTAAAAGAGAAATATAATGGACCACCTAACAGTGGAAAGGAGTTGGAGGAAGAAATATGCAAGTAAGTAAAGGACATAGCATAATAATCATGGAAGATTTTAATGGCCCCAGATAAACTGGCAAGAAGAGGTAACAAAAGCGAAGAAGTAAAAGGAGCTTTAATGGGGCATTTGAACTTTCATATCGATTGGGACAACAGACTAGCACATGTCAGAAAGATAGTGAATTTCATGAGTGTATCCAGGATCCTCCTATTCCTTCAGGTCCCATGCCCCAAGAGAGCAATAGTGACCATGGACTTCCATTGGATTGGTCCATGATTATGCTTGGCAAAGTACTGCAGCGGTTTGCTATTGCCTTCTGCAGTATGGCTGACCAGGAAACTCTCCCACTCTGACCGCCTGCCATCAGGCATATTGGAAGGATTTACAGGCTGATAATCAACCTGTTTGGTCACATTCTGTGATCATCAAGTCCTGAAATGGGACTTGAACCCAGAGCTTCTGGTCCATGGATGGGGATGCTGCCACAAGACCTCCATGTGTCCAGGATAGTTTTCCGAAACAAAGTGGCCTAGAGACAACAAGGCGGCAAGCCATATTAGATTTAGCAATGTGTAATGAGACAAATTTAGTTAATGGCCTAACGGTGCATGAATATTTATCTAATAGTAACCACAGTATGATTGAGTTCAATATCGCGTTTGAAAGGGAAAAATGTGAAACTAAGATTCTAGATTTCGATAAGCCTGACTTCAATGTGATTAGAGAGAATGTCCATCGACAGTAAACTGGACAAATCTATTCATGGGTAAAATGACAGAAGACGAGTGAGAGGTGTTCAAAATAGAATTTAATATGATATAGAACAAGTTTGTACTTGTGAAGGGTGAGGGTTCTACTTGCCAAAAAAGACAGCCACGGACAACTGAAGAGGACAATTTAAAACTGAAATAAAAAGCATTAAAAAATTCAAAAAAATGCAGATCCTTGCAAATGGGAAAGATAAAAGGAGCAGCGATGCTGATAATAAGAAGTACAAAAAGGGACTATGAAAAGAAACTTCCAAGGATATCAAAATCAACAAAAACTTCTACAATTGTATTAGGAAAAAGAATGTGGTCAAAAGCACGTGGCGCCCTGAAAACTATGATGTTGTCAGTGATGGGAAGGAAGTGACAGACAAATAATAACTTTGCATCATTATTTACGGTGGAGGCATGTCAGACATCCCAGGAAAACTATTATTGGTTGGGAATAAGTAGCAATATAAGAGTAATGTAGAAAATAATGTCTGTAAAGAGCGACAAACCCCCAGGACCAGGTGGTTTCCATCCCAGAGTTTTCATAGAAGTCGGTGAGAACATTGCAGATACCCTAACTATGAAGAGTTCCTTCAATCCAGGAACCATTACTTTAGATTGGAAAATTGTGCATGGCACTCCAATGTTTAAGAAAAGTGAGAGAGGAAACCAGGCAATTATAGACCCGTTAGTCTAACATCTGTTGTTGGGAAATTACTTGAGTTTATAATTAAAATTGTGTAGTTGAGAACCTTGAAAACTCTCAACTGATCAGAGAGAACCAGCATAGATTTGTAGTGAGTAAGTCATGCCTGACAAACCTGATTGAAATTTTTAAAGAGATGACTAAAGTAGTGGATGGAAGAATGTTGATGGATGTTAGTTATATGGATTTCCAGAAGACATTTGATAAATTCCTCATTAGAGACTCTTAACTAAAGCTGAAACCCATGGGACTGAAGGGAAATTATTGACCTGGTTTGGAAATTGGCTGAGCTGCAGGAGACAGAGAGGAGGGATAATGGATAGGTACTCTCATTGGTAGGATGTGTCCCACAAGGATCTGTGCTTAGGCCCCAACTGTTCACTGTGTTTACTAACGACTGAGAAAGAAAGCCACAGGTCCAAATTTGCTGATGACACAAAGACAAGTTACAGTTGTAAGCAGTGTGAATAAAAGCATAAAATTATAAAGAGATACTAATAGATCAAGAGAATGGGCAAAACTGTGGCAAATGGATTTCAACATAGCCAAATGTGAGGTCATCCAACACAAGAACAGAAAATGCTGGAAAAACTCAGCAGGTCTGGCAGCATCCGTGGAGAGTCAGAGTTAACGGAGCTGAAGAGAAGTGGAAACGTGATGAAATTTATACCGTTTAAGGGGGGTGGGGCAGGTGGAGCTGGAAAGAAGGCCAGCGATAGGTGGGGACAAAAGAGGGATGGACAAAGATGTCATGAGCTAAAGGAGTGTTAATGGTAGTGGTTAGTGCTAAAAAAGGTGCTGGTAGTGGCATAAAGGTAAGAAAGCAGAATGTGATAATAGCAGAACAAGGGTAGCATTGTGTGAAAGAACAACATGGAACAAGTAACAGATGGCCCTGTAGGGATGGGGTGGGGAGAGGGGGCGATGGTGGGGAAAAAAAGGATAGAAGGGGGGATAAAAAGGGGGATAAAACCACAGATAAATGAATAAAAATAAAAATAAGTGGATGAAAAATAAAAATGAATAAAGAAAAAAGGGAACTAGAAAAAGGGGGTGAGGATGGAGGAGAGAGTTCATGATCTGAAATTGTTGAACTCAATGTTAAGTCCAGAAGGCTGTAAAGTGCCTAATCGGAAGATGAGGGGCTGTTCCTCCAGTTTGCGTTGAGCTTCACTGGAACATTGCAGCAGGCCAAGGACGGACATGTGGGCATGAAAGCAGGGTGGTGTGTTGAAATGGCAAGCGACAGGGAGGTCTGGATCATGCTTGCGAACAGATCGGAGGTGTTCTGCAAAGCGGTCACCCAGTCTGCGTTTGGTCTCTCCAATGTAGAGGAGGCTGCATTGGGAGCAGCGAATGCAGTAGACTAAATTGAGGGAGGTGCAAGTGAAATGCTGCTTCACCTGAAAGGAGTGTTTGGGCCCTTGGACGGTGAGGAGGGAGGAGGTAAAGGGGCAGGTGTTGCATCTTCTGCAATTGCATGGGAAGGTCTATCCCTCCTTTGTCCCCACCTATCACTGGCCTTCTATCCAGCTCCACCTGCCCTATACCTCCTTAAACAATATAAATTTCATCACATTTCCACTTCTCATCAGCTCTGAGGAAGGGTCATACTGACTCGAAAAGTTAACTCTGGTTTTCTCTCCACAGAAGCTGCCAGGCCTGCTGAGTTTTACCAGCATTTTCTGTTTTTGTTTCAGATTTCCAGCATCCACAGTATTTTGCTTTTATCTTATGTAAGGTCATCCACTTTGGACCTGAGAAACAGGAGAGGTCCAAAGAGATTTGGGGGTCCATATATCATAAAAATGCCATATACAAAAAATAATCAGGAAAGCTAATGAAATGCTGGCCTTTATATCTCGGGGGATGGAATACAAGCTTTACAAAGCCCTGGTTAGACCACACCTGGGGGAGCTACTTTGAGCAGTTCCTGGCACATCTTTAGAAGGATATATTACCTTGGAGGACACACACTGTAGATTTACCAGAATGATACCTGGAGTCCGACGAATCAGCTGCAAAAGGAGATTAAACAAACCAGGGCAGTTTTCCCTGAAATTTAGAAGTCATGAGTTGATTTGATTGAGGTATTCAAGATATTAAGGGGAACAGACAAGACAATAAGACAGACAAGGCACAGTCTAAAGAGCCAGATTTATTAGAAGTGGAAACATTTGAGCAAAGCATGGTAGAAATTTGGAATTTTTATGTGCAAATGACAATTGATGCTGGATAAATTATTCATTTTAAAACTAAGATTGATAGGTTTTTTAAACTAAAGTTATTAAGGGATGTGGGACAAATGTGGGCATATGGATTTAAGTTGCAGATCATCCATGATCTCACCAAATGGTGGAACAGACTCAAGGAGCTAAATCAGGCTTGTCCAAACATTTTGTGTGAGGAGCCACATTTCAATTTTTTTTCTCACTCAAGGGGCTGATGAGCAAATTTCAGAAAGAAAAGGTTTTGGCACAACATTAAACATCAATTTCAATAAAATGATTAGGTATGAAAAACAGAAACAACTTGCTGAGCAAAACTAAACCACTGTCAAACCCATAAAAAAAAGTGTGAGAGGGTCAGAGTATGTGCGTCTGGCTCACTCCGAGTCTCAGGGTTTACACACCTACACACAGTCAGCAAGGGTGAGGGTGAGTGAGTGCGCACCCTGAGACCGGGAGTGAGCCAGACACATGCACACCTTCTTACACACACACACACTCTCTCTCTCTCTCACACAGACACACACTCTCACTCACACACACTCATTCTCTCACACACACTCTGTCACACACAAATACACACACACACTCATTCTCTCACACACACTCTGTCACACACAAATACACACACACACACTCTCTCACACACACTCTCTCATACACGAATACACACACTCTCTCTCACACACACTCTCTCATACACGAATACACACTCTCTCACACACACTCTCTCACACACAAATACACACACACACACACTCTTTCACACAAACACATTCCCTCATACACACACTCACACACACTCTCTCACACTCACTCTCTCACACATATACACTCTCTCACACACACACTCACTCACTGACACACACACTCCCTGTCTTTCACACACACACTCACTGACACGCATTCTCTCAAAAACACAACCTCTCACTCACACACTGCCTCTCACACACACATACACTCTCTCACACACACAAATACACACACACACTCTCTCTCACACAAACACATTCCCTCATACACACACTCTCACTCACACATGTTCACTCTCACACTCTCTCACACACACATATACACTCTCACACACTCACTGACACACACTCTCCCTCTCTTTCACACACACACTCACTGACACGTAGTCTCTCAAAAACACAACCTCACTCTCACACACTGCCTCTCTCACACACACACACACACACACTCTCTCTCACACACACTCTCATACACAAATACACACACTCACTCTCTCACACACACTCTCACACAAACACATTCCCTCATACACATACTCCCACATACGTTCGCTCTCGCACTCTCTTACACACACACATATACACTCACACACTCACTGATACACACACTCTCCCTCTCTTTCACACACACACTCACTGACACGCATTCTCTCAAAAACACAACCTCTCACTCTCACACACTGCCTCTCACACATACACACACTCTCTTTCACACGCATACTCGCTCACGCACACACACTCACTCACTCTCTCTCACACACACACTATCACACACCCTCTTCTCACACATAAACACTCACTCACAAACTGACTCTGTCTCTCACAAACACACACTCACAAACACCCCCTCTCACACACACACCCTCTCACACACATACACACTCACACTCCCCCTCACACACACACACCCTCTCATCACATACACACACTCTCCCTCTCTCACCACATACACTCTCTCGCTCACACACACACACTCCCTCGCTCACACACTGTCTCACACACACACTGTCTCTCTCAGACGCACTCTTTCTCACACACAGACATACTCTTGCACACACTCTCCACACACACTATCTCTCTCACATACACTCTCACACACTCACACACATACTCTTGCACACACACTCACACACTCTCACACACACTGTCTCTCTCTCACATCTACACACATACACACCCTCTCACACACACACACACACACACACACACCTGCTGTCTTTCACACACACTCACACACACACACACACTTTCGCACACACATACGCACTCTGTCTCACACACACACTCTGTGACACACATACACAGTCTCTCTTTCACACTCTCACTCACACACACACACTCTCTCTCACACATTCTCTCACACATATACACTCTCACACACAAACACACACTGACACGCATTCTCTCAAAAACACAACCTCTCACTCACACACTGCCTCTCACACACACACACTCTCTCTCACACACACTCTCACACACAAACACTCTCTCACACACACTCTCACACACAAACTCTCACACAAACACATTCCCTCATACACACACTCTCTCACTCACACACGTTTGCTCTCACACTCTCTCACACACACACACATACACACTCTCACACACTCACTCACTGACACACACACTCTCCCTCTCTTACACACACACTCACTGACACGTAGTCTGTCAAAAACACAACCTCTCACTCTCACACACACACACACACACTCTCTCACAGACACTCTCACACACAAATACACACACACTCTCTCACACACAAATACACACACACTCTCTCACACACACTCTCACACAAACACATTCCCTCATACACACACTCTCACTCACACATGTTCGCTCTCACACTCTCTTACACACACACATATACACTCTCACACACTCACTCACTGACACACACACTCTCCCTCTCTTTCACACACTCACTGACACGCATTCTCTCAAAAACACAACCTCTCACTCTCTCACACTGCCTCTCACACACACACACTCTCTTTCAGACACACATACACACACTCTCACACGCATATTCGCTCACGCACACACACTCACTCACTCTCTCTCACACACACACTATCACACACCCTCTCTCACACATACACACTCACTCACAAACTGACTTTGTTTCTCACACACACACACACTCACAAACACCCCCTCTCACACACACACCCCCTCTCACACTCACACACTCCCCCTCTCACACACACACACCCTCACCACATACACACACTCTCCCTCTCTCACCACACACACACACACTCTCTCGCTCACACACACACACTCTCTTGCTCACACACTCTGTCTCACACACACACTGTCTCTCTCAGACGCACTCTTTCTCACACACAGACATACTCTTGCACACACTCTCCACACACTCTCTCTCACATACACTCACACACACACTCACACACATACTCTTGCACACACACTCTCACACACACACTGTCTCTCTCTCTTTCACATCTACACACATACACACCCTCTCACACATACACACACCTGCTGTCTTTCACACACACTCACTCACACACACACTTTCACACACACATACGCACTCTGTCTCACACACACGCTCTGTAACACACATACACAGTCTCTCTTTCACACTCTGTCTCACACACACACACGCTCTTTCACACACTCTCTCACACACACACTCTGTCTCACACACATGCACTCTGTCTCTCACACAGTCTCTCTTCCACACACTCTCACACAAACACAGTCCCTCATACACACACACACTCTCACACATACTCTCTCTCACTCACACTCTCACTCACACACACACACACACACACACACAAGTTCGCTCTCACATTCTCACACACACATACACTCTCTCACACACACAGACACACACACACCACACACACACAGACTCTTTCTCACACACACTCACTCACTCACTGACACATGCACACTCACTCTCTCTCTCCCTCTCTTTCACACACTCACTCACTGACACACACTCTGTCAAAATTACAACCTCTCACTCTCTCACACTCTCTCACATAAACACACTCTCTTTCTCTCTCACACACACGCACACTCTTTCTCACACATGCACACACACTGTCTCACACCACACACACCCTCATGCACACTCACACACACTCTCTCTCACACTTGTACAAACACTCTCACACACAAACACACACAATCAATCTCTCTCACACACAATCACACACACTCACACACACACTCTCTTTCTCACAGTCTCTCAGACACACAGATGCATTCTGTTTCACACACACACGCACTCTGTCACACACACACAGTCTCTCTTTCACACACTCACTCTCTCACACACATGCACACACACGCACTCTCTTTCTCACACATACATTCTGGGCAGGATTTTCCAGCCCTTCCCACCACCGGGATTGTTTGTTCCCGCCGGCAAGTCAATGGGCTTTTGGTTGGGCCATCGAATCTCCTACAGCAGGTCCCACCACAACAGGGCCAGATAATCCCAGCTTCTCTCTCACACATACACATTCCCTCTCTCACACACACACTGCGTTTCTCTCACGCACACACTCACTCACACACACATACGCATTCTCTCTCTCACACACACACTCTCTCACATACACACTCACTCACACACACACTCACTCACATTCTGTCTCACACACACACACTCTCACTCACACACACTCACTCACACTCTGTCTCTCTCACACACACACTCTCACACACACACACTCACTCACACTGTCTCTCACACACACACTCACTCACACACACACACTCACTCACACTGTCTCTCACACACTCACAGACACACATTACACTCACACACAACACACCCTGTCTCTCACACACACACACACTCACTCACACTCTCTCTTTCTCCTACACACTCACATGCATACTCTGTCTCACGCACACACTCACTCACTCTCTCTCTCACACACACACACACACGCTCTTTCACACACTCTCTCTCACACACACACTGTCTCACACACATGCACTCTGTCTCTCACACAGTCTCTCTTCCACACACTCTCACACAAACACATTCCCTCATACACACACACTCTCACACATACTCTCTCTCACTCACACTCTCACTCTCACACACACACACACGTTCGCTCTCACATTCTCACACACACACATCACACACACACACACACACACTCTCACAGACACACACAGAATCTCTCTCACACACATACACTCACTCTCTCTCTCCCTCTCTTTCACACACTCACTCAGACACTCTCAAAATTACAACCTCTCACTCTCACACACTCTCTCACATAAACACACTCTCTTTCTCTCACACACACACGCACACTCTTTCTCACACATGCACACACTGTCTCATACACACACACCACACACACCCTTATGCACACTCACACACACTGTTTCTCTCACACTCGTACAAACACTCACACACAAACACACACAATCAGTCTCTCTCACACACAATCACACACACTCACACACACACTCTCTTTCTCACACAGTCTCTCAGACACACAGATGCATTCTGTTTCACACACACACACTCTGTCACACACACACAGTCTCTCTTTCACACACTCACTCTCTCACACACATGCACACACACGCACTCTCTTTCCCACACACACATTCTGGGCAGGATTTTCCAGCCCTGCCCACCACCGGGATTGTTTGTTCCCGCCGGCAAGTCAATGGGCTTTTGGCTGGGCCATCGAATCTCCTACAGCAGGTCCCACCACAACAGGGCCAGATAATCCCGGCTTCTCTCTCATACACACACATTCCCTCTCTCACACACAAACTGCGTTTCTCTCACACTCAAACACACATACGCATTCCCTCTCTCACACACACACTGCATTTCTCTCACACACACACACTCACTCACACACACATACGCATTCCCTCTCTCACACACACACTGCCTCTCTCTCATACATTTCCTTTCTCACACATACTGCATTTCTCTCTCTCACACACACACTCTCACTCACATACACACTCACTCACACTCTGTCTCTCTCACACACACTCACACACACACACTCACTCACACTGTCTCTCACACACACCTACTCACACGCACACTCACTCACACACACTCTGTCTCTCACACACACCCACTCACTCACACTCTCTCTCTCACACACACTCTTTCTCCTACACACTCACACGCATACTCTGTCTCACGCACACACTCACTCACTCTCTCTCTCACACACATACTCACGCTGTCACACACACACACACACACACATACTCTCTCTCTCACACACACACTATTACAAACACTCACATACACACTACTACAAACCCTCACTCACACTCTCACTCTCACACACACACACACACTCTCTCGCACATACTCTTTCTCCTACACACACTCACACGAATACTCCCTCTCACACACACACACACACACACACACACACACTCTCTCTCACACACACACCCTCCCTCTCATACACACTCCCTCTCACACAAACTCCCTCTCACACACACTATTACAAACACTTACATGCACACACCCTCTATCTCACACACACTCACTCACTCTCACACACACATTACTACAAACACTCACACCCTCTCTCACACACACACACTCACACTCTCTCTCACACACTCACTCACACACACTCACTCACACACACTCTCTCAGACACACACTCTCTCAGACACACACACATCCTCTCACACACGCACTCTCTCTCACACACACACCCTCTCACACACACACCCTCTCACACACACCCTCTCACACGCAAACACCATGTCTCGCTCATGCACACACCCTCTTGCTCTCACACACATCACGCACTCACACTCCCTCTCACACACATAATATCACACACACACTAACAAACACACTCTCTCTCTCACACTCACACACACCCTCTCACACACAAACACCCTGTCTCTCTCACACACTCATGCTCACATCCTCTTGCTCACACGCACACATCACACACACTCTCTCTCTCTCTCTCTCACACACACACTATCACACACACACTCTCTCTCTCTCACACACACACTATCACAGACACTATCTCTCTCACACTATCACACACTCTCTCTCTCACACACACTATCACACACACTCTCATACACACACTATCACACACACACTATCGCACACACACACTATCACACACACTCTCACTCACTCTCTCTCATACACTCTCTGACACAATCTCTCTCTCTCACACCATCACACACACTCTCCCACACACACTATCTCACACAATCTCATACACACTCTCACATACACATACTCTCTTTCTCACACACACACACTCTCTTTCTCTCACACACACTCTCTCACATACACATACTCTATTTCTCACACACACACACTCTCTTTCTCTCACACACACACTCTCTCACATACACTATCACACACACTCTCTCACACACACTATCAAACACATCCTCTCTCTCAGACATACACACCCTCTCACACATAAACACCCTGTCTCTCTCTCACACTCACGTTCACGCACACACCCTCTTGCTCACACGCACATCACACACTCTCTCTCTCACACACTATCACACACTCACACACTCTCTCTCTCACACACTCACACTCTCTCATGCACACTGTCACACTCTCTCACACACACACTATCACACTCTCACACACACTATCACACTCTCACACACACTATCACACTCTCTCACACACACACACACTATCACACTCTCTCTCACACACACTATCACACACTCTCACACACACACTATCACACACTCTCTCACACACACTATCACACACTCTCTCACACACACTATCACACACTCTCTCACATACACACTATCACACTCTCTCTCACACACACTGTCACAGACTGTCTCTCACACTCTCTCTCACACACTCTCTCTCACACACTCTCACACACTCTCTCACACACACTCACACACACACTCTCTCACACACTCACACTCACACACTCTCTCACACACACTGTCACAGACTTTCTCACAAACTCTCACACATACACACTATCACACACTCTCACACACACCCTCTCTCTCAGACACACACACCCTCTCACACACAAACACCCTGTCTCTCTCTCACACTCACGCACACACCCTCTTGCTCACATGCACACATCACACACACTCTCTCTCACACACACTATCACACTCTCTCTCACGCACACTGTCACACTCTCTCACACGCACACTATCACTCTCTCTCACACACACACACACACACTATCACACACTCTCACACACACACTATCACACACACTCTCTCTCACACACTCTCTCTCACACACTCTCACACACACAATATCACACACTCTCTCACACACACTATCACACACTCTCACACACACCCTCTCTCTCAGACACACACACCCTCTCACACACAAACACTCTGTCTCTCTCTCTCACACTCACGCACACACCCTCTTGCTCACATGCACACATCACACACAGTCTCTCTCACACACTATATCTCTCACACACACTATCACACACTCACACACTTTCTCTCTCTCACACACTATCACACTCTCTCACACACACTGTCACACTCTCTCACACGCACACTATCACTCTCTCACACACACTCTCTCTCACACACACTCTCTCTCTCACACACACACACACTATCACACACTCTCTCACACACACTGTCACAGACTCTGTCTCTCACACACACACACACTCACACACACACTATCACACACTCTCACACACACACTATCACACACTCTCACACACACACTATCACATACACTCTCTCTCATACACTCTCTCTCACACTCACACACTCTCTCTCTCACACTCTCTCACACACACAATATCACACACTATCTCTCTCACACACACTATCACACACTCACACACTCTCACACACTATCACACTCTCTCACGCACACTGTCACACTCTCACACGCACACTATCACACTCTCACACACACTCTCTCTCACACACACACTCTCTCACACACACACTCTCACACACACTCTCTCTCACACACACACTCTCTCTCACACACACACACTATCACACACTCTCTCACACACACTATCACACACTCTCACACACACACTATCACACACTCTCTCTCACACTCTCTCTCACACACTCTCTCACACACACACTCTCTCTCACACTCACTCTCTCTCACACTCACACACTCTCACACTATCACACTCTCACACTATCACACTCTCTCTCACACACTATCACACTCTCTCTCACACACACTATCACACTCTCTCTCACATACACTATCACACTCTCTCTCACACACACTATCACACTCTCTCACACACACACTATCACACACACACTCACACACACACTATCACACACTCTGTCTGTCACACACACACTATCACACAATCTATCACACATTCTCTCTCACACACACTATCACACACACTCTCTCACACACAGACTATCACACTCTCTCACACACACTATCACACACTCTCACACACACTATCACACACTCTCACACACACTCACACACACTATCACACATTCTCTCACACACATTATCACACACTCTCACACACACTCTCTCACACACACTCTCTCACACACTCTATCACACACTCTCTCTCACACACACTATCACACTCTCTCACACACACTATCACACACTTTCTCACACACACACTCTCTCTCTCACACACTCACACTCACTCTCACACACTCTCACATACACATACTCTCTTTTTCACACACACTCTCTTTCTCTCATACACACTCTCTCTCTGACAAGCACACACTCTTTCTCCTATACACTCACACACACTCTCTCACACATACACGCATTCCCTCTCTCACATACACACTGCCTCTCCCCTTCTCTCATACGCATTCCCTGTCTCACACACACTGCCTCTCTCTCTCACATGCACACATTGCTTCTCTCTCTCTCTCACACACAAACGCACACACCCTGTCTCTCTCTCACACACACACACTCACTCACCCTCTCTCACACACACTCACACTCTCTCTCACACACTACCACACTCTCTCTCACACACACTCACACACACACTCACACACACACTCACACACACACTCACACACACACTATCACACACTCTCTCTCTCTCATACACACACTATCACACACTCTCACACACTCTCTCTGTCACACACACACTATCACACAATCTATCACACATTCTCTCTCACACACACTATCACACACTCTATCACACACACACTATCACACTCTCTCACACACACTATCACACACACTATCACACATTCTCTCACACACACTATCACACACTCTCACACACACTATCACACACTCTCACACACTCTCTCACACACACTATCACACATTCTCTCACACACTCTATCACACACTCTATCACACACACTTTCACTCTCTCACACACACACACACTATCACACATTCTCTCACACACATTATCACACACTCTCACACACACTCTCTCACACACTCTCTCACACACACTATCACACATTCTCTCACACACTCTATCACACACTCTCTCACACACACACACTATCACACTCTCTCACACACACTATCACACACTTTCTCACACACACACTCTCTCTCTCACACACTCACTCTCACACACTCACTCTCACACACACTCTCACATACACATACTCTCTTTCTCACACACACTCTCTTTCTCTCATACACACTCTCTCTCTGACAAGCACACACTCTTTCTCCTATACACTCACACACACTCTCTCACACATACACGCATTCCCTCTCTCACATACACACTGCCTCTCCCCTTCTCTCATACGCATTCCCTGTCTCACACACACACTGCCTCTCTCTCTCACATGCACACATTGCTTCTCTCTCTCTCTCACACACAAACGCACACACCCTGTCTCTCTCTCACACACACACACTCACTCACCCTCTCTCACACTATCACACTCTCTCTCACACACTATCACACTCTCTCTCACACACTATCACACTCTCTCTCACACACTATCACACTCTCTCTCACACACTATCACACTCTCTCACACACACACTCACACACACACTCTCTCACACACACTATCACACACTCTCTCTCTCTCATACACACACTCTCACACACTCTCTCTGTCACACACACACTATCACACAATCTATCACACATTCTCTCTCACACACACTATCACACACTCTATCACACACACACTATCACACTCTCTCACACACACTATCACACACTCTATCACACACACGCTATCACACTCTCTCACACACACTATCACACACTCTCACACACACTATCACACACACTATCACACATTCTCTCACACACTCTCACACACACTATCACACACTCTCTCACACACACTATCACACATTCTCTCACACACTCTATCACACACTCTCTCTCACACACACACACTATCACTCTCTCACACACACTATCACACACTCTATCACACACTTTCTCACACACACACTCTCTCTCTCACTCACTCTCTCTCACACACACTCACTCTCACATACACATACTCTCTTTCTCACACACACTCTCTTTCTCTCATACACACTCTCTCTCTGACAAGCACACACTCTTTCTCCTATACACTCACACACACTCTCTCTCACACACATACACGCATTCCCTCTCTCACATACACACTGCCTCTCCCCTTCTCTCATACGCATTCCCTGTCTCACATACACACTGCCTCTCTCTCTCACATGCACACATTGCTTCTCTCTCACACACAAACGCACACACCCTGTCTCTCTCTCACACACAGACACACTCACTCACCCTCTCTCACACACACTCACTCTCTCTCTCACATGCACTCACTCTCTAACACACACGCACACACTTTCAGACACACCATCACACGCACACACTCACTCACACTCTCTCAAAAGCACAACCTCTCTCTCTCACACACACTCTCTCACACACATACACACACACTATTACAAATACTCACACGCACACACCCCCTGTCTCACACAAACACACTCTCTCTCTCTCACATGCTCACACTCTCTCTCACACACACCCTGACTCACACACACACACACTGACTCTCTCACACATACAACTCCTCTGACTCACACGCACACACACACACTATCTCTCGCACATACTCTCCTACACACTCGTGCGCATACTCTCACACACACACACTCTCACACACACACTCTCTTACACACACAGACACCTCTGACTCTCTCACACACACACACACTCTCTCACATATACTCTCTCTCACACACAAATACACTCTCTAAAACACACACACCCCCTCACACATACACAGTCTCTCTCACACACACACTCTCTCGCTCGCACACATACATCACATACACACTCACTCACTCTCTCTCACACACACAATCACACCCCCCCTCTGACTCACACACACCATCTCATACACACACACACACCCTCTCTCACACATACACACTCTGACTCACACATTCTCTCTGTCTCTTGTACAAGCACTCTCACACACAAACACACACGCACGCTCTCTCTCTCACACACACTTTGCACACACACACCCTCTCACACACATACACACACACTATCGTACACACACTCTCACACACATGCACCATCTCTCACACTAACACACACTATTACAAACACTCTCACGCATACACCCTCTCATAAACACAAACTCACTCACTCTCACACACACTCACTCTCTCTCTCACACACTCTCTCACACACACACTCTCTCTCACACACACACACACACACACACACTCACTCTCTCTCACACACATTCACTCTCTCTCTCACACACACTCACTCGTTCTCTCTCTCACTCATTCACTCATTTTCTCTCACACACACTCATTCACTCACTCTCACAC
Source organism: Cetorhinus maximus (assembly GCF_964194155.1). NCBI lineage: Eukaryota > Metazoa > Chordata > Chondrichthyes > Lamniformes > Cetorhinidae > Cetorhinus > Cetorhinus maximus. Next base: position 74,544,063 of record NC_135891.1, on the reverse strand, counting down.
ACACACAGACACACATTCTCTTTCTCACACAAACACACTATCATACACACAAACTCTCTCTCTCTCACACACACACCATCTCTCACACACACACAATCACACACACACACTCTCACTCACACACACACACTCACTCTCTCACACATACATACACACTATCACACATTCTTTCTCACACAAACACATGATCACACAAACTCTCTCACACACCATCTCTCTCACAAACTCACTCTCTCTCACACACTCACTCACTCTCTCTCACACACATTCTCAACACACACACACCCTCTGACTCTCACACACATACTCTCTCTCACACACACACTCCCTCTCATATATACACACACTCTCTCACACACACCCTCCCACACACTCTCTCTCACACACACACACACTCTCATACACACACATTCTCTTTCAGACCCCCTATCTCTCTCGCACACAAAAACAGAAAAGTAAGGATTGCATGACTTCAGCCATATTAAATAACTACTTGGCACTGGTATTTACCAATGATGTTAACATGGTGAATGTACAATAAAAACAAAGAATGCTGGAAATACTCAGCAGGTCTGACAGCATCTGTGGAGAGAGAAATGTAATTTGGTTCAGGTGGAGTTCAATACCAAAGGGAGGCATTGAGATGAATAGTATAGATGCATTTAAGGGGAATCTAGAGAAGCATGAGTGCAAAGGACATTGAGGGCTATGGTCATAGAGTTAGATGAAGCAAGATGGGAGACTTGAGCGGAGAAAAAGCACCTGCATGGACTGGTTGGGCTGAATGGTCTGTGCTTTATATTCTGTGTAATTCAATGAATCATTTAAATGGTTCTGCAGTGATCCTTGACTGAGTTATTGAAGAGTGGTACATCTGTAGATTACTAAACTGGGGATTAGGATCATGAGCTGTGATTGACCCAGTCACTGTATGTATCTTAATATAATGGCAATCACACAGAATTCTTACAGTGCAGAAGGAGGCCATTTGGCCCATCCTGTCTGCACCAGCCCGCGGAATGAGCAATTCCCTTATTGCCATTCCCCTGCCTTCTCCCCGTAACCCTGCACATTCTTCCTGTTCAGATAACAGTCTAATTCCCTTTGGAATGCTTCAATTGAACTGTCTCCACCTCACTCTCAGACAGTGTATTCCAGACCGTAACCATTCGCTGTGTGAAAAAGTTTTTCCTCATGACGCTTTTGCTTCTTTTACCCTAAATCTGTCTCCTCTAGTTCTTGATTCTTTCACGAGTGGGAACAGTTTCTCCCTATCTACTCTGTCCAGACCCTTCATGATTTTGAACACCTTGCTCAAATCTTCTCTCAGCCTTCTCTTCTCTAAGGAAAACAGTCCCAACTTCTCCAATCTATCTTCCTAACTGAAGTTCCTCATCCCTGGAACCTATTGTCCTGAAACTTTTCCCCACTCATTCCAGTGCCTTCACATCCTTCCTAAAGTGTGGCGCCCAAAACTGGATGCAATACTCCAGCTGAGGCTGAACTAGTGACTTATACAAGTTCAGCATAACTTCCTTGCTCTTGTACTCTGCCCCCATTAATAAAGCCTAGGATACTGTATGCTTTATTAACTGCTCTCAACCTGTTCTGCCATCTTCAATGCTTTATGCACATTTACACCCGGTTCCCTCTGCTCCTGCACCCCCTTTAGAGTTGCATCCTTTATTTTATATTGTCTCTACCAAAATGAATCACTTCACATTTCTCCTCATTAAACAACACCTGCCACCTGTCCACCCATTCCACCAACCTGTCTATGTCCTTTTGAAGTTCTACACTGTCCTCCTCACAGTTCACAATGCTTCCAAAGTTTATATAATCTGCAAACTTTGAAATTGTGCCCTGCACACTAAAATCTAGATCATTAATTTATATCAGGAAAAGCAAGGGTCCCAACACTGACCCCTGGGGAACTACAAACCTTCCTCCAGCCTCGAAAACATAAATTGACCATTACTATCTGTTTCCTGTCACTCAGCCAATTCTGTATCCATGTTGTTACTGTCCCTTTTATTAGCAAGTTAGTTAAACATAATTTTCCTTTCAGAAATCCATGCTGGTTTTCTTTAATTAACCTGTATTTGTCCATGTGACTATTCATTTTGTCCTGAATTATTGTTTCTCGACATTTCCCCATCACTGAATTAAACTGACTGGCCTGTAGTTGCTGGGATTATCTTTATTCTCTTTTTAGAACAAGGGTGTAACGTTTACAATTTTCCAGTCCTCTGGCACCACGCCTGAGTCTAAGGAAGACTGGAAAATTACGGCCAGTGCTTCTACAACTTCCACTCTTCACTTCACTCAGTATTCTTGGATGCATCTCATCTGGTCCCGGAGCCGTATCCACTCTAAGTACAGACAGCCTATCCAATACCACCTCCTTCACAATTTTAAACTCTTCCAAGTGTATTAATTACCTCCTTTCACCGTGGCCCGGGTTGCTAAGATAAATCTAGCTAAGTCTGTGTGATTAAAACAGAGCCAGTTTATGTGATATTTGTTCAACCGTGCAGTGGCTGTGCTAACTCTGAAACTATTCTGATCCTCAAACTGAGCAGCAGTGTGTTCAGTGTTGTGTAGAGTTCGGTGTCACTGTTCAGTTCTTGATCTCTGGGGTTTTAAGAGTTAAACGGTTTCCAGCCAAAGTTGTAACTCACGCCGGCTCTAAGAAGCAAATATTTTATTTTTGAGGTTGGTTTTACCGAGGACAATTTGTAATCAATGAATATGGCGCAGTTCATTCGGCTATTTACAGAGGTACATTCTGACATTTCTTACATTGAGAACGGGTTATTTTCCGGCTTTCTTTATCCCAGTTACCGGTACTGAAGCTGAGGCGGAAGGATTTTAATAAACTCCAGATTCGGGATGTGTTTCCAAAGTCCAGCACCCGGACCGGGGAGGGGGGCTGACCAGGCCATTTGCAGCAATCCCCGCAGGAAACTCTGAAACTGTGTTAAGCCATTCCTGAGCTGGGTGAAGATGCAATGTCAGCAGGAGCCTTCCAGACGGAAATGTCAATATAGGCAGCAAGCCTAACCGGCTTCAGGTACAGGTTCTGCTGATCAGCGACCCCAACAAGAACCGCCTCATTGTCTGGAACCAGCTCGTCCATCTCCCCGGATGACAAAGTGATCACTGATTCAGGAAGGGGGCACACCTGCTCTCTTTACCCTCCATCGCTATTGTGTGTGTCCAGTTTGGCTCAGGGTAGAATCCAGCTTGTTGTAATGTGTAGCCCAGCCGCACAACCCACAGCTACTGTCCAGACCCGATGAAGGCTGCTTACTCGGGGGCTTAGTGCTGAAGGAACAAGGAGGGCAGGGCAGGGCAGGGCAGAGCAGCACCCGTCCGTTCAGCCCTCCAGTCAGCACATTACTCGTCTAAATCTGGCTTGGACTGAACTGCTCCGAGCACACACTCAGCACATTGGGTTAAGCCACCTTCACGTCGACCAGTTTTCTCTGGGACCCTGGTTTTCAGAATATTGGGCCAGTTTTCTCAGAAGTCGCTCTTTCAGAGCCATGTCGCCCCTTTCTTTGACCATTGAAGTCCGCTCCAGAGCCCTCAGCTTGGCGTAATGGTCCGAGAACTTGTTAAAAAGCATTGTGATGGGCATGCCGTTCAGAATGATCCCGAAGGAAATACAACCGAATGCAAACACTCGACCCAGCAAGGTTTCGGGGATGGTGTCTCCATAACCCACAGTGGAAATGCTCACCTGTAGACAGGGGGGAGAGAATTTATCAGAAACATTACTAACCTGAGAATTCTTCAGCAGTTCCTGTCTGGTCCCATTCACTATCCTACCTTCCCCATTTTACACAGTACATTCAGTGCTCTCTGCCCGGAAACCCTCTTCATCTTTACAGACAGGTTATAGCAGCTGCTACTCTCCGACTATCCCATTTCCATCAGAGCTCCATCTGCACTCTGTATCTCACAGCAGGCCTGCCCCTAGCTCCATCAGAGCACCATCTGCACTCTGTATCTCACAGCAGGCCTGTCCCTAGCTCCATCAGAGCACCATCTGCACTCTGTATCTCACAGCAGGCCTGTCCCTAGCTCCATCTGCACTCTGTATCTCACAGCAGGCCTGTCCCTAGCTCCATCTGCACTCTGTATCTCACAGCAGGCCTGTCCCTAGCTCCATCTGCACTCTGTATCTCACAGCAGGCCTGTCCCTAGCTCCATCTGCACTCTGTATCTCACAGCAGGCCTGTCCCTAGCTCCATCTGCACTCTGTATCTCACAGCAGGCCTGTCCCTAGCTCCATCAGAGCTCCATCTGCACTCTGTATCTCACAGCAGGCCTGTCCCTAGCTCCATCTGCACTCTGTATCTCACAGCAGGCCTGTCCCTAGCTCCATCTGCACTCTGTATCTCACAGCAGGCCTGTCCCTAGCTCCATCAGAGCTCCATCTGCACTCTGTATCTCACAGCAGGCCTGTCCCTAGCTCCATTTGCACTCTGTATCTCACAGCAGGCCTGTCCCTAGCTCCATCTGCACTCTGTATCTCACAGCAGGCCTGTCCCTAGCTCCAGGGTGTTCGTATATGGAATAGCACTGGAGTCCAAAAATATCAGGATGTTAAATAAACATCTGTTTGAGAAGAATTTAATTGGAAGAAAACCAAAGAACAATATTTGCTGAGGATGATGTTTTAATAAAAAAACAGGAATGCTGGAAGATCAGCTGGTATCTGTGGGCAGACAGATCTGTGGGGAGTTAATGTTTCAGGTCATTCATAAGGATTCGAATGGAAAGTTCTTGACCCGAAATGTTTTCAGTTATTTCCGCTTTATACACCTAAATTCATTGGATAGAATCGCCCCATTCTCTCCGCCTATTTTAAAATCAACTATTTTATTTTTGGCGGCATTTACCCTGGGGATCTAAGCTTGCTGCCCCTTACCCATCACTTTCCCCTCTCTCCTTGTTACCTTTCCGGATCCAGCCCTGATGTGACCCGCACCCTTCCAGCTCAGTTTTAGGTTTGAGCTGGTTTATATTACTGCAAATCGTCTGAAGTGTAACCACCCCTTACAACGGAGAGCAGGATTACACCTCTCCACAAACAGTCACACCCTGGATTGTGAGAGTGGAGCTGATACACGGTCATTGCCCCTTAACCCAACAGCACAGCCCTGGCCGTATCTGGGAGCTTGGGTTTGATAATTAGACCCTCAGCAACCGGCCGCTAACAATCAAAGGGAAAGCTCCAAGGTCCAGCTCGACACCAGCATTCATCCCAAAACTGAGCCGCAACTTGGCTTCAATTAACTCGCAGTGCCACCGCACGGATTAACACCACATCCTGGATATAAATTAATGTCTGGTCTATGTCCAAAAACTCAGATTGTGATTTTTCACTTTCAAGCTCTCCAGAATCAATATGGATCTTCAAATCAGAATCTCTACGTTTGTGCTGTATCCATTTCGTCCTATCATCATTTCTGCCATTTCCCGTTAACCTGCAGCACTTTTCTTCCTGAATCCTGTTTCCCAAATAAACCCCTCGCCCCATTCACCTGCTTCAAACCGGAACCATTTCATTCCCAGAAAGGTCGTCAATCTAAATGAATCGCTCTTTCTCTCTCCCTCACATTGATCTGAAACATTCTCGCTCTCATTGATCCAAAACATTCTCTCTCTCACATTGATCTGAAACATTCTCCCTCTCATTGATCCAAAACATTCTCTCTCACATTGATCTGAAACATTCTCGCTCTCATTGATCCAAAACATTCTCTCTCTCACATTGATCTGAAACATTCTCCCTCTCATTGATCCAAAACATTCTCTCTCTCTCACGTTGATCTGAAACATTATCTCTCTCATTGATCCGAAACATTCTCCCTCACATTGATCTGAAACATTCTCTCACATTGATCTGAAACATTCCCCGTCACATTGATCTGAAACATTCTCTCTCTCACTGATCTGAAACATTCTCCCTCACGTTGATCTGAAACATTCTCACTCACGTTGATCTGAAACATTCTCCCTCTCATTGATCTGAAACATTCTCTCTTTCATTGATCTGAAACATTCGCCCTCTCATTGATCTGAAACATGCTCGCTTTCATTGATCTGAAACATTCTCTCTCTCATTGATCTGAAAAAGTCTCTCTCTCACATTGATCTGAAACATTCTCCCTCTCATGGATCCAAAACATTCTCTCTCTCACGTTCTCTGAAACAATATCTCTCTCATTGATCCGAAACATTCTCCCTCACATTGATCTGAAACATTCTCCCTCACGTTGATCCGAAACATTCTCACTCACGTTGATCTGAAACATTCTCCCTCTCACTGATCTGAAACATGCTCTCTTTAATTGATCTGAAACATTCTCTCTCACGTTGATCTGAAACATTTTCTCACGTTGATCTGAAACATTCTCTCTCTCCCATTGATCTGAAACATTCTCCCTCTCATTGATCTGAAACATTCTCTCTCACATTGATCTGAAACATTCTCCCTCTCATTGATCCAAAACATTCTCTCTCACATTGATCTGAAACATTCTCCCTCTCATTGATCCAAAACATTCTCTCTCTCTCACGTTGATCTGAAACATTATCTCTCTCATTGATCCGAAACATTCTCCCTCACATTGATCTGAAACATTCTCTCACATTGATCTGAAACATTCTCTCACATTGATCTGAAACATTCTCTCTCACATTGATCTGAAACATTCTCCCTCTCATTGATCCAAAACATTCTCTCTCACATTGATCTGAAACATTCTCCCTCTCATTGATCCAAAACATTCTCTTTCTCTCACGTTGATCTGAAACATTATCTCTCTCATTGATCCGAAACATTCTCCCTCACATTGATCTGAAACATTCTCTCACATTGATCTGAAACATTCTCCGTCACATTGATCTGAAACATTCTCTCTCTCACATTGATCTGAAACATTCTCCCTCTCATGGATCCAAAATATTCTCTCTCACGTTGATCTGAAACATTATCTCTCTCATTGATCTGAAACATTCTCCCTCACATTGATCTGAAACATTCTCTCACATTGATCTGAAACATTCTCTCATTGATCAGAAAGATTCTCTCTCACGTTGATCTGAAACATTCTCTCACGTTGATCTGAAACATTCTCTCACGTTGATCTGAAACATTCTCTCACGTTGATCTGAAACATTCTCTCTCTCCCATCGATCTGAAACATTCTCTCTCTCCCATCGATCTGAAACATTCTCTCTCTCCCATCGATCTGAAACATTCTCTCTCTCCCATTGATCTGAAACATTCTCTCTCTCCCATTCTCCCTCTCATTGTTCCGAAACATTCTCTCTCATTGATCTGAAACATTCTCTCTCATTGATCAGAAACATTTTCCCTCTCATTGATCCGAAACATTCTCTCCCTCTCACGTTGATCTGAAACATTCTCTCTCCCACTGATCTGAAACATTCTCCCTCTCATTGATCTGAAACATTCTCTCTCTCATTGATCCGAAACATTCTCTCTCTCCCATTGATCTGAAACATTCTCTCTCTCCCAATGATCTGAAACATTCTCCCTCTCACTGATCCGAAACATTCTCTCTCTCTCATTGATCTGAAACATTCTCCCTCTCATTGTTCCGCAACATTCTCTCTCTCATTGATCTGAAACATTCTCTCTCATTGATCTGAAACATTCTCTCTCTCATTGATCCGAAACATTCTCCCTCTCATTGATCCGAAACATTCTCCCTCACATTGATCTGAAACATTCTCTCTCTCACATTGATCTGAAACATTCTCCCTCTCATTGATCCGAAACATTCTCCCTCACACTGATCTGAAACATTCTCTCTCTCACATTGATCTGAAACATTCTCCCTCTCATTGATCCGAAACATTCTCCCTCACATTGATCCAAAACATTCTCTCTCTCATTGATCTGAAACATTCTCCCTCTCATTGATCTGAAACATTTTCTCTCCCATTGATCAGGAACATTCTCCCTCTCATTGACCTGGAACATTCTCTCTCTCATTGATCTGAATCATTCTCTCTCCCATTGACCTGGAACATTCTCTCTCTCATTGACCTGGAACATTCTCTCTCTCATTGATCTGAAACATTTTCTCTCCCATTGATCAGGAACATTCTCCCTCTCATTGACCTGGAACATTCTCTCTCTCATTGATCTGAATCATTCTCTCTCCCATTGACCTGGAACATTCTCTCTCTCATTGATCTGAATCATTCTCTCTCCCATTGACCTGGAACATTCTCTCTCTCATTGACCTGGAACATTCTCTCTCTCATTGATCTGAAACATTCTCCGTCACATTGAACTGAAACATTCTCTCTCTCATTGACACCACACCAGGCCCCGCCCCCGCAATGACGGATTGATTCCCTGGTCATTTACCGCCGCCTATTCACTGCCGCGCAGCATAGGCCTCGCCCTGCACTGAGGCCCCTCCCTCCCAGTTCCCGCCCAGACCTCGGTTGCTCACCGCTGCCCACCACCAGGACTCGGGGATGCTGCTGAAGTTGGTGCCGGGGATGTGCTGCTCGGCCTGGTGCAGCAGGGCGGAGAAGGTGAAGATGCCCAGGGCGATGAAGAGCAGGAGGCAGCAGACCTGCTGTGAGCAGAGGCGCAGGGTGAAACCGAAAGCCCGCAGGCCGGTGGAGTAACGGGCCAGGCTCAGCACCCGGAGCACCTGCAGCAGCGGCGCGACCCGCAGGAGGAGGCCCAGGCACCTGGGCTCCCCGCAGCGCCGCGCCACCAGCTCGGTGTAGAAGGGCAGCAGCGCCAGCAGCTCGGCCAGGTTGAGGGGGCTGAGCAGGAAGCGGCGGGGCCGGGGCGCTGAGAGCAGCCGCAGCAGGAGTTGGGCCGTCAGCGCCGAGCTACACCCCGTCTCCAGGCCCCAGAGAGCGGAGGGCCCAGCGCCAGGCCCCGGCCTCAGCTCCGGCACTGTGCCCAGGATGAGGCCGGCCATGGACAGGAGGACAGCCAGGCAGCCGCTGACCCTGAGCAGCCTGGCCCCTGCCGAGGCGGGCGGCGCCTCCAGGAGATGCCAGAGCCGCGAGCGGTAGCGGCACAGCCAGTTCCCCGGGGCCGGGGTGCCGCGTTCCCGCAGGCCCAGGACGGCGGTGAGCTGGCGGCTGAGCCGCAGCTGCTCGGACAGCTCCTGCTGCCGCTCGTGGAAGAGAAGGCGGCAGCAGCGCGGCGCCGCGCCCAGCCTGACGCCCCAGTAGCGGAGCTCGGAGCAGTACCGGCGGGGACACGGACCCTGGTTGGGCCAGAGCCGGCCGCTCCGGTACAGCTGCCACACCGCCTGGAACACACTCGGGTCCCGGTCGAAGAAGAACTCGTCCTCCTCGGCCGAGTAATCATCACAGAGTCGCAGGCCCTGAGCCGGGCCCCGGCACGCAGCCAGCTTCCCAATGCGGCTGGCCGGGTACCGAGCCGCCAGCTGCCGGCCAAGGACGAAGCGTGTGCCGCCCACATTCAGTCGGAGGAGAGGCTGCTCGGTGGCGGGACAGGCCGGCCCCGGCCCGCAGTCCACTCCAGCACCGCCCTCCTCATCGCTGCTGCTCCCGCACTCAGTCCCGCTGCTGCTGCTCCAGTCCGGCTCCCCCATGCTGCCGGCCTTGCCACATTCTGCCCCGGCCTAAATCCTGTCCGAAAGCCCATTACAGGATTACTGTAGGCCGATTGGATTAACGGCTGAGCCGGCAGACTGTCCTAGGACAGTGAGCCCCGTCTCTCAGACTGGCCCGGTTGGGGAGGGGAGCGGTGTTTACAGTAAACTGCCCAGCCAGGGGAAAGGCCGTATCCCCAGCTGCCTGAGCAGCTGCTCGCGGGATTACCTTGGCCCCTTCACCCCCTCAGGACACTACCCTCCCCTCCTTGTACCATTAGCAACTGAGACACCAGGCAGGGGTTAGGAGTTTAATATCTCATCTGAAAAATGACATTCCCTATACAGCACAGCTGGCTGCAAAAGGATACCCTATAGCACAATCCCTCACAATGGACACCAATTAAAAGTTATTGGCAAAAGAAGCAATGGCGAAATGGTGAAAATCTTTAACACAGCAAGTAGTTAGTGTCTGGAATGCTCTGAGTATGTTGGAGGCAGATTCAATTGTGCCTTTCAGATAATGATCCCATTCCCTTTTGAAGTTGGAACATTTCCAAGGCTACAGGGAAGCCAACATGGACATGACAGGCCAAATAGCTCTAATCTATAATTCCTTGAATAGGAAGAAAAATGTAACCATTCTCCACATCTATTACAGGCTTTTGAACAGTGCAGATGGAATAGAGGAGCAGACACAGTTTAAACCACTGCAATAATAGTGGGTGCTTCCACATACTCAAAGATTGACTATGTACATAGACTGGGATAAAGGCAAAGTGAGAACACTGTGCTTAAGGAAGAAGCCCTCGATTCTCTCAGTTTCTGGTCTTAACAAGGGAAGAAGCAATGCATGAGTTTCCCAGAACTAAATGAATTGGGGGATAGCAATACCCAGCAACTCCAGAACAGAAAAGGAGAGTCTATTGCTGGGTAATTTCCCATAGCAGCTTTCCACCCCATCTATTCCAGAAAGCATTGAAATATTTGCTGGTGGATTTTCTGACATGCTAGGCCATAAACCATTCAAACTGGGCAAGTTCACAACTGAAAGCAGGATAGATCAAGATACCAAAAAGGAGTTGGGAAAATACACTTGCAAACACATCCCCTCAGACACAGGGAAAGAACAGTCCATAAGATTTGATTTAATCCAATCACATTTGAGTTTTAATTAATTTCTGATTTAATTTAACACTGATTTCTATCATTACAGAGTAAATCAGTTAACAGCACCAGTGGCAACTATTAAATCAATTAACAACTCGTGTAATAAAACAAATTAAACTCTCTTCAGTGTAATGAAAAGGGGTGACCATATTTTTACCTTTTATCACTACACGTTTAACTGGAGTTTGTTGCTGAAATTTCAATCATTCTTCCTGGGTGGGAAAAATGCCAAGAAACAGGCTATGAGCCTGTGATCATGATCACTGAGCAGTGCAAAGAATTCAAGGAGATAATTCACACACACAACAATCTCCTAGTTTCATTAGGATCAACAAGATTTTTCACTAGATTCTTTGAACAATTTATGGTTCTTAAGTACAATCCTGCAACGGAATTGTGCGCATATGCAGCATTTAGTTCCATTTTACACTACAGTGTAATTAACTTAGCAAATTTAATTCTCTGAAGCTGATTTGTGCGGTTTACATAATGTAACCAAAGATCAGATCCTACGTCAGTTTTCATTATTGAAAAGAGGTTAAGAGCGGAAGATGAAGCAGGTTGAGTAGACAGGGATATTGGGAGTGAATTCTGAACTCGCTCCTAGGAGCTAAAGTTGGCCATGTGGATTCCACTGGAAATAAAATGCTTTTCTCTAAAGGGCAGTAAGTTTAAAATTATCCTGTGGAGTGCAGAGCACAGGGGAGATGGATGGACGGATGGGAACAGATATAAGGTCTGAAGAACAAGCCAATGAGTAACAGTGGCACTATTGATTTAGGTGGATGAGATTATCCAGTTTACTTCACTGACACACACACACACCACTAAAAACGGAGTGTGACTGGTGTATATATATTTAAAACAATTTTTTAAAGTATTTCCCTCTGTCTTGATATGGGCAACATCAAATGAAAATAAAGGAATTGGCCAGAGAGCTCTCAACACTATTTCACAGCCAACTAGTGGCAGAAGCTAAAATGCAAATCAAGCAAATTGACATTTGTTTTTTATCTCCATGTTGCTGCTGGAAATGAGAGATAACATAGCTGAGATCAGCAGCTCTCAGCACATGAATCGTAGAGCACCATCATGTTAGACACTGATAACAGGACACATCGAAACCCTTTTCTAACTGGCAATAATCTGTACAATTGATGCCACAATTACATATCGTTCCACAAAATTATTCACAAGTGGAGAAAGAAAAATAAAATCAGGGGTATTTCTAGCAAAAGACCATTCTTATCCAAGTTAGAATCCTCCCTGGAATTACTGGTTGGAAATAATTGCCTACGTATGCAGTCTGACGAAGGCAGGAGCCAAGATACCAGTCATTTATATTGATGTAAAGACATAAGTAGCTTTGCAACTGGAGTTAATCCATCCTGCATTTCAAACAGCATAGATAACGGTTGGCATTCAGGAGGTAAATAATTAAACAAAACATAAAAAAACACCACAAGTGTAAGTAACAGGCAGGTTTTGGTGGAGAACTCTACTGAAATGGTTCCTGCTTCTTTACTGTGAGTCTGCTGTGGGGATGAGATTTGCTCCAGTGCAGTTCTAGTCAGATATAAGGTGGGCTGGTTTTCATGCAACTACTATCCTGGACAGGGGCAGAGAGTCAGTCTTACAACCATCAGCTGCAACCCAGCCAATAGACATCTTGATGCTTCTGGTGCTTTTACTTTCTGGTTTTTGGTGAGTAGGAATTAGGCCCAGTGATGGAATGCAGCCAGTCCATCCAGTCCTTGGTGTGCAAATGATTAGATGTGTTTGATATCTTACATTTAGGCAAATCCTTGAGAATAAACAGCACATGGAGATATACTCAGGCCAAGGACCATTTTTAGCAATGGACAGTTTAGCAAAGTTTGCAATTTGATCCACTTAAACTCTTATAAACCACTCACTAAACTTTGGAAAAAATATTACCTAAAGGTAGTAGTACTTCTAAAAAATTATGATAGGTTAATAAAAACTCAAGTCAATTCATTTACAATATAAAAAAAACCACACAGGCTAGTTACATAGTAAGAAAAACATGTACTCCAATCACAGAAGGAATCAAAACTAATCTTCAGAAGGGGAGATTCTTCAATGACACCATCTCAGTTGGAAATCTCCCCAAGATTTTTTTCTAACAGAACCAACTTTCACTTTTAAACAAGGGTGTAAATCCGTTAACCCTTTAATTTCCTTTGCCTGCAGCAACATCTCCATTTCTGTTATTAATAAGCCTGTTTATTAATGGTAACATCTCTGTTCACTCTACAGATGTTGTTTGACCTGCTGTTTGAGAATACTAATGTTTTACTTTCTGTACGATATTTCGTACAGTCTTTCTAATTCCTCCTCCCCACCCCACCAGCAAAGAGGCAGGATGATCTGAGGCATGAAGTTTGTACTGACCCGCATTTATGCAGCAATGGGCAGATGTTGCAACATTTCCTCTGAAAAGCCAGGGTCAACTGAACCTGCTCTTTGCAGCCAATACCATGAGGATCTTGGTCCTGTCCTGCGGATTATACAGAGTATTAATTCTGTTTACGCCAGGGAATTGAATTCCTTCATGGTTTTGAAATTCAGTCACCTTCAAGCACTGAGTTCAAATTTATTTTCTTATTAAAGCAAAAAAAAAGTTTTAGCATAAATAAAATCCTTAAATCTCAGAAACTGTTAGAACATTGAAGATTGTAGCATTCACAGTTATTAAATATTTCCAGCAAGGTTACAGGATCACACATTTCTTGTTTAGATGAATATCTGAAGGCTACAACAACTGTTGGTGATAGTACAGAGGAAGGAATACCACAAACATGTTTCTTCAGATATTCCTCTGCCAATGTGGAGGTCATTTCCACAACTTACAATATTTTAAACTTACAACAGAAAGCTCATCAACAGCAATAAGGATGCAGCAGTCATGGTTTTTTAAATCTTCAACCTGCTTTATATTTGAATAAATTTCCCAGCTTTTGAGAAGTTTTACCTTGTACCTGTCCCAGGATATTCAGAGAGGGTAACTTCAATCAATACCCACCACAATCCTCACCAAGAATCTCTGTAGCCACGAAACCATGTGAGGGAGACATACCTCACTCTGAATTACATATTGAATTGGCCATAGTCAGAGGGAAATAAGGGGACAACACCGTTTCATGTCTATAAACCAAAGATGGCAACTTCCTTAATGATTGAAGAAAGTCCAGTTCACACCTGAGTTCTATGGCAAATATCAGCTTCAATTTTAAACAATACCCGTATAGAATTTTTATGGAGTTGATACTTTGGGAATGTGTCCAAGAAATTCCAAATCTCTCTGCTTGCAGTTTGTAGTTAGGTTAACATGGTATGCTGGCAAATGGAAGGCTTGTATGTGTTTAATTAGAGTTCCTGCCTTTGTCCCAGTGTAATACTAAATGGCCAGTGAGGTTCCTGATGGGGCACCCTTTTGGAATATTGCTGGAATCCTATTTTGGACACATTCCCTTCACATCAAAACAAGACTTCCCACAAACAGTACACAAACTTTATAAATAAATACTTTACCGATGCTCTGAGCAATAAAATTAAACATGAACTGATCAGAAGGTTGCCCAATCATTTCACCAATACCACTGACCACAGGAATCTCTTCTGCAATTGGAAATCCTGCACTTCCAATGGAAAATGTCAGACCTGTTCCTCTCTGTTCTTATAGCAAAGATCTGTGAAAAAAAGTGACAGATGGAAATGAGCAAATACAATAAGTAGGTGAAAAGAAACGTGTGGTCTTCACCGAGTGTCATCTCTAACACTGACACCTGCAACGCAATTCCACCACATCTGGTTTTTAATCTCACTAACTCTCAGATCTCATTTCACTATTAACTGGTCCTTGCTCCCATCGTTGACTAAATGCTGCTGGTCATCTGTCAGTAACCAGCATCGATCAGATCAGGTCTAAAATCTGTTACCTTTCCAATTAACTCTCATTCAATATCAGATCAGATTATTATTTGGGTTACACAAACTACCTTAAATTATTACTTTAGCAGAATCTATTAATGTAAAATTCCCAATTGCAGCAATTCCCTCAGGAAAAATGTTTGAACTTTTTAAGACACTGACATTTTGCTGTAAGTTGCAAAAACAAAACTAGTCCCAACACCGTTCCAGTAACGGGGACCCCGGAGGTTGAGTGCAGTCTCGTCGAAAGTCTGCCTCACAATATTGTGGCACTTCACTGATACTGCACATCATTGTAAATCTCCACAATTTATTCAAATTTTGGAGTAGGGCTGGACTAAATAATCTTTGACACAGAGATGAGAGTTGGAGCCATATTATCTACAAGATAAAGGGAAACTGAACAGAAAGAACAGTAATGTCATACATTTGCAAAATCCTTAACAACAGGTTTAATTTAAAGGGATAAGTCATGGCAGGAGAGCTCAAAGCCGTGGTGTGCTCCATGTGGGAAGCCGGGGACATTTCCAGTGCCCGGGACCAGCATGTGTGGACCAGCAGTGTCCAGCTGCAGCTCCTGGAAGCTTGGGTTTCAGAGTTGGAATGGCAGCTAGGAACACTGTGGAGCATCTGTGAGTCTGAGAGCATCGTGGGTAGCACGTTTAGAGAGGTGGTCACACTGCAGCTGAAGGGACTTGAGGAAGGAAGGGAATGGGTGACCACCAGGCAGTCCAAGAGAAACAGGCAGGTTGTTCAGGAGTCCCCTGGGGTCCTGCTCACAAATTGGTATTCCATTTTGGAGGCTGATGAGGGCGCTGGTTCCTCCAGGGAATGCAGACAGAGCCAAGCTTCTGGCACCACAAGCAGCCTGTCTGTACAGGAGGGGAGGAAGAGCAATAGTAATAGGGGATTCTATAGTCTGGAGAACAGATAGGCGCTACTGTGGCCGTCAACGTAACTTCAGGATGGTGTGCTGCCTCCCTGGTGCCAGGGTCCAGGATGTCACTGAACGGCTGCAGGGCATCCTGAAGGGGGAGGGTGATAAGGCACAGGTCGTGGTACATGTTGGTACCAATGACATAGGTAGAAAGAGGGATGAGGTCTTGCATCAAGAATTCAGGGAGTTAGGCAGTAGTCTGAAAAGCAGGACCTCTCGGGTTGTAATCTCCGGATTACTTCCAGTGCCATGTGCTAGCAAGCTCAGGAATAGGAGAATAGCGCAGATGAATACGTGGCTTAAGAGTTGGTGCAGGAGGGAGGGTTTTAGATTCCTGGATCACTAGGACCGTTTCTGGGGAAGGTGGGACCTGTACAAGCGGGATGGTCTACACCTGAACCAGGGTGGGACTAACATCCTTGCGGGCAGGTTTGCTAGTGCTGTTGGGAGGAGTTTAAACTAATTTGGCAGGGGGAGGAGACACAGAATGTTAGCAGAATAGGGATACATCATAATACAGTAAAACAATCAAGTCAGAGGGAGTACAGCTGCATTAAGTTTCAAGGGAGTAAGGCAAGGCTGGATGGCCTCTACTTTAATGCCTGGAGTATTACAGGTAAAACGGATGAGTTAAGGGTGAGGATTGACACATGGAATTGTGAGATAGTAGCCATCACAGAGATGTGGTTGAGGGAGGGGCAGGATTGGCAGCTCAACATTCCGGGATACAGAATCTTCAGGCGAGACAGGGGAAGGGGTAAAAGAGGCGGCGGCATTGCATTATTAGTTAAGGAGTCAGTTACTGCAGTAAGGAGAGATGATATCTTGGAGGGGGCATCGAATGAAGCTTTGTGGGTAGAGCTTACGAATAAAAAAGGGGCAACCACATTGTTAGGTGGTTATTATAAACCCTCAGAGAATCAGCGGGAAATTGAGGAGCAAATATGTGCACAATTTGCAGAAGTGTGTAAAAATAATAATAGGATAATTATGTTGGGCGATTTCAACTTTCCCAACATTAATTGGGATAGACATAGCGATAAAGACTTGGATGGAGTGGATTTCTTGAAATGTGTACAGGAAAACTTTTTAGGTCAATATGTAGAGGGTCCAACAAGGGACGGCACAGTGCTGGACCTAATTCTGGGGAATGAAGCTGAACAGGTGGCTGAGGCGGTGGTGGTGGAGGAGCACTTTAGTGATAGTGACCACAACATGGTACAATTTAAGTTTGTTATGGACAAAGAAATAGACAAGTTGCAAAAAAATGTTTTGGACTGGGGGAAGAGTGGATTTTAGTAAAATAAGGCAGGATCTGGCCAAGGTAGACTAGGAACAGCTACTTGTGGGGAAATCTACAGAGGAGCAGTGGGGGGTGTTCAAAAAGGAAATGGGGAGGGCACAGGCTCAACATGTTCCCTCTAGGTTGATAGGAAGGAGTAACAAGCCCACAGAACCATGGATGACCAGAGATATTCAGGTTACGATGAGAAGGAAAAGAGAGGCTTTTAGCAGGTACAAGGGAAGCAAATCAACAGAGGCATTAGTGGAGTACATAAAGTGCAGGGTGGAGCTTATAAAAGCAATTAGGAGAGCAAAGAGGGGATATGAGAAAGCTCTGGCTGGTAAAAGTAGGGAAAATCCCAAGATATTCTATAAGAATATCAATGGAAGAGGATAACCAGGGAAAGAGTAGGGCCCATAAGGGACCAAGGGAGTAATCTACGGGTGGAGCCAGATGACATCGCTAGAGTGTTGAATGAATACTTCACATCCATCTTCACCCAAGAGAATGAGGATGAAGGTATCAAACTCGAGGAGAGAGACTGCGAAATTCTTAAGCAAATTGATATAGGGAGTGACAAGGTATTGGGGGTGTTGACAGGCTTAAAAGTGGACAAATCTCCAGGTCCAGATGGTTTGTGTCCAAGGCTGCTGAGGGAGGCAAGGCAGGAGATCGCATGGGCTCTGACCCAAATTTTTAATTCCTCTCTGGCCACGGGGGAGCTGCCAGAGGACTGGAGAACAGCTAATGTGGTTCCACTATTTAAGGAGGGTTGTAGAGATAAGCCAGGGAACTACAGGTCAGGTGAGTCTCACATCAGTGGCAGGGAAACTATTGGAGAAAATTCTGAAGGAGAGAATCTATCTCCACTTGGAAAGGCAAGGTTTGATAAGGGATAGTCAGCATGGCTTTGTCAGAGGGAGGTCATGCCTAACAAATTTGATTGAATTTTTTGAGGAGGTGACCAGGTGTGTAGATGAGGGTAGTGCAGTTGATGTAGTTTATATGGATTTCAGCAAAGCCTTTGACAAGGTCCCACATGGGAGACTAATAAAGAAGGCAAAAGCACATAGGATACAGGGTAATTTGATAAGGTGTATTCAAAATTGGCTTAGTTGTAGAAGACAGAGGGTGATGACAGAAGGATGCTTTAGTGACTGGAAGCCAGTGTCTAGTGGCGTACCACAGGGATCTATGCTGGGTCCCCTATTATTCATCGTTTATATAAACGACATAGATGGCTATGTGGGAGGTAGGATTAGTAAGTTTGCAGATGACACAAAGATTTGCCGGGTGGTTAACAGTGAGGTTGAGTGTCTTGGGCCACAGGAAGATATAGACGGGATGGTCAAATGGGCAGATAAGTGGCAGATGGAATTTAACCCTGAAAAGTGTGAGGTGATACACTTTGGAAGGGGTAATTTGACAAGGAAGTATTCAATGAACGGCATGACACTAGGAAGTTGCGAGGCACAAAGGGACCTTGGCGTGTGTGTCCATAGATCTCTGAAGGCGGAGGGGCATGTTAGTGGGGTGGTGAAAAAGGCATATGGGACACTTGTCTTTATCAATCGAGGTATAGATTACATAAGCAGGGAGGTCATGTTGGAGTTGTATAGAACCTTGGTGAGGCCACAGCTGGAGTACTGTGTGCAGTTCTGGTCGCCACATTATAGGAAGGATGCGATTGCACTGGAGGGGGTGCAGAGGACGTTCACCAGGATGTTGCCCGGGATGAAACATTTAAGTTATGAAGACAGGTTGGATAGACTTGGGTTGTTTTCACTGGAGCAGAGGAGACCGAGGGGCAACCTGATCGAGGTGTACAAGATTATGAGGGGCATGGACAGGGTGGATAGGGAGCAGCTGTTCCCCTTAGTTGAAGGGTCAGTCACAAGAGGGCATAAGTTCAAGGTGAGGGGCAGGAGGTTTGCGGGGGGAGGGGGATGAGGAAAAGCTTTTTTACCCAGAGGGTGCTGACGGTCTGGAATGCGCTGCCTGGGAGGTTGGTGGAGGCGGGTTGCCTCACATCCTTTAAAAAGTTCCTGGATGAGCACTTGGCACATTCAAGGCTATGGGCCAAATGCTGGTAAATGAGATTCAGTAGGTAAGTCAAGTGTTTCTCACATGTCGGTGCAGACTCGATGGGTCGAAGGGCCTCTTCTGCACTGTGATTCTGTGATTACGACCCAGCTACAAATCCCACTACAAATAATCTTGAGGTTTTAACCAATCAAAACATTATCGTTTCTGTCACAATGAGCCCTCTCAGTGTTCACTAAATCTAGCACAATAATTTGCCTCAAGTCAATGTGAGAAATCCTTTGGAACCATTTCATTTTTAAACACGAGGAAGACAAGATTTACCCTTTTGAAAGGGGCTCCATGTGGAGAAATTGGAAATTCATTCACACATAACGTTATCAAAGGAGGTTCAGGCTAGATCACACAACAAGCCAATCAGTCTCTAAAAGGACAAGTTAATATTTTAGGTGTATCCCTTCATCGATGGTTCTTTTAGTCATTATTTCAGATTTTTAGCAGCTTTTAAAAAATCTTTTGCAAAGTATTTAAAATAAATCACCCTGCTGGTTCAGTATCAATGTCACAGAAAGTGCAAATGCTCGTCTACATCCGCATTTCTAAAACACTATTTTCAGAAGCATGTGAAATCCCATCAATTGTGCTTTTTCCTGATTGCTGTAAGGAAAAGGACAATCCATGTAGGATGCATCCAGAAGCACACTGGCCATCAGGTAAATCCCCACACAGCTGTCTGCTGATGCAAATTTGCTTAGTGCTAAGTTCCCACTATCGCTCTATCACCCAATTCTCAGACCCCTCAATTAACATATCCAGGTGGATGGGAAAGGGGATAGCAATAATTTTAGTCAAAGTTCCCATTGCCCTGTGGGTCCACTGGCGAGAGAACAGGTAGGAGACATTTTCCAAGACCTCTCAGCAGCCTATCACTGGTTACTTGAAAGTAAAAAGGGAAATATGCCCACTGTAGGCATCACTCAGCAGCTGGCAGGTACATGCCCCACTTCAGAGACTTGAGCATAGAATCTATGCTAACACTTTAGTGCAGTGCTGTCCTGTCGAATGAGATGTTACTATTGGATGAGATGTTAAACCATGTCTTTGTGGGCAAATTGACAGGTGCCTTTTTTACATTGCAACAGTGATATTTCAAAAGTACTTCAGTGGCTGTAGCACACTTCAGGAACTTCTAAGGCGACGAAGGACCTAAGACATGCAAGTGCTATTTTCTGATAATCCTCGCTTCTTCTGCAAAGTGCCTGTTTGTCTCTGCAGTTATTTCTCAGTAGGGTGGATGGATTCAGAGAGTCAATATGGGGATTAATGATTTGTTTGGGGCCACATCCCACTACTGAATGCACGGTAATGAGATGTATGACCTCTGATAATTGCCTGATCATGTGTCAGTAACCAGCATTGATCAGATCAGATCTAAAATCTATTATTTTTCCAATTAACTCTCTCATTCAATATCAAATCAGATTATTATTTTGGGTTAACACAAACAATTACCTTAAATTGTTACTTTAGCAGAATCTACAAATGTAAAATTCCCAATTGCAATAATTCCCTCAGGAAAAATGTTTGAACCTTTTAAGACACTGATATTTTACTGTTAAGTTGTACAAACAAAACTAGTCCCATCACCGTTCCAGTAACAGGGACCCTGGAGGTTGAGTGCAGTCTGGTCAAAGGTCTGCCTCACCAATTTTGTAGCACTTCACCAATACTGCACATAATTAGTTGCCTAGTTACTTTCTCAACTGTGACAGTCTCTTCCTCTCTCTGCCTGGATTCATGGTCAATGCTGGATAAGTTATTGCTATGGGCAATATAAACTGACTACTATCTTAATACTGTTGTGGCAAAACTTACTGCTGAGAAATGGTTCTCTGTCCACTGCCGATGGAGTTCTCTGCATTGAGGTGTACAGGAGAATAGCAGCGTGAAGTTTTGACATGCCCGAGTATCATTCTCCAGTGCACGGTAGCACAACACATTAGGATTCCGATCAGCACCACTGCAGGCAGGAAAAAAAAAAATACACTCAAACAAAGTGGAAGTGGTGCACACACTGCACCCGAGGCTTATACTATCATTCTGAGCACACAGAATGGGGGTACTAGCAGGAAGGTCTGCCTCGTATTTTATTCCCCTTCCATCCCCAACCCCTATATCAAAAGGAAAATTGAAAGACTCCTGCTCCCTTTACATACCCTGTTCAGGAAGCTTATGATGTCCTGTCGTCATCTGCATTGCATCTTCACAAAACATCAGTGCTTAAAATTCAGGTCTCTAACTTAAACCATAGGTATACTTAATGTTTCTTCCAATATATTAAAATAAAACAAGCTTCTCAAAGTCTGAAAATGTCTACAATTATTGCAGACAGAAAGCTTATTTTCTTAGCCATTGCCTCAGGCTGAATCAGACAGTTTAGTAGAAGAACTTAAAAATATATTAGGAGCAGGAGGAGGCCATTCAGCTCCTCGATCCTGCTCTGCCATTCAATATCATCACTGATCTGATTGTGGCCTCAACTCCACTTTCGTGCCCGTACCCCATAACCCTTCACTCCCTTGTAGATCAAAAATCTGTCTAATTCAGCTTTGAATATATTCAATGATCCAGCCTCCACTGCTCTCTGGGGAAGAGAATTCCAGAGTCTAATGAACCTCAAAAAAATTCCTCCTCTTCACATCTTAAATGGGAGACCTGTTATTTTGAAACTGTACCCCCAGTTCTAGATTACCCCACGAGGGGAAACATCCTCTCAGCATCTACCCTGTCAAGACCCCTCAGAATCTTGTGTGTCCTATTTGACCCTGAGCTGAGCTTCTGACCCAGTGACCAAAACTACCCACATCCACCTCTATTATTGCCCGACTCTGGCCCTGCCCTGCTGAAACTCTCATCCATACCTCAGTTACCTGCACACTCAATCACTCTTGGCTGGCTTCCCGGTGCTTTATCCAAACCTCTGCTCCCTGTATCCTACCCTGCACTAAGTTCAATATGTAGAGCAATTCTAGACCTAGATCTCAAAATGCACCACACAGTTCCCTGAAGTAGAAACTATTCTTAGATTCTCAGCGTGTCTCTTCAAGGCAAATAACAAAAAGAAACCTGCCTAACAGAGCGATAATCCCTACGGATACAGCATCAAGATGGTTCTGATCAGCTCGCTCCTGCGGTGAAGTGCTGGAATTGGCTTGCTCCTGCGGTGAAGTGCTGGAATCGGCTTGCTCATGCGGTGAAGTGCTGGAATCGGCTCGCTCCCGCAGTGAAGTGCTGGAATCGGCTCGCTCCCGCGGTGAAGTGCTGGAATCGGCTCGCTCCCGCGGTGAAGTGCTGGAATCGGCTCGCTCCCGCGGTGAAGTGCTGGAATCGGCTCGCTCCCGCGGTGAAGTGCTGGTGTTTGTTTCTAGAAATAAATGCCCAAAATCCATTTGTGAGTGTAATGTTTTGATGAAAACTTGGGAAGGCCTCAGTAAATCACAAACTGAAATTGGGGTCTTCAATCAAACAAAGGAAATTACGAAGGTATGAGGGGCAAGTTGGCTGCGGCAGATTGAGGAACTACATTAAAATTAATTACAGCAGACAGGCAATAGAAGAATCAATACATGGTTTGCAACAAATTTGCATTTCTTTAAGACACAAAAAAGCCACCAGAAAAATTGATCCAACCATGATTAACAAGAGAAGGTAAAGAATGTATTAGATTAAAGGAAGAGGCTTATAAAGTTGCCAAAAAAAGTAGTAAGCCTGAGGATTGGGAACATTTTAAAATTCAGCAAAGAAGGATCAAAAAATTGATGAAGAAAGAGAAAACAGAATATGAAAATAAACTAACGAGGAACATAAAAACAAACTGCAGAGGCTGCAGGGATGTAAAAAGGAGGTTAGTAAAGTCAAACATGGGCCCATTACAGTGAGAGACAGGAGAATTTATAATGGGGAATAGGGAACTGGCAGAGAAACTAAACAATACTTTGTACTGGTCGTCAAGGTGGAAAATCCAAAAAACCTCCCTGAAATATTGGGGAGCCAAGAGCCTAGTGAGATTGAGGATCTGAAAGAAATTAGTATTAGTTAAAAAAGTAGTACTGGAGAAATTAATGGGCCTGAAAGTTGATAAATCCCTGGACCTGATGATCTACATCCCGGAGTGTTGAAAGATGTGGCTGTAAAGATACTGGATGCACTGGTGGTCATCTTTCAAAATTCAATATATTCTGCAATGGCTCCTGCAGACTGGAAGGTAGTAAACGTAACCCAACTATTTAAGAAAGGAGTGAGAGAGAAAATGAGGAACGACAGAACTGTTAAGCCTGTCATCAGTAGTAGGGAAAATGCTAGACTCTATTATAAAGGACATGATAGCTGGGCGCTTAGAAAATAATGGTGAGATTCAACATAGGATTATGAAAGGGAAATCATGTTTGACAAACCTGTTGGAGTTTTTTTGAGGATGTTACCTGTAGGATTGGGAAGAGACCCAGTGGGTGTGGCGCATTTGTATTTTCAGAAGCTCCCACACAGAAGGTTAGTAAGCAAAATTAGAGCTCATGGGGCTGGGATAATATATTGGTGTGGATTGAGGAGTGGTTAACAGACAGAAAACAGAGTAGGAATAAATGGATTATTCTCAGGTTGGCAGGCTGTAACTAGTGGGGTACCACAAAGATCAGTGCAGCTATTCACAATCTATATCAATGATTTGGATGTGGGAACCAAATGTAATGCTTCCAAGTTTGCTGATGGCACAAAACCTGGTGGGAATGTGAATTGTAAGGAGGATACAAAGAGGCTTCAAGGGGATTTAGACAGGCTAAGTGAGTGAGAACATGGCAGACAGAATATAATGTGGAAAAATGTGAAGTTGTCCACTTTGGGAAGAAAAACAGAAATACAGAATATTTCTTAAATAGCGAGAGATTGGGAAGTGTCGATGTCCAAAGAGAGATGGGTGTCCTTGTTCGTAAGTCACTGAAAGCTAACATGCAGGTGCAACAAGCAATTAGGAAGGCAAATTGTATGTTAGCCTTTATTGCAAGAGGGTTTGAGTACCGGGGTAAAAGGTGTCTTGCTCCAACTGTATACAGCCTTGGTGAGACCGTACCTGGAGTGCTGTGTGCAGTTTTGGTCTCCTTATGCCAGTATATTCTTCCTTAGGTAGAGGGAATGCAGCGACTAATCCCTGGAATGGCAGGGGAAGCACCGGAAGACTGGAGAAATGCAAACGTAGTTCCATTGTTTAAAAAGAGATCAAAGGAAATGCCAAACAATTATAGGCCTGTTAGTCTTACATCGGTGGTGAGAAAATTAGTAGAATCAATCCTGAGAGATAGGATTAACTGTCATGTGGAAAGGTATGGGCTAGTCAGGGATGGTCAGCATGGATCTGTTAAAGGAAGGTCTTGCCTCACAAATTTGATTGAATTCTTTGAGGAAGTGACAAGAAGGGTTGATGAAGGTAGTGCAGTGGATGTTGTGTACATGGATTTTAGCAAGGCATTTGACAAGGTCCCACATGGCAAATTGGTCAGGAAAGTAAAAGCCCATGGGATTCAGGGTAATGTGGCAAACTGGATAAAAGGTTGGCTTTGTAACAGGAAACAAAGGGTAATGGTCGATGGATACCCTTGCGAATGGAAAGTTGTCTCAAGTGGTGTTCCACAGGGCTCGGTGTTGGGACCCTTGCTGTTTGTGTTATATATTAACGATTTGGACGTGAACGTAGGGAGCATGATTGGGGAATTTGCAGATGAGTCAAAGATTGGCCAAGCAGTGGAGAGGATAGCTATAATCTCCAAAACGATATAGATGGGTTGGTGGAGTGGGCGGTAAAGTGGCAGATGGATTTTAACAGAGAAGTGTGAGGTCATATATTTAGGGAGGTCAAACAGTTACAGGGATTACACAATAAATGGGAATATATTAAGAGGGGTAGATGAAGTGAGAGATCTTGGCGTACAAGTACACAGGTCCCTGAAGGCAGCAGTTCAAGTAGACAAGGTTGTAAAGAAGGCATATGGAATGCTCTCCTTCATTGGCAGAGGTATAGAATATAAAAGTAAGGATATGATGTTGGAATTGTATAAAACACTGGTGAGGCCACAACTGGAGTAATGTGTGCAGTTCTGGTCACCACATTACAGGAAGGACGTAATAGCTCTGGAGAGAGTGCAGAGGAGGTTTACAAGAATGTTGCCAGGGTTAGAAAAGTGTAGCTACGAGGAGAGATTGGATAGGTTGGGGTTATTTTCCTTAGAACAAAGAAGGCTGACAGGTGACTTGATTGAGGTGTACAAAATCATGAGGGGAATAGATAGAGTGGACAGGATAAAATTGTTTCCCTTGATGGAGAATTCTAGAACCAGGGGACATAGATTCAAGATAAGTGGCAGAAGGTGTAGGGGGGGAACATGAGGAAGAACCTTTTTTACGCAGAGGGTAGTGGGTGTCTAGAATTCGCTGCCCAAGTTGGTGGTAGAGGCAGAAACTTTAAACTCTTTTAAAAAGTACCTGGATATGCACCTAAAGTGCTGTAAGCTGCAGGGCTATGGGCCGGGTGCAGGAAGGTGGGATTAGAAAGGGCACCTGGGTGTCCTCGGGCTGGCATGGACAAGATGGGCTGAATGGTCTCCTTCTGTGCTGTAACTTTTCTGTGGTTCTATGATTGTTCTATGAGGAAAGATTGAGGACACTGAGCCTATATTCTCTAGAGTTTAGTTTAATTTTTTTTTAAAGTTTAGGGACATGAGGAAAAACTTCTTCCCCCAGAGGGCGGTGAGTGTTTGGAATTCACTGCCTGGTTTGGTGGTGGAGGCAGAAACCCTCAATTCATTTAAAAGGTACCTGGATCTGCACCTAGTAACCTGCAAGGCTACAGACCGGGTGCTGGAAGGTGAGATTAAAATGGGTGGCTAGTCTTTTAAAAAAATATATATCCTTTTTAGTCGGTGCAAACATGATGGGCTGCTCTTTCTGTGCTGTAACCTTTCTATGGTTCTAACTCATTGAAGCAAATAAAATTCTTACAGGACTCAATAGGGTAGATGTAGGAAGGATGTTTCCCCTGGTTGGAAGGCGGGTGTAGAACAAGGGGATAGCCTCAGAATAAGAGATAGGCCATTTAGGACTGAGATGAGGAGGAATTTCTTCAGTCAGAGGGTGGTGAATCTTTGGAATTCT
Source organism: Cetorhinus maximus (assembly GCF_964194155.1). Classification (NCBI taxonomy): domain Eukaryota; kingdom Metazoa; phylum Chordata; class Chondrichthyes; order Lamniformes; family Cetorhinidae; genus Cetorhinus; species Cetorhinus maximus. The sequence goes on along the minus strand of NC_135891.1, from coordinate 74,517,836 downwards.
CTCCCCCAGAGGGCTGGGGAGGCTCAGTCATCGAGTATGTTCAAAGCAGAGATCAATAGATTTCTAGATACCAGTGACATCAAGGGATACGGGGATAGTGCAGGAGGATGGCATTGAGATAGAGGATCGGCCATGATCTAGTTAAACGGTAGAGCAGGCTCGAGGGGTCAAATGACCTACACTCCTGCTCCCATATTTTTATTCATTAATGGGATTTGGGCCTCGTTGGCTAGACCAGCATTCGTTGCCCATCCCTAATTGCCCTTGAGAAGCTGGTGGTAAGCTTCAATTAGAGATGACCAATGAATGCTGGTCTAGCCAGCGACACCCAAATCCTATGAATGAATAAAATAGAAAAAAAAACTGAGGAGTAGGCCATTCAGCCCCTCGCACCTGCTCTACCATTTAACTAGATCATGATCTAGTTGATCTTCTACCTCAACTCCACTTTCCGACACTATTCCCATATCCCTTAATCTCTTTAGTATCCAAAACTCTTTCGCCTGTACCTTGAATATATTCTCTGGAGTACAGAATTCCAAAGATGCAGTATTTTGGGTGAAGAAATTTATCTTTATCTTAAGCTGTAAATGGTCAAACTCTTATTCTGAGATTGTGACCTCTAGTTCTCAACTCCTCAGCCAGGGGAACACAAATCACAAGAATTTTATGTGTTACAACGAGATCACCTCTCATTCCTCTAAATTCCAGGAAATATAGGCCCAGTTTACTCAATCTCTCCCCATAGGAGAAATCCTTAACCCCAGAAATCAGACTACTGAACTTCTGTGGAGCTCACTCTAGGTAAGGAGACCAAAACAGTACACAGTACTCCAGGTGCGGTCTCACCTAGGCTCTATACAATTGCAAAAAGCTTCACTCTTTAAGCCAATCTTTTTTTTTTAACCTTAAAAGCTAACATATGTGTTGCATTCCTAATTGCTTGGTGTAGCTGCATGTTAACCTTCAAAGATTTATGTTCAAGAACACTCAGGTACCAACATTCCTCATTAGTATAGTGGTTAGTATCCCCACCTGTCATGCAGGAGACTGGGGTTAAAGGCCTACTCCCCACCCTGTCACGCGGGGGGAGTAGGCTTTTAAAATAGAAAAAACACGAAATTGGAAATGTAATTGGACATTGGTTGAAATGTTGTATACAACATTATGAGGGGCATGGACAGGGTGGATAGGGAGCAGCTGTTCCCCTTAGTTGAAGGGTCAGTCACAAGGGGGCATAAGTTCAAGGTGAGGGGCAGGAGGTTTAGGAAGGATGTGAGGAAAAACATTTTTACCCAGAGGGTGGTGACGGTCTGGAATGCACTGCCTGGGAGGGTGGTGGAGGCGGGTTGCCTCACATCCTTTAAAAAATACCTGGATGAGCACTTGGCACGTCATAACATTCAAGGCTATGTGCCAAGTGCTGGTAAATGGGATTAGGTAGGTAGGTCAGGTGTTTCTCACATGTCGGTGCAGACTCGATGGGCCAAAGGGCCTCTTCTGCACTGTGATTCTGTGATTTCCTGGTCTCACGCCATTGAGAAAAAACATCTGCTTTTCTATTTCTCTTTCCAACCTTCCCCACATTCCACCTGACCCTTCTTGCCCACTTACTTCACTGGTCTTAACCCTTTGATCCTCCTCACAGCTTACTTTCCCACCTAACCTTTTATCAACAAACTTAGATACATTACACTTGGTTCTCTCATCTACACCACCAATACATATTGTAAATAGCTAAGGCCCAAACACAAATGCCTGCAGGACCCCACCATTCAGACCAGAAGCTCACAGCTTCAGTTGCTGGTCTGTGTCAAGTTACTGTATCTCAGCCTGAACACTGAAATTGGCCTCAGTGCAACGGGTGAGAAGCCAAGCTGAGATTCCCACTCTGACCACTATGCAGTGTAAGGTGGCTCTTGCTATGAGGTACAGGTGTACAGATATTAGGCGAGGACGAGATTAGGCTCAGTTGGGATGTCTCAGGGGAAATAGCTCGTTGTTTGGGAAACCCCTGATGAATAGACTCCTAAAATAGTAGAAGAATATCAGTACCCCGTGGGGCCCTGAGACTCTGAAAAACAATGGCTTATTCCACCAAACTGTTCTATTCTTGTTTCACGTGCTGATTTAAGTAACACTGTTTACCTTACCTTTCCCACATGTATTTTCAGTTCCACCAGGTGTCATACCATCAGGGCACAGACAGGCATAGTGCTGGTCCGTGTAAGGTGCAGGCACACACAGGTATTCACAGGCAGCATGTTCTCCAGCACACCAGTTCTGCACTGTTTCACAATAAATTAAAGACACAAAGTGTGCACATTAGGACCGGAGTGAATTCTATGTTTAACAGCTAAACAGAATGATCATTGTAGTATTGACACAAGGTTATAGTGGAAACTTCTAACTCTCTTTAGGGAGGTGCTTTCTAACCAGCCAAGTGCCTTTCCTACTTTTATTTCAGATTACCAACTTCTTTTTCTTTTATGCAGGAACGGTTTTGCACAGAATTTCGATCACATTTGATCAGGTATCAGGTATTAAATATTTAATCTAATAAAATACAATCTAGCAATACTTCTGACCTCTGTAAGTAGCATGGAGCCCAGTTCTATAGAGTACTTTTCTACAGAAGTAGAACAGAACCACAGTCAGCGTTCAGTGCAAAGAAGAGGCTGTTCTGATAGTTAAAAAAACACAAGGTGTGCTCCAAAAGAGAGGGTGTAGGCGACAGTGAGCCCCGTGAGGTGAGATCCAGAGGATATTAACAAAATTAATCATTTAAATAAGGCTAGATTTTGAAAGAGGGAATAGCAATTTTTCTTTATATCACAGATGAGCAGCCGTAGACAGGAATTCCTGGAGTGTATACGGGATGTTTTTCTGGATCATACATTGAGGAACCAACGAGAGAACAGGCCATCCTCGACTGGGTATTGTGTAATGAGAAAGGAACAATTGGCAATCTAGTTGTGCGCTGCTTGAGGCTGAGCGACCATAATATGATAGAATTCTTCATCAAGATGGAGAGTTACATAGTTGATTCTGAGACTTGGGTCCTGAATCTTAATAAAGGAAACTATGATGGTATGAGGCGTGAGTTGGCTATGATGGATTGGGAAACATTACTTAAAGGGATGACGGTGGATAGGCAATGGCAAACATTCAAAGAGCACATGGGTGAACTGCAACAATTGTTTATTCCTGTCTGGTGTAAAAGTAAAACAGGAAAGGTGGCCAAACCATGGCTTACAAGGGAATTAGAGATAGTATTAGATGCAAGGAAGAGGCATACAAATTGACCAGAAAAAACAACAGACCTGAGGATTGGGAACAGTTTAGAATTCAGCAAAGGAGGACCAAGGGATTTATTAAGAAGGGGAAAATAGAGTACGAGAGTAAGCTTGGAACATAAAAACTGACTGTAAAAGTTTCCACAGGTATGTGAAGAGAAAAAGATTGGTGAAGATAAATGTAGGTCCCTTACAGTCAGAAACAGGGGAATTTATAATGGGGAACAAAGAAATGGCTGACCAACTAAATACATACTTTGGTTCTGTCTTCACAAAGGAGGACACTAATAACATACCAGAAATGTTGGGGAACACAGGGTTTAATGAGAGGGAGGAACTGAAAGAAATCAGTATTAGTAGGGAAATGGTGTTGGGGAAATTGATGGGATTGAAGGCCGATAAATCCCCGAGGCCTGATAATCTACATTCCAGAGTACTTAAGGAAGTGGCCCTAGAAATAGTGGGTGCATTGGTGGTCATCTTCCAAGATTCTATAGACTCTGGAACAGTTCCTACAGATTGGAGGGTAGCTAATGTAACCTCACTATTTAAAAAGGGAGGCAGAGAGAAAACAGGGAATTATAGACCAGTCAGCCTGACATCGGTAGTGGGGACAATTCTAGAGTCCATTATAAAAGATTTAATAGCTGAGCACGTGGAAAACAGTGGCAGAATCGGACAGAGTCAGCATGGATTTATGAAAGGGAAATCATGCTTGACAAATCTACTGGAATATTTTGAGGATGTAACTAGTTGAGTTGATGAGGGGGAGCCAGTGGATGTGGTTTATTTTCAGAAGGCTTTTGACAAAGTCCCACATAAGAGATTGGTGTGTAAAACTAAAGTGCAAGGGATTGGGGGTAGTGTATTGAGATGGATAGAAAACTGGTTGGCAGACAGGAAACAAAGCGTAGGAATAAATGGGTCTTTTTCCAAATGGCAGGCAATGACTAGTGGGGTACCACAGGGATCGGTGCTGGGACCCCAGTTATTTACAATATATATTAATGATTTAGATGAGGGAAATAAATGTAATATCTCCAAATTTGCAGATGACACAAAGCTGGGTGGGAGGGTGAGCTGTGAGGAGGAAGCAGAGATGCTTCAGTGTGATTTGGACAAGCTGAGTGAGTGGGCAAATGCAGTATAATGTGGATAAATGTGAGGTTATCCATTTTGGTAGCAAAAACAGGAAGGCAGATTATTATCTGAATGGCTATAAATTGAGAGAGGGGAATGTGCAACGAGACCTGGGTGCCCTTGTAGACCAGTCGCTGAAGGTGAACATGCAGGTGCAGCAGACGGTAAAGAAGGCAAATGCTATGTTGGCCTTCATAGCCAGAGGATTCGAATACAGGAACAGGGATGTCTTGCTGCAATTGTACAGGGCCTTGGTGAGACCACACCTGGAATATTGTGTGCAGTTTTGGTCTCCTTATCTGAGGAAGGATGTACTTGCTATAGAGGGCATGCAGCGAAGGTTTACCCGACTGATTCCTGGGATGGCGGGACTGACATATGAGGAGAGACTTAGTCGATTAGGATTATATTCGCTGGAGTTCAGAAGAATGAGGGGGGGGATCTCATAGAAACCTATAAAATTCTAACCGGGTAGATGCAGGAAGGATGTTCCCGATGGTGGGGGAGTCCAGAACCAGGGGTCACAGTATGAGGATATGAGACCACTTAGGAGTCACAGTCTGAGGATATGAGACCATTTAGGACTGAGATGAGGAGAAATTTCTTCACCCAGAGAGTGGTGAGCCTGTGGAATTCGTTACCACAGAAAGTAGTTGAGACCAAAACATTGTATGTTTTCAAGAAGGAGTTAGATATAGCTCTTGGGGCGAAAGGGATCAAAGGGTATGGGGAGAAAGCGGGAGCAGGCTATTGAGCTGGATGATCAGCCATGATCATAATCAGAAGTATGCAGCAAGAACTATACCGTGGTGATATTGACTGGGATAACGTCATAGTAATGGGAAAGGAATTTCTGAAATGTGTTCAGGAGAACTTCCTTGATCACTATTTTCTTGGAAGGAGGCATTCATGGATCTGTTGCTGGGAAATGAGGTGGGCCAAGTGCCCAAGTGTCTATGATAGAAACTTGGGTAAGAGTGATCTTGGTATCATAAGATTAAGATTAGTAATGCAGAAGAACAAGGAACAATATAAAGTAGCTGTCTAGATTGGAAAAGGGTTAACTTCAGTGGGATGAGAGGGGTAGGGTAGCCAGGGTAAAATGGAACCAAAGTTTTACAAGAAGAACTAACAGAAAATGGATAATCTTTATTAAGGAACAGGTATTTCAGGCAGAGGCTAGCTACATTCCAACAGGAGGCAAAAGGGAGGGGAAAAAAAGTCTGGGCTCCTTGGGTGACAAGGGAGATAGAGAATATGATGAAACAAAAAAAAGTTGAATGATAGATGTCAGATGGATTCTTCAACTGAGAACCAAGCCAAATACAATAAGTTCAGATGGAAAGTGAAGAGGAAAATGAGATTGGCAAAGAGAAAGTATGAGAGTGGAATAGCATCTGACATAAAAAGGGAAGTCAAAAATCTTTATCAATATGTAAGCCAGTAGTAATAGGCTGGAAAGGGCCTATTAGGGACAAAGAAGATGATTATATCCTTAGAGGTATAGGGCAATGCTGGAATACTTAATGAGTAGCTTGTATCGGTGTTTATTAAGGAAGAGGATGCTGACAAAATATCAGTAAAGGCAGAGATAGTAGAGGTAATAGATGGGGCATAAAGTGATGGGCAGAATGTACTGGAAAGGCCAGCTTTGCTTAGAGTGGATAAGTCGACTGGTCCAGAAGGCTTGTATCCCAGGTGCTAAAGGAAGTGGGAGTAAAGGTAGCAGAAGGTCTATCATAATCTTCCAGTCTTCACTAGCTATGGGGGAGGTGCCAGAGAATTGAGAGTTGCAAATTTGACACCCTAATTCAAGAAAGGGTGCAAGGTCACTCGAAACAAAACAGATGAATCGATAGTGCAAATAGAAATAAATAAGTATGATCTGATAGTCATTACAGAGACCTGGTTGCAGGATGATATAGATTGGGTCCTGAATATTTATGGGTATGTGACATTTAGGAATGACATGAAGTTAGGAAAAGGTGAAGGGGTGGCTCTGTTAATTACTGATGGTATTAGCACATTAGAGAGGGGTGACCTAAGTTCAGGAAACCAGGATGTAGAAGCTGTTTGGGCTGAGATGAGGAAGGATAAAGGCAAGAAGTCACTTGTGGGAGTGACGTACAGGCCCCCTAATTGTAAATACACAGTAGGACAGAGTATAAAAGAAGAGATAATGGGAACTTGCCAGAAAGGTACAGCAATAATCATGGGGGATTTTAATCTACATATAGACTGGAAAAATCAGATGGGCAAAGGTAGCATCAATGAGCAGTTCATAGAATGCTTTCGCGATAGTTTCTTAGAACAGCACATTCTCGAGCCAACCACATTGCAGGCTATACTGGACCTGGTAATGAGCAACAAGATAGGATTAATTGATAACCTCCTAGTGAAGGCACCCTGAGGTAGCAGCGATCGTAATATGATTGAATTTTGCATTCATTTTGAGGAAGAAACAAGTGCCCCCAAGACTAGTATTTTAAACTTAAATAAGGGCAATTATGAGGGCATGAAAGCAGAGCTAGCTAAAGTGAACTGGCAAATGAGGTTAAGGGATAGGTCAATAGCGGTTCAGTGGCAGATATTTAAAGGGATATTTCAGAATACACAGAATATATACATTCCAATGAGAAAGAAAAATCCAAAGGGGAGGGCCCACTATCCGTGGTTAACTGAAAAGGCTGAAGACAGTATTATACTTAAAGAAAATGTATATAATTACGCAAAGACAGGCGACAGGTCAGAATATTGGAAAGAATATAACGAACAGCAAAGAATGACAAAAAGATTAATAAGGAGTGAAAAATTTGAGAATGAGAGAAAGCTAGCTAGTAATATGAAGATGGATAGTAAGAGTTTCTATAGATATTTAAATAAGAAAAGAGTTAACAAAGTGAGCGCTGATTCTATAGGGTGCAGCTGGGGGATTGATAATGGGAAGTACGGACATGGTGGATGAATTAAACAGGTATCTTGCTTCGGTCTTCACTATGGGGGACAAAAGTAACATCCTGGATATATCTGTAAATCAGGAAATGGAAAGAAGGGAGGGAGGAACTCGGGGAAAATTACAATCACCAGGGGAGTGATATTGAGCAAATTGTTGGGGCTGCGGGCTGACAAATCTCCAGGTCCGGATGGACTTCACACTAAGGTCTTGAAAGAAGTGGTTAGTGAGATAGGTGTTGCACTGGTTTTAATTTTTGAAAATTTCCTAGATTCAGGGAAAGTTCCATTAGATGAGAAAATAGCAAATGTAACTCCTTTATTCAAAAAGGGAAGGAGGCAGAAAGCAGGAACAACAGGCCAGTTTGCCTAACATCTGTCATAGGGAAAATGTTAGAAGCTATTATTAAAGACGTTATAGCAGAGCACTTAGAAAACTTCAAGGCAATCAGGCAGAATCAACATGGTTTTATAAAAGGGAAATCATATTAAACTAACTTATTGGAGTTCTTTGAATGGCTATGTGTGCTGTGGATAAAAGGGGAACTGGCAGATGTATTGTACTTAGACTTCCAGAAGGCATTTGATAAAGTGCCACATCAAAGGTTATTGCGGAAAATAAAAACTCATGGTGTAGGGGGTAACATATTGGCATGGATGGAAGATTGGCTAGCTAACAGGAAGCAGAGAGTCAGCATAAACGGGTCTTTTTCTGGTTGGAAGGGTGTGACGAGTGGTGTGCCACAGGGATCAGAGCTGGGGCCTCAACTTTTTACAATTTATATAAATGACTTGGATGAAGGGACCGAAGGAATGGTTGCTAAATTTGCTGATGACACAAAGATAGGTAGGAAAGTAAATTGTGAAGAGGCTGTAAGGAGGCCACAAAGTGACATTGATAGGTTCAGTGAGTGGGCAAAGGTCTGGCAAATGGAGTATAATGTGGGCAAATGTGAAATCGTTCATTTTGGCAAGACAAATAAAAAAGATTATCCAAATGGTGAGAGGTTGCAGAACTCCGAGATTCAGAGGGATCTGGGTGTCCTAAAGGTTAGTATGCAGACACAGCAGCTAATTAGGAAAGCTAATAGAATGTTATAATTTATTGTGAGGGGAATTGATTACAAAAGTAGGGAGGTTATGCTTCAGTTGTACAGGGCATTGGTGAGACCACATCTGAAGTATTGTGTACAGTATTGGTCTCCTTATTTAAAGAAAGGTGTAAATGCATTAGAAGCAGTTCAGAGAAGGTTTACTAGACTAATACCAGGAATGGGCGGGTTGCCTTTGAGGAAAGGTTGGACAGGTTAGGCTTGTATCCACTGGAATTTAGAAGAGTAAGAAGCGACTTAATTGAAACCTTAAGATCCTGAGGTCTTGACAGGGTGGATGTGGAGAGGATATTTCCTCTTGTGGGAGAATCTAGGACTTGGGGTCAGCGTTTAAAAATAAGGGGTCGGTCATTTAAGACAGAGATGAGGAGAAATTTTCTCTCTCAGAGGGCTGAGAGTCTTTGGAACTCTCTTTCTCAAAAGGCAGTGGAAGCAGAGTTTTTGAATCTTTTTAAGGCAGAGTTAGATAGATTCTTGATTAACGAGGGGGTGAATGGTTATCGGGAGTAGGCAGGTATGTGGGGCTGAGGTTACAATCAGATCAGCCATGATCTTACTGAATGGTGGAGCAGGCTCAAGGGGCTGAGTGGCCTACTCCTGCTCCTAATTCATATGTTCGTATGCATGTTCATATGTTAGTAATTATAGGCAATTCAGTTTAACATCAGTGGTAGGTAAGATTTTAGAAACAATAATCAGGGAAAAATTTAACAGACACTTGGAGAGGTTTGAGTTGATTAACCAGCACAAATTTGTAGAAGGCAGTCAGTGCTTGACTAATCTGGTTGAATTTTTTATTAAAATAACAGAGGAGGTTGATGAAGGTTGCCTATGGATTTTAAGAAAGCATTTGACAAAATACCACATGAAAGAAAGATTGAGGCTCATGGAATAGGAGGGTCAGTGTCAGCTTGTATAAAACTTAGCTTAAAGATTGAAAACAACGAGTGGTGGTAAAATGGGAGTGTTTTTTAAAGACTGGATAACAGTATCCCCCAAGGTTCAGTGCTGGGATCACTGCTTTTTTCTTGATATATATATATAAATGACCTGGGTATTGGAACACAGTAAAATTTCAACATTTGCCAAAGATACTGAACTTGGACGAATGGCATACAGTGAGGATTGATGTGTAAAGGGTTAACGTTAAGTAGGGAAATAGACAGTCTATCTTACATCAGTGATGTAAGATCAATGACAACTGCACATAGTGAGGGATGGTTGTGTGAGAAACTTTGTGCTAAGCCTTGTCCTGTATTTAGTTAGAAGAAATGTTTAATAAAAGGTAAAGTTTACCAACAGCCTTGTCCCCAGTAATCTCCATCGATCCTGACTGAGGACAATTTAAGCTAAGACCTGTAACAATGAAAGCAGATGGTGGCAGTGGCACAGACAACTGAAAAAGCACTGAGAAAAAGCCCAAGACTGCAGACAGAGAAAAAAAAGCCCAACATCTGAAAAAGCAGCAAGCAAAATGACAGTGCAGCAAAAACACCAACAGAACTCAAAGAAAGGCTACAGTGAAGAAAAGCAATGGAGAAAGTCTTACCCTTGCCAGAGTGCTTCAAACATGTGGCAGGCCCTAGTCAAGCTGAGAAGTGGCAGAACTGGTATTGTACGCTTTCCAGATACAGAACCACTTCAGGACTAGCAGAGAAACCTAGCAATGAACAGGTCTTCTCTATGTCGTAGGTGGTAGTGCAGATGACATATTGGTCAGATAGGGCATTGTTACGGCACAGCGGATGGTAAATGCTGAGCTGCTCAAATCCCAAAAGGAAACTTGAAACAATTGCCGCAAATATTTTACAATTTGTATTTTTATTTTGAGATGCGTGTCTTGAATTCAGTAGTAATAATTCCAGAGTCTTAGCGGTTTTTTACAAAGCTAAATTAAACATTTATTAATAAAAAAAATAATTTTAAACACATACAGAGATCTACAAATTACTACTATGATAACTCCTAGCTTCCCTATTTAATCTAACTCCCAATTATACCTACGTTAAGGCAACAGTAAAAACAAAATAGATTTTAACAGACTCAGGCAAAGCACACAATACCCTGGACAGGGATATTCGCAGCGAATTCTCTCAGCTTTGGTTCCTATAGGCAGCAGCTTGGTACATAGAGGCTGGAGGCTTTTCACACTTGTTAGATCTTGGAATGCCATCTCCTTACACAACCTCATCTCCTTTATACAGGTTTCTCCCTTTTTAATATTAATCTCATGGTTTCAATATGTCTTTGGACACTACCTTTCTAATAATAAAAATCTTTCATAATACCAATTCTATCAGTAAGCTTCGGGAAAAATAAACACACTGGTTGGCTTCTTCTGGCTAAGTGTAACATTTCACCCTCTCTTTGAAATTCAATCTACTCTGGTCTATCTAAAAATGCAAATTTCCCTTTACGCTTCATATTTTAAAACTTCAGCCATGTTTACTTATTTAGCATTTCAAACCTAGCTTCTCTTCTGATACATCAAAGCCTTCAGACCAGCTGTCTTTAATTCAACGCACGCATACCATCCTGACTCCACTATTCCTACTTTAGAACAGTGACATACACATGTCACATGTTATAAAAGCTTTTGATACATATTTCAGTCTTAGAAGGAACACAATCATAGAAAAAGCATACTTCAATAGACATACCCAAAGACTGGGAGAGAGCGTAGATTCCTTTGTTAATGGTTTATCTCAACTAGCGGAGAATTGAGAATATGGGGCCCTGAAAGACGAATTAATTCAGGATTGCATTGTTGTAAGAGTGTTAGAGGAGATTTTATCAGACTTTCTATGGTCGAGGGAGGATTTAACACTTTCAAAGGCTGTGCAGTTAACAAGGCAAGTAGAAGTGAGAAAGCAAAATTGTACTGAGGTGACAAGGAGATTTTGCAGAGAAAAACGACTGACAGTGAAGTTTGTAGGACACAGAAGTAGCAGCACATCTACTCAAAAACAGTAAAAGAGCAAAGAGGGTGTGGTAGCCGCCATTACTCAGTATTCTCACTGTTGGAGAGAAAAGGTTGCATCAGGGCAAAGGGTGTCCCGCCAAAAATGCGGAGTGCCAATCCTATAAGAGGATGACATTTTAAAGCCGTATGCCACTGCAAAAAGCTCCCAACTCAGAATTTTAAAGAGAAACCAATTAAAGTAAGTAGCAATCAAGAAACTAGAAGATGCAAAAGACAATGAAGTGCCATTTTTGGGAGAAATTACAGGATCTAATGGGAACTATTGGAGCGCAGATATTATGGACATAAAACAAACTTGAAATTAGACACTGGAGCAGGAGTTTCATTGTTCTCAGACAGAACAACAGCTAAAGCAAGACTTCTTCCAGCCATCGACCATACAATTCCACGGTCCAGGAGACATTCAACTGAAAGTCAAGGGACAATTGATTGCTACACTTCAGTATAAAGGAAAAGAAATCACAGAAAATTTGTACATGATCCAAAACCAGGAGTTTTCCCTATAAAGCTGAAAAGCTTGCACAGGTCTACAGCTCATCTATGAAGTAGAGGAATTGGGAAGCCAAGACAAAGCGAAAGAATTCAGAACAGAATTTCCAAACTTAGGAGGTCTGGGAAAGCTGAACACAGCTTATCACATGAGACCAGATGCTACAACCAAGTATGTCCAAGGGAACCAACAAACTGCAACAGATGCACTGTCATGCATTTCTATTGAAAAGCCTGAACAGGGGGACATAAATTTTGTTAAAGGTGTGGAGTCCTAAACCTCACTGAATTTCTACCAGCAATAGCAGAGGCTAAATGAAATTCAAAAGGCACAAAATGCAGATGGAGAATGCGCTCAAATTCGGGAATACTGCATCAAAAGACAGCCAGAATATGTTTCAAATAATCACCATCCTGCAACAATATTTCAAACAATGAAGACATCTCAGTGTTGTTGATGACTTGCTGATGTATGATGACAGATCGGTGATACCTAGAGTTGTCAGACTCAAGATCCTTCAGAGAATATACCAGAGACACCTGGGCATTACAAAGTGTCATGCCAGAGGGTGAAATTCTGTTTGGTGGCCAGGGATATCAAAATCATTAGAAGAAATGATTTCAAACTGCATCACTCATGCAATCTATTGCTAGGAGCAAAGAGAACTACTGCTGGTATCCTCATTTCTGTCCAGACCGTGGAAACATCTCAGAATGGATCTTTTCAAGCTCAAAAGGAGGACATTCCTCATAGTTGTTGACTATTACTCCAGATGCTTTGAGGTCAAGTGTCTGCGTGGTCCCATCTTGGAAGCTCTCATCACGCTACTAAAATAAATTTTTGCACACTTGGCATTCCAGACCTAGTTATTCCAGACAATGGCCCACAGTTTGCCAATGAATATTTTAAGCAGTTCACAGAAGCCTATGAATTTGTTCACAAGACTAGTTCACCCAGCTACCCACAAGCTAATTGGGAGGCTAGAAGAGGAGTAAGGATGGTAAAGGCTCTCCTGAAGAAAAATGACAATATCAACTTGGCACTGTTGAGTTACTGTTCCACACCACTCCAGAATGGCCTGGCTACATAGGAACTTCTCATGGGAAGATGACAGTGGACTCAATTTCTTGCTCTTCCACACACACTTATGCCATGCCTCAAGGAGGCAGATATAGAGAGAGAGAGCGAGAAGGAGGATGAATATTGTGCAAATCAAACCAGAAACTATAATCAACGCCATAGAGTACATAACTTACCAGAACTCCAGGCAGGGGAGTCGGTATAGATTCGTGACCAAAAGCACAAAGGCCAGATTTTGGAATAAACACTACATCCACAATCATGTGTGGACACTGAAAATTGAATAGCGAGGAGAAATAGAAGCACACTCATATCTACAAGACCACCTTCAATGGAATGGATCAGTTACTCAGAAGATCATGAAAACAACTTGAACAGCGAGCTGGTATTCTCTGATAATTCACATATTACTCTCGCTACGCTACAGAGTTTGAGAGGGAACATGGAGAACTTGAATCCTATACATCCTCCGAGGGAGCCGAGAACAAGGTCAGGGAGATCAACGAAACCATCATAACGCTTATCTCTGTGAACCAGGGATGAAGGCAGAAACTTCGGGGGGAGATGTAGTATAATGTACTGAATAAAGTCAGAGGCTTGTGGGGGGCGGGGGCGATGTAGTATAAAGGGTTAATGTTAAATATGTAAATAGACAGTCTACATCAGTGTTATAAGGTCACATGACAACAGAGCATAGAGAGGGATAGCTCAGTGTGAAAACAAAAGACTACTGCAGATGCTGGAAATCCAAAACAAAAACAGAATTACTTGGAAAAACTCAGCAGGTCTGGCAGCATCGGCGGAGAAGAAAAGAGTTGACGTTTCGAGTCCTCATGTTCTGCTGAAGGGTCATGAGGACTCGAAACGTCAACTCTTTTCTTCTCCGCCGATGCTGTCAGACCTGCTGAGTTTTTCCAGGTAATTCTGTTTTAGTTCAGTGTGAAGCCTGGTGCTAAGCCTCATCCTGTCTGTAGTTAGAAGAATGTTTGATAAAAGGTAAAATTTACCAACAGCCTTGCCTCCAGTAACCTCTATCAATCCTGACCAAGGACAACTTAAGCTAAGACCTACAATGATGAAAACAGAAGAATGAGATCAATCAGCTGCAAAAGGACATAGATAGGTTAGCAGAACAGGCAGACAAATGGCAGATGGAATTTTTTTAAAAAGCGAGGTGATGCACTTTAGTAGAAGGGATAGGGAGAGGCAATATAGACTTCTAAACAATGTTCAGAAAGAGGGAGACTTGGGGTTCATGTGCATTGATTTTTGAAGGTGGCAAACATATTGAGAGAGTAATTAGCTAAGCATATGGGGTCTTGGACTTCATAAATAGAAGTACAGTATTGAGTACAAAAGCAGGAAAGTTAAGCCGAACATTTATAAATCTTAAGCTAGGCCACAGCTAGAGTACTGTGCTCAGTTCTGGTCACCACACTTTAGGAAGGATGCGAGGGTCCTTAAGAGGGTGCAAAGGAGATTTACCAGGATGGTTCCAGGAATGAGAGAATGAGAAGTACACAGTAAGTTTGGAGAAGCTGGGTTGTTCTCCTTGGAGCAAAGGAGATTTGAGAGGAAATTTGATAAGAGGTGTACAAGATTATGACAGATTTAGATAAGGTAGACAAAGAAAATCTGTTCCCGTTAGCTGATTATACGAGAAATAGGGTACACAGAGTTAAGTTTATGGGCATGAGACACAGAGGGAATGTGAGGAAAAACTTTTTATTTATGCAGTGAGTGGCAATGACCTGGAACTCATTGCCTACGAGGGTGGTGGAAGCACAGGCAATGATGTCAAAAGGAAATTGGATGGGCACTTGAGGAAAATAAACTTGCAAAGCAACAGGATTGGACTGGGGGAGCGGGACTGATTGGATTCATCTGCAGAGTGCAGACATTGACTCACCAGGCTGAATGGGCTCCTGTGTGCAATGATTCTACAACTATGCAAATTAGAAATCTGTAATTAAAAGTTGTGTCTTCTGGTAACAAAGCTGTAGTATTAGTTTTATCAGTAAATTAAAAACAGTGAATCACGGAATGACCAAAGACCATCAGGTTCCAGGCCATAACCATCTGTATTTTCACAGGCTGAGAATTTCCGCCACCATCCTCTCATCAGATGTATAGCAGGAACCCCAACAACAGCGCTCAGAAAATTCCAAGTCAATAACATAACTACCACACTAAACTAGTAGCTATATTACCACAGAAGTAATCCAGAGAGTACAACTTCAAATTCCACTCTTCAAGGATTTGAATTCAGTTTTAAACATCTTCAAATAAAAGCTGGAACCAGTAAAAGTGACCACAAATCTGTCATATTGCTGACCTTGCTAATGACTCTCACATCTTGAGAACAAATTTGAAAAAAAATTTTACTCAATTGTTTTTGTTTCCTCTGGGAAAGAGTCTAAGCTCCCCCCAACTTCATCCCAAGGTGATTCAAACATAACTCCCAACTGCCTAATGTTAATTATATCCTAAATTCTTCACCTATTATCATGTTCAGAATGGTTCCACATGATTTAAGAGCAGGGTTTCTGGACCAACAGCCCAGGAGCCTGTCAGATGGGTCAGTGAGCTGCTCATGTTACAGTTGCACCAGCACTAAGAAACTAATGAACCAGACACTGAGAACAGATCAACTAACATCCCTAACACTAACAGGATGATCCAACAGGTCACAAAGAGAGATTCCAGAAAAATCAAACATTATAACATTATATGAAAGGGGAAAGGTTTAGGGGGAACATTAGGGAGAACTTCTTCACTCAGAGAGTGGTGAGAGTGTGGAACGAGCTACCATCTGACGTGGTAAATGCGGGCTCACTCTTAAGTTTTAAGAATAAATTAGATAGATACATGGATGGGAGAGGTCTGGAGGGTTATGGACTAGGTGCAGGTCAATGGGACTAGCGGAATAATATTTTGGCACAGACTAGAAGGGCCGAATGGCCTGTTTTCTGTGCTGTAGTGTTCTATGGTTCTATAGACTCATCAAGGAATGAAATCTGAGACAAAGCAGAGGAACAGAGTGCTGCTGCAAGACACTATACTGGTGGCTCCAAATTCATGGAACTTGACCATCGATCATTGTGAATGAATGACTAGTACAAAACTCATGTGATATGGGTGCACTCTGACGTTAGTACTCCCACATCTAGTGTGGGATGTTTAGTTTCTAGAGGTGGGCCCACATTCATGGTATTTTGAGAGTGAATGACGTACACATGCCCAAAGCATTTTGGGTGGGTAAATAAGGTTGTTTCAATGCACTGTTAGAGAATAATTTACAATGTCCTTGTAGCAGTAACCTTTGTGATTAATGGGCTAGGCTGGAAAACAAAGCAAAAACAGTGGCTTCAGTAATGGTGGGGGTAGTTAAGTGGAGGTAGCTACTCCAACCCGAACAAGGTCAAGCAGATTAGAAAGAGGATTTGCTGTGGTAAACTGGACACAATGATCCATTCCATAGATGGCTGGCAGGAGTGAGTCTGAAGAGCATGAACTGGGTGAGATTGATGGAGGCTCAGCACTAACAAGAGGCTGTGAGATAAGCAGGCAGCACTGACCTTGTAATAACGTTATTTTAATGCAGGAACACATGATCAGTTAAAGAACACATGATGCAGTACTATGAAGCTTGCATCCAACCTCAGTCAAGTGGAATCTACATGATTAATGTGATTGGTACATCAGTTGCAAGCATAGTAAGCACTCTAGTGTGGAAAATCACCCTAGCTGAAGAGAGCAATCTGAGAGCACGGCGAGCTGGGAGCAGAGCACGGAGTCAGGAATTTGGTACAGGAGGGATTCCAGTGCTCAGGGGAAGGAGGTGCTCCTTATTATTCCTTTTCTTTTACCTCCAAGCGGCTGGTGACTGTTCCTCTGTCTCCAAGCTAGGGGACTATACCTTGCAATTACTTTACTAATAAGTAATTTGTTTTTAAAGTAATGAAATAGACATGGCCTGACAGGTGGTGTGCCGTGATTGCAACATGTGGAAGCTGGTCTGTTCCAAAAGGCAGTCACACCCCTTAGAACGATGGATAAGTTACAGCACAGAAAGCGGCCACTCAGCTCATCATGTCTGCACCAGCCAAAAATGAATAAAAACCTAGCTGCCCATTTTAATCCCACCTTCCAGCACCCGGTCCATAGTCTTGCAGGCTACAGCAATTTAGGTGCAGATCCAGGTACCTTTTAAATGAGCTGAGGGTTTCTGCCTCTAACACCAAACCAGGCAGCGAATTCCAAACACCCACCACCCTCTGGGTGAAGAAGTTTTTCTTCATGTCCCCTCTAATCCTTCTACCGATCAGCTTAAATCCTTACCCCTGGTAATTAACCTCTCTGCTAGGGGAAAACAGGGTTTCCCTGTCTACTCTACCTTGACACTCAATCTTATACACCTCAATCAGGTCACCCCTCAGCCTCCTCTGTTCTGAAGAAAACAACCTCAGCCCATCCAAACTTTCTTCATAGTTGCAATTTTCAAGCCCTGGCAACATTTTTGCATATCTCCTCTGTACTCTCTCCAGAGCAATTATGTCCTTCCTGTAATCTGATGACCAGAACTGTACACAAAATTCCAGCTGTGGCCTAACCAGCATTTTATACAGTTCTAGCATTACATCCCTGATTTTCTATCCAATGCCTTGTCCAATAAAGGGAAGCATTACCAACTTATCCACCTGTCCTGCCACCTTCAGGACATGCACTCCACGGTCTCTAACTTCCTCTACCCCTCGCATTTATTGTGTATTCCCTAGATTTGTTTGCCCTCCCTCCCCAAATGCATTACCTCACATTTCTCTGGATTGAATTCCATCTGCCACTTTTCCGCCCCACTCAACTAAACCATTGATATCATTCTGGAGACAACAACTATCCTTTTCATTATCAACTACACAGCCTGTTTTTATGCCATCTGCAAATTTCCCAATCCTGCCACCCAGGAAATCATTAGTATATACAACAGTAAGGGACCCAATATGGAGCCCTGTGGAATGCCACTGGAAATCATTTCCATGCGCAAAAACATCCATCAACCATTACCCTTTGTTTCCTGTCACTGAGCCAGTTTTGGATCCAACTCGCCACATTCCCCTGTATCCCATGGGATTTCACTTTTCTGACCAGTCTGCTATGTGGGACCTTGTCAAATGCCTTACTAAAATCCATGTAGACCACATCCACTGCACTACCTTCATCAATCCTCCTTGTTACTTCCTCACAAAATTTGATTAAATTAATAAGACACGACCTGTCCCTAACTAACCCACGCTGACAATCCCCGATTAATACATTCCTTTCTAAGAGACAGTTTATCCTGTCTCTTAGAACAGATTCTAAAAATTTTCCCACCACTGAAAGTCAGACTGACCAGCCTTTTCAAATAATGGTACAATGTTCACAGACCTCCGATCCTCTGGTACCTCACCTGTATCTAGTCAGGATTGGAAAACAATCCTCAAGAGCATCCAATATTTCCTCCCTGGCTTCTTTAACAGCCTGGGATACATCCAACCGGCCCTGGTGACTTATCCACCTTTAAGGATGTCAGTCCCTCCCAGTACATCCTCTCTCACTATGCTTATTATATCTAATATGTCACACTCCTCCTCTAACTAGAATATCTGCTTCATCCTTCTCCTTAGTGGTGAAGACAGACACAAAGTACTCATTGAGAACCCTGCCCACATCTTCAGCATCAGAGCACAAGTTACCATGTACATCTCTGATCGACCCTAACCTTTCCTTAGTTATTCTCTTGCTCTTAATGTACTGGTAAAACATCTTTGGGTTTTCTTTGATTTTACCTGCCAATATTTTTTCATATCTTCTCTTTGCTTTCCTAATTACCTTTTTGACTTCACCCCATGTACTTTCTATACTCCTCCAGGCTTTCTACAGTATTAAGTTTTTTGTGACTGTCATAAGCTCTCTTTTTCTGCTTTATCTTACCTTGTATGCCTGTAGATAACCAGTAGGTTCTAGATTTGGCAGTACCGCCCTTTTTCTTTGTGGGGATATGTCTACACTGTGCCCGTAGAATTTCGCTTTTGAATACCTCTCGCTGGTCTGTCACTGATTTCCCTGCAAGCAGCTGTAATCAGTCCATTTTCGCCAGATCACACCTCAGCTTCATAAAATTTGTCTTTCCACAATTTACAACTTTTACTCCCATTCTATCTTTATCCTTCTCCATAATTATACTAAATCTAACTCTATTATGGTCACTATCTCTAAAATGGTCACACACTGCTACTTCATCCACTTGCCCAGCTTGATTTCCTAATACTAAATCTAGAATTGCATTCCCTCTCATTGGGCTTGTTACATGCTGGATAAAAAAGTTTGCTTGTATGCAGTTCAAGAATTTTATGCCCTCTGTGCCAATTAGAATCATAGAAAAGTTAAAGCACAGAAAGAGGCCATACAGCCCATCAGGTCTGTTTGTAGCCGAGTTGATATTGGGGTAGTTGATGTCCGCAACTATTACTGTCCTATTGTTTTTGCACTCAGAAATTTGCCTACATATTTGCTCTTCTGTCTCCCTCTCACTATTTGGGGGTCAATAGTACACTCCTAATAGTGTTTTTATTCCTGAGCTCAACCCATATACTAAATGGATCATCAAATGAGGTTATATTATCCCTCCTCACAGCTGTAATTGACTCTTTAACCAATAATGCTATACCCCAACCTTTTTTAGCCCACTCTCTATCCTGTCTGAAAACCCTATATATCCAAGGATGTTGAGCTGCCTTTTTTGTTATTCATTTGTGGAATGTGGGCATCGCTAGCTAGGCCAGCATTTATTGCCCATACCTTGTTGCCCTTGAGAAGGTGGTGGTGAACTGCCTTCTTGAACTGCTGCAGTCCATGTAGTGTAGGTACACCCATATGCTGTAAGGGAGGGAGTTCCAGGATTTTGATCCAGCGACAGTGAAGGAACGGCGATATATTTCCAAGTCAGGACAGTGAGTGCCTTAAGAGGGGAACTTCCAGGTGGTGGTGTTCCCATCTACCTGCTGCCCTTGTCCTTCTAGATGGTAGTGGTTGCGGGTTTGGAAGGTGCTGTCTAAGGAGCCTTGGTGAATTCCTGCAGTGCATCTTGTAGATGGTACACACTGCTGACACTGTATGTCAGTGGTGGAGGGAGTGAATGCTTGTGGATGTGGTGCCAATCAAGCAGGCTGCTTTGTCCTGGACTAAGTCAAGCTTCTTGAGTGTTGTGGGAGCTGCACTCATCCAGGCAAGTGGAGAGTATTCCATCATATTCCTGACTTGTGCCCTGTAGATAGTGGACAGGCTTTGGGGAGTCAGGGGGTGAGTTCCTCGTCACACGATTCCTACCCTCTGACCTGTTGTTCTAGTCACAGTATTTATATGGCTACTCCATTTCAGTTTCTGGTCAATGGTCAATGCCCTGCTTTAAACCAAGCATCCGTTATAGCGATGATATCATGCATCTGTGCCCTCAGCTCATCAGCAGTATTTTCTATACGCCTTGCATTTAAATAAGTAACTTTTAACATTGCCAAGTTCCCGTGCTGTAAACCTTTTAACCTTTGCTTCTTCTGTCTTTCAGAGTCACCCGCTAATTTTCTGTCTCTCACCCCCTACTCTGAATTTGTCCTATCTGAATCTGCCCTCAGGTTCCCATCCCCCTGTCAATCTAGTTTAAAACCTCCCCAACAACACTAGCAAATCTCCCTGCAAGGACATTCGTCCTGGTCCTATTCAGGTGTAATCGATCTGGCTTATACAAGTCCCACCTTCCCCAGAACCGGTCCCAACACCCAGAAATCTGAAGCCCTTCCTCCTGCACCATCTCTCCAACCATGCATTCATCTGGTGGATTCTCCTATTTCTATACTCACTAGCACGTGGCCTTGGAAGTAATCCAGAGGTTACTACCTTTGAGGTCCTACTTACTAATCTCTTTCCTAACTCCCTGAACTCAGCCTGCAGGACCTCATCCCTTTTTCTGCCTATATCATTGGTACCAATGTGAACCACGACCTCTGGCTCTGCACCCTCAGCCTCCAGAATGCTCTGGAGCAGCTCAGTAATATCCATGACCCTTGCACCATGGAGGCAACATACCATCCTGGAATCACATCTGAACACAGAAGTGCTTGGGTAAGTACAGCTTGAGTTGGTAGATGGTCAGGGATGGGAAGGTGTGACTGAGTGTCAGGCAGGTATGGGGGTGCAGAATGTAGTGATTGAGGTGCATTGACCCTTGAAGTTGACCAACAGGTACAAAATAATTGTTACCTGTGTGGATGGGCAAACTGACTATAGCACCATGTTGCAGGATGCCATACAAGTTGCGGAGAGGTGGGGTTCAGTTAAGGGGAACGTGGTAGTGGTAGGGGGCAGAATAATGAAGAGATAGATACTCTTCATTGCAGACATGACCCAGTGTTCCGAAGGTTGCATTGCCTGCCCAGTGCTAGAGTTAAAGTCATTGTCTTGTGGCTGGAGATGAACCTGGAGTGGGAGGTGGAGGATCCAGTTGTCATGGTCCAGGTAGAAACCAACAACATAGGCAGAACTAGGAATAATGTCCCATTGGTAGTGTTTGAGGAGTTAGGGTCCAAATTATAATGCAGATCCTCAAAGGTAATAAACAGATTGTGGTCTGAACCACGTATCAATTAGCATAGGGTCAAGCAGATTAGAGAATTAAATGCGTGACTCAAAGAGTGGTGTGGGAAGAAGAGATTTCTTGGGGCATTGGCACCAGTAGGCAGGAAAGAGAGAGCTGTTCTGTTGGGATGGGTGAATTGCATAACTAGGGCTGTGCATAAGGGTTTAATTTAAAGGCTTGGGAAGGTTCATGTGAAGGGAGATTTAGAAATTTAAAAAGGAAATTCGAAGCAATAGAACAGGATAAAGATTTGGGTAAAGACAAGCAGAGTGGGACAGACAAGGACAAGAGTTTAACAGTAATATTCCATCAGCGAATGAGGTCCATGCAAATAATAGTAAAAAAAAATGAGATTAAAGATTCTTTATCTGAATGTGCTAGTCATTCGCAATAAGATAGATGAACTAATGGCACAGAGATAAATGGTTCAACTAATCGCCATTACAGAGACATGGTTACAAGGTGACCAAGGTTGGGAAATAAATATTCCAGGGTACACAACATTTCAAAAAGACAGGCAGAATGGAAAAGAAAGAGTAGCACCAATTGTAAAGGATGACATAAGGACTGGAGAGAGGAAGGATCCTGGCTCAGAAGACTGGAAGCAGAATTAGTATGGGTGGAGATTAGGAACAACGCATAGCAAAGGAACAAAAATGCTGGTGGGAATAGTTTACAGGCCCCCAAACAGTAGTTATACCTTGGACAGAACATTAAGCAAGAAATAATTGTAACAAAGGACCTGAACAATATATAATTTGCTGATGTAAAGGCCATCACTATCTTCACTGGAAAACGTTTGGACTATTTGCCTTTTTTAGTTATTTGTTCTTAGCTGTGGGGGAACCTGGCAAGGCCCGACTTATTGCCCACCAGTATTTGCCCTGATCAGCTGGGTCATTAGAGTACCTAGGCTGGACACAACATGCTTAGCTTGTCTTTTGAATTTAGTCTTAAAAGTGAGAAGATATTTTGGAGACAGAAGGAATTTAAAGTTGCATTAAAAAAATAATTGCCCTCCATTCTTTGGTCTCAATTCACATTCCCTGGTCAAGAGATTAGCAGATTTGCTAACTCTCTGCTGCCTGACAACTGCTGTAGGAGGTACTAATACAAGTATTTTGTACCTGTCTTCACAGTGGGAGACACAAAAAGCATGGCATGAATAGTAGAAAAGCAGGGGGCAAAAGAAATGGAGGAACTTAAAACAATTACTATCACCAGACAAACAGTAGTAGGAAAACTAATGGGACTAAAGACTGACGAGTCCCCATGGATCTGATGACCTACATCCCAAGTCTTAGAAAAATTGGCTGCAGAGTTAGTGGATGCATTGGTTTCAAAATTCAAAAATGTCAACATTTCCTAGATTCTGGAATGGTCCCACCAGATTGGAAAACCGCAAACGTAACACTACTATTCAAGAATGGAGGGAGGAAACTTATAGGCCAGTTAGCCTAACATCTATCATTGGGAAAATGTTAGAATCAATTATTGAAGGAGGTAGTAGCAGGACATAGAAAATGACAATACAAATCAGGAAGCAAAATTGTATTTGACAAATTTATTAAGAGTTCTTTGAGGATTTAACAAGCAGGATGGATAAAGAACAAACAGATGTAGTGTATTTGTATTTCCAAAAGGCATTTGATAAGGTGCCACATAAAAGGTTGCTGATGAGATAAGAGCTCATGGTGTTAGGGTGATGTATTAGCATGGATAGAGCATTGACTAACTAACAGGAAACAGTCGGGAAAAATGGGTCATTTTCAGGTTGGCAAACTGTAACTAGTGGAATGCACAGAGATCTAGTAGAGTGATGCAGGGATCAGTGCTGGGGCCTCAACTATTTACCATCTATATTAATGACTTGGATGAAGGGATCAACTGCATTGCAGCCAAATTTGCTGACGATACAAACATAGGTAGGAGAACAAGTTGTGAGGAGGATACAAAGAGTCTGTAAAGGAATTATAGATAGGTTAAGTGGGCAGGAAAAAAATTGGCAGATGGAGTATAAAGTGATGAAAAAAAAAGTGAGGTCATCCCTTTGGCAGGCAGAATATTATTTAAGTGGAGATGCACTGCTGAATGCTGTGTTCAGAGGGATCTGGGTATCCTTGGACATGATCACAAAAAGGTTAGAATACATGTATAACAAGTAATTAGGAAGGCAAATGGAGTGTTGGCCTTTATTACAAGGGGGTAGAGTATAAAGTAGTGAAGTCTTGCTTCAACTGTACAGGGCATTGATGAGACTGCACCCAGGATACTGTGTACAGTTTTGGTCTCCTTACTCAAGGAGGGATATACTTGCATTGGAAGCAGTTCAGAGAAGGTTCACTAGGCTGATTCTTTATGAGGAATGGTTGAGCAGGTTGGGGCTATATTCATTGGAATTTAGAAGAATGAGAAGCAATCTTATTGAAACATTAAATTCTGAGGGGGCTTCACAGGGTAGAATGCAGGAAGGATGTTTCCCCCTTGTGGGTGAATCTGGGACTAGGGGGCAGAGTTTCAAAATAATGACTCTTCTGTTTAAGACAGAGGTGAGGGGGAATTTATTCCCTCAGAAGACTGATAGTCTTTGGAATTCTCTTCCCCAGAGAGCAATGGAGGCTGGGTCACTGAATATATTCAAGGCTGAGTTAGACAGCTTTTTGATTGACAAGGCAGTCAAGGGTTATGGGGGACAGGCAGGAAAGTGGAGTTAAGGCCGCAATCAGATCAGCCACGATCTTATTGAATGGCAGATCAGACTCGATGGGCCAAATGGCCTATTCCTGCTCCAATTTCTTATGGTAAGGTGCTAAAGTGGCCCCTGTTTGTTTCACCCAGAACCCTTGCAATACTGAAGTGGTAGAACTCAGATTACAAACTAAACATGCATTTATGTACTGATACTGTGGCATTGAACAAGACAACTCACCTCAAAAGGTAAATCTTTTATGGTCCTTAGGAAGAATTTTGCCCTCGTTGGGCGGGCTTGTCAGGAAGCCGACTGCGATTGGGGCTGGACCGCAATTTCATGCTGGTGGGCCAATTAAGGCCTGCCCAGCGCAAATGCTCAGCGCTGCCTGTGAGGGGGCGGAGAAGGAGGGTGACAGCGAACTTCGCGCATGCGCACGCTAGAAAAGAGCTGCCTCAGGAAGATGAGCGGTTTTCAAAATAAAAAATAAAGAATTTTAAGGTGTAAAAAAAAGTTCCCTCATGTCACTGTTAGGATGAAATTTTTTTTTAATGACGGATTGAAGCCTCATCCCGCCCATAGATGAGGCTCCACAAAAAACGCAAAGGCTGCTTGGCCTTTTCGTCTGCCCATCCAGCCATAAGGTTGGATGGGCAGCGAAAAATTTAAATCAAATGGATTGTTAACGGCCTTAATAGGCCTTTTAATTGCCAGCGGGCGTGCTGCTAACTCCCACATGCGCCCACCGACTGGAATAATGCGCGAGTGTGCGATGACATCGGGACGCTCGCACAACATCATCGCGCGTCACTTTACGCTTGAATGGGTTGGGCATGAGTCCGCCTGCTCAGTGAAAAATCCTGGCCTTAAAGACACAGACAACTCTGATGGATTGAAATAGTGGCTTGTATGCCACAACATGGGCATCACAAACTGTTAATCTGATATAAACTGACTAAGACAGACAGTGCAGTCAATAACACAGCATTTCTTTGGAAAGGCAGCCTTCATTCACTCTTTCAAGGAGAAATGCTACAAATTATGAGACAAAAGCCTTCATGAGACATCAGTAATCCGTATTTAGAGATAAAATGTAACAAACCGTTGAATAAAGGAAATGCTCTCATACCAATTGGTTGCATCAGTTTGTGAAACACGACTAAGCCTCGCGGTTCGGTGAGATTTGATGCCAGAACTTTCACATTAGCTCCTGTAAACTTGTTGGCACTGTACACAGCCTTGCCCTCCACATCAGACCAGTAGGCACAGTCCTGTGAATAAATGTTTAATCATGTCGGATATACACACAGAATTCAAGCTAAACCAGGAGACCAGTACATGTGAATTTAAAGCAGGTTAAACTAAACTGAAATTGCACTTAGAAGACCAGCCTGCACATTATATTGAGAATAATATTAATAATTCCACGCTGGGAAAAGTCTGAGAGTAATGATTTCAACTGCACACCCTCAGCAGAAAATATGTGAACACCTAAATAATTGGCAAAAAGATCCATACAAAAGAGGTCACGATGATTATAGCAGGGCATGCTTTTAGAAACTTAAAGAAGGGGAGGCAGTGGCATAGTGGTATTGTCACTGGACTAGTATTCCAAAGATCCAGG
This sequence comes from Cetorhinus maximus, assembly GCF_964194155.1. Lineage (NCBI taxonomy): Eukaryota > Metazoa > Chordata > Chondrichthyes > Lamniformes > Cetorhinidae > Cetorhinus > Cetorhinus maximus. The sequence goes on along the minus strand of NC_135891.1, from coordinate 74,491,799 downwards.
GTAATGCTCTGGGAACCCAGGTACGAATCCCACCACAGCAGATGGTGAAATTTGAACTAAAAGTCTAATGATGACCATGAAACCATTGCTGATTGTTGTAAAAACCCATCTGGTTTTAGGGAAGGAAACCTTCTGTCCTTACCTGGTCTGCATGTGACTCCAGACCACCAAAAATGTGGTTGACTCTTAAAAATGCCCTCTGAAATGGCGTAGCAAGCCACTCAGTTGTCACCACCACCTTCTCAACTGCAACTAGGGATGGGCAATAAATGCTGGCCCAGCCAGTGAAGCCCACGTCCCGTGAATGAATAATAAATAAAGTTGTACAATGTTACAATGAGACAATGAAATCTGCATTAATTTTCTTTCTCATTCATATCTTGTACCTTTCAACGTTCCTTTCAAGCAACTGTCTCATTCCCTTTTATAATTAGTCTTGAGATGTTTTAACTTAGAAAGAATATACATGGGGACTCCAATGGCACCCGAAACCCAAATGGTTTGTATCCATAAAAAGGCCAATCGTGCCTACTGATGCTCACTCTATGTGCTAAACCCTCCCTACTTCTAGCTGGTAACATTAGCTTCTGCAGAAGGCAAAAACCAGGAAAAACATTGCAGCAAAATCCCTCTTCGTATCCCTAAGACAGTCAAACAAGCTCCAAGAGACAGTTACCATTGTACGGTGTGCTGAAATGCCTAACAGAAATATTTCTCTATTAAATGATTCACACAACACTTTCTTTGTTGATTATTAAGTACAGGCAAATGAATCTGGGATTCTGAAAACAGTGATAATTACCTCAAACACTGCCAGCCCATACGGATTTGCCAAGTACTTCTGAGAGTGAAAGACCCTACTTTGATGTTGTCCATTCAGATCAGTGTAAAACAGCTCATGGAGGCCAGAGTCGATCCAGTAAAGGCGCTTCTTAATATAGTCTGTAAATGAAGTATAGAAACTCTTAGCTTTATTGAAACTTCTTAAATTACTACAAAATATTTCTGTTTCTTTTTTTTTTCTTCTTATGCTTCTTAAGAGTTCTGATGCCTGCCAGGTACTAGTTCCAGGTGAACCTGGACACTGAATTTCACAGACTATTTGGCTGTGTGGAGTAGCACGATTGCACCTTAGTCTGTCACTTTCTGGTTCGTGGCTGCATGTTTTATAGATTTTGTTTTACCATTCACATTTCAAACATACAGTTTAATCATGTTGGAAAACAAAGTTTTTAATTTCCTGTTGGACGCGGGCATTTAAACAAAACACTTCCAGAAATCTCAGAATTTAGGAGTTTAGGCAATATTGTGTGTGCAGTTCCCATTTTTAAAAAAAGCTTTTATGTAAAAAGGATTCACAGCCACCACACAAATTTCAAACTCCCCATACGCAATAGTTGCTTGCACCATGGTGGGAAGAGAATAAAGCATTTACTGGGGACTAGACCAAAGATTGAGGCAAGTAAGTGGTTGAGCATTGTATTATATCAAATGAAGGGTCAAAGGCTAGACAGTTGGGGTTACGAAAGTACAGTTAGAAGTGATGGGGCAAGAGGTCATTTCAGGGGCTGACAGAAGGAAATGGGTACATGGCTGGTTAGGGATACAAGGAAGTGATCAAAGATTATCTTGCCTGTGATAGAGATCATGGGAATAGAGAAACTACACAAAGTGGCAGGTTCAAGAGGGTGGCCATGAATATGGGTTGGAGGGTTTTTCTGGAGGGAGCATTAAGGGAAGACAGGAGGGAAGTGAAATCAGGAGAGAGGGAAGGCAGATTGAGGTAGAGGTGAGAAGTGGCTTAGTGCAGAGGCTAAGGGAAGAAACGAGAGAGAATGTTTTGGTTAGAAACTCAGGGTAGAGCTTGGAATGCAGTACAAAGATTTTAAAGTAGAGGTGAGAGGAATGGAACAAAGTGAGGTGCTTGAAGGAGGAAAAGGACAGACTAAGGTATGATTTGATGGTTAAAGGCCACATCACCATAAAGTTAACTAAAATCCTAAGCAGTTACCTAAGTAACTCCAATTACAACGAGCCGAGATCACTAAGTGATAAGTCCACAGTGGAACTAAGGCCATAGAAATGGGAATGAGCCATTCAGCCCTCCAGCCTGTTCTGCCCAAGCTTTACAGAGTGCAAAATGATCATTTTTCAAAATTCACAAAATCTGACTAAAGTATCCAGTGCTTATTGATAGTAAATTTGGTGTCTACTCCATCCATATGACTAACCTTCTCCCAACACATCTTGTTTGACATAGGTAAAATGCAAAATAATAAGGCCATCAAATGGTCAACTTCCACAGTGCATGCAGTTCAAGGGAATTATAAGGCAGACATCAATGCAGCCAAATTAGTTGCTCGTAGCTAGAATCAACTGTAACAAAAGCTGCAGGAAGCTGTGGAAACCTCATCCAGAGATAACCTACTAGTCCTAATGACAGGCATTTTATTAAGGAACATCTGGTTGTTATCAGGATTACCTAGGCAGCATTGGAAGAGGTTTCATTAGTTTATAATTCATTGCTTCTTTTGATCTTTTAAGCATTTTGCACCTTCTTCTATTTAACAGTTTACCTCAGTAGTTTTTCATCACTTCTGAAGGTGTGAGAACTATCGACTTTTATCTTTTTAATTCTCTTTCTAATAATTTTACAACCTTTAGTCTGTGTACCAACCATTCCGCTAGCTCCTGAAATAACTATAGAACTTTTACACATCACAATAAAGGGAACAACTCTCATTGACCCCTCAAAAAGGTGGGAAGAGTTTACACCAAGACCCCTCTCAGAATTTCACCTAGTTGCAAAGTAAATTCCAGACCCAAACCTCAAGACAGTTACAAAATATATCCATGTTAAAAGTACACTGTTATGCAACTGGAGAGAAGAGATCAAATGAACTGGGTTTTTGCTGTAAAAGTAAAGAACACCAGGAGCTGAATGAATAACAAAATCAGGAACAACAGTCTTTAAGACAGGGACAACTTTTGATTTTTATGACTTTTCCTACAGACACCAATTCTTCAGAAACAGCGCAACAAACACCAGCTGTATGTCAGTGGAGTCTCAGAGTCAGAAGGTAATCAAATCCCTTCTAAAGACTTAACTTGGCTGACACTTCAGTTAGGGAATGCATCACTGTCAGATATACTGTCTTTTGGATGAGACGTTAAACTGAGGCTCCACCTGCTCTCTCAGGAGGATGTAAAAGATCCCATGGCACTGTTTTGAAGTGGAGGGGAGTTTGCCCCATTACCGTGGCCATATCTACACCTCAACCAACATCATTAAGACAGATTATTTGATCATCATCTCATAGTTGTTTGTGGGGCCTTGCTGTGCACAAATTAGCTGCCACACTTCCAACTTTCCAATGGTGATTACATTTCAAACAGGTCTTCAACGGTGGTAAACTGCGGTCATTGAGGTCATGAAAGGTGCTATATAAATGCAAGTTCTTGCTCGCTTCATGTCTCTTTATAAAGAGCCTTATAAAAGTACAGTGCAGGTTAGCACACACCCTTACCCAATGCGATCCCAGTAGGTTTTTCAATGCCAATGTTAACTAGTATTCTTCTGCCAACTCCATTCATCCCAGCCTTTTCAATTTTTGGTGGCTCTCCTACATCGGCCCAATATAAAAACCTGTGAGAGAGAGAACCTCAATATAGTGAAATGCAACAGCAGCAGACTGGAACTGTTTGACCACACATCAGTGAGTTCAATTTAAAACATACGTGAAGGCTGAGGTTCAATGAGGTATCTACAGTCTGTCATGCAACTGAAGTTGATAACACACAACTAAGCAGCAATTATTTTAAAATCAAAATTATTGAACTAAATAAAAGTACTTCCACTCTTCCTTCTAAAATAAGAGACTGCTGGGGAAACAACATGGAAACTTCGTAGATCAAACTCTAAATTGCAATTGATATTAAACCAACAGCAGAGAATTTTGAATGCATCTCAGTTTCCTGGCCATGGAATGTCACCAGTTCAAGACTCTAGCAAAACTTATGGAAGGTTTAATGAAAAGAGTTACATTGGAGTAGGTCACTGACCCCTTTGAGCGATTTCTACCATTCTACTAGATCATGGCTGATCTTCACGTCAACTCCATCCATCTACCTTTCCTCTATATCCCTTAATACCTTTACCCAACAAAAATCTATTAAGTTCAGTTTTAAAAATGTTTTGGGGGAGAGCTCCAGATTTCCACTACCCTTTGTGTGAAAAAGCTTCCTGTCACCACCCAGAATGGCCAAGCTCCAATTTTAGTATTGTTCTGGACTCCTTCACCAGAGGAAACATTTCTCTGTGGCAACAATGTAAGCTCTACACATACAGGACAAGAGTGCAACTTGTGCATTTAAAAAACCTTGGTCAACAAAAAGGTGAGCAAGGATATAAAACTAAAAGCTGGGTAAAGTGACTCCGCAGTCCTGGCCAGACTGTAGATGATTGATTAATTCTTCCATCACTGCCACACCTTATCCAACTTACTCAGATGCAGTGGTGTCAATATTCACTTCAAAAACAACAAGGAAGGGTTTACACAAATGAATAAGCGATATAAAGAACAGCAAAAGGATAAAAAGAAAGTAATAAGAGCTGCTAAAAGAGAATACAAGAGAAAACCTGCACGGGATTAGGAAAACACAGTTTTTTTAATCAGCATGTTAAGAGAAAGAGGATGGCCGAGAGCAAGGTGGGCTTAAGGACAGATGCAGGTGAAATTGTAATTGAAAATAAGAAAATGGTAGACTTTGTAAATAATTACTTTATATTGATCTTCACAATTAAGGATGAGGATAAATAGCCAGAGATATGAGGAAAACTAAAAATGAATCCAGGGAAAGAACATACTAGGTTTAAAGCAAGTGAATCAATGGTAATGGGGAAAGTAATGAGACCAAAGATAGTCAAATCTCAAAGTCCCAATGGTTTCCATGCCAGTGTATCAAAAGTAGTAGTGAGAATATTTAGATGCTTCAGTCATGATCTTCCAAAACTGCCAGTTCCAAAGAAGAGTCACATTGGAATCGAAACATTAACTCCATTTCCCTCTCCACAGATGCTGCCAGACCTGCTGAATTTTTCCATAATTTTCTGTTTTGCTTCTAAAACGCTCTTGATTGAAGAACTGTCCCACTGGTTTGGAAATTTCCTAATGCCACTCCATTATTTAATAAAGGTGGAAGAAAGGAACAAGGAAATTATAGACCTATTGCTCTGTTTGGGAGGAGTGGTGTTGAGGAGGTGGGGAAAATACTGGATTCTGTTATTAGGGACAGCATGTCTGAGCATTTAGACAAATATGACTGATCAGAGGAACTAGCATGACTAACAAACACACTTACATTTTTGAAGAATAACTAACGTAGCTATTGGATGTTGTTTATATGAACTTCCAGGAGAGATCTGCCAAAGTCCCACATAAGAGACTGTCAGTTAAAATGAAGCCAGACAGAATTGGAAGCAGTTTATTGACATGGGTAGGAATTGATTAGAAGGTAGAGACAGTTGGGATAATTGGTACGTGTTCCAATCATCAGGATGTTAGGAGTGATGTTCCTCAGGGATCTGTACTGGGGCCCCAGCTTTCCATCAAGTTTGCTGATAGCACCTGATTGGGTGTAGATGGGAACAAAAAGTTGTAGAGGAACATTATTAGAAGCAGATGGAGTTTAACATGAGAAAGTGCAAAGTCAACCACTTTGGATAAAAATAGATTTTCTATACGATTAGGAGCTGTGGAGGAGCAGATATTTAAGGGTTCAAGTGCAGAAATCAATAAAAAATAGTGGGCAGGTACAAACAATGATTTAAAAGACTAATGAAATGTTGCCCTTTATCTCAAGGGGCTGGAACACAAGTGGTGGAAGTTACACAAAAATTGCAAATAGAGCTCTGGTTAGATGGCACATTTGAAATGCTGTGTTCACTTCTGGGCACTGCATCTCAGGAAGCCTTGGAGAGGGTGCAGTGCAGATTCACAAGGACCGGTGCTAAAAGGGTTACATTATGAGGACATGGTGAATAGACTAATTTCCTTGGATATAGACGATTAAGGGGTGATCTGATTGAGTTGTTTAAGATGATTAAAGGATTTAATAGGGCAAATGGAAAGAAACTATATTTCCTCTTGAATCCAGAACAAGGGCACATAAAATTTAAATCAAAACGAGGACGTTCAGGGGAAATGTCAAAAAACACTTCTTCAAGCACAGGATATCTCTCCCTCAAAAATCCCTTCACTGAAAAATTCAAAATTGAGATCAATAGGTTTTTGTTATGCAAGACTATCAAGGGATCTGAAGTGAAGGTGGTTAAATGGATTTGAGATACAGATCAGCCATTAAATTGAATAGGGGATGAATGGCCTACTTCCGTTCCTACATTTCCTACTTTATCGAATCCTTTTATCATTTAAAACAACACAACCAGAGAGTTGTGCATCAGAAGTGAGTAATGAATAAGTGTCAGCCTGTGACAGAACTGATGAAATATGTTTTGTAGTACAAGTTATATATAAAATTCGAGATCTGATAGATTGATCAATTGATTAAAAATGGAATTGACTTCTAGGAGCTCTCGAAAGACATCCTGATGAATTAAGAGATTATGTTATTAGACTGAGCTCTGTGCAAGACTTAATCTCCCATTATCAGCTAGAAGTCTCTTTAAGCTAAGTTTAATCACATGATTTTATAATTAGCAGCGGTTCAGTTTTGGTCAGAAGCAGATGAGGCGAGTGGGAGGAGAGGAGCTGTACATTCAGCAATACCTCCAGTCTCTATAGTTCTGTGTCTGCTGAGTTGGAAATGTATACATCTCTGATGGTTTAGATGGTTAAGGCAGGAGCACCTATGAAGAGAATAGGGGAAATACAACTAGCTTCATCACCATATGGGAGGGGTGGAAAAAGAGAACAAAAGAGAATTAGCAACAACTCCTGCTCGCCATCTGGATGGGAGTGCAGGGTAGTGGGCGGAATTAGCTTCTGCTCGCCATCTGGATGGGAGTGCGGGGTAGTGGGCGGAATTCACGAAGTCTCTGCTGGAAGTTAACTGTGCTTGGCCATCAGGAGGGAACAAGTTTAGGTTGCCCAAAGTCCCCAGCAGACCTTCGTCATCTAGGTTCACACAAGACTTCCAGCCACCTACCAGAGGACCACATGGCAGCAAGAGCAATCCATGTATACACGGTCCAACCATGGAGAAAGATTGCCTCCATGCTCAGCGACGGGGAGTGTGAATCTCAGGCTTTGTTACAAGTGGCAGCAAAAAGGAAACTGAACAGGGAATCTGATCTCCGTATGAGTATCACAGCCTCAGGACCCTGTATCAAACTCAAAAGCATCCAGTTTAGAACAACAAATAATAACCAGAAGGATAGTGCAGGTAACTGAATACATGAACAAAGCTGAAAACAAGAAATATAATGATTTAAAAATTATTACACTTGGGAATGGGAAGAGACCATTCAGCCCTTTGAGTTTGTTCTGCCATTGAAATAGATCATGCATGTATCCCAATATTTTGGATATTCCATCCTTTTTTTTTTTCCAAAGAGCTATTTGCAAGCATCAAATTCCTAGCAGTAGTAGGTTTTAAAATGATTGAGTTATGTCTGCAAGTTCATGTTTCATAACTAATAGTTTCACAGTACACTTCTTGCCTACTGCTCAAATAAACAAGAGCCTCTCCCATTAAAATTTATTTAATCTTTCAGTCCAAGCAAATCATTCAATTTAGGTTAAGTAGAGCCTGTATAAAAATAAGACCCCCCCCAAAGATTACACCCAAGATTCAGCAGAGTCAGTTCGCCTGTTGGCTTATTTAACTATCTAGCTGAAATCAGAGTTTCTTCGTGAGCTCCTTCACAATGTTCAGCTTACAACAGTTACTGGTGGGGCTTTGAATGAAACATTTACTTGGAGTAATTAACTACACGGTTCCAACTTGACTTGGTGAGAACTTTTAGCAACCGAGTAGAAAATGGATTGTTTTTAGTGCTGAAGTGCTGCTGATGAAAAGTCATTAGACATACCCCGATTCTGGGTCGACCACTATAGCTGCAGGTTCCATTAGATTCTTACTGAATAGTGTCTTCCTGTTCACTCCATCCAGAGTAGCGAGAGATAAGGTCTTGGCTCCAGGGTCAGTCCAGTAGATGTGTCTGTAGATCCAGTCCACAGCGATTCCACCAGGACTCTGAACATCTCCCAAAATCTGTCTGATGTCTCTTCTGTTTTGATTTACTGATTTCCTGCAGGTGAAATTAGTCACTAAGTTAGTGTAAATCACCTATAACAAAAATTAATACAAACTAAGCTACAATATATTTTCTACATCCTTAGCTAATTCACAGGATACTGTTTCTTTTTTAAAAAAACTAGTGCTACAATTGTTCAGTATCAGAGGGGACAGGGTGATTGGCATAGGAAGAGAAGGCCATTTAGCCCTTGAGCCTGTTCTGCCAACAGTTTTTTCTTTATTCTTTCATGGGATGTGGACATTGCTGGCAAGGCCAGCATTTGCTACCTAGCCCTAATTGCCTTTGAACTGAGTGGCTTGTTAGGCCATTTCAAGAACAGTTAAGAGTCAACCATATCGCTGTGGGTCTGGAGTTACATGTAGGCCACACAGGTAAGGACGGCAGATTTCCTTCACTAAATGACATTAGTGAACCAGTTGAGATTTTACAACAATGATAGTTGTCATGGTCACCATTACTGAGACTAGCTTTCAATTCCAGATTTATTACTTGAATTTAATTTCCACCAGCTGCCGTGATGGGATTTGAACCCATGTTCTCAGAGCATTCGCCTGGGCCCCTCGATTATTAGCCTAGTGACATTATCACTACACCATTGTCTCCCCTGAGATGATTAATTAGATCATGATCAATTAGAGCAATATATATCTTAACTCAATTTGCCCACTGTGGTTCCATGACGCTCAACATCCTTGGGGAACTTGGACTTTATTTTTCCAATTTTTGGCCGTTGCTGACATGCTGTCAGCAGTGAGGTGATGGGCACTAGGAGACACAATTCAGTGCACTAACCACTAAAACAGATTAAAGGGCCGCATAAATATGAGCCTAGCAGCCAATTGCTACAGTCCCATTGGTCAAGGAATGGGCATATTCTGAGGAGGCACAGAGGAAAAAGGGAAAAAGCAATATCATAACAAAAAAACTACTAATGAAAACTGCAAGTGAAAACTGAAATGCCTATGGCACATTGGGGTGTAAAATGGGAAAAGCTGGGGTGGCCAAATGGATCTTTAGAAGAAAAGGTTTGAAGGATGATTTTGAAACTGGGAGAAGGTGCCAATATCAATATAAATTTTGACAGTGATCATGTCTGGACTAACTTCCTTGATCAGGAATATATTATTGTATTAACATTTACAATGAGAAACTATAACATTGATTCAAAACTATCTCCTTATTGCATAATTGTTACATTATATTCCAAAAAGGCATTTTGATCAATCTATACATTATATCCAAGTTATAATTGTAATAGTGTACCTTTTTTATTCATTCATGGGATGTGGGCATCACTGGCTGGGCCAGCATTTATTGCCCATCCCTAACTGCCCTTGAGGTGGTGGTGAGCTGCTTTTGTGAACTGCTGCAGTCCATGTGGTGTAGGTACACCCACAGTGCTGTTAGCAAGGGAGTTCCAGGATTTTGACCCAGTGACAATGAAGGAACAGTGACAAATTTCAAAGTCAGGATGGTGATTGACTTGGAGGGGAACTTCCTGATGGCGGTGTTACCATGCGCCTGCTGCCCTTGTCCTTCTAGATGGTAGCGGTCGTGAGTTTGGAAGATGTTGTCTGAGGAGCCTTGGCGAGTTCCTGCAGTGCACCTATATACTGCTGCCACTGTGCATCGGTGGCGGAGAGAGTGAATGTTTGTGGATGTGGTGCCAATCAAGCGTGCTGCTTTGTCCTGGACTAAGTCAAGCTTCTTGAGTGTTGTGGGAGCTGCACTCATCCAGGCAAGTGGGGAGTATTCCATCATACTCCTGACTTGTGCCCTGTAGATAGTGGACAGGCTTTGGGGAGTCAGGGGGTGAGTTACTTGCCACACAATTCCTACCCTCTGACCTGCTGTTCCAACCACAGTATTTATATGGCTAGTCCAGTTCACTTTCTGGTCAATGGTAACGCCCAGGATGTTGATAGTGGGGTTTCAGCGATGGTAATGCCATTAAATGTCAAGAACCCATAGTTAGATTCTCTCTTGTTGGAGATGCTCATAGCCTGGCACTTGTGTGGCATGAATGTTACTTGCCGTTTAACATCCCAAGCCTGGATATTGTCCAGGTCTTGCTGCATTTGGACATAGACTGCTTCAGTATCTGAGGATTTGCGAATGGTGCTGAACATTGTGCAAGCATCAGCGAATATCACCACTTCTGAGCTAATGATGGAAGGAAGATCATCGACGAAGCAGCTGAAGATGGTTGGGCCGAGGACACTATCCTGAGGAACTCCTGCAGTGATGTCTTGGGAGTGAGATGATTGACTTCCAACAAACACAACCATCTTCCTTTGTGCTAGACATGACTCCAACCAGTGGAGAGTTTTCCCCGATTCCCAATGATTCCTGTTTTGCTCGGGCTCCTTGATGCCACACTCTGTCAAATGCTACCTTGATGCCAAGGTCAGCTGAAACCCTGGGAATCGTGGGCAATGTAGTGTAGCACAGCAAGGAGTTAGTAGAGGCAGTTCTGATTATGGACAGAGGGCTTTTAAACCTTAAGCTTAAATTGTAAACCTAATTGTAAAACAAGAAGCTAGGATTTGCAACAAAAAATTGGGAATAACTGGGGCAGTAAAGAATGAGAGGTGTGAACAGCTGTTTGAACTGCCCAAAATATTCAGTGTGCTTAATACAGTTTAGGAAGGCCATTTGTAATTGATGCCGATCTGAATAGCAAATAGTGCCAATTGCCAGATATATAGTAGGTGCCTTTCGGGAGAAGTGGCAACTGGATCAATGCATTACTCAGATACTACAACATCTGGGATAAGCTTTATACTCTCTTCAATGCAGGGTAGGGAATGTGCAGTCTGCAAAAAGCCAGTCGTGCTGCCAATCATTGATTGTGCAAAAAATGTTTTCTCCATCATATAGCTTTCTGCTTGGAAATCAAGTCTGGGGAGGGGAAATTCTCAAAACAGCTGCCAGTACAGTTCATTATCTTCCTGCCACCATTCCTCCATAGGTTCAGTAATCTTTATTGTTGAAATTGTGTGGTGTGTGTTCTGCAAGTGTTCCACTCACCACCTCAGGATGGTACCATTACAACTGTGCTCGGGATTCCAGATTGATTTCTGCATCACAGACAGTCAGTTTACCTGAAAATTCCACAATGCATTTCATCTGACCAGTAGATTGTTGACGAGGAGATATCCACACTTAATGCTCTTGCGTTGTCCAAACTGTCAGCTATCTTTAAGTATTCCATTCTATTCATGTTTATCCTCTTGATATCACCATGATTTGTGACAATCATGAATGGCTCCTCTCCTAGTGTATAGGAAAGAGGAGAAATTGGGTTCAATATCCTACATTACCTCCAGTTCTCCAACTCACAGCCCTACAGTGCCCATTCTCTGCTCAGCATATTCCTGCCCTGCGCCACCAGGCCTTCACTCAGCACCTCCTCACAAAGCTATACTGTCACCCGAAGCTCAATACATACAGAGAGGGAGCTATCAACCTGCATCTAAACCATTCACCACACAAGCCTGGAGCCCAAATGCTGGTAATATGACAATGCCAAAACAGCTGCATTCCCACTTCTCAAGTGGCCTTATCCTCTAACACCTTCAAGAGAGAAAACAGGCCAACTTCTCCCTCCCCAAAATATATATCAGATTCAGCATACAAACGTAGACTGAAAAAGACCAGCTGGTCCACTGAACCTGCCCTACACAGTCATGATACCTTAAACATCATGACTTACAACATTCCCCACCACCTACCAGCATCTATGCGGTCTCCTGGGATGCAAAAACAAGAGATTATTTTAAAATCTAGTTTGTGCTTTTGTTTAAATAAAACCAGATTTTAAAAAAATTCCTGCTGGCACTTGAAGCCCTTGCAAAATTAGCACGTTTTCCAAATAAATTCTCCAAAAAAAAAAAAAATTGATTTGGGGTCATAAGTTATATCTAACTGCATCATACAGACTATTTCATAAACCAGACTGAAGACTGACAAAATACCCAACAGGATTAAGGGATCAGTCAATAAATGGTCAGGGCTGTGACGAGGACTCCATAATCGCTGCTCTCGCTTCAGTGGCTACCTGACCACCATTTCTTGTTTTTGCTTCTTGTTCATTAAGGTCAAAAGAGCTGATCATCAAACCATTACTTGCTTTTAACTTCAGTAGTCTCTGCACTACATCTCGTTAGTCCTTTTCCAAATGACAAGGGGACCAAAGTTTTACAATAACAACCTACCTGTAGCTTGGCAAGTGCCAGTATGTGGATTCTTCTGATATCCTTGGTAACACTCACATGTGTACGAGCCATGCAGGTTAACACAAATTTGGTCACACAAATTAGAGTTTCTACAATCGTCCACATCTGAATAGGAACAAAACATATTACTGAATTATCTCCAGATCTAAGCTGTCTGTTGGTTCACATACTGCACATTTGTTTACATGGTATTTGCATGAGCACACTTGTTTATACAGTATACCCGCATGGGCCCCAGTTATGCCTGTCTCTTTATGGGGTATGTGGAACATTCCTTGTTCCAGTCCTACTCCGGCCCCCTCCCATAACTCTTTCTCAGGTACATCGATGATTGCTTCGGTGCTGCTTCATGCTCTCGTCTGGACCTGGAAAAATTTATTCATTTTGCTTCCAATTTCCACCCCTCCATCATTTTCACTTGGTCCATCTCTGACACTTCCCTTCCCTTCCTTGACCTCTCTGTCTCAATTTCTGGTGATAGACTGTCCACCAATATCCATTACAAGCCTACCGACTCCCACAGCTACCTCGACTACAGCTCCTCACACCCCGCTTCCTGTAAGGACTCCATCCCATTCCCTCAGTTCCTTCGCCTCCGTCGCATCTCTTCTGATGATGCCACTTTCAAAAACAGTTCCTCTGACATGTCTTCCTTCTTCCTTAACCGAGGTTTTCCACCCACGGTGGTTGACAGGGCCCTCAAACGTGTCCGGCCCATCTCCCGCGCATCCGCCCTCACACCTTCCTCTCCCTCCCAGAATCATGATAGGGTCCCCCTTATCCTCACTTATCACCCCAGCAGCCTCCGCATTCAAAGGATCATCCTCCGCCATTTCCGCCAACTCCAGCATGTTGCCACCACCAAACACATCTTCCCTTCACCCCCCCCAGCGGCATTCCACAGGGATCGTTCCCTCCGGGACACCCGGGTCCACTCCTCCATCACCCCCTACACCTCAACCCCCTCCCACGGCACCTTCCCATGCAACCGCAGAAGGTGCAACACCTGCCCCTTTACTTCCCCTCTCCCCACTGTCCAAGGGCCCAAACACTCCTTTCAAGTGAAGCAGCATTTCACTTGCACTTCCCTCAATTTAGTCTACTGCATTCGCTGCTCCCAATGCGGTTTCCTCTACATTGGAGAGACCAAACGCAGACTGGGTGACAGCTTTGCGGAACACCTTCGGTCTGTCTGCAAGCATGACCCAGACCTCCCTGTCGCTTGCCATTTCAACACTCCACTCTGCTCTCATGCCCACATGTCCATCCTTGGCTTGCTGCATTGTTCCAGTGAAGCTCAACGCAAACTGGAGGAACAGCACTTTACAGCCTTCCGGACTGAATATTGAGTTCAACAATTTTAGATCAGAAACTTTCTCCTCCATCCCCACCCCCTTTCCGATCCACCCCTTTTTTCCCCCCAATAATTTATATAGATTTTCCTTTTCCCACCTATTTCCATTATTTTTAAATGTATTTCCATCCATTGTTTTATCTCTACCTTTTAGCCTATTTCGATCCCTTCCCCCCACCCCACCCCCACTAGGGTTATATGTACCTTGCTTGTCCTGCTTTCTACCCTTAATGTCACTTATTAGCACATTCCTTAGATAATATCACCACCTTCAACACCTCTTTGTCCTTTTGTCTATGACATCTTTTGGCTATCTCCACCTATCACTGGCCCTCTATCCAGCTCTACCTGTCCCATCCCCCCTTAAACCTGCTTATATTTCACCTCTTCTCTATTTTTCCTTAGTTCTGTTGAAGAGTCATACGAACTCGAAATGTTAACTGTGTTCCTCTCTGCAGATGCTGCCAGACCTGCTGAATTTTTCCAGGTATTTTTATTTTTGTCTTGTTTATACAGCGAAGTGTATGACAGTGTTGCCATGTCACATGCATAAGGATTTGAAGCACAGTGTTGGTTAGCAATGATGACTGGCGACAGGACTCATGACTTTAATTTGGGATGGGGGATTGGGATTGCTTCCTTATGCTGTTTTGCATTATTATTGACTCCAAACAAGAATGCTCTTTTGTAAATACCAACTCATAGCTAAGAAATAATGCTGTGCTACAAAACAATGGTACTCATGCTGCTTCAAAGCTGAAATTACAGTGCATTCATCAACCCAGCAAACAAGGAGGACTGGTTACAATGGTGAGGAATGTCACTATAATCTTCGGATTAAAGCTTGTGGAATGTTTTCTTTGAAAGAGTTGTAAAAACTGAGTAGTTACAGATAATATACAAAGGTCATCCCAGTTAGGCTGGGAAAAGGGATTATAAAGGCAAAAGGCAAGTAAATAAACTACATAACAGAAAGGAGCGAAGTGAAGAGAGGAGACAGTTAAGTTTAGAAGTTGAACAAAATTAATGTTTGACAACAACGTGTTCTGATGAAAGGTCATTAACCTGAAACATTAACTCTGTTTCTCTCTCCACACATGCTATTAGGCCTGCTGCGTATTTCCAGCATTTTCTGTTTTATGACAACAATCTGTATTTGAATAGTGCCTTCACCATAGTAAAACATTTCAAGGTGCTCAGAAGTATTATCAAATAAAATCTGGCACTGAGCCACCAAAGGAGATATTAGGGATGAGGACCAAAAGCTTGGTCAAAGAGTTACCGGTGGGTTTTAAGGAGTGTCTCAAAAAAGAGGTGGCAAGGTTTAGGGAGGGATCCCCAGAGCTAAAGATCTTGTTAGCTAAATACACAGGCACCAATGGTGGAGCAATTAAAACCCAGGATGCTCAAGAAAGCAAAATTGAAGCAGCGCAGATATCTTGGAAGATATGGGGCTGGAGCAGATTAAAAGTAAAGAGGGAAAACCCATGAAGAGGTTTTAAAAATAAGGATAAGAATTTTAGCTTGTCAGTTACGTAACACCTCCAATGTACGAATGCAGGTCATCGAACACAGGAGTCATGGGTGAATGTGACTTGATGCGAGTTAGGACACGGGCAGGTTTTGGATAGCCTCTAGTTTACAGCTGGTAGTGTACGGGAGGCTGGTCTGAAGTGGTTGGAATAGTCAAATTTAAAGGTAACAAGGGCATAGTTAAGGATTTCAGCAGTGGAAGAGGAGAGATGGGGTGGAGTCAGGAGTTAGGAAGTTGAAAACCTTAGGATTGTGCGGATATAGTTAGAAGCTAACCTCGGAGTCAAATATGACACCAAGGTTGCGAACAGTCTGGATCAACCTCAGACAATTGCCAGACAGAGGGATAGAGTAGGTAGCTAGGGAACAAAGTTTATGGTAGAGATAGAAGACAAGGGACAAAAACAGAAAATGCTGGAAAATCTCAGCAGATCTAACAGCATCAGTGGAAAGAAAGACAGAGTTAACGTTTCGAGTCCATATGATTCTTCTTCAGAGCTAAAGAGAAGCTCCTACCACCTTTAATAACTCATGCACATAAACACCCAGGTCCCTTTGCTCCTGCACCCTCTTTAGGGTAGTACCTTATATCTTATATCGTTTCTCCATGTTCTTCCTACTAAAATGTATTGCCTCACATTTCTCCACATTGAACTACATCTGCCATCTATCCACCCATTCCACCAATTTGTCTATGTCCTTTCAAAGTTCGACACTATCCTCCTCATAGTTTACAATGCTCCCAAGTTTTGTACTGTCCGCAAATTTGACTGGATAGATAAGGTGAGTGCAGTCTCACCCAGTCGGGACAATGGAGGCGCATTAGAGGAAGATGATAGAGAATTGGAGGACACGGTGAGCCACATCAAAGGCTGCAGACAGGTCGAGAAGGGATAATTTACCTTTGCCACAGGCACAAAGAATGTCATTTGTGACTTGACTTGCTTCAGAACTGTGGCTGGGACAGCAAATAGAGAGTTCTGAGAAAGATGAACATACATTTGGGAAGCCACAAATTGTCCAAGGACTTGGGAGAAAAAAGGGAGGTTAGAGAGGGGGCTGCAGTTTACAAGGATGGTGGGATGAAGGGTTGGTCTTTTAAGGAGGGGAGTGATGACAGATTTGGAGCAGAGGGGGAAAACAATACTGGAGGCACAATACATATTATATGGGAGTAAGGAAGGGTTTAGTGAGAATAGGGTTGAGGGAGCAGGTGGTGGGTCTCATGGACAAAATGAGATTAAAAAGGGTATGAAGGGAGATAGGGGTGCATGTCAGGAATAAATAGGGATCTCCACTGGGTCAGTGGGAGCGAGGGAAATGGCAGATGATCGGACGGTCTCAATTTTAGTGACAAAGAAGTCCATGAGCACTTGTTTGGAGGTGAGGACATAGGGGACAGGGGAGAGGGGTTTAAGACTATTTGCAGTCGATAAAAGAAGCCAAGGGTTTTCTTTGTGTTCCAGGATGACCTTAGAAAAATGAGAAGTTTTGATAGATGACAGAAGAACCTGATAATGCTTTTTTTTGTGGTCCAGCCAGGTCTGGCTGCGAATGGCTAAATCAGTTGTTGCCAGATCCTTTCAAGCCTGTGTCCCTTGGAATTAATGGAGAGGAGATCACAGAATCACACAGTGCAGAAGAGGCCCTTCGGCCCATCAAGTCTGCACTGACAGAAGAGGGCCGTACCGGGAGAGTGGCCAGAGTGAGAGATTTTAACGGTTTTAATGGGGATTAGGGACTCAACGGTGGAGCTGTGGGTTTGGTTGAACAGATCAGTTGCTGCAGAAATGCTGTAGTAAATGAACATCCAAAAGCTGAACAGTTGGGATTTTGAAGTGCAATTGTAAGTAAATCAATGAGTTTTTCCCCTCAGGGGTCAACATGGTGAACATAGGGTTGAGAGGTGGAAGGGGGATGTGGGTGTTTAGTGATACAAGGAAGTGATCAGAGATGGCTTTAACTGTGACTGACACAATGGGAACGAGGTCACATGAGATGGCAAGGTCAAAGGGTGGCCATGAAGAAGAGATGCAGAGCACCTGGAGGGAAATGAGATATTGATTGCTGAAGCTGTATTCAGCATGGATGGAAGAGTTGAAGCCCAATGCAGAAAGGTCAGAATAAGAAATGAAGTAACAAGATATTGTGAGGTCAGAATCTTGCTAATGGATAGGAGAGACACGTTTGCAAAGCATTTATCCAGTCTTTATTTGGATGTTCAAAGGTCAAAAATGCTCATTGTCTACACTGTATATCAGACTGGATGAGTACACAAATCCTACTTCACATGGGGTGGAAATACACATTGTATCTGCTCCTGCTGCATCGAAAGATGTCTCAGAAAGATGTCTAGAGGACACAGTTAAAGATGAGGGGTCTTCCATTTAAAAATTGAGATGAGGTTTTTTTTTAAATACCAGAAGGTCGTTGGTCTGTGGAATTCTCTTCCCCAGAGAGCAGGAGAGGCCGGGTCATTGATTCAAGGCTAAGTTAGGTTTTTGATCGACAAGGGAGTCAAAGGACAAGGGCAGACTCAGGTAAGTGAAGCTGAGGCCACAATCAGGTCAGCCATAATCTTATCGAATGGTGGAGCAGGCTCAAAAGGCCAAATGGTCTACTCCTCCCCCCAATTCTTGTGTGTGTTCAGAAAGAGGAGCAGGGAAGATGGTGATAAGTGACTTCATGGTGTAGATGGTAAATGATGTTCTGACAGGTGCAGAAACCAGTCCGACAGAAGGTGAAGACTAGAGCTTTGAATTGGTGAAGTTCAGCAAAGCATCGGCCCAACAGGTTGCTGCCATCAATCGACTGTCAGATCAGCATTGCAATTCTTACCGTAGAAGTCTCACAGGTGTCAGGGCCAATCCAGTGTCATTCTGACAAATAGTTAAAACAATCTGGCTTCACACATTTCATTTCTTCTAACTATTTATTTTATTATGCTCTCTCTTTCCCCCCATTCCCTGTTTATTCCACTTGCAGGGAGCAAGCCCAATTAAAAACTTCCATTTTAGAGATTGAGAAGATGAAGTTATAATGTAACACATCATGTAACAGAAGTCATCAAAGCGATATATAAGTAATTAGTGCTTCAGGTTCTCCATTTTATTTCCAATATTTCATACACTTACAGACACCCATGTCCCTGCTTGTCCAGCATTTTATTGATTACACCTGGTTTCTTGTTTTAATCCATTACACAGCAAGGCTGTGAACAGTCACCACTTTCATTCCTCATGCTGCTGTCTCCCCTTTGAGGTAATACTCACCCAACATCACCTTAATTATTTTTCCTCCTTC
The DNA here is from genome assembly GCF_964194155.1 of Cetorhinus maximus. Lineage (NCBI taxonomy): Eukaryota > Metazoa > Chordata > Chondrichthyes > Lamniformes > Cetorhinidae > Cetorhinus > Cetorhinus maximus. The sequence goes on along the minus strand of NC_135891.1, from coordinate 74,473,090 downwards.
AAAAGATAAACTTCATGTACCACTTGAAGCTAGAATACTTTTTAAATCAGCAGTAGGTACACTCACCTTCACAAATGAAATGATTTATCAGCTCCAATCCAGTTGGACAAGCACATTCATAACCTAAAGGCAGGTCCCAGCAATAATCAGAACACTTTCCATTTGCTTCCAAACACTCATTCTGATCTGGCAAACAAAAAATTTAACACAAATAGAGCAACATTCAAGGAATCTTATACTTGCAATGCTTATATAAAGTGGATAATGCAATCTGGTGAATTTGTCCTTTGATAGAGGATGCAGTGAAGGGGTCAGTATCCCTGTATTTTAACCTGTTTGTTTGTTTACACCTGAAACATTTAATATTTTGTATCAGTCCAACTAATCCACACGGAATAGTAGTAGTGCAACAAGGGTCAAGAACATGTTCTTTGATCTCTAGTCTCAAGTCCATCAATCTCCCCTATTTGTAACCAAACACAGGTGTCAAGCCATTGCAGCCTGCTTAAGCTTGAATTCAGTGCTCTCTCCACGTCTTGATAATATATTTGCAGCACTGTGCTCTCTTCCTCATTTCTCCACTTCTGTTGCCAAAGCTCTAGGCTCATACCCACAATATTTAAATTGCCATCTCCATCATCTTACCAGCCGCCTGCCAACATCACTCACATACTTCCATCCCCTTTCAGCTCACTGGCAGCTTCAGAATTCTCATCTATGTTTGAAATCAATCGCTGGCCTTACTTCACAGTATCTTAGTGATCCCTCCTGCTTCCTTTCCACACATGCGTGCCTCCTCTAAACCTCTTTCTTGCCATTCACTCTGTGCCCATCATCACTCAGCCACTGTGCTCTTCCTTTCAGGAACTCGATGTCCAGTTTTCTCTTCCTCCAATTTCAAAAATCTTTTCAAAACCTTCCTCCTTGATTTTAACTTCCATTCCCTACCCCACTCCTTCCATTCCCACCAACTTTCCCTGTGCTCAATGTCTAGCTGCACGTCAGGAGTGCTACATAAATTCAAGTTGTTGGTGATAACACCAGGACCTTTTGTACCATATAGACATATGCTGAAATAAACAAGGATCAATGTTAACCCTGCCCACCCCTTGGAAATGGAGCTTGGAAGTGGCTTGTTAAAATAGCTCATGGCATTTACCTGCACCAACCCAGGATTTCCAATCTTATCACTGTTCCAAGCAGGCGAGTGGGACACACATGGGAAGCCAGCAGTGTTCTTCTTTAAATATGTAGGTCAGTTTTGATTTTGTCATCAGGGTCCAACCTGCAATTTTAACTGGAGGCTTGTCTGATTGTGACCTCTCCACTAGTGGGAGGGGCAGCAGAGATGAAGAAAAGGTGCCGAAAAGGTAAACAAATTATCTGTTGTAAACTTTGTTTTGGGGGCCCATAAGGAAAGTTTAGGCCTCCCCCGTGCTGGGCTTCCTCCCCTCCCAACCAAATACCTGACAGGACGGCCTCCTGCTCTTGCTCACCAGCCAGCTACCTGCCCAGCAGGGTTCAGGCAGAATACTAACATAGACTGTGCAGTTGAGGCCCAAGTTAAAATTTCCTGGGTTTCACACCTGCACAACTCTCACCCAAAGTCAAAAATCAGGGCATGTGGTGTGCCCGGACTACTCAACATACTTTGGGACGTTGGGAGTCAGGAGCTGGTTATTACTTCCAGGGTCACGTTCACGAGCTGTCTGTCCTCAAGATAGTTGACATCAGGTGTCTCCTGTTACTGCGTTGCTGAGATAAAACTGCTGAGCACAACTTTGGATATAGTGAGAGAAACAGAAGACCTTTGTCACAGATGTAGCAGCGCCACTATAAAAGAAAAGATTATTCTAGAAAACAGTGTCATTTGCTAAAGCCTAACAATTTAGCCCCCTTTACTGTTCAAAATGGTGCACCCACATTTAGGTGCTTTACACATACCCTGCTGTCACCGATGGGTGGACAATAAAGAGGCGAACGCCATATTCCCAAAAGTCTCTTGCCCCTCAATTCCTCTGTCCCAGGAGTGCCAAATGGAAATTCAGAAAAAGGACTCCTGAACCTGGTCTCAAACAAGTGGTACATGGGTACATTGATAGAGCAGCAGAATCCCAGCTTTGTACAGCAAAGCAATAATTTCAGGATTACTCCCAGTGCCATGTGCTTTTGAATGTAGAAATAGGAGGAATGAGCGAATGAATACATGGCAGGAGAAATGGAGTAGAAGGGAGGGCTTTTGATTTCTGGGGCATTGGGAGCAATTCTGGGGCAGGTGGGACCTTTACAAGGAGGACATGTTACACATTAGCAGGACTGGTACTTATATTCTAGTGGTGAGATTTGCTAGTGTCATTGGGGAAGGTTTGAAACTAGCTTGTCAGGGGGATAGGAACCCGAGAGGGAATTCAGATAGGAGAAAAACAAAGCTGTTTATGAGAAGTACAAAAGTAGTACACAAAAGTGAAAGGCAGCAGAACCAAAGGCCAGCGTCAGTAGAGACAAAGTACAGAATAATGTTAAAAAGGCAGTATTAAAGGCATTCTATCTGAATGCATGCAGCATTCACAACAAGATAGATGAACTGATGGCATAAATAGAGGTAAACCGGCATGATCTAACTGGCATTACGGAGATGCAGCTGCAGGGTGACCAAGGCTGAGAACTAAATATTCATGAATATTTGGTGTTTAGGAAGGACAGGCAAAAAGGAAAAGGAAGTGGGGTAGCACTGATAATAAGGAATGAGATCAGTACATTAGTGAGAAAGGATCTTAGGTCAGAAGAACAAAATGTAGAAACAGTTTGGGTGAAGCTAAGAAACAGCTTGGGTGAAGCTAAGAAACAGCAAGGGGCAGCAAACATTGCTCATATTGTTTATGAGCAAACAATAGTGGGAATGTAGGGCATGGTATAAAGCAGGAAATTAGAGGTGCACGCAACAAGGATAATAAGTAATCATGGGAGACTTCAATCTACACCTCAACTGGGCGAATCTAACATGCACGAATTCTGTGGAGGACAAATTCCTGGAATGTGTACAAGATGGTTTTTAGAGCAGTATGTTGAGGAACCAACTAGGGAACAGGCTATTTTAGATCTAGTATTATGCAATGAGAGAGGACTAATCAATAATCTTATTATAAAAGAACTCTTAGGGAAGAATGACCATTATATGATAGCATTTTCCATTCCATTTGAAAATGATATAGTTCAATCCAAAACTAGGGTCTTAAATCTAAGCTAAGGAAACTATGAAAGTATGAGGGGCAAGTTGGCTACGGTGGATTAGTAAAACACATTAAAAGGTATGGTGGTAGACAGGCAATGGCTAGCATTTAAAGAACTAATACATGGTTTACAACAAAGATACGTTCCTTTAAGGCACAAAAACCCAACAAGAAAAGTGAACCAACCATGGTTAACAAAGGAAGTTAAAGATTGTATTAAATCAAAGGAAGAGGCTTATAATGTTGTCCAAAAAGTAGGGAGCACAAGAATTGGGGGCATTTTAGAATTCAGCAAAGGAGGACCAAGAAACTAGTAAAGAAAGGGAGAATAAAATGTGAATGTAAGCTAGTGAGAAACAGAAAAATGGACTATAAAAGCTTCTTTAGGTATGTAATAAGGAAAAGATTAGCAAAGACAAATGTAGGTTTATTATGGGCAGAGACAGGAGAATTTATAATGGAACATAGGGAAATGGCAGAAGTTAAATAATTACTTTGTGTTTGCCTTCACGAGGAAGATACAAGATACAATAATAGAGCAGCAAGGGCTAGTCAGAATGAGGACTGAAGAAAATTATTAGTAAACAAGTAATATTGGAGAAATTAATGGGACTGAAAGTTGATAAGTCCCCATGACCCGATGATCTACATCCCAGAGTGTTGAAAGGAGGCGGCTGTAGAGACAGTGGATGCATGAGATCACCTCTCAAAATCTTTCAAAATTCTACATATTCTGCAAAGGATCCTGCAGACTGGAAGGTAGCAAATGTAACCCCACTATTTAAGAAAGGAGGGAGAGAGAAAATGGTGAATTACAAACCTGTTTGCCTGACATCAGTGGTAGGGAAAATACTAGAATCTATTATAAAGGATGGACACTTAGAATAGATTGATCTGGTTGGGCAGAGTCAATATGGAGCTATGAAAGGGAAATCACGTTTGACAAACCTGTTGGGAGTTTTTTGGGATGTTAGTTGGTTCCTCAACATACTGCTCTAGAAAACCATCTCGTACACATTCCAGGCATTTGTCCTCCACAGCATCAGTGCTGATTAGATTTGTCCAGTATAGAGAATGGGGGACCAGTGGTTGTGGTGTAAATGGATCTTCAGAAGGTTTTCAATAAGATCCCACACAGAAGGCTGGCAAACAATTTTAGTGCACATGGAACAAGGGGTGATAATCTGGCATGGATTGAGGATTGGTTGACGGACAGAAAACAGACAGTAGGAATAAATGGGTTCTCAGGTTGGCGGGCTGCAACTAATGGGGTACCGTAAGGATCAGTAGTTGGGCCCAGGCTATTCACAATCTATATCAATGATTTGGATGTGGGGACTAAATGTAATATTTCTGCTGGCAACTCAAAACCGGGCAGGAATGAGAGTTATGAGGATGGCTTCAAAGGGGAGTTGGACAGGGTTAGTACATGGGCGAGAACATGGCAGATGAGATATGACGTTAGTAAGAGAGAGGTTATACACTTTGGTGGGAAAAACAGAAATGGAAAGTATTTCTTAAATGGTGAGGGATTGGAAAGTGTTGATGTCCAAAGGGACCTGGGTGTCCTTGTTCATAAGTCACTGAAAGCTAACCTGCAGGTGCAGCAAGCAATTAGGAAGGCAAACGGTATGCTGGCCTTTATTGCAAGAGGGTTTAAGTACAGGAGTAATGAGGTCTTGCTGTAATTGTATAGAGCCTTGATGAGACCGCACCTGGAGTACTGTATACAGTTTTGGTCTCCTTATCTAAGTAAGGATATATTTGTCATAGAGGGAGTGCAACAAAAGTTCACTAGGCTGATTCTTGGGATGCTGGGTCTATCCTATGAGGAGAGATTGAGGAGACTGGGCCTGTATTCTCTAGAGTTTAGGAGAATGAGAGGTGATCTCATTAAAACTTTAAAAATTCTAAAAAGGGCTAGACAGGGTAGATGTGGGTAGGATCTTTCCCCTGGCTGGGGGTTCTAGAATCAGGGGACACAGTCTCAGAATAAGGGGCAAGTCATTTAGGACTGAGATGAGGAGGAATTTCTTCACTCAGAGGGTAGTGAATCTTTGGAATTATCTCCCTCAGAGGGCTGTGGAAGCTCAAATATTGAATATGTTCAAGTTCGTTAGACTTCTAGATACTAATTACATCAAAGGATATGGGGATAGCGTGGGAAAGTGGCGTTGAGGCAGCTGATCAGCAACAATCTAGTTGAATGGCAGAGCAGGCTTGAAAGGCTGAATGTCCTACTCCTGTTCCTATGTACAAACTGATTCATCCAAGCACAACAGTCTAACTGTAAATTAACCCATACCCAAAGTCTGCTTCAGAGCACTGAGTCATTCAGGGTACAGGTGTGTTGTATACAGAAACGGTTTTCCAAGTTCACTTCACAATTTTTTTCTTCAGAAAAGTGAAGGCTGAGGGGCAACCTAATAGAGGCCTTTAAAATTACGAAGTGAAGGTGTAGAGAAGATTTTCCACTTGTGGGGTGCTCAAAACTATAGGATATAAATAACTAGAGGATATAAATATAAGATAGTCACCAATCCAGAAAGAGTTTAGGAGGAATATCTTTGCCACAGTATGGTTAAATATAGAACTTGCTACCCTATGGACTGGTTGAGGTGAGCAGCAGGGATATCTTAAAGTGGAAGCTAGATAAGCACATGAAGAAGAAAGGAATATAGGGTTATACAGGAACAGGAGGAGGTTATTCAGCCATTTGCACCTGTTCCACTATTCAATGAGATCATGGCTGATCTGCATTTTAACTCCATCCACCTGCCTTGACCTCATACCCCTAAAAAACCTTAGCCAGCAAAATTTATCAATGTCAGGTTTAAATTTACTAATTAAGTTAGCATCTACTTCTTCTTATGAGAGAGTTTTCTTCACAAAACAGATGGTAGAAGTTGTCAAAGTGTTTTTCAACTTCTCACCTGAACAGCCTGGCCCTGATTTTAAGGTTACGACCCCTGTCCAATACTCTTCCATCAGCAAAAAAGATTTATTTTTCTACTTTATCAATGCCTTTCAAAATTCTAAAAATCTCAATCAAATCACCTTTCAGCCTTCTTCACAATCTAACCCTTGAAACCCTGGTAATACCACATCACTGCATTCCTTCCCAAGACAAATATATCATAACCTTTCTAAGATGTGGCACCTAGAACACGACACAGAGCTCCGGATGTGCTCTAACTCGTGCTTTGTACAGCTGTAGAAAAACTTCCTGCCCTTTGTATTCCAGTCTTCAAGTTATAAAGGCTAATGTTCCATGGCCCTTTTGATTTTTTTTCCTGACCACTACATTTCAGTGATATATACATGTGAAGCCCCAAATCTCTGAACCTCCATAGTTCCCAGTTTTCCAACATTTAAATACTTGCATCTATCCATTTTTTTTAACCTAAGAAGAGGACTCACTTGAGTCAAAATCCATTTGTCACAGTTTTGTCCACTCATTAAATCTATCAATGTCTCTTTGTAATTTCATGTTCCTACCTACACTGCACTGTACTAGCTGAAAAAAAGACATTTTGTCGAAGCTTTTCATATTGCACTCATCAGTACAATCACAAGAATACCAATGTCAGGGGAAGCATCAACTTTATACTGTATGAGAAAAGAGTGCTGTTTGGTTGGCAAGTGGACTCTGATTAGCAGAGGTTTTGCCATGGAGAATACACCAGTTAATGGTGACTGACCATTAACTGCCAAATTTAAACCAGGCAGCTTGACTCTGACTGGTCAAGGCATTGCCCTGAGGAATGAACCAGCAAATGGATGATTTGGATGAACTTATTTTGTTTAGCTGAAACAGATGCAATGTGTGTACATGTTCTTTCTGTCTGCAAAGAACGGGGCCCTGTGTATTAAAATACGTAGCTTCCAGTACACGCAAATGCACCACACTGCGTGCCCAACTGACAATCTTAAATTGGTTGTCAGCATAATTTTTAGTACACTGAGGATAATTTAGCAAATGTTGTCCAATCACGGAATCACATCTAATGTTGGACACTGTGTTTTGAATTTTGCAACCATGGGTTGGGGTTGGGTACAGTCTTGCCCATTACGAGGGTCAGGGACAAGCTGTTTGATATGATCCACCAGTCTTTGGGATGTATGGCCTACATGCCTAGCATCACGCTGGCACTGAAATTCATATACCACATTACTCAATTGTGAGATAGGCAGAACATCTTTTTGGCTTGACGGCAGCATCCTGTTAGTGGGGAAAACAACTCGTGTTGCCACTGCATAGTAGCAGCGTGAAACAGCTAGGCTTCACCTGTTGCTCAAATTTTTGAGATACCTTGTCCTTCCAGGGTAATCTGAGGTAGACTGGGCACTTCTCAGAGCCAAAGTGACGGCCTTAGGCCCGTTAATGAGTCTGTGTGATACACAGCATGAAATGATCTGATCAGGGTTACCATTATCCTGCAGGATGTCTTTGATGCACCTATTTCAGCATCAAGCTTGCATGGTGAACAAATGGCTCAGGCCCTATTTACGAGGTTGCCGATAAGACCAATCTTATAGCATGTGGAACTGTAAGAATTCTAACATGTATACTGACCAGCGAAGGCAGGCTTGTGGTAGACCGTGGTAGAGAATCCCTTGGCAGACTTCTCAACTAGTTTGTCAAGGAAGGGGAGTTCATTTGACTGCTCCATTTCAAAGGTGAATTTGAGCGCAGGATGGAACCCATTAAGTCATAAAAGGAAATTATTCCATGCTGCTGCGGATTTAAATAGAGCAAACGTATCATCCACATATCAGAAATATGTGAGGGGTAGAAGGTTAGGTGTCATTTCATCGAAGACACGTTTCTCATTAAACCCAACAAAGATGTTTGTGAGAGCTGGGCCTGGATGGAATCCTCTGGCAACACCATCTTTTTGGACATACGTGGCAATGTTAAAACTAAACTCAACTACACAAGTTGCCGAGTTCATAAACTCAATAAATACTGATGCGCGCAATGGTGGCGGGTCTAGATCACCATGATATAGTGCTGCAGTGCAAATATCTATGGCTTCCTTAAGTGGAACATTGGTGAATAGGCTAGCAATTTCAAATGAAGAAAGATTGAGCAGGTTGAGTCTATTTTGGAGTTTAGAAGAATGAGAGGTGATCTTATTGAAACTTATAAGATTCCAGGGGCGTGACAGGGCAGATGTCTCTCCTCATGGTGGAATTTAGAACTGGGGGCATAGTTGAAAAATAAGGGATCACCCATTAAGATGGAGATGAGGAGGAAGTTCTTCTTTTAGGGGTCTTAGTCTTTGGAATTCTCTTCCCAAGACAGCAGTGGAGGCTGAGTCATTGAATATATTCAAGGATGAAGTAGGCAGATTTTTGATCGATAAGGGTGTCAAGGTTTATGGGGAAGACAGGCAGGAAATGGAGTTAAGGCCACAATTAGATCAACCATGATCTTATTGAATGGCAGAGTGGGCTTGAGGGCCTTCTCCTGTTAGTATTTCTTAAGGTCTTATGTAGGGTGGGAGGAGCATAAACACCATAGAACAGCTGGGCCAAATGGCTTGTTTGTGTGCTACAAATTCTATGCAAAAAAAAAACCCTATACATTCTTACAGCTCTGCACTTACTGCAATTGACCTCATCACTACCGTCACTGCAATCAGGAAAGTTGTCACAAGCTGATTGAAGCTCTATGCACTGGCCCGAACCACACAGGAACTCCAGCTCCCCACAGTTTCCAGGTTGCACTGCTCTTTTCTCACAAAGGTGATCAGATTCATCGGTCCCTGATGCACAGTCCTGGCTACTGTCACAGAGCTGGTGTCTGGAAATGCAGACAGCGGAGTTGCTGCACTGGAACTCATGAGGTCCACATTCTGCTACAGGACAGTTTCGTTCATCACTCTGATCATTGCAGTCGTCAATTCCGTTACACAGCATTGCCGCAGAAACACAATGTCCATTCAGGCACAGAAATTCATTCTCATTACATCCCACATCACCTACAAAATAACCACAGAAAGCAATAAAATTCACAGTTGCACCACCGCAGTAGAACAAAATACTGATATCATGTGCAAATAGAATTGCCTTGCTATCCTTCTTTCAAGTCTAAGACTTCAAGATCTTTTCCATTTCATCAACAGCTATTTCAGGATTATCCATGGAGCATGTCACTTATTTTGCTTTCCTATATGTGATACTTCCTCTTCCCACGCACTCAACCTTCCATTCCCCCACCACTTCTCATCTTTCCTCCCCACCAGTTTATCTGTGTTCTTTCTCTCCCACCCGATATCACCTTCCTTTCACCAACCACATACCAACCTTAGGCCCCTGTCTCCCACCAAATGCCTAACTCCTCATTCCTTCATTTCTCGTATTTTCTCACAGCCTTCCCTACCAAGCCACTTAACCCCCAATACCAAACATTTCACTCACCAAACCTACCTCTCTTCCTTTCCCCTTAGCACATCCTCAATATCCTCGATACACACCACCCTCTATTCACAATACCACACCCATTCACCAACCCCCATTTACACTGACTGCCCATTAGGTCCTCCTCACCTGCCAGAAACACACTATGCCCCTCTCTCACACCCTATCATGTACCCATTCCCCTACCCTCAATAACCCCTCACCCATTCCTCCACCCTACCTCCTTCACCCCAATGCCTCCATGCCACAACCCAATCCCTCCTGATTTACACCCTTCACCCACCCTGACCTTCCTTCCTCCAGCAGATGCCCTCTCAAAATATAAACCTCCTCCTCCTCACTATGTATCCCCTAACTCATCCCACATCTATTCCCAAAGCACCTCAAAGTCCAACCCACCATCCCTAAAGCTCAGTCCCAGTAACTATCCCTCCCCCTTGTTGCTGTCTCTGCCCCTCCAGCCCCCGACTACATACATGTGGTTGTTTGATTGACAGGAGCAGCAGCCTCTCAGGGAGCCGTCTCCATGGTTACGGGTTTCTACACAGCCAATAAAAGGATGTCAATGCGGCTCTGTCAGTGTCCGCAGAAAAATCTGCTCTCACTCACCGTGTCCCGGGCCGGAGAGGGGTCCAGCCACCACTAGCGGCAGGCCAAACCCGAGACCCAGGCCCAGGGCCAGGGCCAGCAGGCTACCCGAGAAACACATGTCTCCCCGCGTCCTTGACCCCGCCGGCAGCGTACTGACGTCAGCACGCAGGGCATGTGACACGTGACAACAGTGGGCGGGGTCCACGCTTGAATTCAATTTGAGGGCGAATGAAGTGGAAAACCCCGCCCTCCCCCACTCATCCCGCCCCTTTTCTCCTCCCCACCCTCCCATTCCCACCCCCTCCCCCACACCCCCATCCCCACCCCCTCCCCCACACTCCCTCCCCAACAGCCCCATCCTCACCCCATCCCCCACACCCCCATCCCCACACCTTCATCCGCACACTCCCATCCCCACCCTCTCCCCCACACCCCCATCCCCACCCCCTCCCCCACGCCCCCATCCCCACCCTCTTCCCCACACTCCCTCCCCAACAGCCCCATCCTCACCCCCTCCCCCACACTCCCTCACCCACTCCCCCATCCCCACCCCCTTCCCCACACTCCCTCCCCAACACCCCCATCCCCAACCTCCTATTCCCACCCCCTCCCCCACAGCCCCATCTCCACCCCATCCCCCAAACCCCCATCCCCACACCTTCATCCGCACCCTCCCATCCCCACCCCCTCCCCCACACCCCCATCCCCACCCTCTTCCCCACACTCCCTCCCCAACAGCCCCATCCTCACCCCCTCCCCCACACTCCCTCACCCACTCCCCCATCCCCACCCCCTTCCCCACACTCCCTCCCCAACACCCCCATCCCCAACCTCCCATTCCCACCCCCTCCCCCACACCCCCATCCCCACCCTCCCATACCAACCCTCTCCCCCACACCCCCTTCCCCACACTCTCCCTCACACCCCCACCCTCTCCCCCATACCCCCATCCCCACCCTCCCATCCCCCACCCTCTCCTTCACACCCCCATCCCCACCCTCCCATCCCCCACCCTCTCCCCCACACCCCCATGCCCACCCCCTCCCCCACACCCCCATCCCTTCCCCCTTCCCCACACCCCCTCCCTCACGCCCCCATCCCCACCCCCTCCGCCACACTCCCTTCCCCAACCCCTTCCCTACACCCCCTCCCCCACACCCCCATCCCCACCCCCTCCCCCACATCTCCATCCCCACCCCCTTCCTCACACCCCCTGCCCCACACCCCCATCCCCACCCCCTTCCCCACACCCCCTCTCCCACACCCCTATCCCCACTGCCTTCCCCAAACCCCCACCCCCTTCCCCACACCCCCTCCCCGACACCCCCATCCCCATCCCTTCCCCACACTCCCTCCCCCATCCCCACATCCCCTCCCCCACACCCCCATCCCCACCACCTTCCCCACACCCCCTCCCCCACATCCCTTCCCCCACACACCCTCCCCCACCACCACCCACACCCCCTCCCCCACACCCCCATCCCCGCATCCCTTCACCCACACCTTCCCCCACTCCCCCATCCCCACCATCTTCCCTACACCCCTCCCACACACCCCCACATCCCTTCCCCCACGCTCCCTCCCCCACCCCATCCCCCACACCCCCATCCACACCCTCTTCCCCACGCCCCCTCCCCCACACCCCCATCCCACCCTTTTCCCCACACTCCCTCCCCCACACCCCCATCCTCTCCCTCTTCCCCATGGTCCCTCCCCCACACACTCATCCCCTCCTCCACAGCCAACCCCTCTTGTCTTCCCCCACCCCTGCATTCCAATCCCACACCCGCTCCCCCTTGCTCCTCACCCCCTCCCCCCCCACACCCTCTCCCCCTATATCTTCACACTCCCAGCACCTCACCCTGTCACCCACACCCTCTCCCTCTCCTCACATCCTTTCACCCCATCCCCACACCCTTCTCCCTCACCTCACTCACCCCCCCATCGTCCCCACATCCTCACTCTACTTCACAGGGACTGCAACGCTCACCACCACCTTCTCAAGGGCAATTAGGGATGGGCAATAAATGCTGGACTAGCCAGCGAATCCCGCATCCCATGAATGAATGAAAAAAAACCCTCTCCCTTGCCCCCTCATTCCCTGACATACTCCCCCAACCCCTCCCCTCAAAGCCCCTCACGCCCCCTCCATTCCCCACACCCCTTCCTCCATCCCCCATTCCTTTCACTCCCCTCATTCCTGCCGCTACTCCTTCCTCACCCCCACACCCTCACCCCCTCCCCCACACCTTCACCCCCTCCCCCACACCTTCAACACCGTCTCCCCGTCACCCCTCTCCCCTATCCCAACACCTCACGCCTACCCCATTCCTCAGCCCTTTCACTCATCCCCTCACCCCTACCCTCTACCTCATCCCTTGCCTCCCTTTCTCCTGCTTCAATCCCCTCCACCCTTCCCTTTCACCGCTCCCCCATTCCCTCTCACCCCTTCACTCATCTCCTCACCCATCCCCATCACCTCTTACCCCCTTCTCACCCCTCCCCTTGTTCCCTCCTCACCCGCACACAATGTCCATTGGAGTTACTGCTTGGAAAATTGGTCAGCTGTGGTTAGTGAACTGCCTCTGAGAGACTAGGTCATGGGTTAAAATCCCATTGAGACTGGAGAATAAATCTAGAATCCAGAAGTTCAGGACCGAGGAAGCGTTGCACTGTCGGAGGGTCAGTACTAATCAAATCTGCGATTTATGAGACATGCACCCAGATCATTCAGGTAGATGAGATTGATAAAGAAATATTCAAACTTCTCAATCAGAAACACCAAACTTTCATTAAGTGTCAAAATTGTCAAAATCACCCAACATCATAGCAGAAATTAGATGAATACTTTACAACTCAAATCCGAAGCTATGAGAACAGTGCATGTCAGCAAGAATAAATGGTGAGTAGAGAAGGCCAATGAAAACCAACATTACGCAGACTCGCAAGATATGTCCCGCTTCTCCCAGGCCACCAAGACCATCTGTCGCTAAAGGTGGCAATACTCTTCTTAAAATCAACACAGCTATCCGAAACCGTTGGAAGGAGCACCAGCAGAATCTTCTCAATAGGGAGTCAACAGTATTGGACAAAACCATCCAAACAATCGCTCAACAGCTTGAAAGATCAAATTTGTGTATGCTGCCAGCTTTTCTGAGACACATAAGACTATCCAACAGATGAAGAACAATAAAGCATGTGGTCTGGACAACATTCCTGCAGAGATCTACAAAGCTGGTCATGGACTCTTACTCAAACTCTCAGACCTTTTTATGAAAAGCTGGGAAGAACAGGAACTACCTCCCAACATCCGCAATGCCATCATTGATCCACTTTTTAAGAAGGGTGATAAATCAATTGTGGAAACTATAGAGGCATTTCCATTTTGTCCACTGTGGAGAAGATTCTCACACAAATCCTCCTGAATAGTCTCCTACCCATCAGCAAAGACAACCTTCCAGAGACCCTTCCGGCCATCCAGGGGAACCACAGATATGATCTTTGTCTCTTGACAAATCCAAGACAAGTGTCTGGAACAACACAAAGAGCTTTGCGTGGCCTTTATTGATCTATCAAAGGCCTTTGACCCCATCAACTGCGAAGCCCTTTGGAAAGTCCTCCAGAGACTTGGATGTTTAGCAAGGTTTTTACAATCCTGCGACTCTTGCATGACAGTATGACAGCAATGCAGACCAAGTCCTTTCGTATTGGATGAGCATCAAGCAAGGCTGTGTGATTGTGCCAACTCTTTTCACTATCTTCCTCAGCCTGGTTATGGAACTAATTCGTGACCAACTTCCACAAGGTGTCATGATTGGTTTTCTACTCAACGGGAAGTTTTTCAACCTCAACTGAATTGAACATCCAGCATATCTGCGACTTACAATATGCTGACAACTGTGTAGTTGTGGCCCACATTGCAAGTGACATTCAGACCACCCTCACGCTCTTCGATTCCACATAGTTAGTCTCTCACTCAATGTCAGCAAGATCAAAAATCCTCCACCAGCCCTCTCCCAAATAAGCACCCACATCTCCAGATATTGTTACTGATGGAGAGACTTTAGAAGTCAGCAGCTATCTTTCTCAAAAAGTCATCATTGAAGAGAAGATCCAGCACAGAATCAGTTGTGGCAGCGTAGCCTTCCAAAACTTATACAACCGTGCCTTTGACAACAGAGATCTCCATAAGAGCACAAAGGCTTCAGTCTACAACACTGTTGTTGTCACCACCCTTCTATGTAGCAGTGAGACTTGGGTCACCTACCAAAGTCACCTGTGCAGGCTGGAGAATTTCCACCAGTGATATCTCTGCAGGATACTCAAAGTCAAGTGGGAAGACAGGCGAACAAACTCCAACATCCTCACCGAAGCCAATTCCTCCAGCATCACAACCATGATCATGTGAAATCAGCTCTGATGATCCGGTCACTGCACCTGCATGCCAAACAATCGGCTTCTGAAGCATTTCCAGAACTTAAGGCTGGCACCCGATGTGAAGGAGGACAGAGAAAATATTTTAAGGACACCCTGAAGGCCTCATTGAAAAGAGGACAAGCTGACATTGGTGTGTGGGAGGAACTTGCTGCAAATGGTACCATGTGGTGCAGCCTCATCCAACAAGCTGCAACCCAGCAATAACCTGCTCACTGACACTCAGTTTGGGTTCCGCCAGGGCCACTCAACTCCTGACCCCACACAGCCTTCGTTCAAACATGGACAAAAGAGCTGAGCTTCAGAGGTAAGGTGAGAGTGACTGCCCTTGACATCAGGGCAGCTTGTGACCGAGTGTGGCATCAAGGAGCCCTAGCAAAACTGGAGTCAATGGGAATCAGGTGGAAAACACTCCACTGGCACAAAGGATGATCGTTGTGGTTGTTGGAGGTTAGTCATCTCAGTCGCAGTACATTGCTGTACATTACCCTCAGGGTAGTGTCCTTGGCCCAACCATTTTCAGCTGCTTCATCAATGACCTTCCCTCCATCATAAGATCAAAAGTGGGGATGTCTGCTGATGATTACACAATGTTCAGCATCATTTGCAACTCCTCAGATACTGAAGCATTCTGTGTCCATACCTGAACGACCTCCAGGCTTGAGCTGATAAGTGGCAAGTAACATTCGTGCCACACAAGTGCCAGGCAATGACCATCTCCAACAAGAGAAAACCTGACCATCTCCCTTCGACATTCAATGGCACTACCATTGCTGAATCTACCACCATCAACATCTGGGGGGTTACCATTGACCAGAAACAGAATTGGACCAGCCATATAAATATTGTGGCTATGTCATGAAGCTATTAATGTATATAACATTAATGATTTTTTTTTAAATGGAGGGCTAGTCTGTGGGTGTGTCTTAATTGGATTAAAGCCAGCTAGCCTGGGTGCTTTGATGTGTACTAGTTTGGAGGTGTAAGAGAGGTAGAGTGCATTTGCATTTTGTTGAACAGTGTATTCAAGAAGGAGAGTAAATTCCAGCACCTAGCTAGCAGAGACCAAGCAATGTTTATATTACAAATAAAATTGGTACTATGAAAGCGGTTTTATTGTTAGAAGAGGTGGAGTTCAAAGGGGCTGGTGATACAATGAGAATTTACATTCAATGAGGTGTGCTGGGTTAACAGACAGCAGTTTTGTGTGTGTAGGGCAAAGGCATTGCAACATCAAAGCCTGTAAGCGGACCACTGTGTTTGCAAAGGAACCAAATTGAAAGGAACCTCATTTTGAATTTGTGAGGTGAAAATGCTTTGCCTGGGGTCTGCTTAAAGTCAATGGTTTGCTGTTGCCTTAGTGGAGATTAGTCTGGGAATTTGTTAAAAGCTATGATAGTAATAATTTGTAGCCATGTGTTTAATGTGTTGTAACCTAATAAAATATTTCATTTAGTTTAATATAAAACCTCTCAAAAACTGCTGGTTTGGTTCCTGAATTTAGAACTGCATCTCAAACATACCACTTATAAATATAGGTTATGACAGTTGTTTAAACTTTCCCTCTGGGATTTTTAAATAACTCTGCTTTACCAACTGCGGGGTCATAGCAGGCTACAAGAGCAGGTCAGAGGCTGGGAACTCTGCAGCGAGTAACTCACCTCCTGACTCCCCAAAGCCTGTCCACCATCTATAAGGCACAAATCAGGAGTGTGATGGAATACTCTCCACTTGCCTGGATGAGTACAGCTCCAACAACACTCAAGAAGCTTGACACCATCCAGGACAAAGCAGCCCATTTGTTTGGGATCCCCTCCAGCACATTAAACATTCACTCCTACCACTACTGATGCACAGTGGCAGCAGTGTATACTATCTACAAGATGCACTGCAGCAATTCAGCAAGGCTCCTCCAGAAGCACCTTCCAAACCCATGGCCTCTTCCACCTAAAAGGACAAGTGTAGCAGATGCATGGGAACACCACCAGCTGCAGGTTCCCCTCCAAGTCACTCACCATCCTGACTTGGAAATATATTGCTGTTCCTTCACTGTCGCTGAGTCAAAATCCTGGAACTCCCTCCCTAACTGCATTGTGGGTGTACCCACACCACATGGACTACAGCGGTTCAAGAAGGCAACTCATCACCTTCTCCAGGACAATTAAGTGTCTGCAATAAATGCTGGCCTAGCCAACAATGCCCACATCCCGTGAAAGAATATTAAAAAACACAGTTGGAAACTGATGGCATAAACTCTGCTGTGGAGAAGCGATAAAAGCAGAAGGAGAGAGAGCAGAATTCTGGGTAGAGAACCTACCTTCTTCAAGGCGACTTTTGTTCTCTTTGCCCAAAGATCTGTGGCTCCAGGATTGGCCTGCTGAGTCACCTGAAGACACACAAATCATGAAACCTGGCGACGCCAAAGGATTGACCGGCAATGATGATTGAGGGAGTGCTGCATTGTCAAAGGGTCAGTACTGAGGGAGCGCTGCACTGTCGGAGGATTAGTAGTGAAGGAATGTTGCCCTGTCAGTGGGTCAGTGCTGAGGGAGTCTTTGCCATAGAGTCATAAACAGCACAGAAGGACAGCCATTAGTCCATGCCAGCTCTCTGTAGAGGATTCCAGTCAGTTCCATTTCTCCCACTCTAACCCTGTAGCTCTGCAACTTTATTTCCCTCAAGTGCCTATCCAATGTCCTTTTGAAATTATTGTCTCTTCCTCCACCCTCGTAGGCAGCAAATTCCAGGTCATCACCACTTGTTGCATTTTTTAAAAAGTTCTTCCGCCCGTTCATCCTGGATATCTTGCTCAAAACTTTAAATCTGTTTTCCTAGCCTTTGTACTATCAACTAATGGGAAAGGATTTTATTTGTCATAAGAATATATGAAACAGGAGTAGGAGTAGACCACATGGCTCCCTTGAGCCTGCTACATCATTCAATATTCTATTGCCTCAACTCCACTCTCCTGTCCCCTCGCCATATCCCTTGATTCCCTGAGGAACCAAAAATCTGCCTATCGCAGCCTTAAATATATTCAACAATGAAGCATCCACAACCCTCTGAATAAGAGGTTTCTCCTCACCTCAGACCTAAATGATTAACCCTTTATCCTGAGAGGGGGAAACAACCTCTCAGTCCCTACCCTTTCAATCCCCTTCAGAATGTCGTATGTTTCAGCGAGATGTGGGTCATTTAGATCCAGTTTCCTCAGCCTCTCATCATAGGACAACTCTCTTATACCAGGAACCAATCTAATGAACCTTCACCGTACCACCTCCAATGCAAATAGATCCTTCCTTAAATATAGAGACCAAAACTGCACACACAACTCCAGGTGTGGTCCCACCAAACCCCTGTCCATTGCAGCAAGACACCCTTATTCCAGCACTTCCTTATTTTTGTACCCCGTCTCCTTGCAACAAAGGCCAACATGTCATTTGCCTCCCTAATTACTTGGCGTACCTGCATACAAACTTTGTGTTCCTTGTAAAAGTATACCCAAGTCCCTGTGAACATTAACATATTGAAGTTTCACGCCTTTTGAAAATTATTCTGTTTTTGGTTCTTGCTACCAAAGTGAATAACTTCACACTTTCCTACATTAGACTCTGCCACCTGGTTGGTCACTCACTTAACCTGGCTATATTTCTTTGCACCCTCTCTCTGTCCTCCTTGCATTCCCACCCAGCTTTGAATCATCAGCAAAGATAGATACATTACTCTCCGTCTCTTTGCCTGAGTCACTAATATAGATTGTAAATAGCCGAGGCCCCAGCACTAATCCTTGTGGCACTCCACAAGTCACAGCCTGCTAACTTGAACATCCCCATGTCTATCCCTTACCCTCTGCTTCCCGTCCATTTACCAATCCTCTTGTGCATTTCTGTTAAAATTAAGTTGTTGTATTTACCTTTTGTATGGCACCTTCTTGATGCCTTTTGGAATTCCAAGTTAACTACAAATTTGTTCTTTGTTTTTAAAACTAGCTTGGCGGCCTAGAGCATACACCCAGTAGTATAATGGTATCTCTATGGCTTTTTAGCTCTAAACAAATGGATTCTGTTTTTTACCCCTCTATGACATCCTCTCTCTCCAGCACTGTAATGTTCTCCTTAGTACTGCTACCCCTCCTTTCTTTCTTTCCGTTTCTTTCTTGTCTTTATTAGTTTTATGTCAATAAGACATGAAAAGAAATCAAAACTTCTGTATCAAAATTTTATTTATTTTTTATTCATTCACGGGATGTGGGCTTCGCTGGCTGGGCCAGTATTTATTGCCCATCCCTAGTTGCCCTTGAGAAGTTGGTGGTGAGCTGCCTTCTTGAACTGCTGCAGTCCATGTGGTGTAGGTGCACCCACAGTGCTGTTAGGGAGAGAAATCCAGGATTTTGACCCAGTGACAGTGAAGGAACGGTGATATATTTCCAAGTCAAGATGGTGAGTGGCTCAGAGGGGAACTCCCAGGTAGTGGTGTTACCATCTATCTCCTGCCCTTGTTCTTCTAGATGGTAGTGGTCATGGGTTTGGAAGGTGCTGTCAAAGGAGCCTTGGTGAGTTTCTGCAGTGTATCTTGTAGATGGTACACACTGCTGCTACTGTGCATCGGTGGTGGAGGGAGTGAATGTTTGTGGATGTGGTGCCAATCAAGTGGGCTACTTTGTCCTGGATGGTGTCAAGTTTCTTGAGTGTTGTGGGAGCTGCACTCATCCAGGCAAGTGGGGAGTATTCCATCACACTCCCGACTTGTGCTTTGTAGATGGTGGACAGGCTTTGCTATTTTAAAACGGACTTCTGCTGAGCACAAGATGGCTGCTTCAGGCCACATTACTCACAAGATTGTCCATCTGTCCTGGAAGCTTCCAACCAAGATTACAAGAAGAAAAGAGTTCCACTCTTACCCTGTGGAACCTCACACCCTATTGTAAGGCCACAGTACAATCACAAAACTAGACAACCAACAAATAAACTGACTCCCTAGCTGAGATGATAATAAAGACAGAGACAATGAAACTCATTATACCTGAAGAAGTGTTAGCAGCCACCATTTCGCTCCTAAGGGAAACAATGGATGTTGGCCAGAAACATGGAAGCTGCTTGTGATTAATTAACTCATTAATAGGCCACATCACATGACCCCATGCTTCAAGCCTTTTGGATCGATTTAATATGACATTTCTAGTCTCGCAACTCAGTCTGCTGTTATAACACCAACTGGAAAGAACCCAGCAGTCCCTGGCTGACCAAGCAGTGGCCACCATCTCTCAACCCCTCGAAGCCTGTTTGATTTTAAAAGTCTCTGATCATCACCTGCCAAGTGGCCTAAGCACAGAAACCCCACTGTGCTGCAACATCATTCATTTCAAGGATTTTTGTGTCGCTGCCTCCAACCAGAAATTCATCTGGACTGAACTCTGCCACGGACGAAATGCCCTCTGGACTTTGACTTCTGAGGCTTTGGAAATCACGTGAACTAATATTAATTTCTGTGGTTCTTTTAATATTGTTGCCCATAGTTGTAAATCTTCCTCTTTTCTGTCCCCCTTGCTGTATATATGTGTAGGGTGTGTGTGAGGTTGCGAACACTTCCCTCTGCCCCTCCCGCACCCCACCCTCGAGTTTGAATGTGAATAAACTAACCTTCTAAGTTAATTATAACGTGAGTTTGCTGTGAGTTATGTTTAAATTGGATCACACAAACTGATTTGGAGATACATGCCACAGCCTACTTTAAAAATTATTAAAAAACAGCTCTGCTTACGGACAAATGGGGAGAGGATAAAGAAGTTCCATTTCTCTCTCTCCTGTCCGTAACATTATTTTTAATTCTAAAAACAGGGAGGAGACATTTCTACTTTTGGAATTCTGACTTTGGCATCTTGGAAATCTGCAATTTTAAATATACGTTCCGACCTCCAGGACTGGTACAGGGTTAAAAAAAATCGCAGCCCTGTTGTCATTGAGCATGGGGACTGACTGCAGGGTTGTGATTGGAGGATCAGGAAGCTCGGCAAACCCAGAGCTGCCCCTCCAATCATAGATTCTGTCTCTCCCATACTCGCTGCTCCAGCTCCTCCAATCACAGGATCCCTCCCTCCCGCTCTCGCTCCTCCTCCAGAGACAGAATCTGTGAATGGAGAAGCTGGAGTAGTTATTCTGGCCAGTTCTTCAGCCGCCATGCAGGAAACCTTCAGCGGCACTGTCACTGTCACCAATCGTTTGGCATCCTCTATGACACCGAGAAGAAGCAGAAAATGAAAAAAGAGAAGGGAGTTTCCGTCAGAAACAAAGCCAGAACAGGCCCAGGGAAGCTATCACTTAGCTTTGCACCAGGCTGGGTCCAGCTGCCATCCCTGTCTGCAGCTCAAGATACTCCTAGGAACTGGAGGGCACTAATTTGGTTCCTTTCTCTTCTAGTGAAGAGCGGTGAGTTACCTGTTAACCAACTGTGGGGATGTTGAGCAAGGTGAATGCTGTGTCAGTGTGTGTGGAGGAATCACAGCTCAGGTACAGGGTCAGCTGTATTTCTGTGCCAGACTTTGCCAGGGTCAGGGGAGGGAGGGGCTGGTGTGGTGATTAAAGAGCGAGGGAGGGAGGGGCTGTTTATTCATGACTCTGCTCTGTATCTACTTCCAAAATTCCAGACTTGGCTGTGCTCCCACGACAGACTGGACAGGGGGCAGGCAGGATCCCAGAGGGAATCCTCTCCATGCAATTTCACATTCCCCACCCCCTGCCACTCAGAACCTGCCAGGGGGAGCGTAAAGTTCTGGCTTTTGTCTCTGTCTGCCCAGAAACCACAGACAGATGTCGCCTGACTTTCTGGAAACTATTTTTGAGAGCGCACAGAGCCCGTTATTCCATGTTACTATAGTTTTAAAAAAATACACAGTCCACAGCCCAATTATCTTTTTTGGCATGACCATCACAGTTCCCTTCCATGTTGGTAGGAATGGAGCCATCCAAGTGCAGGAACCAGCAGTACATGGACTTCTCTCCTGAGTTCCAGGACATCAGGTGGCATGTTGTTCCTTGCCCAAGAGTCTTCCTTCATATGGGAGATTAAACAGTGAATAGTAGCAGGTTATTCTGGGTAAATTAGCTCCTGCTCTGCCTTCCATCCCAAGGCCATTGGGAGCTCTCGCCAAAATTTGTGCTTCAATCTCTCTTGTTCTCCAGTTTCTGTCTGTCTCTCCCTTCCTTTCTCCCCTAGTTTGAGTGTGTGTTTCTCTCACCCTTCTCCAGGTTTCTGCTCTCTCTATCTCTCGCTCTCCCTGCAACCCTCTCCTGACCCTGGCCAAATGCCCAGCTCTCCATTGCTTGTTGCCTTTCCATGCTCAAAGCATAGAAACTGGGGCAGGCCATTCAGCCCCTCAAGCTTGTTTTGCCATTTTTGGAGGCCATGGCTGAGTTGTATCTCAATTCCATATCCCCAACGTATTCCTTAACATCATGATTAGTTTGTGTAATCCCTGCAGCAGGACTATTCACCCACAAGAGGTGGGTAGCTAATTAAGATTCTTTAAGGACCTATTGTCAGAGGCCAACTTGAGTTTTCCAGTCAGCCTCCAGGTCCCTGAATCCCTGGGGACTGGGCCAGTTGCCTAATGGCAAATGGAGTGCAGCTGAGCCAACTGAGTGAAGACTTGGAGTTTGGTGAGAGGGGCAGTTTTAAGTGTTCATTTTTGTTCTCAAATTTTGCTCTTAAAATCTAACCTGGTCTGTAAATAGCAGTAACTGGAAAGTACTATGTGAGCAGGCTAAGCACTTTCTTTCTTGCAGTTTGGACAGGGTAAACTCACTCTCAGCTGTAGGATCTGACTAGTTAATTAGCTAACTGGTTGAATCTGGTTACTGTAGTCCCAGTTCAGTTTACTATAAATTCAGGGCTTTTTAGTGCAGCCTTGGCAAGCGGAGTGCAGTCAACTAACTGAGTGAAGATTTGGAGTTTGGTGAGAGGGGAGTTCAGTGAAGGGGGAGGAGGTGTTTGTTTCCTTTTCCTAACTTTCTCACCCCGTAGGAATTGGTTCTTGCTCTACTACAGTGACAAGAGCTGGCTGTTTGGTGAGTATCTGGTAAGTGGGTAAGTTCTATTCTATCCCTAAGGTTTGAAATAATATGCAAATTGGTGGCAAAGTTAATAAAATATATAAGAAAACAACATAAATAAGTGATTAATATAATTAAGTAATTATTTGAAACACATTAAGGATGGCAGGACAGGTGATGTGTCAAGGCTGCAGCATGTAGGAGCTCCTAGATAACATTGTGATCCAGGGAAAACACGCCTGCAGTAAATGTTTGTGGCTTGAGGAACATTGGCTCAGATTCATTGAGCTGGAGGCTGATCTGCACTGTGCGATACATCAGGGAGGGGGAAAGTTACCTGGATGCTTTATACCAAAAGGCAGTCACTCCACTTAGAATAGGGTCTTCTGATTTGGTGAGTGGCCAGGGACAGGAAGGTATGACTGTGAGTGAGGCAGGTAAGGGGACCCAGAGAGCAAGAGTGTGAGCCTCTGCAATTGACCAATAAGTTTGAGGATCTCTCAGCTTGTTTGGATGGGGGCTGCAGGGTGGATGAGCAAACTGACAATGACACTGTGGTACAGGAAGCCATCCAAGTGGAGAGAGCAAAAAGGAATGTAGTGTAGTAGGGAACAGTATAATGAGGGGGATTGACACTGTTCTCTGTAGCAAAGAGCAAGAGTCCAGATGGATGTGTTTCCTGCCAGGTGCGAGGGATCGGGGCATCTGCTCAGGGCAAGCAAGTTTCCCTTTACCCTCCCTTTCCATCACTCACATCTCCACCTAATCACAACCCCATGCCTTTCTCAATCTCTGATTCAGATACACCTGCGATTTAATGCTTGTTGATCAGCTGATGTTGGAGGACTCCCTGTTCACCCTGGCTACCAGTTAATATCAGGGCCACAGACACACAGCCTGCAAGGCAAAATCCCACTTTGAGGAGGCAGGGTGAGAGAAACACAAACTGGTGTTTTGGAGATTAAATTCATCACCTTTCTCCATTATTCTGTGAAATCTTTAAAAAAGTGGTCATTATTTTCTGGATGTTCTAAGTGTCAGCTGTGATTCAGTGGGTAGCTCTCTTACCTTTGAGTCACAATGTTCCAGATTCAAATGACACTTCAGATGAGATGTTAAACTGAGGACCTATCTGCCTCCTCAGAGTGGATGTAAAAGATCCCATGGCACAATTTTGAAGAAGAGCAGTGGAATTATTCCTGGTAACCTGGCCAATACTTATCCCTTGATCAACAACACAAAAGAAAACCTAGTCATTATCATATAACTGTTTGTGGGGATTAAAGTGCACAAATTGGCTGCCTGTTTACATTACTTCAGTATGTACTCCATTGGCTGTAAAGCACTTTGTGATGTGCAGTGGTCATGAAAAGTGCTATGTGAATGCGTTTTTTTAAAACTTTTTTTCTAATTTTTCAAGCTGAAGACATATATCAAGGTCCACCAATTAGCGATGTGTATCAGTGGGGATTGGAGTTGCGGTAAAATATCTGAGGAGGATGCCACACTGATGAGGCCATTTTGTGTGCTGCTACTGAAAGCTAGAGGTCTTGTGTTGCAGTGGGTAGCATCTTGACCTCTGAGCCAGAAGTTCCGGGTTTCTCACCCCAGGAAGGAAGCAAGAAAGGTACATTCATAATGTGGTCAACCCGGAAGATTATCAACTTGCAAATCCTTCCAACACACACCAATGACTGGCAGTAAGAGTGGGAGAGATTCCTAGTCAGCCATGTGATGGGAAGAAATTGGAACCTCTACCATCACTATCCATAGCTCCAGACTACAACACACATGGAAAAGTGCACGTTGCCACAGCATCTCAGACTCCCTGTGTGACCTGTAACACACCACCACCGAAGGCTTGTGTACATTTGGCTCTTTTTAATATTTCTAGGATTGAGTCTGGACTTTTGTTGCTATTCTTACTCAGCTGAGCTCAGTTTTGTTTTTCACTCTAGACATGGATTCCTCAATAGGAGTCCCATTGATGTTCAAAAGAGGAAGAGGATGAAGACGGGAGGTTAGAGGGTCTTAGAGTCAGGCATTACTGAGATATCCCTTCAGTACACTCACTCACCAGAGGAGCATCATTGACGCCTTTGGAGGGCACAGTGACATGGAAGTTGCAAGAAAAGTCCAGACAGAAGCAGACAAGGCAGAAACCTTCAGGACAGTAACATTTTCACGCTACTCCCCACAACCACTCGAGAGCCAGGAAGAAGCCTTGGCCAGGCCAGCAGAGAGTTCACAGCCTGTAGGGGTGCATTTGCTGCCCAGAAGGAAGTTCCAGCTGGAACCAGTTCTGAATGGGGAAATAAGAACAGTTCAGAACTGGTGCTCCAGTAGAAATTGCCAGTTAATACTGGTAGTGGTACCAGTAAGCCAGAGGGTGGTGCTAGTAATACTGGTGACATAGCTACTACTGGTCCAAACTGGTTATCTTTCCAGTTTATCGGCTGTGTATTTTATTGCACTTATATTATTGTTATATGTTTTATTTATCACATTTACTGCCGGTGAGCATCAACTGACATCATTAACTCCCCCTTCCAATGTGTGTTATTTTGGATGGAAATACTCGAGATTAATAAATGGGATTCTGCAGATTTGCAGGTCAGATAAAACACTCAGAATAAAAAAAGTATGCATAAAAACTGTGCAAATTTTATTGTGAAAAATGCCAAGCGTACAAAATTATAATTCCTCATTGATCACAGGCAAAAAAAACTCAGAATGAAGGTTTCAGTAAAGGGTCAATAACTTTGTTCCTGGAAAAGAAGTGGGAAATCACAAATAACTCATGCACAGTATCAAAATGCTGATTGATTTCAGGCCAAACTTGCTCGTGGTTCAGATCCATTCTTTTCTCTGTTATATAACTGACCAGCTTGCTTTGCTCCTTTGAGACCTCACCCTCACTCAACCCCTTCCTCTTCAAATGATGTGAGACATGCTGCAGCTGGAGAAGGAAGCGGGAAAACATAAGCATTGATTCACTGAAACCGTTAATGTTAAACAAATAACGAAAAACAATTAAACAAAAAAAAAACAAATGGAAAAATAACTGCCTCTCCCTGAGCTCCAGACCTCCCTGCAATTGAACCTGTAGGGGAAGAAAAGTAACATATCAGTGTTCTGCATGCAAGATCTGTAATACAGACTAAACTCCAGTGCATATACAGACAGCACGAATGAAGATAATATACATGGCCTGAATTTTTCCCATGACCGCTGCCCGCGATTGGATGCACACCGCCATTTTACGGGGCCAATTAAGGCTCGCCCCGCGTAATGCGCGTCTCTGAGGCCTGAACTTTTCCCACGTTGGTTGGGCTCGGCAGGAGCGAGAAGGGGCAGGAGCTCAATGGCCGTCGGGTCCAATAGCCACCCGGCGGCCTAATCGAAACAGGTGCAGGCAGCCCTGCTCAGGCTGCCATTGACTTTGCAGAGCTGTACGGATGCAGAACGTCGTTGGAGAACAGGGCAGGAGTGAGGGCGGGCGGGAGAGAGGGAGGGATGGCAGGCGGGACAGCGGGAGGGAGGGCGGGCGGGAGGGCAGGCGGCCCCGCGGTTTTCTGATGAGTGTTTCGCTGCCCTCCTGGAGGAGGCGGCAGCACGCAGAGAGATCCTTGTCTCCAGAGACGGGAGGAGGCCCCCCCACCTCACCAAAAATGCCTGGGAGGAGGTGGCATCACGGGCCAGCTCCCATGATGTGGTGAGGCACACGTGGGTGCATTGCCGCAAGCGCTTCAATGATCTCCTATGATCGGGAAGAGTGAGTACCGTGTTGGATTGGGTCACTTAGCACAGCAGGTAGGAGCCTAGACGTAGCACCCGCAAATGCAAACATAAATCACCTTAGCCACAACATGGGCTTATCACTGGTGTTCTTTTTTTGCCCCACTTTTAAATTCTTTTTAAGTAGGTGTGATGTTGAACACCTTTTCATTTAATTTGTTTTATGTATGCTAGGCACCACACCATTAAATGTGTTTCTGTTCAACAAGCCTCTGGGTGCTTCATTAGTTCTGCAGGTGCAGGGTAACCCATGATGTTATGAGTAACTTGTTTGTCATTGAGCTTTATTGAAATGGCACACAGTGCATGTTGTTCAACAAGCAAATGTTCCTGTCAGGTACCGAGTATGGAGCCTGCAGCCCTGGCATGTGGTGGTGGTGGTTCATCTTTGGTAGGTTGGCTGAAGGAGCATTGGGTCAAAGCCTCCCGGGTGTCCCTGCCTCCCTGGAGGTTGTCCGGGTCAGCGTCTATCCCCTCAGCGTTCTCCTGTGTGTGCTTGTCCTCGGACTCACTACTGGGCTCATCGTCTGCTGCCAGAGCAGCTGCGTCAACATCTTCTTCCTCCACTGCGTCCCCTCTTTCCAGCGCTAGATTGTGGAGAGCGCAGCATGCAACCAATATCAGTGACACACGATCCGGGGGGTATTGCAGTGCACCCCCCGAACAGTCCAGGCGTGGGAAGTGCATCTTGAGAAGACCGATGGTTCTCTCTACCACAGCCCTTGTGGAGTCATGGCTCCTATTGTACCACTGCTCGCTCGACCTCTGTTCTTGGATGGCAGAGAGGCGTCATGACCCACCTTTTGAGGGGATAACCCTTGTCACTCAGCAGCCATCCATCCAACCGGGCTGGAGCACTGAAGAGCCTCGGCAACTGGGAGTGTCTCAGGATATAAGTGAGGTGGGAGCTGCCTGGGTACCTTGCACAGACATGTAGAATCAGCATCCTGTGATCACACACTATCTGCACGTTCATGGAGTGAAATCCCTTCCTGTTGATGAAGGTACCCGGCTCACCCGCTGGTGCCTCGATGGCCACATGTGTGCAGTCAATTGCACCCTGGATGCGGGGGGGACCCAGCAATTGCAGCAAACCCTTTGGCTCGCTCTGCCTGGCTGGTCTCGTCCGTGCAGTAGTGAGTGAAAGTCAATGTACGCCTGAATGGTCAGTAGCTTTTTCTGCTTCTGGGTGGGTTCTGTGCAATCCTCCAACTGCATTGCTGCCCTGGAAGTACTAGCTTTATTAGTCATGGTTGCTAGATATTGGGACATTAAGCATCTCAGCTTCTTGCATTGGCTGGCAGGCAATCTTATCCTTCTTTCAGGAAAAAGGAATCAAATGTGGACAAGGTTGTTGACATTTTTAACGTGAGAAGGCATACAAGTTCCGTGCACTATTTGCTTTTAGGCAAATAATTGTTCATGCAGGTCTGTGAGAATACAACATTAGCAAAGATGATGAACAATGAGTAGGGAGCTGGTCGCAGTAACATCTTCCAATGCCCTCTTCGATTGAAGGGTTGTGAGGGGTACATCATCGGCACTGGTGTCACTCTCTACAGTAATGTCCCAAACCTTTAGGATTTGCATGCGTGTTGATTCCTTCTGCTCCTTGAGACCTTTTCAGGGCTCTGCAGATGAAGTAAAAAAACATCAACATTCTCAAAGACACAGTTAATTCAAGAGCACAAAGTTTCAGCTTTTCCATTGAAATTTACCTCTATACTCAAGGAGCTGTGCCTTCTAAAGGTAGTTAACCGAGCTGCCGACGCTCGCCTGGACCCGCCCGCGCCCCCCGTCTCCCCACTGCCAACGGGAGGCCATGCCGCTGCTGAACTCTCTCCCCCTACAGTGATCTTCCCCAGTACTCACCTCGCTCCAATAGTCCTCACTGTCCCCGTGTGCATTTCAAATCTGTAGCTGGGCTGGCTGGCCAGAAATGTCACTTCCAGTTTCCAGCCAGCCCTTAGCAAGGATCTCCGGTTTGGGGGGGTGGGGGGGGGGCGTGGCGGGGATGGCGGGAGTAGGGGAGTAGTAAGGAGAGTGGAGGGGGGGTAGGGAGGAGAGTGGAGGGTGGGGTGTGGGGGGAGTAGGGAGGGGAGTGGGGGAATGGGGGGTAGTGGTAGAGGGGCTGGGGGGTTAGAGGGGATGGGGGTTTAGAGGGATGGGGGAATAGGGGGTGGGGGTAGAGGGGATGGGGGAATAGTGGGTGGGCGTAGAGGGTGTGAGGGTAGGGGGAGTGGGGGAGGGGGTGAGGGGTGTACTTGGAGGTTTGGGGGGAGTAATAGGGGGGTGCAAGGGGAGTGGGGGATTGGGGGGTTGGGGTGGGAAGTAGGGGGTGGGCAAGTAGAGGGGGGTGGGGAGTGGAGGGTTGGGGGTGTGGGGGGTTGTGGGAGATGGGATAGAAGGGAGGATAAAGAGGGAGAGGGATACGTTAGTAAAATCGACAGCGGGTGCAATACCAGCTTAAGATGGCTGAGAGTACTGGTGCCTATACTGGTGCCTATACTGGTCACCACTCAAAAACTGGAAGCCCCCACTGGATTTCCAAAGAGTCCAGTAGAATTGCCACTTCATTAGTCACTTCCATTAAAATCCAGTTGAGTGTCAATTGCTACCAGTTCAGGCTTCAACTGGTCTGAACTGTTTTTTCCTTCTGGATGTTTATGTTCCAGGGCATTGAGGGCAAGCTCATTCCCAGCATCATGTACCAGAGATAGAACCATATTGTGAATAATACAGGTCGTTCTGGTGATAATTCCATGACATTGCCAGACCCAGGATGCTTCAGATCCTGCTTGTGGATGATAATTGTATTCTCAATGGCTGACTGAATGGAGACCTGGGCCTCTTTGTATTGGTGTTCCCCCAAAGATACTGTAATCTCATGCAGGGGTCCATGAGCTTTGATTCTCCCAGGAACTAGTCTTTGACTACCTTGTGTTCTGCACACACTGGGACAGCCTTAAAATGACAGCATCCTGGACATTTGACAGTCATTTGCAAGTCTGATGGGGATGATCAGATACAAGCTGCATACTGATAGACCAGAAACCTGGCCAGTCTATTTAGGTGGGGCCCAAGGACTATACGGCTGGATTTTGCAAGCTTGAGGCTGTTGTTCTCAGAATTCCAAGGGGAATGTTTAAACACCTCTACGTGATCACCTTTCTGTATGTCTATATTTTAGGAAGTACAAGCCTAGACAATGCAACCAGCTTCCATTATTAACCCTTATAGCTCCAGTATCATTCTGGTCAACATACGGCATGCTTGCCTTCATTGGCAGGGGTACTGAATATAAAAGCTGGGAAGTCATGCTGCAGCTGTATAGAACCTTGGTTAGGCCACACTTGGAATATTGCGTGCAATTCTGGTCGCCACATTACCAGAAGGATATGGAGGCGTTGGAGAGGGTGCAGAGGAGGTTTACCAGGATGCTGTCTGGCCTGGAGGTTATTAGCTATGAGGAGAGGTTGGAGAAACTTGGATTATTCTCACTAGAGTGACGGAGATTGAGGGGCGACTTGATAGAAGTTGACAAAATTATGAGTGGCATGGACAGATTAGAGAGTCAGAAGCTTTTTCCCAGGGTGGAATAGTTAATTATTAGGGGACATAGATTTAAGGTGAGAGGAGAAAACTATAGAGGAGACATGCGGGGCAAGTTTTTTACGCAGAGGGTAGTGAGTGTCTGGAATTCGCTGCCAGAGGAGGTGGTGGAAGCAGGTACGGTAGTGGTGTTTAAGAGGCAGCTTGACAAATACATGAATAGGATGGGAATAGAGGCATACGGACCACGGAAATGCAAAATGTTTTAGTTGATGGGCAATATGATCAGCGCAGGCTTGGAGGGCCGAAGGGCTTGTTCCTGTGCTGTACTTTTCTTTGTTCTTTGTTCTTTGTTCAACCTGCATTGCAACCCTCCAGGATCAACATATCCTTTCTGAGGTGTAGTGCCCAGAACGGAAAACAGCTACTCGAGATGGAGGCTATAAATTAATTACCACCACTTTAAATTCCAGTTCTTGTAAAAGGCCAACTACTTCATTGGCCTTTTAAATAATTCTTTGTAACTCTCCATTAACTTTTAGCGATTTCACAATTCCTAGCTTCTTAACATTTAGGAAATACTTTGATCTACATTTCATAGATCCACAGTGGACATTGAACTCCATCTGCTGCACTGAGCTGCCTACTTGAACCACCGCTGTAGGTACACCCACAGCACTGATAGTGAGGGTGTAGGTACACCCACAGCACTGTTAGTGAAGGTGTAGGTACACCCACAGCACTGTTAGTGAAGGTGTAGGTACACCCACAGCACTGTTAGTGAAGGTGTAGGTACACTCACAGCGATATTAGTGAAGGTATAGGTACACCCACAGTGCTGTTAGTGAAGGTATAGGTACACCCATAGCACTGTTAGTGAAGGTGTAGGTACACCCATAGCACTGTTAGTGAAGGTGTAGGTACACCCACAGCGATATTAGTGAAGGTATAGGTACACCCACAGTGCTGTTATTGAAGGTGTAGGTACACTCACAGCGATATTAGTGAAGGTATAGGTACACCCACAGCACTGTTAGTGAAGGTATAGGTACACCCATAGCACTGTTAGTGAAGGTGTAGGTACACCCACAGCGATATTAGTGAAGGTGTAGGTACACCCACAGCGATATTAGTGAAGGTGTAGGTACACCCACAGTGCTGTTAGTGAAGGTATAGGTACACCCATAGCACTGTTAGTGAAGGTGTAGGTACACTCACAGCGATATTAGTGAAGGTATAGGTACACCCACAGTGCTGTTAGTGAAGGTGTAGGTACACTCACAGCGATATTAGTGAAGGTATAGGTACACCCACAGCACTGTTAGTGAAGGTGTAGGTACACCCACAGTGCTGTTAGTGAAGGTATAGATACACCCACAGCACTGTTAGTGAAGGTGTAGGTACACCCACAGTGCTGTTAGTGAAGGTATAGATACACCCACAGCACTGTTAGTGAAGGTATAGGTACACCCACAGTGCTGTTAGTGAAGGTGTAAGTACACCCACAGCGCTGTTAGTGAAGGTGTAGATACACCCACAGTGCTGTTGGTGAAGGTATAGGTACACCCACAGTGCTGTTAGTGAAGGTGTAAGTACACCCACAGTGCTGTTAGTGAAGGTGTAGGTACACCCACAGCACTGTTAGTGAAGGTGTAGGTACACCCACAGTGCTCTTAGTGAAGGTGTGGTACACCCACAGTGCTGTTAGTGAAGGTGTAGATACACCCACAGCACTGTTAGTGAAGGTGTAGGTACACCCACAGCGTTGTTAGTGAAGGTGTAGATACACCCACCGTGCTGTTAGGTTGGGGGTACACCCACCGTGCTGTTACAGCGTGAGTACACCTACTGTGTTGTTAGGGAGGGTGTAGTGACACACACTGCACTGTTAGGAAGGATGCAGTAACAAACACTGCGCTGTTAGGGAGGGTGTAGGTACACCCACTGTGCTGTTAGGGTGTAGGTACACACACCATGCTGCTAGAGAAGGTGTAGGTACACCCACTGTGCTGTTAGGGTGGGTGTGGGTACACCCACTTTGCTGTTAGGGTGTAGGTACACCCACTGTGCTGTTAGGGAGGGTTTAGGTACACAGATCGTCCTGTTAGGGAAGGTTTAGGTACACATACTGTACTATTAGGGATGGTGTAATTACGCACACTGTATTTTTAGGGAGGGTGTAGGTACACCTGCTGTGCTGTTAGATTGTGGGTACACCTATGTGTTGTTGGGGAGTAGGTACATACACTGTGCTGTTAGGGAAGGTGTAGTTACACCCACTGTGCTGTTAGGGTGTAGGTACACCCACTGTGCTGTTAGAGAGGGTGTAGGTACACACACTATGCTGTTAGAGAAGGTGTAGATACACCCACTGTGTTGTTAGGGTTTAGGTACACCCACCATGCTGTTAGGGAGGGTGTAGGCACACACACTGTGCTGTTAGGGAAGGTGTAGGTACACACACGGTACTGTTAGGGATGGTGTAATTACGCACACTGTGCTTTTAGGGAAGGTGTAAGTACACCCACCATGCTGTTAGGGTGTAGGTACACCCACTGTGCTGTTAGATTGTGGGTACACCCACTGTGTTGTTGGGGTGTAGGTACACACACCGTGCTGTTTGGGAGGGTGTAGGTACACCCACTGTGTTGTTGGGGTGTAGGTACGCACACCGTGCTGTTTGAGGGTGTAGGTACACCCACTGTGCTGTTAGGGAGGATGTTCCAGGATGATGACGCAGCAACAGTGAAGGAACAAAGTCAGGATAGTGTGTGATTTGGAGGGTAACTTGTAGGTGGTATTGTTACCATGCATCTGCTGCCCATACCCTTCTATGTATTAGAGGTTGCCTGTTTGGAAGGTGCTGTCTAAGGAACCTTGGTGAGTTTCTGCAGTGTAACTTATAGATGGTACACACTACTGCCACCATGCATCGGTGGTGGAGGGAATGAATATTTATGAATTGGCTGCCAATCAAGCGGGACTGCTTTGTCCTGGATGATGTTAAGCTTCTTGAGTGTTATGGGAGCTGCACTCATCCCAGGCAAGTGGGAAATATATTAGTGAACCAGGTGGGTTTTTCTGACAACTCAGTAGTTTCATGATCATCATTACTGAGAATAGCTTTTTATTCCAGATTTATTAATTAATTGAATTTAAATTTCACCAGAAATTGTGAACTCTTGTTGTACTCATGTTTCTGGGGTGTTAGTCTGTGCCGCTGGATGACCAGCCCAGCAACATTGCCACTCTGCTACCATTCTTTGACTATTGGAAGCTTCTGTTACATTCAATGTGGAGCAGCATGTAGAAGTGTTGAATTCTAATGAACTCAGTCCCCATGGCTGCTCTCCAGATTGCAATGGATTCACAATGAGCAGTGACATGTCCACAAACAGCGCTCAGACAGCAGTGGCTTCACATCACCAGCCATTCTCCTGATTGAATAATCCACTATAGGTCAGCAAGACTCGCCTGGAATCCAATGCTGTCAGCATGGGCTTGTCCTTGTAAAGCAGCCTGAACCCCCAACCCCTCCCACACATTGTAAACTAATACAGTTCCTGATCATTCCATTTCAACAGTGAGCCGGTTATTTTGTTCTCGTTAATGCCAACTAAACCCACTGTTCCCATCGGCCACCAGCATTAACAACACAAACCATCTGTCACCCTTGGCAACGTCTTCATGATTACTCCAATAACGTGTGCGTAGATAGATCTCAGGTCAGTGTTTCTTACTTTACTCTGATTACATTCTTCATTTAATCTCTTCTGATTCTGTGTATAATGTGTGTAGAGATGTGTTCAACATTATGGATGACTTGGATTGACTAGATAAAGAGAAGTTGTTTCCACTGGCAGGAGGCACAGATAATTGTCAAAATATCCAGAGATGAGATGAGGGGAGAATGTTTTACATTGTGACTTGGTCTGACCTGGAATGCACTGTCTGAAAGGATGATGGAAGGAGATTCAATAGTAACTTGTAAAAGGGAATTGGATAAATACCTCAAAAGGAAAGTTTTGCTGTGTAGAAACAGTATGGGAGTGGGACTAATTGGAAAACTCTTTCAAAGAGCTAGCATAGGTATGGGCCAAATGTGTGTAGGAAAATAGTGTAGATAGACTGTGAATGTGGCAAATTGGAATCATGGTAATTTGAAGCCTCTTTGACACTGGGAGAATCGAGATGCAGTGAATCCATGTTCAGAGTGTCCCTGACCTGCAGCAACAGATTACACATTCCCAAACAGTCTACGTAAAAACAAATGTACTGCTATTTCAAGGTCCTGTTTCACAGCAATCCCAGTCCAGTTTAGGGCTGGTTGTATTCCCAGCATCTGCTCCATTCTTTCCAGCCAGATCTAGCAATGAATGGTTAAGGTGTGTGCCTTAAACATTCATGTCCACATGTCTTAGACTTAAAAGGGAGTGTTGATGGGGTCTGTACCAAGCGGAACAATGAGGGTGGGAGTGTGGACTTTACTGGGGATGGGTGTGAGTGTAGGCAAGGGATTTGATTGAACAGATAGGTAGCTGAAGGTGTGTTGTAGTAAATGGAGGCTAAACCAACTTATCATCTATTTTCCAAAATATAGCTAAGCAAATGTGTTGCCATGTGAGTGCTTCCATGCTCTCATATCACAGCTATGTGACAGAAACTATGGGTGTCTAAAGAAAAAACATTAAGAAATTTTCAGAGCCTTTTTTGGACTGCCTGGAATGTTTGAAGTCCTGAATAATGACATAACGATACACACACTCCCTAAAATATCCTTCTCTGCTGACACATACAACACACCCTTCATTCAACTGAGTAACTGAGCGTGTGCAAGCTTAAGCCGCATTTGACACCTGTACAGTATAAGTCATCACACCATTCTTTCACTGAATTATAGAAGCATACAGTGTTACAGCATAGGGGCCTTTCAGCCCATTATACCTGTGCCTGCTCTTTGAAAGAGTTGTCCAATTAGCCCCACTCCCTTACTCTTTCTCAATAACCTTACAACCTTTCCACTCCAAGTATTTACCTAATTTCCTTTTTAAAGTTACAATTGAATCGACTTCCATCACCCTTTCAGGCACTGAATTCCTGCTTGCTGCACGATTAATGGTTTGCTCATGTCACCTCAGGTCTTTTGCCAATCACCTAAATGTCGAAACATAGAGAGATTCACTGCACAGGAGGAGGTTATTCAAACCAATGTGTGCGTGCAGGCTGTGAAAAAACTATGCAGTCTAATCCCACCTTCCAGCTCTTGGTCCATAGTGTTGTAGGTATCTGTAGCTTATGCTTATATTCAGGTGCTTTATTATATGTGACAAAGGGTCTACCACCCTTTCAGGCAGTGAGTTCCAGACCCCCATCATTGTCTGCCTGAAAAATATTACTCTGTAGCTCTCCTCTAATCCTTTAAATCTCTGCCCCCTGGTTATTGACCTCTCTGCTAATGGAAATAGTTCTTCCGATTCAGTCTATTGAATTCTGTATTCTCTGGTTATTGTCATTTTTGTAACTGGAAACAGTTTCTCCTTATTTACCATATGAAAACCTGCACAGTTTTGAACCTCTTTTCAAAACTCCTCTCTGCTCCAAGGAAAATAACCTCAGCTTCTCCAGTGACCCCAAAAACTGAAGCTCTTCATCTTTGCTACCATTCTATTCACACTATTCTACAACCTCTCTAAGGTCTTGACATCCTTTCTAAAGTGTGGTGCCTTCAGCTGAGGCCTAGCCAGTGTTTTATAAAGGTTTGGCTTCCTTGCTTTTGTACTCTATTCCTTTATTAATAAAGTTAAAGATCCTGTATGTTCATCTCAACTTGTTCTACCAACTTCTAAGATTTGTGTTCATAACCCTTCATGTTTTTCTCTTCCTCACCCTCTATGCATTGCCTGAATGCATCTCTTCACACTTCTCTGTGCTAAATTGCATCTGCCTGTCAGTCTGTGTCTTCCTGAACTCTGGGCTGTCCTCCTTATTGCTTACTACATTCCAGAGTTTCATGTCAGCTGCAAACTTTGAAATTATAACCTGTATACCAAAGTCCGGGACAAACAAAGAATAAATAAAGCAGTCAGAAAGAATAAATAGGCATGTCTCAAGGATTTTAAAATAGTGAATGGGGCGGGGGGAGAGGGGAGGGTTCAGGTGGAAAAGATAATCTGAATAGTTCTAAAGTGAATGGAGATGAATACAGCAGAGTAACAGAAATTCTGCTTTAGGCACTGTGGGTGTAATGTGAGAAAAACATTACAGCTGAAGGACAGGTTAAGGTCTGTGTCCCAAGTATGCATTCTTTATACAAACACATAGGGCAGGAGTTTCCCCTCATTGTACTAAGTGTGGCAGTGGGTGTGAAAAACAGCTTTCTACCCAGCTGCAATGGTGGGTTTTTTCACCATATTGTTTGCTTCCCGCCGCATTAATTATACATGCATGGGAAACATGCCAGATCGAGGGCGGGCAGCTTCTGATTCGCCCACCCCACTATGAGCTCACTGCTTCCTTACTCCAGTAGTCGTATTTAAACGGCACCCGTGCACAGCTTTGTCAATCTCTGCAGCCCAGGACTGTTCCACGGAAGACATGGCTCACAAAGGGAAGAAGCTTGCTGCTCTGAAATTCAGTGACGCCTCCCTGGAACGCTGGATACCGTCGAGGCCCACCACGATGTCCTCTATCCCTGTGATGGCCATAGGAGGTCCACCAACCTCACCAATCTGGCTTGGGAGTCATCGGTGGTCAGTGCTAACGTCACACAGAAGAGGTCAGCCACCCAGTGCAGAAAGATAATGAATGATCTCATCCGTTCCACCAGGGTAAGTCAACCATCTCATCAATCTCAACTGACACTCACAATCCCATCACACTTTCACTGGTATCTTGCTCACTGCCAGCTCAAGGGACAGCACCACTCACTCTCTCACACAAACCCTCACATCTCCATCTGGCCTCATCTCCTCTTCAGTTCATGTCCTCATCCTGTGCAGGGCTGCACTCGTCACCTACACATGACAGGCATCCTGCTCACACTCTCCACCTGCCTTTATGCAGGACAAGCTCACACACAATTGAAGGGAGATGTCTCAGACCAGGAGTGGAGTGGCCAAAATCAAGAGCATCGAGCTGGCCGGAGAAGATGTGGACCGTACCTACGGTGACGGTGATGTATCTGGTGCACACCCAAGTGAGGATCCTGCACCAGCTCATCCCTCAGACAACCATACTGCAAGAGCATTGTCCTGTTTTAGAGTCATCTGCCATGCACTCATTATCTCTCCTTTCTTTCATAGGCACCTCTGAAGAGCGCCCTAGGGCATCCACAAGCCAGGCCCTCAGCTCCAGCCCCAACAACACCTCAGATGAGGAACCAGAGGAGACCACCATAGAAGACCCATCACAGCGCTCACCCACACCCTCCATCAACGCAGAGACACGAACTTCAGTGGAACCTAGTTCTAAAGTAGTCTCGGGGTCACAACCTGGTGAGTACAGCACACAATCTGGTCCATAGCAGGTGGAGGCAGGGACATCCAAGGTCACCGGCATTCAGAGGACTGTTGGAGGCCAGGATTCTACTCAGTCTGAGTCAGATGACGAGCTTCCAGACTGGGTCCTAAATCAGTTGGTGGAGCTGCAGCGACAATCACAGGAACATCAGAAAAGAATGCTAACCGCATTCCTCAGATTGCAATAGGTGATGGAGGGGTCCATCCATGTTCAGTCTGAGGTGATAGCGCTGGCATGCCAATGCACTGAGGCCAACGCTGGTACGATGGCGGCTGCCATGGAGACCTTTGTCCAGGGACATCTGACCTGCACTGCTGTAGGAGCAGCACTCCATCACTGTAGCCGTTAGTGGCATTCATCTGTGGCCACGCGAGGGTTGGGGGGGGGTGGGGTTGGGGCACCTAGGTCCCATTCCAGCTGCCCCTTCTCCTCAAGGAGTCAGTCAGGGGCCCCTGGGCACCCGTAGGGAGGAGGATCAGCAGCAGGATGCCCCGGGGCCATCCACGCAGGTGACTCCGAGAGTATCCAGCTGATCCCAATCCCCTCTTCCTGTGACTCCATCACCTCCAGCTCCATAGACCGAGGAGGGTGCACCTGCCCCATGGCAGGACATCCCAAGCAGGCTGGACTCTCCAGGTCTTGGCCCTCCAGAGGACGCCCGCCCGGCAAAGTCATCACAAACATCAGGGCATAGCAGCTGCCTCCACCTCCACTGTGGATGTTGGGAAAACACCAAGATGTAGTGGCAGGGTTAGAAAAGTTAAAAAGATTTAGGAGCACAATGGTGGCACAGGTGTTCAGAACATGTATGCAATGTTCACAAATGTAAATAGAATCACACCCATATCACATCCCCTCTTGCGTTGCCTCCTTTTTATGATGAGCTGTCTTGCTGTCAATCAGGTGTGATACCATTGTCCCTCCCCCACATATCGCAGATGTCACTATCTGATGTCTGTGTAGTGTGCATCCATGTCTCCACAGTGTGTGGCCCTTTTCCAGATCATTCTTGACATCAGTGATGTCTCGATCTTAACGTTAAGTGTGCTTCTGGAACGAACCTCGTTCACATGCTTTGCAGAGTCATGTCATGTTTATTCTTGGCTGTGTAAGATTGAGGCAGAGGTGTTCTCCTATCCCGTCTGCATCCTTGAAAGGTGAAGGTGCAGTGTACAAGGAGAGATATGTTTTTGCATGGAGAAGGGTCATATATCGTACAACTTTGTGCACTCTCTGTCATCCAGCAGGATTTTCATACTATGAGCCCACACTCAGAGTTCGTGTGCACTCCTGTCAGCCAACCGTGTTTCTGACTTTCTGCGTGTACATCTGCTAAGCTGACCAATAAGCGGGAGCACCTTGCCACCTCAAGGTGCCAAAGCTCTGCCCCTCTCAGCCACATTATTGCCCTGGTGCTCAAACCTACAACCTTGAGTGTTTCTCAACCTGTAATTGTCAGGATTGTGGCCAGAAGGCTCTCGTCACCATGTTGGGATGCAGCGCTGTGTGTCTCATCGCCGAGACCTGTGACGCTAATTGCAAATGGTGATTTTTGGCAGTTCAATAGAGCCTTTGAGCATGCTCTGGAAACACACATCGTAGCTTTAGACAATGTTGAGGGGAGCAATGGGATAGGAGTGAGAATGCACTGAGCTGAAGTCTGCTCTTTATTAGCAGCGGCTCATCACCTTGAGGGCCTCATGGTATCTGAGCATTTTGGAGTTTGCATGGGCCAGGGCTGGCCATGAGGGCACAATGTGTGTCTTAAAGAGGAGGTATTTTAATGTCTGAAATGCAAGTGGTTGAACGTCATCATCCTCAGGTGGTCCACACGCATAGTAAGGTGAGGATAAAAGTGGGTCAGCATCCCTAACTGAGAGTGCCGGATGTTAATGTGACAGAGGAGAAGGTGACACCGAGGATTGAGTCATCTGAAAATAGATGTACACCTGTGGAAATTCCTCGGCTGCCTTGGCCTAGTGTCACCTATCAGCTTCACCATCGAGATTACACAGAATGCATTGTCTCATTGCTGGAGATGGATCTCCTTGAGGAGCTTTGTCAGATTGAAGGCAAACAGCCACAACACTGAGGATGGTGGAATAGCTGCTGGCTCTTGTAGGCTGCTGCTGCAACTGGAATGATGGAGAGACCTTGAAGAAGCAGCACCTTCTGACATCTGACGCCAGGACTTCCTCCTCCAGTTAGCACCTCATCTCAGCAAGGACGCATGCTCCCGAGGCTTTGTCAAGGAAAGGATCAAAGGATCAGGACAATGTGAGCCTGATGTGTAACTATTCACTCTCATATTGAAGTGCATGGTTGAAATGAGAGGAATAGCAATGCTGGTGTTAATATTCAACCATGATGGAAGGCAATTGTCCAAGAGGGTACAACTCGTCATTGCAACTCGTCATCCTTGTCGTGGAACCTGGTGGCAATTAGGGCCTCATGTACATACCTGCCTCGTCTGGCCAATGCTATAGCCCATTTCCCTGCAGCCTCGGCTTCCTCCAACTCAACGCCCTCATCCCCTTTGATATCCTCCTCATCAGAGGAAACATGCAGCTCCTCTATGTCAGCATCTGGCAAGTCCTCCCCCCTTTGCAGTGCCAGGTTGTGCAATGTGCAGCAAACCACGATGATCTGTGAGACCCTCTGGAACTGGACTGGAGTGCTCCCCTGATCTATCCAGGCATCGGAATTGCATCTTTAAGATCCCTATGGTGTGCTCCACCAATGTTTGGCTAGTGGCATGAGCCTTGTTGTACCTTCTCTCTATAGGAGTTTGAGGCTGCTGCATGGGCATCATCAGCCACATCATTTGCGGGTACCCCTTGTTGCCAAGTAGCCAGCTCTTGATCCTCTGTGGTCCCTCAAAGTCCAGGATCTGCGATCTATTCAAGATTCAAGATGTATGCTTCCTGGGTATCTGTCCACCCACTTTACATGGCTGACTGCGATGAGATTGCTTTGGCCAGGCGCTTGGATGTGCTGCTTTCAGCCCAGGCACTGGGAGTCTCATTCGCTGCACTCGTTGGAATAAACATGAGAATAAATGTTTAGTCAGGAAATTATTTGAGGGGGGCCTGAGGCTTCTCTTCATTGAGCCATCTAATGCCATGATTCTAACATGCTTCTGAAGCTCATCTAGTCACCCAATTGCTCTGGAGTTTGTTATCACTCTGGGTAATTTCCACATTGCGAACAAAGAGTTAAATCAAGGAGATCAATTAGTGCCACTTTGTAGGATTAGTCTCGCATGAATGCGCATCATAGCTTCACTTTCCTGATTCCCTGCACTTACATTGAAAGGCTCCTAACTTATCTCAGCTGTGCCTCTTTCCTCATTTGGGAATGCACAATTCAGTTGGCTACCCCATTAATCATCCTCCCCCCCACCCCCAACCCCAGTGCATGTGCCTGTCCTCCAATCCGCCCACAGCCCTCACCAGCTGAGCCTCTCCTCATTGTAATTTTGGACTGCGCCATCGCTGCAGTTTGGAAGATGGTGGTGCTGAGCTCTCACTGCCAAACCAGCTTGGATCCTCCCTGTGTGAGTATGGAAACCCCTCCCAAGGTCACGGTGGATGTTAGTGTTCAGGTTTCCTTCCCTCCAAGACCTCTCAATCCTCCCCCCTGTGTTCCTTGATCTCTTTGTGTTTGTGGTGGATATCCACTTGTTAGCCCCTGAACATTTTGAGGCAGATTTGCCTATGCCCCATTTAGAACTCATTCCTCCCCATCCAGAAGCTACTTGCATGGTTAAATATAAACCGCCCCACACACCCTCCCATACCCCCACAATGCCTTTTCCCCTTCTGTAGGTTGCAGATGCCTCCCCTGAATGAATGTGTCATCTGCGGCCCACGTTGATGCTAGAAATCCTACGGAGTGAGACGTGTGATGTTACAACAACACCCTGCTGGGCACGACTGAGACTGGACTGACATGCCCTCCCCCTCCCTGGACTGGGACAAGGACAGTCTTTACAGACTCAACCATGTAAACTGAAGCACTTCTTCACTCAGCGTTCCTCCCATTCTAGAACAAAGAACAAAGAAAAGTACAGCACAGGAACAAGCCTGCGCCGATCATATTGCCCCTTCAACTAAAATATTTTGCACTTCCGGGGTCCATATCCCTCTATTCCCATCCTATTCATGTATTTGTCAAGCTGCCTTTTAAACACCAC
This sequence comes from Cetorhinus maximus, assembly GCF_964194155.1. Lineage (NCBI taxonomy): Eukaryota > Metazoa > Chordata > Chondrichthyes > Lamniformes > Cetorhinidae > Cetorhinus > Cetorhinus maximus. The sequence continues at coordinate 74,431,298 of NC_135891.1, read as the reverse complement.
TATTGTACCTGCTTCCACCACCTCCTCTGGCAGCGAATTCTAGCCCCAGTGGCTTATGTCAATTTGTAACTTACTCTCTCTCCATCCTGGTGCTGAGGACACTAACCCCCTGTACCCTCCCCAAGTCATGAGTCTGAATGCAACCTTCCCCACTCGTACCCTGCAGTATACCCTGGCCTGGCAGCCCCTTCCCCTGACTGTGGCCAGTTACCCCCAACTTCTCCAGTCCAGCCCTAGGCCTGCAGCCCCTTCCCATGCCTCAGGCCAGTTCTTCCCCTTCCCCAGAACAGCTCTAACCCTGCAGCCCATTAAAAGCTGCCCTTGCCTTACTGCCGGTCTGGTGGGTAGAGACTTGCCTGTGACGACCCTCTGAAAGTGATGTTGTGCTGCCTGCGAAGCCTGGCACTGATTATCACGAGCGCTCTGCGATGCAAAGTAGGTGAATGAACCTCGAAGTCAAGAGCGAAGTGGAGGTCGCCAGGTGCATGTGACTTATTGTCAAACAAGTCGTTCTAATTGCACGCCAGCGTGCCCGGGTGAACCAGCATGAGGAGATGATTCCAGCAAGGAGTCTTTATAATGAGATATGGATATATTGAAATGACGTTCCTGACTTGCCATGGCAGAAAACACGGGCCTGCCATTGAAGGCTGCAGCGCACAATCGCGACCTGGTTTATGACACCGTAAAACCGATATTTGGTCTTCTTGAGATATTTTCTGCTCCTGCCCGCTATGACGCCCGCCACGAACAGCAGCAGAAAATCCCAGCCATCGCGTATAAGAACAAACTGAATGAATTACAATAAATTCAACTTAGAAGGTCACTAATACTCAGATAAGGCTGCAAGATAGTCAGGACTGGGAACTAAATATACCAGCTTACAAAATCTACAGGAAAGATACGGGACTGGGTTTTACATGGAAACTTATTCCCCTCCACCCACCCCCCAGCAGAAAAATCAGTTGTCAGCCCACCAACTCAGGAGCCAGCTGCCCTGCAGTGATAATACGCTGGACGCAGCCTTAATTGACTCAGGATAGGATTTTCCCCCCCATCTGGGAGCAAGTTCTGCCCTACAGAAATGCCAGCCAATCAGATTGCAATCCCAGAAGCACCAGGATCAAGTGGAGGGCACTGCTGGGGGTACAGCCAGTCCCTGAGGAAGAAGAGTCATGGAAGCCAGACTCAGAGGTAAGTCTGGTACTTTGGATGGGCCTGGCTGGGAGACCCCAGCGAGGAGGGTGGGGGGCTGGTTTAGGAAGGCCAAGGTGTGAGAGTTAAAGGTGGGGTCTGATCTTGAGGGGAGGTGCCTCTGATGGGAGGCCCCCTTCTTGCCAGACAGCATCCCATGCAGTGAAAGCTGCTGGGCTACCTGCCTTACCTCCACCTTCCCCTGCCACATGTAAAGTGGCGGCAGAGGCAGAATGAGGCCCTTAAGTAGCCATTAATTGGCCACTTAATAGTCTCAATAGGCCCAAGGGCGGGTGGGCTGCCTGATGCCTTCTCCACATTAATATTGGAGACAGGTCGGGGGCTGGGCGAGAAGATGGTGGGAAAGGCCACCTGCTTTATTTTATGAGTCCGCCCCACTTTCAAATGCACCAGTGGGGGGTGAAAATCCAGCCCATAGAATCTGATAAAGTGGGGGGAGTAACATCTGTGATGAAGTGAAAATACTTCTTTGATAAATTATATAATGAGAGGTAAACAGGCAGTGAGACTTTTTATAAATAGAAAAGGGTGTATTACGGGTAATACAGAATCACAGAATGGTTACAGCACAGGAGGAGGCCACTTGGCGTGTCATGTTTGTGCTGGCTCTCTGAAGGAACCTTGTGTTGTTCCCCAGCCTTCTCCCCGGAGCCCTGCACATTCTTCATTTTCAGGTAATAGTCCCATTCCCTCCTGAATGCCTGGATTGAATCTGCCTCCACCTCACTCTCAGGCAAAGCATTCCAGATCCTAATCGCTTGCTGCGTGAAAAGCTTTTCCTCATGTTTTAAAACAAGTACTCAGAAATCACAGAGGGCTTTAATTTTCACATAGACTAGACGAAGCAAATTTGTAGTAATAGTATGAAGGGTGGGTTCATGGAGGTATCCAAGGTAGTTTTCTTAGGTCAGTATGTTTAGGAACCAATGAGAAAATGGGCTGTTTTGGATCTAATATTGTGCAACGAGGAAGGGTTAATTCATAAGCTTGGAGTAAAGGGAAGAGTAGGAAGTAGGGAAGATAACCATAATGCGATAGAGTTTTATATTGAGTTTGAATGTGATTTGGTTGAGTCCAAATCTAAACAAAGCAAATTGTGTAGTTACGAGGGACAGGTTGGCTAAGGTGGAATGGGAAGCTACATTGGGAGAGATAACAGTAGATAAGCAATGCTAGCATTTAAAGATTTAATACATAATTTGCAACAAATACAATTCTTTTAAGGCACAAAAATCCAATAGAAAATGTGGTCCAACTGTGGCTAACAAGAGGAGTTAAAGATAACATTAGATCAAAGGAAAAGGCTTATAATGTTGTCAAAATAGTAAAAAGTGTGAGGGTTGGAATGATTTACAAATTCAGCAAAGGAGGACCAAGAAAAGTGATAAGGAAAGAAAATAGAGGACATGAGAGTAAATAGTACTGGGGAAAGAGAGAGCTGCACCATTGGGATGGCCTTCCCTGAACCACAATGAGACCAATGTCCTGGAGAGTCATTAACTGGAGCTAGTGAGGGCTTTAAATTTAATAGTCAGGAAGTTGGGGGAGGGTTCACATCAAGGGATTTAGAAAAGAGAAAGGGCAAAGCAATAATGCAGGGTAGCGATGTAGGTAATCGTAACCAGAGTGTGACTGGAAGGGAGAGAGCATACATACATAAGAGTGTACCAGCAAATGTGGTCAGAGTATGGAAAAATGGCTTTAAACTTACAGGAAGAGGATTTGGGTGAAAAGAGATTTAGAAATCTAAAGACAAAAGTTGAGGCAAAAATATATTGCTGTTGGTAAAGACAAGCTGAGTTAGACAGTAAGGGACAAAGAGTTTAACAGTAATAGTGCATCAGAGAGTTAAGTCCATGCAGGGAATAGTAGTAAAAAATAAACTTGAAGTCATTTTATCTGAATGCACAGAGCATCTGCAATAAAATAGATGAACTAGTGGCACGAATAGTTTAGATCTAATCACCATTACAGAGACATGGTTACAATGTGATCAAGATTGGGAAATAAATATTTCAGGATACGCAACATTTTGAAAAGACGAAAGTATCTTGGCTCAGAAAATCAGGAAGTAGAATTCGTATGGTTGGAGATTAGGAATATCAAGGGTCAGAAAATGCTGGTGGCAGTAATTTATAGGCCCCCTAACAGTAGTTATACCATTGGACAGAGCATTAAACAATAAATTATTGAATCTTGTGACAAAGATGATGTAATAGTTGTGGGGGACTTTAATCTTCATATCAACTGGACTGATCAAATTGGCAAAGGTGGTCTGGAAGATGAGTTTGTAGAATGCTTCCCTCAAAGTTTCCTGGAGAAATACACCATGGAACCAACTAGAGATAAAGCTATTTTAGATCTAGAATTGTGCAATGAGACATGGTTAATAAAAGATCCACTGGGAAATAGTGATCATAATAGGATGGAATTCCACATTAAGTTTAAAAACAACATACTGCAATCACAAACAAAAATCTCAAACATAAACAAAGCCAATTACATATGTATGAGGAGATAGTTGGCTATGGTTGATTAGGTAAGTAGACTAAGTGATATGGTGGTAAATACATTGAGAAACATTTATAGAAACAATTCAAAATGTTAATCAAAAATACATTCCATTAAAAAACAAAAGCTCAGCAAGGAAGATTCATCCATGGCTTACTAAGGAGGTTAAGGATAGTATTAGATTAAAAGAAGATTAAAAGAAACATTATAATGTTGCAAAGAACAGTAAGTCTGAGGCTTGGAATGTTTTAGAAACCAGAAAAGGGTCACCAAAAAGTTGAGAGATAGGGAGAGTAAACTAGCCAGGAATCAAAAAACATATAGTAAGATCTTTTACAAATAAGAAAGAGAGTAGCTAAAGTAAACAATGGTCCCTTAGAAGTGGAGACAGGAGAAATTATTGTGGGGAATGGGGAAATAACAGAGGCATTGAACAAATACTTGGGCTAGATTTTCACTCCCAAGAATGGGCGTGCAGAGTTGGGAAATGTTTGGGAAAAAGTGTCCCGAATTCTGGGATCTTCATTTTGGGGTGGAGGAGGGAGGGAGTAGGATGGTTGTGCATTGGCGTCAGGCCCGGCACCCCCAAAAATAGTTTGGAGGCAGCAACAGATGCTGCTGAGTGCCTAGGCAGGCTTTGGTTCTCTGAGACTTCATCTCACTTGTGTTGTTCAATATTAGGTCCTCCAACCCTCACACCCCCACACCCCCCACCCACTCTCCATGCCCAATCCATGCCAACCCATGCTCCTCACCCACCCCCAAGGGCCCCTCATACCCTCCATGCCAACCCATATCCTTCCACTCATCCCTATGCCCCTTATAGTCCCTATGCCAACTTAGTGTCAATTCATGCCAACCCATGCTCCTGACCTTCTGCCTTTACACCCTCCATGCCAACTCGCCCAGTATCCACCAAGGGCAGAACTCAGAAGCCATGCTGAGATGAAATAAAATAAAGTTCTAAGTATCTATTACAGACTTCACTGCATAAAAAACACCTTCATTGATAAAAGCCCATGCAATACATTTAAATCCACTCAAGTACTTAATCCCTTATAAACAAACATTTGCATTCAAAACCCTACATCAAAGACAACTAATCCTTTAATAACATCTCGGAGCTGTCAAACAAACTTTGAACTTATAGCCCCGCACTGTGATAATGACAGGTTGTGAAAGAAGTCCAGCAGTAATAATTATATAATGATAACAGTTAGGCTTATGTCAACAAACATCTATTGAAACCTCAAGCACTGATACTTCTTTCAACTCAGAGACACAGGCAGTCTTTTTTTTTCCCAAAATTTAAAGGACATGGGATTTAAATAACTTAACAGCTTGATAGTTCCACAGACTTAATCTGCCTTTTACAGGCATTTTACATCTACTCTAAAAATTTGTAAGCCCCACACGATGGAATAAGGCCCTTGGTCCAGCGAAAATAGGATCTGTTTGAACTCTGCACTGAATCCAAATGGCACTGCTGGCTTCAAATCTCCCCATGTGTGTTTCACCAGATGGTTAAAATAGGATCTGTTGGAAATGGGGGTGGGTCTTCCAATTTTGCCATTTTATGATGATTCCTCCATTTTGGATAAGGCGTGGAGACTCCACAACTCTGGGAAAATCTAGGTCTCTGTGTCTGCCTTCACAGTTGAAGATACAAGTTACATTCCAGAAATAGAGGGTAACCTAAGGACTAACAAGAGTGAGGGAATTAAGGTAATCAATATCAGAAGAGAAAAAGTATTGGAGAAACTTGAGATTAAAATTCAACAAATCCTCAGGACCTTATGGCCTACATTCTAGGGTTCTAAAAGTGATAGCTGCAGAGATAGGGTTGTGCTGGTAATGATTTTCCAAAATTGCCTAGATTCTGGAACATTTCCAGCAAATTGACAAATGTGACACCATTATTCAAGAAAAGAGGGAGAGAGAAAACAGGTAACTACAGGCCAGTCAGTCTAACATCAGTCATCAGGAGAGTGCTGGAATCTAATGTTAAGGAAGTCTTAACAAGGCACTTAGAAAAGCATAGTATGATTAGAACAGCATGGTTTTATGAAAGGGAAATCCTGTTTTACAAATTTATTAGAGTTGTTTGAGTAAGTAACTAATAGGGTAGATAAAAGGAAACCAGTTGATGTTGGATATTGCTGAAAAAAGAGACATTTTGTCAAAGCTTTTCATCTTGCACTCTTCAGCACAACCACAAGAATACCAATGTCAGGGGAAACAACAACTTTATACAGTATGAGAAGAGAGTGTCGATTGGTTGGCAAATGGACTCTGATTGGTAAAGGTGTTGCCATCGAGAATGCACCAGTTAATGGTGACTGACAGTTAATTGGCAAGCATTGTTTGACCCAGGCAGCTTGACTCTGATTGGTCAATGCATTGCTTGAGAAATGAACCAGCAAATGGCTGTCACTTATTTTGTTTAGCTGAAACAAACACAATGTGTGTTCATGTTTTTTCTGTCTGCAAAGAACAGGGCCCTTTGTATATATGCAGCTTCCAATACATGCAAATGCACCACATTGTGAGCCCGACTGACAACCTTAAATTGGTTGTCAGTGTAATTCTTAGCAATTGAGGATTATTTACCAAATGTTGTCCAATCGCGGAATCACATCTAATGTTGGACACTGTATTTTGAGTTTTGCAAGAACGGGCTGGTTGGGTACAGTCTGTACCTTGCCAATGTGTACCTTGCCCAACATTGATGACTTAGACGAAGAGACAGAGAGTAATATATCTAAGTTTGCTCTGTTGAGATACAAAAGAGGCTGCAAAAAGATATAGACAGATTAAGAGAGTGAGCAACAAGATGGCATAGGGAAAGTGTGAGGTGATTCACTTTGGTTGTAGGAATAGAAAAGCAGAATTTTTTTTTAAAAGGCATGAAACTTGTAAATGTTGATGTTCAGGAAGACTTGAGTGTGCTTGTACAAGGAACACTAAAAGTTAGCATGCAGGTACAGCAAGCAATTAGGAAGGAAAATGGCATGTTGGCCTTTATTGCAAGGAGATTGGAGTACAAGAGTAAAGAAATCTTGCTACAATTATATTGGGCTTTGGTGAAACCACACCTGGATTACTGTGTGCAATTTTGGTCTCCATATTTAAGGAAGGATATACTTGCATTGGAGGAGGTACAGAGAAGGTTCACTAGATTGGTGGGTTGATAGATTTGTTCAATGATGAAAGGCTGAGCAAATTGGGTCTATATTCTCTGGAGTTCAGAACAATGAGAGGTGATCCCATTGAAGCTTATAAAATTCTTAAGGGGCCTGACAGGGCAGATGCTGAGAAAATGTATTTTTTATTCATTCACGGGATATGGGCGTCACTGGCTGGGCCAGCATTTATTGACCATCCCTAGTTGCCCTTGAGAAGGTGGGGGTGAGCTGCCTTCTTGAACCGTTGCAGTTGATGTGGTGTAGGTACACCCACAGTGCAGTTAGTGAGAGAGTTCCAGGATTTTGACCCAGCGACAGTGAAGGAACGGCGATATATTTCCAAATCAGGATGGTGAGTGGCTTGAAGGGGAATTTCCAGGCTGTGGTGTTCCCATCTATCTGCTGCCCTTGTCCTTCTAGGTGGTCGTGGTTGTGGGTTTGGAAGGTGCTGTCTAAGGACCCTTGGTGAATTCCTGCAGTGCATCTTGTAAATGGTACACTGCTGCTACTGTGCGTTGGTGGTGGAGGGGATTGAATGTTTGTGGATGTGGTGCCAATCAAGTGGACTGCTTTATCCTGGGTGGTGTCAAGCTTCTTGAGTGTTGTTGGAGCTGCACTCATCCAGGCAAGTGGGGAATGTTCCATCACACTCCTGACACTCCACACTCCACACTCCAAGCACACCTTTGTAGATGGTGGACAGGTTTTGGGGAGGCAGGAGGTGAGTTACTCGTCGCACGATTCATAGCTTCTGACCAGCTCGTGTAGCTACAATATTTATATGGCTAGTCCAGTTCAGTTTCTGGTCAATGGTAGCCCCCCAAGATGTTGATAGTGGGGGATTCAGCAATGGTAATGCCATTGAATGTCGAGGGCTGATGGTTGGATTCTCTCTTGTTGTTTCTCTAGAGGAGGGACCTAGAACATAGGGATCACAGTCTCAGAATATGAGGTCAACCATTAGGACTGAGATGAGGAGAAATTTCCTCTCTTGCAGGGTTGTGAATCTTCGGAATTCCCTAACCCAGAGGGCTTGGATGCTCAGCAATTGAGTACATTCAAGATAGAGATTGATAATTTTTGGAGTACTAAGGGATTTAAGGAATATTGGGATAGTGCAGGAAGGTGGAGTTGAGGTAGATCAGCTATGATCTTTTTGAATGATAGAGCAGACTTGAAGGGCAAAACTCCAGGGGAGGAATTTTCACATCAGCAAGCGGGGGCGGGCCCAGCACGCCGACGCATAAAATGACACGCAGTGATGTCAGCGTGCATCCCGATGTCACCGCGCGTCATTCAGATCTTTCGTTCAGCGGGCGTGCGCCAGAGGTGGCTGCATGCCCACCGAACTGTCAAGGGCCAGTTAAGGCCATTAAGAAACCAATTATCATAATTATCATGCTGCCCGTCCAACCTTAAGGCTGGCGGGCAGGTGAAGAGCCCAAGCAACCTTCGCGTTTTTCAGGAAACCTCATCCATGGACGGGATGAGGTTTCCTGAAGCTTTTATTAAAAAAATAAATATTTTTTTCACATTTTATAAACATGTCCCAGCTCATGTGACACCGTGAGGGGACACGTGTAAATAATTTTTATGTTTCTTTATTGAAAAATCTCAATATGTACTTAATCTCCCTGAGGCAGCGCCGTGCCTCAGGGAGATTACTGCGTTCTTTCGTGCGCATGTGCAAAAGAATGCTCGGCGCTCCTGGCTGTGCGTCACGGTGGGTGGGCTTTAATTGGCACGCCCACATAAAATGGCGGCGCGGAGCCAATCATAGGCGGCAATCGGCTCCGCGCCCACTCCCGACCAGCCCGCCCGACAGGGAGAAAATTCTCCCCGAGCTCCTATTTCTTATATTCTTCTGTAAAGGGTAGGTTATCCCTGAAAAAGCTGATTGATTGAATGTTTTGAGGAGGTGATTAAAGTAATGCACAGGAGAATGTCTGTGTATTGTTTCTATGGACTTTCAAAGGGTGTGTACTCTAATTGGCAGTATGTGAATTATGACTTCCAACGTCCGTTTTGTTTTCGCTCCTCAACTATTCAGTATTTATTAGCTGTTAGGATAGAGAGATACATATCTATATTTACCAATGCCATAAAATAGTTGGCATTTCAAGCAACTTAAATAGAATCATAAAATTACAGAGATATGGATAGATTAAATGAATGGATAAAACTATGGGCGGAATTTTTCTGAGCCCCCTGGCAGTGGGTGTGATAGGTGGTGTGCGCGGAAACTATGGCACAACCTGCTTCACGTTGGCGGGAAGGCAGATCACGATTGTCCGCTCAGCCCGCCCACTGTGGGCCGTGTTTCCCGCAATCAGTGGGCGGGGAGCTAATTGTAATACATTAGTATATAATTAAAAGGCCATCCCGCCAGGCTCTTGGAACCCACTGTATCATCCATCCACATTGGCGGGAAAGCACGCTGATGTGTTTCACAACAGCACACAGGTGATATGCACTTGGCGGCCTTCACTTTAGGGGGAACTGAGGTGAGTGAGCAGCAGCGTTCACCACAGCTCGCCCATTGTTTACAGGCCTTGGGCACCGGGGAGCGGGGGGGAGCGGGGTGGGGGGGGGGGGGTGGGGGTGTGGGGGGGGGTGGGGGGGTGTTGGTGATGGTGGTGATGCCTGGCACTGGAGGCAGCTGCTGAATGGCGGGGGAGGGGGTTAAGTGCTGCCCTGGCGCTGCACAGGCAATCGAGGTGGGGCCACGCATTAGGGACACCTGTATAAACTGACCATACCTCTGCAACTGAAACAGATCAGACGCAATCACAGTGATATGATTAGGGTCGGGCTCCTAGCCTGCCCGCCTACCAAAGGGTCACCAAGTGCTCCAGACCTTATCCCCCTGCCTCCCGTCCCCACCACCACTTTATTGGACCGCGGAGCAGTTGGGCTGCACACGTTGTACAATCTCCTTGCCAACACTGGCCATGTAGCAGTCACTGCTGGAGGTGCTCACAGCCTCTTGTAATCTCAGCATCCAGGTTTGGACCAGTGTCCCCCATGTCACAGTCTGACAGGGCAGCCATGCAGCGCACTCATCTCTGGCCATCCGAGGGGTGACCAGCACTCCCCAGGAAGCATTAAGGGACGGTCACACAGGTCCAGGAAAGGTGCTAAGTACAGCCATGATAACCATGTCTCTCTCTCCCTTTCATGCTGCAGGGGGACCACGTCAGGATCATGGATCCTGGTGATCTAGCTGTATGCCTGATGGCCTACAGAGACTGTAGAAGATGAAGGAGAGAGTGACTAAGGCTCCTGGCAGTGTAAAGGCAGGAGCAGCAACCTCAGGCAGAAGGGGCAGCAGGGGCTCCCACACACGCTGCCCAGGAGTGACAGTGAGCCGTGGCTGGTCGGCACTTAGCGACACCCTGGGTCTATAGATGCCGTTTGCCATTCCTGCAGTTGACTGAGAACCAGTGTCGCCATTGACTGCGCATGTCTAGGGACCTGGTGGCTCACATCTACCACTTACTGCAGGACTTGGCGCCAAGGGAACATGGAGGGCATCCACTGCCAGAGGCTGTGAAAGTGACCGTGGTGCTCAATTTCTATTTCAGTGGCTCCTTTCAGGGCTCCACAAGTGACCTCTGTGGGATTTCACAATCCACCACCCACAAATGCATCCATGAGGTCACGGATGCCATCTTCTCCATGGCACACAACTTTGTGCATTTCGCCCGGGACCGGGACAGCCAGGATGCAAGGGCCATTGGATTCGCCCTGATCTCGGGATTCCCACAGGTGCAGGGTGCGATTGACTGCACCCATGTGGTGCTCAGGTCTCCATCGCTACACTCAGTGGACTTCATCAACTGCAAGGGCTTCCATTCACTGAACGTGCAATTAGTATGTGACCACCAGAAATGCATCCTGCAGGTATGCGCATGGTTTCCAGGGAGCGTGCACGACGCCTACATCCTAAGCCACTTGCAGATCCCTGCAGTCTTCCAGGGTCCACAGAGGCTGCAGGGTTGGCTCCTCAGGGACAAGGGCTCCCCGTAGAGGCAGTGGCTGATGACACACGTGCAGCGGCCTCAGACTGCAGCAGAGCAACGCTGTAATGAGGCTCATGCAGCAGCTCGCAACTTGGTGGAGCAGACCATCGGGATAATGAATATGCGGTTCCGGTGCCTGGACCGGTCTGGTGGAGCCCTGCAATACAGTCCGCAGAGGGTGTCACACATTGTCATTGTCTGCTGCGCCCTTTACAACCTGGCACTGCAACGGGGAGACGAGCTGGCTGAGGAGGAGATGGAGGAGCTGCGTGTCTCCTCCGATGAGGAGGACACTGATGGGGATGAGGGTGAGGGGGTTCTCGGAGGCGTCGATGATGGGGATGAGGCTCTCGCACTGGCTAGATGAGGCAGGCACACTCGGGAGGCTTCATAGCTGCCAGATTTGTGGAGGATGATGATGACATGCAGTGAGGTGTCCCCATAGATCCTCACATCACAGTTGTGAATTTTGACTCCAGTCTGGCTTATCTCAGCACCAATATCCTCTGTGAGAATGCTCCTGTCATGGAGATGCAGTGGAGGTCCTAATAGTCGCTCGATCACAGGAGGATGATGACAACATGCAGTGAGGACACTCCATAGATCTTCACACAGCCTCTGAGAATGTTTGACTCCTGTCTGGCTGAGAGCAGTTCACTCACGCTCCATGATCAGGGCCATCTCAGAGACGCAGCCATGAAACTTTAGATGCATCTGATGCTGTGTCTGCCTTCAGCACCTCAGCCCTTTAGGAACACAGTATCACTGGTCACAGATGCTGGTGTGATGGGGGCCAGCTCCACCTTAAACGTGTTGAGAGCACACAGTGTGAGAATGATGGAACTCTGTGGCACCTGCCCACTACATTCTGCCAGGAATGACCAGCACTGCCGAGGTGCAGGCATCAGTAATGTTTCCAGGGAGTGTGAGGCTGGACCATCACTGTGGTCTGAAGGCTGCACAAAGCACAGGAAAGAGGCCCTGGACTGAGACACCTGCATTTTATCTTGTGCAGAAAGGTTTCACATCTGAGTGATAAGAGCACTGCTCATCAGAACAAGGAGTCATAGGCAGGGAGACATTCTTGGGAGTTTATTGACAATAGTGAACATTATGGACAAGTGATCAACACCCATGCCCAGGCTGTGCAACTACTTTTACCTAACTGTCCTAACCTGCCACTATGTCTTGGTGCTCCCCGGATATTCACAGCAGAGGTGGAGGCAGCCTGCTGACTCCTACGCCCTGTCTGTGATGACTTTGGCGGGCATCCTCTGGAGGATCAAGACTTGGAGAGTCCCGGCCTGCTTTCAGGTTCCTACTGTGTGGCAGTGGCATCCTCCTCGGCTGGTGAAATTGGATCAGCGGAGATCACAGGAAGAGAGGATTCAGATGGGCTGGTCACTCCCAGAGTCACCTGGGTGGATGGCCCTGGAGCATGCACCCGCTGATGATCTCCCTCTGGCTGACTCCGTGAGCAGAAGGGGTAGCTGGTGTGAGATCAAGCTGCCCAGCACCCCTCTCGCGTACACACTGTTGGAGGCCAATTATGGCATCAGCGATGGAGTTAAGCACGCACAGCAGTGCAGGAGCGACGTCCTGGACCACGGTCTCCGTGGCGGCCGCCATCCTGCCAGTGTTGGCCTCGGTGTGTTGCAATGCCGGTGCTATCACCTCAGCCTGAAGACGGATGGACTCCTCCATCGTGGCTTGCAATCTGAGGAGTGCAGCGGACATCCCTTCCTGGTGTTCCTGAGCTTGCCTTTGCAGCTCCAGCAACTGTGACATGATCCAGAGGCTCGTCATCTGACTCGGACTCAGCAATGTTCTGGCCTCCAGCAGTCCTCTGAGTGCCGGGGTCCTGGGAATTCCCTGCCTCCGCCTGCTGTGGATCAGACAGTGCGATGTGCTCACCAGATTGTGATCCCGAGGCTACTCTAAAGCTAGGTCCCACTGAGATGTGTGTCTCTGCGCTGGTGGAGGGTGTAGGTAAATGCTGTGATGGTACTGCAGGGAAGGTGTCTCCAGATTCCTCTTCAGAGGTTTTTTTAGGGCTTGATTGGAGGCTCTGGGTCATGGACTCTGTTGGCTGTTCCGCAGATGTGCCTGCGAAAGCAAGGGGAGATAATTAGTGCATGGCAGTGGCCTGTGAAACAGGACACATCACTCACAGTATGGTTTTCTGATGGATGGTGCACTGCTGGATCCTCACTTGGTAGAGCAGCACTGACCTCACCATCAGCACAGGACCGGTCCTGGTCATCGCCGGCCAGCTGGATGGCTCTGTTTTCAAATTCTGTAAGAACTTTGATCTTTCCCTCCTGTTGTGAGCCAGTTTGTCCTGCATGGATAGGGATGGGGAGAGTGTAAGCAGGACTCCTGCCAGGTCAGATGATAAGTATGCCTGGTCTGTGTGGGTGGTGAGTGGTCCCATGGATGGGATGAGGACAATGACGGTGTGTGTGAGAGAGTGAATGGTGATGTCTCTTGCACAGGCAGTGAGCGAGAGCCCTGTGGATGTGTGATGGGTTTGTGAGTGTGAGAGTTGGGAGTGATGAAAAGAGTGACTTACCCTGGGGGAACGGAGGAGATCATTCATCCTCTTGTGGCACTGGGTGACTGTCCTCCTCTGAAGGGCGTTTGCGCTGCCACCGCTGCCACTGCCTCCCAAGCCGGGCTGATGACTTTGCTGCCCATCCTGCGGCCACAGCGGGGGGGGTAGAGCACATCCCGGGGGGCCTCCACGGCATCCAGCAGTCGCTCGAGGGACCCGTTGTTGAAGCGGGGGGCTGCAGTCTTTTTGCCTTTGCCGGCCATGTCTCCTGGGCAGCGGTGATGAGCTGGTGGCAATGAGCGCTTTGCTGGTGGCTGCCTTTTAAAGATGGCGGCTGACGTGATGCAACAGCGGGGTGATGGCGAGTGGGCGAATGAGAGCCCGCCCGCCATGGAAATGGCATGTTTCGGGGGAGTGAATATATAATGAGGCGGACTCGGGACGATACGGCGTGAAAAACCCAAGTTTTCATCAGCGAGTAGGACTCCATTTTACCTGCCCGCTACCGCACTTAGTGCAAACCTGGGAAAATTCCACCCATGGCAAATGGATTTCATTGTAGACAACTGTGATGTCATCCACTATGGACCAAAATGGATAGAATAGACTTTTAAAAGAACAAAAGACTTGCATTAAATGATACAACAACAACAGTTTGTATTTATATAGCACCTTTAACATAATAAAACATCCCAAGGCTCTTCACCAGAGAGTTATAAAGCAAAATTTGACACTAAGCTGTATATTAGGTCAGGTAACCTAAAACTTGGTCAAAGAGGTAGATTTTAAGGAGTGTATTAAAGGAGGAAAGCAATGGAGAGAGGCAGAAAGGTTTAGCAAAGGGATTCCAGAGCTTAGGGCCTTGGCAGCTGGAGGCACAGTCATCAATGGTGGAGGAGTTATAATTGGAGCCACTCAAAGACCAGAATTAAGGAGTGTCGATATCATGGAGGTTTGCAGGCCTGGAAGAGATTACAGAGATGGGGAGGTTTGCAGGCCTGGAGGAGATTACAGAGATGGGGAGGGGTGTGGGCCTGGAGGAGATTACAGAGATGGGGAGGGGTGTAGGCCAGGAGGAGATTACAGAGATGGGGAGGGGTGTGGGCCTGGAGGAGATTACAGAGATGGGGAGGGGTGTAGGCCAGGAGGAGATTACAGAGATGGGGAGGGTTGTGGGCCTGGAGGAGATTACAGAGATGGGGAGGTTTGCAGGCCTGGAGGAGATTACAGAGATGGGGAGGTTTGCAGGCCTGGAGGAGATTACAGAGATGGGGGGGGGTGTAGGCCAGGAGGAGATTACAGAGATGGGGAGGGTTGTGGGCCTGGAGGAGATTACAGAGATGGGGAGGGGTGTAGGCCAGGAGGAGATTACAGAGATGGGGAGGGTGTAGGCCAGGAGGAGATTACAGAGATGGGGAGGGGTGTAGGCCAGGAGGAGATTACAGAGATGGGGAGGCATAGAGGGCCTTGAAAACAGGGATGAAAATTTTAAAATCAATGCTTGGCTTGACTGGAAACCAATGTAGGCCAGAGATGATGGTGAATGGAAAATAGCAAAGTAATAATATGGGCAGAAGGGTTTTGGATGACTTGAGGTTTATGGAGGGTAGAATGTGGGAGGCCAGCCAGGAGTGCATTGGAATAGTCAAGCCTAGAGGCAGCAAAGCCATGGATGGTGTTTCAGCAGCAGATGAGTTAAGGAAGGGACACAGTTAGGTGGAGGTGGAATTATGCAAACCTAGTGATGGCGTGAAATGTTGTCAGAAACTCATCTGAGAGTCAAACAGTCTGGTTCAGCCTCAGACATTTGCCGGGGGGAGGGATGGAGTCAGTGGCAAGGGATGGCAGTTTGGAACAGGGACTGAAGACAACGGCTTCAGTCTTCCCAAAGTTGGAGTACTGTATGTTGGATAAGCAGTCTGACAATTTAGCAACAGTGAAGAAGTCAAGAGAGGCGATGAGGGCATTATCAACCTACATGTGAAAACCAGCACTGTTTCTGCATGATGTCGCCATTGGACAGAATGTAGATGAGAAATAGGAGGGGATGAAGCGTAGATCTTTGCAGGACACCAGAGGTAACAGTGCAGGATGGGGAAGAGAAGCCATTGTAGGTGATTCTCTGACTCTGATTATATAGATTAGAACAGAACCTGATGAGAGCAGTCATCCCCAGCTGGATGATTGTGGAGAGGTGTTGGAGGAGGATGGTGTGGTCAAACCGTGTCAAAGGCAGCAGACAGGTCGAGAAGGACATGGAGGGAAAGTTTACCTTTGTCACAGTCACACAGGATGTTGTTTATGAATTTGATAAGAGCTGTTTCGATACGGTGGCGGGGGCAGAAACCTGATTGGAGGGAATTAAACATGGAATTCCAGTAAAGATGGGGACGGATTTGGGAGGCGACAACACATTCAAGGATTTTGGAGAGGAAAGGGAGGTTAGAGATGGGGTAGAAGTTTGCAAAGATACTGGGGTGAAGGGTTGACTTTCTGAGGAGAGGAATGAGGAATGCTGAAAAGATGGAGACAATGGAGATCCATAGGGACATGTATGAAGAACACTAAAATGGACCAGCACAAAAAAAATCAAAAAACTAATGGAATGCTGACCTTTAAATCTAGAGGACTAGAGGACTAGAATACAAGTGGGTAGAGGTCATGATACAGTTATACAAAGCCCTGGTTAGAGCACACCTGGAGTGCTGTGAGCAGTTCGGGGTATCACACCTTATGGGGTACTTTGGCTTTGAAAGGAATGCAGCAAAGGATCACTAAAATCATCCCTGGACCCCAAAGGTTAAGCTATGAGCAGGGATTACAATAATGTTTTTTTCCTGGCATTTAAATGGTTAAGGAGTTATTTGATCAAAGTTTAAGATATTAAGGGGAACTGATAGTGCAGATAGAGAGAAATTGCTTCTGCTAGTTGGGAGTCTAGGACCAGAAGACATAGTTCAAAAATTAAAGTCAATCTTTTCAGGAATTAAATCAGGAAATTCTTCTTTACACAATGGCGTAAGCTTGGAACTTTCTTCCCCAAATGGCTGTTGATGCTAGGTCGGTTGTTAATTTTAAATCGGAGATCTGAGGTTTAAATCTGGTTGGTCTCCCACATTCTACCCTCCATAAACTTCAGGTCATCCAAAATCTGCTCGTATCCTAAATTGCACTAAGTCCCATTCGCTTATTACTTGCTGACCTACATTGGCTGCATCCGACCTAATATCTCCTTATGTAGCTCAGTGTCGTATTTTGTTTTATAATGCTCCTGTGAAGCACCTTGGGATGTTTTATGACACCATAAGTTGCTGTTTTTGATAGATTTCTGTTAACCAAATTAAGGGATTTGGGGCGAAAGAGGGTTTATGAAGTTAGCTCACAGAGCAGCCATGGTCTAATTGAGCGGTGGAGAAAGCTTGGTGGGTTGGATGACCAACAACTGTTCCTTTGTTATTAATATACATATAAAAAAGCAGTGGTCCTAATACCGACTCCTGGGGAACACCACTGTCCCTATGTCTGAAAAAGAACAGTTCAACATTGCTCTCTGCTTTCTGTCCCTCAGCCAATTTCATATCCACACTGCCACTGTCCCTTTAATCCCACAGGCTTTAATTTTGCTAACCAGTCTATTATGTAAGACCTTGTCAAAAGCCTTTTGAAAGCCCATATACATAACATTAACCAAAATATCCTCATTAACTGTCACCATCACTTTATCAGAGAACTCAATCATGTTAGTTAAACATGATTTACTTTTAACAAATCCATGCTGGCCAAAAGTTAATATCCTATAATTTTCCAAGTCATAGAGTTATACAGTCTTTATGGGATGAAAGGAGGCCATTCAGCCCATCGGGTCCATGTCCCCTCTCCTTAGAGCCATCCAGTCAGTCCTATTCCACAACTCTATCCCCTGCTCTTACCTGGTCCTGGACCTTCACATCCTTCCTAAAGTGTGGTGACCAGAACTGGACACAGTACTCTAGCTGTGGTTTGATCAAAGCTTTATAAGTGTTCAACATAACTTCCCTACTCAATAATGTATCTCTATTTATGAAGCCCAAGATCCCATATGCTTTGCCAACCATTCTTTCAATACATCCTGCCTCCTGCAAGTTTATTTCCTTCAAGTGCCCATCCAGTTTCCTTTTGAAATCATTGATTGTTTCCACATCCACCACCCTCTTGGACAGCGAGTTCAGGTCATTACCATTTACTGCATAAATACATTCTTCCCCATAATCCCCCATGCATCTTTTGTTCAAAACGTTAAATCTCTGTCCCCTAGTCCATGTACGATCAGCTATCCAGTCTTAACCTTGTACGCCTCCATCAGCTGTCTCCTCAATCTCCTTTGTTCTAGGAAGAACAGCTCCAGCTTCCCTAACCTAACCTTGTAGCTAAAATCCCTCATCTCTGGAACCATTCTGGTAAATCTCCTCTGCACCCTCTCAAGGACCCTCACTTCCTTCCTAAAGTGTCCTTTTCTATTTATGAAGCCCAAGATCTCACATGCTTTTCTAACCATTCCCTCAATTTGTCCTGCCACCTTCAAAGATCGATGCACATGAATCCCCAGGTCGGTCCGTTCCTGCTCACTCTTTAGAACAGTGCCATTAAGTCTGCATTAGCTCTCTCTATCCTTTCTGCCTTGATGCTCTGCTCTATATTAAATTCCATTTGCCACTTTTCTGCTCCTTCTGCTAGCCTATCTGTGTCCTGTTGCAGTCAATTGGTAGCATCCTCACTTTGTCACTCCTCCAGTTTCCTTCCCTTACTGTCCGTAATCAGTATGGTTTATTTTTGGAAAGCTGGATGTTTGTGCTTCTAAGCCCCTTTTGGTGTGTGGTCAACTTAAAGAACCCCAGCAGCAGCTTGGCCACTTTTCAGGTTGGTCAATACAGACGTTTACAGTTCCACACACTTCTTATCAGCAATCTTGTAAATAGGGCCTGAGCCATTTGTTCACCATGCAAGCTTGGTGCTGAAATAAGTGCATCAAAGACATTCTGTGGGATAATGGCTACCCTGATCAGATCATTTCGCACCGTATATCACACAAACTCATGAACAGGTCTAAGGCCGTCACTTTCGGCCCTGAAAAGTGCCCAGTCTACCTCAGGGTGGAAGGGCAAGGTATCTCAAAAATTTGAGCAACAGGTGAAGCTAGCTGTTTCACGCTGCTACTATGCAGCAGCAACACAAATGGTATTCGCCACTAACAGGATGCTGTTGTCAAACCAAAAAGACGTTCTGCTTATCATGCAAATGAGTAATGTGGGATATGAAAAAAATTTCAGTGCCAGTATGATGCTAGGTATGTAGGCCGTACATCCCAAAGACTGGCAGATCATATCAAAGCATGTCTCTTCCGCTGTTTGGCTGTTTGCAATGGGCAATGTACAGACCATACCCAACCAGCCTGTGCTTGAAAAACTCAAAACACAGTGTCCAACATTGTATGTGATTCCGCGACTGGACAACATTTGCTAAATAATCCTTAGTGTGCTAAGAACTACGCTGACAACCAATTTAAGATTATCAGTTGGGCTTGCAGTGTGATAAATTTACATGTACTAGAAGCTACGTACATTAATACACATGGCCTTGTTCTTTGCAGACAGAAAGAACACGTGCACACATTGCGCCTGTTTCAGCTAAACAAAATAAGTGATAGCCATTCGCTGGTTCATTCCTCAGGGAAATGCCTTGACCAATCAGAGTCAAGCTGCCTGGTTTAAATTTCAAACAATGCTTGGTGGTTAATTGTCCGTCACCATTAACTGGTGTAATCTCCATGGCAACGCCTTTACCAATCAGAGTCCACTTGCCAACCAATCAGCACTCTCATCTCATACTGTATAAACTTGTTGCTTCCCCTGACATTGCTATTCTTGTGAGTGTCCTGATGAGTGAAATATGAAAAGCTTTGACAAAATATCTTTTTTCAGCAATACTCACGTTCTGTATTACCAAAGGGCAACTTTCCTTTGTTGAATTGCAAGCCTGGAGACGTAGAGTCTCAGAGTGTATTAACTCTATGTTATGAGTAAGCTTCAAACAAAGGCAGATGTGAATTCCACAAAGAAGTGCTGTCTGGATATGTCCATTCCAGGGGGAGCTCCCTCCCACCCCACAACCCAGGGTGATTCAATTATAACTTTCCAGAAGCTTGAGATAGTCTGTTGAATAAGCAAAAATCATTTGACCTCTTGGCAGCCATCTTAGCAGTTTGTCAATGTCCATCTTAAATAAAAGACAGCTCCAGAAATTTCTATATGAAGACAGAGCCCATATTTAAAGTTATGAGGAGGACACGCCTTCACTGGGCATGACACTCTGTATTCCAATACCCAAGTCATTTATATATATCGAAAGAAACAGTGGTCCTAGCACTGACCGTTGGTGAATACCACAATCTAACATACTTCAGTGTGAAAACTAACCATTTACCACAACTGTTTTTTGTCCTTAAGCTGTTTTATCCAAACATACATTGAGACTCCTCTTCCGTGAGCCTCAATTTTGTTAATCAGCCTTTATACATAGTACCGGGTCAAACGCTTCTTTAAAATCCTTATGAACAAGATCAACCACATTCCCTTCATTAATCTTCTCTGTTACTTCATCAAAAAATTCAATCAGATTTGTCAAACATGATCGGCCTTTTACAAATCCATGCTGGCTCTCCTTAACTCAAACCTTTCCAAGTGCCTGTTAATTTTTTTCTTGATTATTGTTTCTAAAACCTTACCCATCACTGATGTTAAATTGACTGGCCTGTACTAACCAGGAATTTCCTTACACGCCTTCTTGAATAAGGATGTCACATTTGCTACTCTCCAATCCTCTGGCACCTCTCCCATATCTAGGGAAGATTGGAAGATTATGGCAAATCCTTCTGCTATTTCCATTCCCACTTCCTTTAGCAACCTGCACTC
The DNA here is from genome assembly GCF_964194155.1 of Cetorhinus maximus. Classification (NCBI taxonomy): domain Eukaryota; kingdom Metazoa; phylum Chordata; class Chondrichthyes; order Lamniformes; family Cetorhinidae; genus Cetorhinus; species Cetorhinus maximus. The sequence continues at coordinate 74,410,864 of NC_135891.1, read as the reverse complement.
TAACTTTATCTGATTAATGTACCAGGACACCCAGATCCCTCTGTACCGCAGAGTTCTGCAATCTCTCTCCATTTAGATAGTATATTGCTTTTCTATTCTTCCTGCCAAAGTGGAGAAGTTCACATTTTCCCACATTATACTCCATCTGCCAAATTATTTGTCCACTCATGTAATCTATCTATATCCCTTTGCAGACTCCTTTTGCCTTCTTCACTACTTACTTTAACGCGAGGCAGACAGGAAAATAGAATTGAGACCACAACCACACCATCCACACTAAGCAAATCCAACTGACTTCAGGTGAATGAGGCAGGACATGTTTCACCCCTTCTCTGACTGCCACTTCCAATTAGCTGCAGGAAGTTAACCCTGAGGCAGCTACCACACTGAGGGGACCATTTATGTGCTGCTATTGAAGCTACAAATTACTTTACCTGAACAAGCACTTTGGACTTTCAAGTGAAATTTTAATTCTAGTTTCACTCAGAAAACTAGAGTGTTCTAGCTCACTGGAACTGCTCAAAGTCTTGTTCTGCCCTGAGGCTATGGAGTGTATTTCCCTGTCACTCACTCACTGGCCATAACCCTCTCAGGAGTAATATTACCGCTCCCACCCCCCGACTCACATGGTAAATGAGGGCCCTGGGAGGTAATAACTTTTAGTCACATGGGAGGGGTATTAATACTCCATTGTGAAAACAGGATTCTGCTGTCTCCCCATCTGTTTTCATACATTGCCTCCTTTTGCCTACAATTATAAGGGGATTGTTGTAATACTAACCGCTGAGCCTTACCCTTATTATGCAGTTGGCCACTGTTTATCCATAAACAGCACAAGATCAGACAGCGTGCAAGCGTGCATTGGGAGACCTTGTAAAGATTCTTACCCATCTGCAGAGAATGTTCCTGGGGGTGGGGGGGGGTCGGGGGTGGGGTCAGTGGGGGTGGGGGTGGGGTTGTTGGGGTTGGAAAGATGTGATGAGTGGGCACCACAGGGATCAGCGCTGGTGACCCAACTATTTACAGTTTACATCAATGACAGATGAAGGGACGGCCCCTTGAGCCTTTTCCTCCATTCAATAAGATCATGACTGATCAGGTTGTGGTCTCAATTCTATTTTCCTGTCTGCCTCCCATTAAAGTAAGTTGTGAAGAAGGCAAAAGGAGTCTGCAAAGGGATATAGATAGATTACCTGAGTGGACAAATAATTTGGCAGATGGAGTATAATGTGGGAAAATGTGAACTTCTCTACTTTGGCAGGAAGAATAGAAAAGCAATATACTATCTAAATGGAGAGAGATTGCAGAACTCTGCGTCACAGAGGGATCTGGGTGTCCTGGTACATGAATCAGATAAAGTTAGAGTGCAGGTACAGCAAGCGATTAGGAAGGCAAATGGGTTGTTGTTGTTTATTGTAAGAGGGAATGGAATATAAAAGTAGGGAAGTTTTGCTACAGTTGTCTAGGGTGTTGATGAGACCATGGTCAGAGTGTTTAGGTTGGCATGTGAGCATGTGCCCAACCCGATCGGACGCGAAATCGCATGAGATAGTGTCGGGCGAGAGTGCTGAAGTCATCCCGCACTCACGCGACATTTCGGTCGGTGGGTGCACGCGAGTGTCAGAAACATGCCTGCCGACAATTAAAGTTGTTAGAGTTCCAATTGTCCCCGATTTTTTGTGGTCCGTCCAACATTACGGTTGGCAGACGGGTGAATCTGCCAGGCGGACTTTGCATTTTTGATGAAACCTCATCCAAGGGCGGGATGAGGTTTCCGTTATTAAATTTAAAAAAACGTATGGGCAGAATTTTCATGATTTTACAATCTTCATTTAATTGTTTGAAGTCTTCAGTTCCCTGAGGCAGCTCTCTGCCTTCAGGGAGCTTTCATTCAGCGCTCGCCCGTACTTACGTCAATGCCCACCCTCTTCCTGCCCCCACCCCACTAATTGGCCAGCCAGTGTGAAGTCGCAGTCGGAGGCCGATCTCGGGCGGTGGTCCGTTCCCTGGCTGCTCGCGGGCCTGCCGATTGCACCCGCATGCCGACCTAACATTCCTGCCCCACATCTGGAGTATTGTGCACAGTCCTGGTCTCCTGATTTAAGAAAGGGCATAATTGCATTAGAAGCGGTTCAGAGAAAGTTCACTCAACTGATTCCTCGGATGGGGGGTTATCCTATGAGGAAAAGTTGGACAGGCTGGGCCTGAATCCATTGGAGTTTAGAAGATTCTGAGGGGACTTGACAGGGTGGATGCTGAAAGGATGTTTCCCCTTGTGGGAGAGACTAGAACTAGGGGACACAGTTTTAAAATAAGGGGCCTCCCATTTAAGACAGAGATGGGGAGAAATTTTTTCCCTCAGAGGGTCTGTCGAACTCTCTGCCCCAAAGGGTGGTGGAGGCAGGGTCACTGAATGTTTTTCAGGCTGTGGTAGGTGGATCCTTGACTAACAAGGGAGTCAAAGGGTATCAGGGGTAGGTGCGAATGTGGAGTTGAGGCCATAATCAGATCAACCACGACCTTATTGAATGGCGGAGCAGGCTCAAGGGGCCAAATGGCCTACTCCTGCTCCTAATTCATATGCTTGTATGTTTAAAGGTGCAATGAGTGTCATCCAAGAAGTGGATTAGCTTGTGATGTACTGAGAGAGCAAGGGGGTGTGCAAAGAAAGGCTCCCTCCTGAGTTAGCAGCTGGGCTGTGTATGTGTCTGTTGTGGGGGACCAGTGCAGAACACTGTTGAAGGATAAATACAGGAGTTGCTGACCTGGGAAAATTCTATCATCATATGTTATCAAGGAGAGAATGACTAACCAGTTGGACAATAAGCTAATCAGAGAGAACTAGCATGGATTTGTAGGGGCTAAATAATGAACTTAGTTGAATTTTTTGAGGAGGTAACTAAAATGGAAGATTAAGGAGTGTCTATAAATATCATTTACATGGACTTCCAGGAGACATTTGACAGGCATCCACTTAAAGGCTGTTAAGAAAAATAAGGGCATATAGAGCTAGAGGCAAGCTAGGAGCCAGCACCAGACCACTGTCTCTCTTAATATGACATCTCAGCAAAGGGAAAATTTCCTGTTTCATTCCAGGAATCCGTAGGTTCCCTGCTCAGAAGTGTAGGCAATGAAATGCAGCAGAAACGTTAAAGAGTTGACCTGTCTAGATGATTCTGTCTCCACCCTCACTCCAGCCTCTATATGGCCAGCATGAGACACAATCGCATGGGGAGAACACTGGCGGTAATAGACACAATCGCATGGGGAGTACACTAGCGGTAATAGGCACAATCGCATGGGGAGCACTAGCGGTAATAGGCACAATCGCATAGGGAGTACACTAGTGGTAATAGGCACAACCGCATGGGGAGTACGCTAGCAGTAATAGACACAATCGCATGGGGGATACACTAGCAGTAATAGACACAATCACATGGGGAGTACACTAGCAGTAATAGATACAATTGCATGGGGAGTACACTAGCGGCAATAGGCACAATCGCATGGGGAGTACACCAGAGGTAATAGGTGCAATCGCATGGGGCGTACACTAGCGGTAATAGACACAATCGCATGGGGAGTACGCTAGCGGTAATAAGCACAATCGCATGGGGAGTACACTAGCGGTAATAGACACAATCACATGGGGAGTACGCTAGCGGTAATAGACACAATCACATGGGGAGTACACTAGTGGTAATAGGCACAATCGCATGGGGAGTACACTAGCGGTAATATATACAATCACATGGGGAGTACGCTAGCGGTAATAGACACAATTACATGGGGAGTACGCTAGCGGCAATAGGCACAATCGCATGGGGAGTACACTAGCGGCAATAAGCACAATCACATGGGGAGTACACTAGCGGTAATAGGCACAATCGCATGGGGAGTATGCTAGCGGCAATAGACACAATCACATGGGGAGTACACTAGTGGTAATGGGCACAATCGCGTGGGGAGTACACTGGCGATAATAGACACAATCGCATGTGGAGTACACTAGTGGTAATGGGCACAATCGCATGGGGAGTACACTGGCAGCAATAGACACAATCGCATGGGGAGTACACTAGCGGCAATAGGCACAATCGCATGGGGAGTACACTAGCGGCAATAGGCACAATCGCATGGGGAGTACACTAGCAGTAATAGGCACAATCGCATGAGGAGTACACTAGTGGTAATAGGCACAATCCCATGGGGAGTACACTAGCGGTAATAGGCACAATCGCATGGGGAGTACTAGCGGTAATAGGCACCATCACATGGGGAGGACACTAGCGGTAATAGGCACAATCGCATGGGGAGTACACTAGCGGTAACAGGCTCAATCGCATGGGGAGTACACTAGCGGTGTGCAGAGAAATTCAGGAGGAATAGTGGGCTAATGTGCTCCAGTTGTATAACATATAACCAATTTTCTGACAGCACCTTCCAAACCCACGATCACTACCACCTAGAAGGACAAGGGCAGCAGATAGATGGGAACATCATCACCTGCGAGTTCCTCTCCAAGTCACCTACCATCCTGACTTGGAAACATATTGCCGTTCCTTCACTGTCACTGGTTCAAAATCCTGGAACTCCCTTCCTAACAGCACTGTGGGTGTACCTACATCACATGGACTGCAGCGGTTCAAGAAGGCAGCTCACCAGCATCTTTCAAGGGCAACTGGCATTGGGCAATAAATGCTGGCCTAGCCAGTGATACATTCAGAGAAAGAATTTTAAAAACCTGAGAGTTTGCAGCAGCTCGAAAGTACTCAGTCAATTAGCCCCTAATCTTTTAACCACATCAATGGGTACTTCCTGAGTTCAGGGTGTTTATAGTACATCACTTGTGTTTGGCTTTCAGTTTCTTTTTATGTTGGATAGCAGAGCAACAAAGTGCAGCTGGAGCAAACTTTCCAAGGACACATATGGTGACCCTGATCTCGGTGACTGTTGGGAGAATGAGTGGGCAGATTTTCCACTGTTTGAGCTGGGATACTGAGCAGCAGACGGTCCCCCTGCACCCACCTACCACCTTCAAATTGTTACCTACATACACCCTCAGATCTCTCCGTTTATGCACCCTCTTTAAAATTGTACCATCCATTTATATTGCCTCTCCTTATTCTTCTTTCCGAAACGCAACACATCACACTTCCCAGAAATCGGCCTATTTCATTCTGTCTATGTCTGTTTGAATCTGTCGCAACCATCCTCATTGTTTACTATATTTCTGAGTTCTCTATGATCTGAAAACTTTGAAATTATGCCCTGTATACCCAAGTCTGGATCATTAATATATACCAAAAAGAGCAGTGGTCCTAATACTGACCCCTCTTTGACATGTCCTCTCAATTGTCAGTGCTCCCTTTCACCCTCTCTGACAGGTCCTCTCCTCTTATTGGGAGTACTTCTCTTTCTCTCCATCTCTCTTTCTCCCTGTGTCCTGTTCTCTCTATTAGAAGTAATCCGCGCTTTCGTGCTCTCTCTCTCTCTTTCTAACCCCTCTCTTTGTCTTTCTGTCCTGTTCTTTCTATTGGGAACGTTTGTCACTTTAGAACCATAGAACACTACAGCACAGAAAACAGGCCATTCGGCCCTTCTAGTCTGTGCCGAAATATTATTCTGCTAGTCCCATTGACCTGCACCTAGTCCATAACCCTCCAGACCTCTTCCATCCATGTATCTATCCAATTTATTCTTAAAACTTAAGAGTGAGCCTGCATTTACCACGTCAGATAGTAGCTCGTTCCACACTCTCACCACTCTCTGAGTGAAGAAGTTCCCCCTAATGTTCCCCCTAAACCTTTTCCCTTTCACCCTAAAGCCATGTCCTCTCGTGTTTATCTCTCCTAATCTAAGTGGAAAGAGCCTACTCGCATTTACTCTGTCTATACCCCTCATAATTTTGTAAACTTCTATCATTCTTCTACGCTCCAAGGAATAAAGTCCTAACCTGTTTAATCTTTCCCTGTAACTCAACTCCTTAAGACCTGGCAACATCTTAGTAAATCTTCTCTGCACTCTCTCAATCTTACTGATATCCTGCCTATAGTTAGGCGACCAGAACTGCACACAATACTCCAAAGTTGGCCTCACCAATGTCTTATACAACCTCACCATAACATCCCAACTCCTATACTCAATACTTTGATTTATGAAGGCCAGTATGCCAAAAGCTTTCTTTACAACCCTGTCTAACTGTGATGCCACTTTCAGGGAATTATGTATCTGAACTCCCAGATCCCTTTGTTCCTCCGCACTCCTCAGTGCCCTACCATTTACTGTGTATGTCCTACCTTGGTTTGACCTTCCAAAATGCAACACCTCATACTTTTCCGCATTAAATTCCATCTGCCATTTTCTGGCCCATTTTTCCAGTTGGTCCAGATCCCTCTGCAAGCTTTGAAAGCCTTCCTCGCTGTCCACAACGCCTCCAATCTTAGTGTCATCAGCAAACTTGCTGATCCAATTCACCACATTATCATCCAAATCATTGATATAGACAACAAACAACAATGGTCCCAACACAGATCCCTGAGGCACACCACTAGTCACAGACCTCCAGTCTGAGAAGCAATCATCCACTACCACTCTCTGTCTTCTCCCACACAGCCAATTTCGAATCCAGTTTACAACCTCTCCATGGATACCAAGTGTCTGAACCTTCTTAACTAACCTCCCATGTGGGACCTTGTCAAAGGCCTTACTAAAGTCCATGTAGATAATATCCACAGCCTTTCCTTCATCTACTTTCTTGGTAACCTCCTCGAAAAACTCTACAAGGTTCGTTAAACACCACCTACCACGCACAAAGCCATGCTGACTATCCTTAATCAGCCCTTGGCTGTCCAAATAATTATATATCCGATCTCTCAGAACACCTTCCAATAATTTACCTACTACTGACGTCAGGCTCACTGGCCTGTAATTACCTGGTTTACTTTTGGAGCCTTTTTTAAACAACGGAACAACATGAGCTACCCTCCAATCCTCCGGCACCTCACCCGTGGCTAAGGACATTTTAAATATTTCTGCCAGTGCCCCTGCAATTTCTACACTAGTCTTCCTCAAGGTCTTTCTCTCTCTCCTTCTCTCTGCGTCCTGATCTCTCTATTGGGAGTGCTTCTCTCTCTCTCTCTCTGTCCTGATCTCTCTGTTAGGGGATCTCCTTTCTCTCCTCCTGTTCTCTCTATTTTTCTTTTTACAAAAATATACTTTATTCGTAAATATGCTAAAAGAATATTTCAAAATGGCCATCACAGAAAGTGCAATGCTATTCAAGTTTTCTACCTAGATCATGTTGCATCCTGAGGTGCTTCGATACAATTGTCATACGTGTAATATTCACTGCATACATTCAACATGAGTCATACAGCCCAAGGGGTCTATACAATTCCCAGCCCCCTGTGCACTATGGCTGAAAGTCCTTAGTGACTTCTCCCCATTGGGCCTTTGCGGCGGCTGCCCCAAGCTTTACTGCGTCCCTCAGCATGTAGTCCTGGACCTTGGAATGTGCCAGTCTGCAACACTTGGTCGGGGACAACTCTTTGCACTGGAAGACCAACAAGTTTCGGGCAGACCAAAGAGCATCTTTCACCGAGTTGATGATCCTCCAGCTGCAGTTGATGTTTGTCTCGGTGTGTGTCCCTGGGAACAGCCCATAGAGCACAGAGTCCTGTGTCACCGCGCTGCTCGGGATGAACCTCAACAAAAATTACTGCATCTCTCTCCAGACCTTCTTTGCAAAGGCACTTCTCTCCTCCTGTTCTCTCTGTTGTGAGTGCTCCTCTCTATCTCCTTCTCCTCTTGGAGATGTCCTGTCTCTTTTTGGCGTATCTCTTATCTCTGACGTGTCCTTGCTTTGTGAGAGTCACTGTATTCCACCTGTTATACTATTCCCCACCCTGTGTTGGAATGTGTTTATGGATCAACTGAAATATTTGCACTAGGTTGCTTCTGACACATTCTCCTCCAGATAATAAGTGACTGAACAAGTTTGGCACCATATAGTGAAGTGTATCAGGGGAAGGAGACTGTGGGGGAAAAAACAGTGAAAAGGAAACAAGTAACCTGATAGGTTGCAAATTCCTGAGACAAGTACAAAAGTATATCATCCTCTCTAAACTCTGCAGGCTAGATGAATAGAAACATTAGGAGCTGTTACATTGGGAGCTGTCAGGAGTTACTCAGCTACTCTGAGAGGGACGTGCATATTCTGATGAGAAAAGGACTGAAATCGTTTAAGAAGCAAGAGACAAAAAGAGAAATCAAAGGCAAAGATGTTTAAGTATACTCATCCTTGGCAGGCACTGTGTCAAACAATAGACCAAAGGAGTAAGGTAAGAATTTAGAGGTTTAATTATTTCAATTTTGTACTGATTCTCTTTTGCATGGGCTGCTGTTTTATGATGTGATTGTAAATTTAATAAGCCAGCCACATTCATCAGGCCTTCATGGTAATGTGGGAGAATACAGATTATTGTCAATTTCCTAACCAATCTTCCGACCACATATCCGCTCCATCCACCTCCTTAGCATTACTCGACTCCATCACACCTCACCTGTTGCTGAGCCCTTATTAATGCCTTTGTTACCTATAGGCACGACTATTTCAACACCTAACTGGTCTCTATATTATATCCTCCATCTAAAACTATGCCCTAACTCACACCAAAGCCCCATTTCCCTATCTCCTCAGTTCTCATTGGCATTGGTCCCACGTTAAGCAACAGCTTGATTTAAAAATTCTCATTCTTGTTTTCAAATCCTTTCATGGCCTCGCCCCTTCCTCTCTAATCTCCTCTATAATTCTCTGAGCTATCTGTGCTCCTCTAATTCTGGCCTCTTGTGCACCCCAATTTCCATCGCTCTACCATTGGTGATCATTCCTTCGGCTGCCCAGGTTCTAAGCTCTGGAATTTCCTTCCTAAAATTCTCTGCCCATCTAGCTCTCTTTTCGCCTTTCAAATGCTCCTTAAAATTTACCTCTTTGACCATGTTTTTGGTTGTCTCACCTTGTATGACTCCGTGTCATATTTTGTTTTGTAATGCTCCTGTGAAGCACCTTGGGGGTTTTTTATTATAATAAAGATGCTCTATAAATATACAATTTTGATGTTGATGCTGGGTGAATAACCTACTTGCTTTAAGGGGCAGATGGATTGGGGCTGATACTCCCACCCTGTTACAAGTCAGTGAGTAAAATTCTACTCTAAGCTTTGGTAAGACGTACAGTCCAAACCACTTCTGGAAAAGAGCTGAGGAGGGTGTAAACATCTTAATAATAATATGAGAGAAGGAACTTGCATTTATGTGGAGGCCCCTAAACTATGAAAGCATTACTGGACTACGTCTGATGTAGTCACTGGTGCCATGTTGACAAATACTGCAGCTAATTTGTACACAGCACAACCTCTTACTGCTTCAGGGCAATGAGGAATTGGAATAGATTTGGCCTTATCAATGCCACCCATGTCCCAAGACCAAATTTAAAAGAGTAAATGAGATAAGTGGTCCATCAATCTGTTTTTTTGTGAAACTATTAAGAAACCATTGGTACCCAGCGCACCTGGACAACTCCCTACATTTCTTTGATTAATGTCATGGGGTCTTTTACTTCCACTACAGCCTTTACTTACATACAACGCACAGGTCAGCACCTCCAACAGGGCAGCACCTCTTCACTACTGCACTGGAGTGTCAGCCTAGATTGTGCGCACAGGTCTCTGAAATTGGGCTTGAACCCAAAACTTTCTGACTCAGAGGTAAGAGCACTATCATTCCAAGAACTGTCAAGGTAGTTTAACAGGGTTCAACAAGAGTAAGCGTGTCTTTGAAATTAGAGCTTATGTTCCCATGATTGCCTGCCCACAATGGGCACAGAGTTGTGGCACCACATGGCCAAATTTCCAGTAGGAGCTCCTGCCAAGTGTGACTCCTCACTGGGAGTGAAAACTCCTAAAATCAGACCAAATAAACAACATACACACGCATCTCCTTTGAATGAGTGCAGGCACTGGAAATGTACACTGAACTGTTGGAAGAGTGGGATTAGTATTGTATGGAGAACATTGCTTGATCATAGGATGTGGGCCAGAGTGTGGCAAGCCAGCATTTATTGTCCTTCCCTGATTGCCCTGAGGGCATTAAGAGTCAGCCATAGTGTGGGACTGGAGTCATATGTAAGCCCAGACTGGGTGGGGAGAGCAGGTCCACTTCTGTGAAGGGACATCAGCTTCAGTTTACAATGTGGGAGACAATCTCATGGAGTGGGGGGGGTGGCTGGGCGCAGGGTCATTATAACCCACCCAGCGGGTTAATGATGCCATTGGATCAGCCATTCACTGATCCCATTACCCTTGTTGGCCAATGTCTCAGCCTGAAAGAGATTGTTTGCAACATCAGTTTCCTATTTGACTGAAGATTTCGACCTCATATTCTCTCCATCACAAATACTGCTCAACTTTCACCTCTGTAACATCGTCTTCACCTCACCTGAGCCCATTGACCGTGCTCACAAGCTGAAGAGGATGCTGACAAAGTATGGGTAGAAGCAAAGACTGTAGAGGTCATGAATGGGGTGAAAATTGTTATGCAGGATGTGCTATAAAGCTGGTGAGAGTGGATAAGTCACCTGGACTGGATAGGCTTACAGCCTAGAATGCTAAGGGAAGTCGTGATGAAGAAAGTTGAAAGGTTTGCAATAATCTTCAAGTATTCCTTGGAAATGGGGGAGGTGTCAGAGGATTGGAAAGTAGCAAATGTGACACCTTTATTCAAGAAAGGCTATAAGGAGATTCCTAATAACTACAGGCCAGTCAGTTTAACATCAGTGGTGGGTAAAGTTTTAGAAACAATAATCAGGAAGGGACTTGGAGAGATTAGAGTTAAATGAAGAAAACAAGCATGGATTTGTAAAATAGCCTTCGACTGTGTCTGATCCATTTCCCACACTTCTGCCCTCACCCCTTTCCTTCCCTCCAGAACCATGATAGAGTTTCTCTTGCCCTCATTTCCACCCCACCAGCCTCCACATTCAAAACTTATCCTACACCATCTCCGCCAACTCCAGCATGATGCCACCACAAAATGCATCTTCCCCTCCCCTCTCCTATCAGCATTCCATAGGGACTATTCCCTCTGTAACACCCTGATTCACTCCCTCATCATCCCCAACATCCCATCCCTTTCCCAAGGCACCTTTCCATGCAATCTCAAGAGGTCCAACACCTGTCCCTTTACCTCCTCACTGTCCAAGGCCCCAAATATTCCTTCCAGGTGAAGCAGCAATATATTTGTATTTCTTTCCATTTGGTCCACTGCATTCGCTGCTCACAATGCTCTACACTGGGGAGACCAAACACAGACTGAGTGACAGCTTTGTGGAACACCTTCACTCAGTCCGCAAGCATAGCCCCGACCTTCTGGTCACTCGCCGTTTCAATTCACCATCTTCCTCTCATGCTCACATTTCTGTCCTCAGCCTGTTACAATGTTCCAGTGAAGCCCAACACAAGCTGGAGGAATAGCAGCTCATCGTCCAATTAGACACTTTACAGCCTTCTGGGCTCAATATTGAGTTCAACAACTTCAGACCATGAACTCTCTCCTCCATTTTGATTTTTATCCCCAAGTGCCAGTCTGTATCCTCTTATATTGTATTTTGCTTTCAGATAGTGCTGACCTTTATTTTGCTATTCACATTTTCTCAGGACCAGTCATTTGTTTCTTTCATACAATCATTACCATTTCCTTTGCCTTTGGCTCCATGGCACCTTTGTTATTTAATCTCTCCCGCACTCTAACCTATCCCTGACTTTCCCTTTTGTGCCACCTGCCCCTCACATTCCTGCCTCTCTTAGAAGAAGAGGAGTCATTTTGGACTTGAAACTTTAAATCCGTTTCTCTCTCCACAGATGCTACCAGACCTGCTGAGCTTTACCAGCCCTCTCTGTTTTTATTTCAGACCTCCAGCATCTGCAGTATTTTATTTTTATATTTGTAAAAGTCAGATCGTGTTTGACAAATCTAATATAATACTGCTGCCCAAACCCAACATACCACACACTGATGCCCAAACCCAACATACCACACACTGTTACCCAAACCCAACATACCACACACTGCTGCCCAAACCCAACATACCACACACTGTTCCCCAAACCCAACATACCACACACTGCTCCCCAAACCCAACATACCACACACTGCTCTCCAAACCCAACATACCACAAACTGCTCCCCAAACCCAACATACCACACACTCTTCCCCAAACCCAACATACCGCACACTGCTCCCCAAACCCAACATACCACACACTGCTCCCCAAACCCAACATACCGCACACTGCTCCCCAAACCGAACATAGCACACACTGCTCCCCAAACCCAACATACCACACACTGCTCCCCAAACCCAACATACCGCACACTGCTCCCCAAACCCAACATACCGCACACTGCTCCCCAAACCCAACATACCGCACACTGCTCCCCAAACCCAACATACCACACATTCTTCCCCAAACCCAACATACCACACACTGATCCCCAAACCCAACATACCACACACTGTTCCCCAAACCCAACATACCGCACACTGCTCCCCAAACCCAATATACCACACACTGCTCCCCAAACCCAATATACCACACACTGTTCCCCAAACCCAACATACCACACACTGCTCCCCAAACCCAACATACCACACACTGCTCCCCAAACCCAACATACCACACACTGCTCCCCAACGTACCACACACTGCTCCCCAAACCCAACATGGAATTCACCGCTACCTAAATGTACAATACAGTGCTAGTAACTTCTGTAATCTAGGGAAACACGGCAGCTAATTTACACATGGCAAGATCGCACAAACACCAAATGTGATAATGACCAGATAATCTGTTTTAATGATGTTGGTCGAAGAATAAATATTGACCAGGATGTGGATGAACAATCCCTTGCCACTCTTTGAACAATGTCATGGGATATTTTCCTCCTCCCATCATCTCAGTTTAATATCTCATCTGATGGACACAACCTCCAAGAGTCCTCTCAATAGTATACAATGGCATTGTAAAGTTATGATGTGCTTTTAAACTGGTCTATTTGTTGATGGGACAGCCCATCACCCAGTTGATTCAGTTTTCTAGCTGTGTAACACCATAATAACCCATCCAGCAGTTGCACAACTCAAAATTGCACTGAAACATGCACAACTCAGTGAAGTATAAAGCTGAGGCCATGAGTAAGTTTTGCCCCTGATACTGTTACCCTGATTGTTCAGGGTATAGAACAGCAGCCCAAGTTTCACTGTGTCACACCCTACAATATCAGGCTTTTTGCTGTCAGTTGCAGCTTCTGCATGTCTCTGACTCAACCTATTGGAATGAAGACAGGAATGAGGTCAAACTCTCTCGCAGTTACCAGATCAGTCACATAGTCATGTTACTGACATTTACGTAAGAGTTTCCTGGAGTTCAGGAGTGTCCAAGTTTGGCTCCCACAGGTCATACTGCAGACCCTTAAACGCCACCTTCCAGAACGTGCCCACCAATTCCTCAACTGCTGATCCTGTCGAACATAATGGGTTCAGTGTGGGGATACCGCAGTGGTCAGGTGTGCCAAGTATTTCTCCAGTGCCCACTGTCCATGGAGAGGCTTTTCAAAGCAGTTACTACCAGTGATTTACTTTTTGTTTTGAAATGTAGACACTCTTGTAATGTAGGAAACGTGGCAGCCAATTTGCACACAGCAAGATCCCACACGCACAGTAATGGTGATAATGACTAGATAATTGTTTTCGAGATGGTTATTGAGGGATAAATATTGGCCAGGACACTAAGGCTAACTTCCCTGCTCTTTTTCAAAGTAATGCCATGGGATTTGTTTACATCCACCTGAGAGAGGAGTCGCAGCCTTTGTTTAATGTTTCATCCGAATGGGAGCATCTCTGACAGCGCAACATTCCCCAAGTACTGCACTGGAGGGTCAGTCCAGATTGTTGTGCTCAAGTCCTGGAGTGGGGTTTGAATCTACAACCTTCTGACTCAGAGACGAGTGCGCTACCCTGAAGAAGGGTTATACATTGACTCTGTTTCTCTCTCCACAGATGCTGCTAGACTTACTGAGTTTTTCAGCATTTTCTGTTTTTGCTATCCATTGAGCCATGGCTGACATAAGGAAGAACAGGGAGAACATCCAGGGGAAGGAGTATCAGAAATTAGGAACTAAATTAAAAAGCAGGAGCTTGAGGGTAGTAATCTTCGGATTATTAGGTAAACTAACTTATTGGGCAAAGGGTCACATAGATCAGAAAAGTAAATGAGTGGCTGAAGGAGTGGTGAGAAGGTTTCATTTCTTGCGATGGGGACACAGTTTTTGGGATAGAAAAAAGCTATACTGCTGGAATGGGCTACACCTGAACTGAGCTGGGACCAAGGCCTGAGTTGAAGGATGAATAATAGAGCTTTAAACTAATAAAGGGGTGGAAGATAAATATGATAATAAGCGAAAGATATTAAAAAAGGTATAAGGAGAAAGGTCAGTGTATTAAAGGAGATTAAGATAATATAGATACTCTTGGAACAGACTATAAGGAAGTCATAATAAAACTTGTTAAAATTAAATCAGGGGTAACATGAAATAAAATCACATTAAATTTCCTGTACAGCAATGCAGAAAACATCAGCAACCAATTATGTGTTAAGTTTAAAAGTGTGACAAAATCATCAGGGCCACTATCAACATCCTGGGGGTTAACATTAACCAGGCACCAAACTGGACCAGCCATATAATTTGTTATGACCCACTCCCAGGTGAGGTTCCCCAAAGTTGTTGATCCAGGTGAGATCCCTCAATTTGTCACCTTCTGGCTGGGACACCCCCAAATTGTCATGCCCCAGGTGAGGAGGCTCCCTGTCTTTATTCAATGCCCAGCCCCCCTACCCCACCCTCTGTTGGTCGCAACAAGATTTAATCTAAAATGGATCCCTTTCGCGGATACCTTTTTCCCAGACCCAATCGTTCTGGTCTTGAAGGAACCAATTTGATCAGGCTTTCTTGAGTTAAAGGCAAGACTAAGTTTATTAACTACTAAAGGCAAGAAAGGATAAAACACATGCATACACAGTCAAACAGGTTAAAAGTAAGAATTTAGCTTGAAGTAAGTGAATATATATGCTTGACTCGTGGGGCGTGGGTGATTGAGTGCTGCGGCTGTTGTGATTCGAGATTCCTGTAGAATTGGCTCCAGTAGATGAATATTCGGATTCAAGGTTCCAGTAGAGTTGACTCCGGTAGACAAATAGTCAGTTTTGAGGTTCTAGTAATGTTGAATTCATTAGAGAAAAGCTTGTTTTGAAGTTCCTGTAGTGTTGAATTCGGTAGCGGGGAGAGAGATCTGGATACCTCCAAAATGACGATTTGCACGGGTACTGTGTGTGGTTGTTACTCCTGAGTCAAACTTCCAGCTCTTGCTCTGTCTCAGAACACCCACCAACAGACAGACACCGGGGCAGCTTTTCAGCTCACTTTTAACCCCCTTCTTTTTATATTCCAAGTGGGAAGCGAATTCACAAATCTACCTGGGCATTGCTCACAGGATTTCTTGATCAGATGATGCTCATTTCCCATTATGTCCCCTTGTCTCTAGCGGAGGGAGTAATTAGCTCCTGGATGTCTTTAGAAGTACCTTGTCTGGCAACGGAGTGGGGTTCCATTACATCTTAGGGAGTCACCCTGAAGCATTCCAGCCAATGGCTTGTGTGCATTTTTAAAATCTCAGATCTTATTTTTAAAGTCCAATATTTCCAGATACAATTTGGTGTTTTCCTTCATTGTAAAGATAAAATATTGTCACTACAAGAGCAGATCCGAAGCTGGGAATTCTCTGGTGAGTAACTAAGCTCCTGACTCCCTAAAACCTGCCCATCATCTACAAGGCACAAGTCAGGAGTGTGATGGAGTAGTGAAATAAAAACAGAAAATGCTGGAAAAACTCAGCATCTGTGGAGAGAGAAACAGAGTTACTGGTACAGGTAAAACGGAGGAGTTAAGGGTGAGGATTGACACGTGGAATTGTGATATAGCAGCCATCACAGAGACTTGGTTGAGGGAGGGGCAGGATTGGCAGCTCAACATTCTGGGATATAGAATCTTTAGGCAAGACAAGGGAAGGGGTAAAAGAGGAGGAGGCATTGCATTATTAGTTAAGGAGTCAGTTACTGCAGTAAGGAGAGATGATATCTTGGAGGGGGCATCGAATGAAGCTTTGTGGGTAGAGCTTAGGAATAAAAAAAGGACAGCCACATTATTAGGTGTTTATTATAGACCCCCAGATAGTCAGCAGGAAATTGAGGAGCAGATATGTGCACAATTTGTAGAGGCATGTAAAAACAATAACAATAGGGTACAATATCCCTTTAAATAGACTTAAAGGGGCAGTTGCATTCCAGTAAAGGCAACATGTTTCATCTGACTCAGTGGTTAATCACAGGCAGATATCTCAGCAAGTCAGAGATCACCTGATTTACCAGCAGTCAGGTAACTCACTCTCGATTTTGCTTTCATTATTCTTAATATCACCAATCACAAGTCAAAGGTCACCACTCAGTATTCCTGCCTAAAAGTATAAAAGCCTCTCCAGAGGACAAAGTTTATTCAACAAATTTCTGAAGAGAAAGAACAGTATCTCCTTCAAATTCTGCCAATAAAAGCAAGGGATAAGAGAGTATGAAGTAAAGGAAGCAGTGTCAGATCTCCTGCAGCTTAACGTCCTTCCCTGTACAAGCAGGTGATTAGAATGATCCAGTGAACACCAGTTCAAATCCCAGAATGACAGTTTGAGAATTTGAATTCAGTTTAAAAAAAAATCTGGCATAGATATCTTGGTGGGTTGTAGAGGTAGAGAATGTTACGAATATGGGGAAGTGTGAGGACATGGAGGGATTTGAAAACAAGGATGAGGATTTTAAAATTGAGGCCTTGTCAGACTGGAAGCCAGTGTAGAGCAGGGAGCTCAGGGATGATAGGGAAAGGGACTTGATTTGAATTCAGACATCGTCTCTAGAGTTTAGATGACCTCAAATTTATGTAGAGGCAAAATGGGAGATCAGCCAAGGAGAGTTGGGATAGCTGAATCTGGAGGTAACAAAGGCATGGATCAGGGTTTCAGCAATCGATGAGCTAAGGTGGAGGGGGTGAATGGTGGTGTTACAGAGGTGGAGATTCGGCGGCCCAGTCCAAAACCCATTGACTTTCTGCAAGACCGGACGATCCTGGTGGCTGGTGAGGTTAGAAAATCCCATCCAATGGCTTCAGTCTTCCCAAGATGAAATTAATTGGTAAAAATTTCTTCCCATTGGGAAAGCAACTTGACAAATCAGAGACAGGGGAGGGGTTGAGAGAGGAGGTGGGGAGATAGAGCTAGGTGTCGTCAATGTACATTTGTAAACTGACATTTTGTTTGTGGGTGATGTTGACAAGCTGCAGTGTGTAGCTGAGAAAAAGAAGGAGGACAAGGGACCTTTTAAGTTCATCTGAGGAGGCAAACAGGACCTTCGTCTAATCATCTGGAAGACTGTTGACTTTATAGCACTCCCTCAGGACCACACTGCAAGTGTCAGCCTGTGCTCCAGTCTCTGGAGTGGGCCTTGAATCCATGACCTTCTGGCTCAGGTGAAAATGCTGCCATTGAGGTACATCGGACACCTTATTTAGAACTTTTATTCACCAAAGTCAGTCATGTCAGTGAAATTGAACTTTTGATCCCACTGCCAGTAACTGCAACCACTCCCAGATTAAAAACAATGCAGGTAAGATACAAGATAAAGCTTCAAAATGGAAATAGAAAGTTCCAGAGCGACACAACTGGTCTGACAGCATTTTTAAAGAGAACAGACGAATGAATGCACAGGTGTAATAGAAACATAGAAACTAGGAGCAGGAGTAGGCCATACGGCCCTTCGAGCCTGCTCTGCCATTCATTATGATCATGGCTGATCATCCAACTCAATAGTCTCAATAGCTGATAGTCTCCCAACCTCAGATGGCCCGCTTCTACCTCCTACCCAAAATCCACAAATGGGACTGTTCCAGCAGATCGATCGTGTCAGCCTGTTCCTGCCCCATGGAACTCATTTCTTGCTATCTTGACTCCATTCTCTCTCCCCTTGTCCAGTCCCTTCCCACCTACATCCGCGATTCCTATTACACCCTATATCATATCAACAATTTCCAGTTCCCTGGCCCCAACCGCCTCCTCTTCACCATGGACGTCCAATCCCTCTACACCTCCATCCCCCACCGGGATGGTCTGACGGCTCTCCACTTCTTCCTCGAACAGAGGCCCGAACAATCCCCGTCCACCACTACTCTCCTCCGTCTGGCTGAACTTGTTCTCACACTGAACAATTTCTCCTTTAACTCCTCTCACTTCCTCCAAATCAAAGGTGTGGCTATGGGTACCCGCATGGGCCCCAGCTATGCCTGTCTCTTTATGGGGTATGTGGAACATTCCTTGTTCCAGTCCTACACCGGCCCCCTCCCACAACTCTTTCTCCGGTACATCAATGATTACTTCGGCTTCATGCTCTCGTCTGGACCTGGAAAAATTTATTCATTTTGCTTCCAATTTCCACCCCTCCATCATTTTCACATGGTCCATCTCTGACACTTCCCTTCCCTTCCTTAACCTCTCTGTCTCAATTTCTGGTGATAGACTGTCCACCAATATCCATTACAAGCCTACCGACTCCCACAGCTACCTCGACTACAGCTCCTCACACCCCGCTTCCTGTAAGGACTCCATCCCATTCTCTCAGTTCCTTCGCCTCCGTCGCATCTCTTCTGATGATGCCACTTTCAAAAACAGTTCCTCTGACATGTCTTCCTCCTTCCTTAACCGAGGTTTTCCACCCACGGTGGTTGACAGGGCCCTCAACTGTGTCCGGCCCATGTCCTGCGCATCCACCCTCACACTTTCCTCTCCCTCCCAGAAACATGATAGGGTCCCCCTTGTCCTCACTTATCACCCCACCAGCCTCCGCATTCAAAGGATCATCCTCCGCCATTTCCGCCAACTCCAGCATGATGCCACCACCAAACACATCTTCCCTTCACCCCCACCGGCAGCATTCCGCAGGGATCGTTCCCTCCGGGACACCCTGGTCCACTCCTCCATCACCCCCTACACCTCAACCCCCTCCCACGGCACCTTCCCATGCAACCGCAGAAGATGCAACACCTGCCCCTTCACTTCCCCTCTCCTCACCGTCCAAGGGCCCAAACACTCCTTTCAAGTGAAGCAGCCTTTCACTTGCACTTCCCTCAATTTAGTCTACTGCATTCGTTGCTCCCAGTGCGGTTTCCTCTACATTGGAGAGACCAAACGCAGACTGGGTGACCGTTTTGCAGAACACCTTCGGTCTGTCCGCAAGCATTACTCAGACCTCCCTGTCGCTTGCCATTTCAATGCTCCACCCTGCTCTCATGCCCACATGTCCGTCCTTGGCCTGCTGCAGTGTTCCAGTGAAGCTCAACACACCTCATCTTCCGACTAGGCACTTTACAGCCTTCTGGACTGAATATTGAGTTCAACAATTTTAGATCATCCTCCATCCCCACCCCCTTTCCGACACCCTTTTTTTCCAATAATTTAATTAGATTTTTCTTTCCCCACCTATTTCCATTATTTTTAAATGTATTTCCAGCCATTGTTTTATCTCTACCTTTTAGCCTTTTTCGATTCCTTCACCCCACCCCACCCCCACTAGGGCTATCTGTACCTTGCTTGTCCTGCTTTCTACCCTTAATAAGCACATTCCTTAGATAATATCACCACCTTCAACACCTCTTTGCCTTTTGTCTATGACATCTTTTGGCTATCTCCACCTGTCACTGGCCCTCTATCCAGCTCTACTTGTCCCAACCCCCTTAAACCAGCTTATATTTCACCTCTCTTCTATTTTTACTTAGTTCTGTTGAAGAGTCATACGGACTTGAAACGTTAACTGTGTTCCTCTCCGCAGATGCTGCCGGACCTGCTGAGTTTTTCCAGGTATTTTTATTTTTGTTTTGGATTTCCAGCATCCGCAGTTTTTTGCTTTTATCTTTGCTTTTGTCCAACTCAATAGCCTGCTCCCGCTTTCTCCCAATAACCTTTGATCCCTTTCGCCCCAAGAGTTTTATCTAATTCCTTCTTGAAAGCATACAATGTTTTGGTCTCAACTACTTTCTGTGGTAACGAATTCCACAGGCTCACCACTCTCTGGGTGAAGAAATTTCTCCTCATCTCAGTCCTAAATTGTCTACCCCATATCCTCAGACTGTGACCCCTGGTTCTGGACTCCCCCACCATTGGGAACATCCATCCTGCATCTACCCTGTCTCGTCCTGTTAGAATTTTATATTCTATAATTCTATGAGATCCCCTTCTGAACTCCAGCGAATATAATCCTAATCGACTCAATCTCTCCTCATATGTCAGTCCCGCCATCCCAGGAATCAGTTGGGTAAACCTTCGCTGCACTCCCTCTATAGCAAGTACATCCTTCCTCAGATAAGGAGACCAAAACTGCACACAATATTCCAGGTGTGGTCTCACCAAGGCCCTGTACAATTGCAGCAAGACATCCCTGTTCCTGTACTCAAATCCTCTGGCTATGAAGGCCAACATATCATTTGCCTTCTTTACCGCCTGCTGCACCTGCATACTTACCTTCAGCGACTGGTGTACAAGGACACCCAGGTCTCGTTGCACATTCCCCTCTCTCAATTTATAGTCATTCAGATAATAATCTGCCTTTCTGTTTTTGCTACCAAAATGGATAACCTCACATTTATCCACATTATACTGCATCTGCCATGCATTTGCCCACTCACTCAGCTTGTCCAAATCACACTGAAGCATCTCTGCATCCTCCTCACAGCTCACCCTCCCACCCAGCTTTGTGTCATCTGCAAATTTGGAGATATTACATTTAATTCCCTCATCTAAATCATTAATATATATTGTGAATAACTGGGGACCCAGCACCGATCCCTGCGGTACCCCACTAGTCACTGCCTGTCATTTGGAAAAAGACCTGTTTATTCCTACTCTTTGTTTCCTGTCTGCCAACCAGTTTTCTATCCATCTCAATACACTACCCCAGTCCCATGCGCTTTAATATTCCACGCCAATCTCTTATGTGGGACTTTGTCGAAAGCCTTCTGAAAGTCCAAATAAACCACATCCACTGGCTCCTCCTCATCAACTCTACTAGTAACATCCTCGAAAAATTCCAGTAGATTTGTCAAGCATGATTTCCCTTTCATAAATCCATGCTGATCCTGTCTGATTCTGCCACTGTTTTCCATGTGCTCAGCTATTAAATCTTTTATAATGGACTCTAGAATTGTCCCCACTAGCGACGTCAGGCTGACTGGTCTATAATTCCCTGTTTTCTCTCTGCCTCCCTTTTTAAATAGTGGGGTTACATTAGTTACCCTCCAATCTGTAGGAACTGTTCCAGAGTCTATAGAATCTCAGAAGATGACCACCAATGCATCCACTATTTCTAGGGCTACTTCCTTAAATACTCTGGGATGTAGATTATCAGGCCACGGGGATTTATCGGCCTTCAATCCCATCAATTTCCCCAACACCATTTCCCTACTAATACTGATTTCTTTCAGTTCCTCCCTCTCACTAAACCCTGTGTTCCCCAACATTTCTGGTATGTTATTAGTGTCCTCCTTTGTGAAGACAGAACCAAAGTATGTATTTAGTTGGTCAGCCATTTCTTTGTTCCCCGTTATAAATTCCCCTGTTTCTGACTGTAAGGGACCTACATTCATCTTCACCAATCTTTTTCTCTTCACATACCTATAGAAACTTTTACAGTCAGTTTTTATGTTCCCTGCAAGCTTACTCTCGTACTCTATTTTCCCCTTCTTAATCAATCCCTTGGTCCTCCTTTGCTGAATTCTAAACTGCTCCCAATCCTCAGGTCTGTTGTTTTTTCTGGCCAATTTGTATTCCTCTTCCTTGGATCTAATACTATCTCTAATTTCCCTTGTAAGCCATGGTTTGGCCACCTTTCCTGTTTTACTTTTGCGCCAGACAGGAATAAACAATTGTTGCAGTTCACCCATGCGCTCTTTGAATGTTTGCCATTGCCTATCCACCGTCATCCCTTCAAGTAACGTTTCCAAATCCATCATAGCCCAACTTGCGCCTCATAACATCGTAGTTTCCTTTATTAAGATTCAGGACCTAAGTCTCAGAATCAACTATGTAACTCTCCATCTTGATGAAGAATTCTATCATATTATGGTCGCTCATCCCCAAGGGGCCTCGCACAACTAGATTGCCAATTATTCCTTTCTCATTACACAATACCCAGTTGAGGATGGCCTGTTCTCTCGTTGGTACCTCAATGTATTGGTCCAGAAAAACATCCCGTATATACTGCAGGAATTCCTCCTCTACGGTATTGTTACTAATTTGATTTGCCCAATCTATATGCATATTAAAGTCACCCATAATTACAGATGTTCCTTTATTACATGCGTCTCTAATTTCCTGTTTAATGCCATTCCCAACATCACCACTACAGTTTGGGGGTCAATATACAACCCCCACTAATGTTTTTTGCCCCTTAGGTGTTTCTCAGCTCTACCAATACAGATTCCACATCGTCGGAGTTAATATCTTTCCTCACCATTGCGTTAATTTCCTCTTTAACCAGCAATGCAACTCCACCGCCTTTTCCTTTTTGTCTGTCCTTCCTAAATACTGAATACCCCTGGATGTTCAGTTCCCATCCTTGGTCACACTGCAGCCATGTCTCCGTAATCCCGACTATATCATACCTGTTTACATCTATTTGCGTGATTAATTCATCCACTTTATTGCGAATGCTCCTCGCGTTAAGGCACAAAGCCTTAAGGCTTGTCTTTTTAACATTACTTGTCCCGTTCCAACTATTTTTCACTGAGACCCTGTTTGATTCTTGCCCTTGATTTCTCTGACTATCACTTTTCTTATTCCGCTTTCTGTCTTTAGTTCTTGTCTTTGATTACCCTTCCTCTGACTCCTTGAGTAGGTTCCCATCCCCCTGCCATTTTAGTTTATACCCTCCCCAACCACTCTAGCAAAGGTTCCCCCTAGGACATCAGTCCTGGTCCTGCCAAGGTGTAACCCGTCCAGTTTGTACTGGTCCCACCTCCCCCAGAACTGGTCCCAATGCCCCAGGAATCTGAAACCCTCCCCTTCACATCATCTCTTCAGCCACGTATTCATCCGATATATCCTGCTATTTCTACTCTGACTGGCACGTGGTACTGGTAGTAATCCTGAGATCACTACCTTTGAGGTCCTACTTTTCAACTTACTTCCTAACTCCCTATATTCTGCTTTTAGACCTCATCCCTTTTTTTACCTATGTCGTTTGTACCAATGTGCACCATGATCACTGGCTGTTCACCCTCCCCCTTCAGAATGTCCTCTAGCCGCTCTGAGACATCCTTGACCCTTGCAGCAGGGAGGCAACATACCATCCTGGAGTCTCGTTTGTGGCCACAGAAACGCCTATCTATTCCCCTTACAATTGAATCCCCTATAACTATTGCATTCCCACACTTTTTACTCCTCCCCTGTGCAGCAGAGCCAACTGCGGTGCAACGAATTTGGCTGTTGCTGCTTTCTCCTGAGAGGCCATTCCCCCCAACAGTATCCAAAGCGGTATATCTGTTTTGCAGGGCAATAGCCACAGGAGATTTCTGCACTGCCTGCCTAGTCCTCTTGCTTTGCCTGGTGGTCACCCATTCCCTTCCTGCCTGTGGACTCTTAGCCTGTGGTGTGACCATCTCTCTATACATGCTATCCACGATACTCTCCACCTCGCGGATGCTCCACAGTGTCCCCAGCCGCCGCTCCAGCTCCAAAACCCGGACTTCCAGGAGCTGCAGCTGGAGACACTTCCCGCACACAAGCCATGCACTGGAAATGTGCCCGGCTTCCCACATACAGCAGGAGAAGCACACCACAGCTTTGAGCTCTCCTGCCATGACTTACCCTTTTAAATTAAATTAAACCTTTTGGAAGATACTTAATATCAATTACTCTCGGGCCCTTCTTCCCTGCTCCATGTTGTTACAGAATATAGCCCCTACAAACAATGAACTACAAAATAAGACCTTAAAAACTATAAGCAATAAAAGTAGTAAATGCTTACCCGGCCGTACTCATGGTACTCAAAGGATCACCTCATTCCCTCCTCACCGAACTCCCTCAGTCACCCCTGCTCTCCCAGCTTCTCTTCAACTCCTGACTCCTCTCCCGCTCTGCTTCAACTCCCGACTCCTCTCGCACTCCTCTTCAACTCCCAACTCTTCTCGTGCTCCTCTTCAACTCCCAACTCCTCTCGCATTCCTCTTCAACTCCTGACTCCTCTCGCACATCTCTTCAACTCCTGACTCCTCTCACGCTCCTTTTCAACTCCCGACTCCTCTAGGTGCTGCTGACTGCCTGTCCCAGAGTCCTCCTCTCGCTCTCTCCTAATCTGTGGTCAAAAGGAGGAAAGACATTTCCCCAACACTAACTGATCAGATTAAAGGGAGAGCAATAAGGTCATAAAACCTGAAGATACAGAGAACAGGTATCAGTGCCGGAAATTGTGAGGCCTCAAGGTGATTATGAACTGAATATGCTGTAAAGAGGAATGGATGGAAGAGTAGACTCAAGGAGGGAAGGGCATCCAAAGAAAGAGTGAGAATAAGCATCGGGTGGATAGTTTAGAAACAAGCTGCAAACTGTCACATGAAGGAAATATAAAACTACAACATAAATACTGGAGATGTTACAGGCTCACTGAACTGCTGCTTCCTTATCAAATCCAGGTTTGATTGAAGGGTTTGTATTCTTCTGACCCCAGGAATGGGATAGTTGCTAAATTTACTGCTGATACAAAGATAGGTAAGAAAGTAAATAGTGACAAGGATGTAAGGAGGCTACAAAAGGATATAGATAGGTTAAGTGAGTGGGCAAAGATCTGGCAAATGGAGTATAATGTGGGAAAATGTGAAATTGTCCACTTTGGCAGGACGAATGAAATGGAAGCTTATTATCTAAATGGTGAGAGATTGCAGAGCTCTGAGATTCAGAGGGATCTGGGTGTCCTAGTGCATGAATCACAAAAGGTTAGTATGCAGGTACAGCAGGTAATTAGCAAAGCTAATAGAATGTTATCACTTATTGTGAGGGGAATTGAATACAAAAGTAGGGAGGTTATGCTTCAGTTGTGCAGGACACTGGTGAGACCACATCTGGAGGATTGTGTACGGGCTTGGTCTCCTTATTTAAGGAAGGATGTAAATGCATTAGAAGCTGTTCAGAGAAGATTTACTAGACTAATACCAGGAATGAGGAGGGAATGAGTTGATCCTTTGAGTACCGTGAGTACGGCCGTGTAAGCATTTACTACTTTTATTGCTTATAGTTTTTAAGGTCTTATTTTGTGGTTCATTGTTTGTAGGGGCTATATTTTGTAACAACGTGGAGCAGGGAAGAAGGGCCCGAGAGTAATTGATATTAAGTATCTTCCAAAAGGTTTAATTTAATTTAAAAGGATAAGTCATGGCAGGAGAGCTCAAAGCCGTGGTGTGCTCCTCCTGCTCTATGTGGGAAGCCAGCATGTGTGCGGGAAGTGTCTCCAGCTCCAGGAATACCAGCGTTGTCTTATGAGGAAAGGTTGGACAGGTTAGGCTTGTATCCACTGGAATTTTGAAGAGTAAGAGGTGACTTGATTGAAACCTTGAAGATCCTGAGGGGTTTTGACAGGGTGGATGTGGAGAGGATGTTTCCTCTTGTGGGAGAATCTAGAACTAGGGGTCATGGTTTAAAAATAAGAGGCCGCCCATTTAGGACAGAGATGAGGAAACATTTTTTCTCTCAGAGGGTCGTGAGTCTTTGGAATTCTCTTCCTCAAAAGGTGGTTGAGGCAGAGTCTTTGAATATCTTTAAGGCAGAGCTAGATAGATTCTTGATAAGCAAGTGGAGGAAATGTTCTCGAGGTAGGCAGGAGCCTGGAGTTGAGGTTGCATTCAGATCAGCCATGATCTTACTGAATGGTGGAGCAGGCTCAAGGGGCCGAGTGGCCTACTCTTGCTCCTAAATCCTAACTCCTAAGTGGTTTACTCCTAATTTGTATGTATGCATGAACCGCAACCCCACCAACAGCAGAGGAGCCCCTTGGCTTGCAGATGCCGATTGATGGGGGCATGTAGTGCTTTTAATGTGTCCTTCCAACTTGGCCCTGGGCCATGCTGAATGGGCTTCAGCAGAAGTGATGAGAAGTCATTTTATTTCAAGTCTTGAGAAACATCTTACTCATTAACGGTCAACTAGCAGCAGCATTCAGTCAGTGAGAGGTGGCAAATCCTTCAGGACCATCCTGGAGTTGCAAAAATTCAAGGTTAATTTTCCAATGCAAGATTACATTCACTGATAGAAAAGTGTGAGAGAGAGAGAGAGAAACAATACAGGTTATCGTTACTCCACACTGTTGGGGGTTAGGAATGGATTTGGAGTTCTCAAAAAGCAAATAATCTAGTGCGATGGCCAATGTTTACTAGCATTCCATGGAAGCTTGACTGCATCCAGCCCCATTGCACCTTTCATTGGGTATTTCCGGCAGATAGACCACGGGCAAAATTTTTAGCTTGGGCAGTGCGCGTCTGACCCAATTGGACGCGAAATCATGCGAGATGATGTCAGACAAGCGTCCCAACGTCATCCCGCGCTCACGCAATATTTCAGCCGGCGGGCGCACGCAAAAGTCGGAAGCGCACCTGCCGACAATTAAAAGGCCAATTAAGGTAATTAAAGGTGCAGTTGTCTCCGATTTTTCATGGTCCGCCCAACCTTATGGCTGATGGACGGGAAAATTAGCCAGGTGAGCTTTGTAGTTTTTGTGAATTCTCATTCAAGGGCAGGATGAGGTTTCCATTATTAAATGAAAGAAAAATAAAAATCCATGGACAGCATTTATATCATGTTGATGTTTAGGTGAATGAATGTGACACTTGCACATCTTTTTCCTGATTTAAAAAACTTTATTTAATGTTTTCCAGGTCTGCAGTTCCCCGAGGCAGCTCTCTGCCTTTAGGGAGCTTTCTGTCAGCGCTCGCCTGCACCACCCCCCCCACCCCCAACCCCGGCAGCGCTGAGCCTCTCAGCTCACGTTTCACGCTGTCTGCCCCCTCAGGTGGATGTAAAAGATCTTATGACGTGATTTGAAGAAGAGCAGGGGAGCTTTCCCCTGTTTCCTGATCAATATTTATCCCTCATACAATATCATTAAAAACAGATTATCTGGTCAATATCTCATTGCTCTTTCTGTGCGCACATTGGCAGCCACGTTTCCTGCATTGCAACAGTAATTTCAATTCAAAAAAGCAATATTTTGGTCGATCCCGGGCCTGCCGATTGGACCCACCTGCCGACCTGAAAACCCTGCCCTAAATGTGTGTTGACTGAATGAATGTCTCTCCTGAGTTATAAATGGTTAAATCCGGTTGAGAGAAACTGGTTTGTGTAGACAACCTTTCACCTGCTGGTAATGAAGGAAAGTAAGAGAATGAAATCCAGACAAGCTACAAACTGAGATATATAAATTGTATAGTCTGTTAATGTTTGTTCCTGCTGTGTTTACACTGGAGAACCAACTCAGTACTTTTTATTACTGTAACTAATCCCTTTACATTGGGTTAAGCAACACAGATCTCTTTCTGTGTTTTTGTCATCTGGCTTCATTGAGTGCTGATTCCCCCCGGGTGGACTGCCTGGATGGTGCGATATAGCTGCATTAAGCTGTACAACTAAAGCTGGATTTTACTGTTTCCGTTGGATTCACTGCCGCCTCTGCTAATGATTCCCCTCACCACCACCACCAACACTGTCAGTTAGATCCTAATGGTGGGGATACTTAGATATTCTGCAGATTACACAAAATTGCTTAAAAAGTGGTGTTCCCCTTATAATAGAAAGAAAGGATTTGCATTTAAATAGTCTTTCACAGCCTCAGAACATTCCAAAATGTTTTACAGCCAAAATATTGCTTTTTTGGATTGAAATCACTGTTGCAATGCCAATGTGCGCACAGAAAGTTCCCACAAAGAGCAATGAGATATTGACCAGATAATCTGTTTTTAATGATATTGTACGAGGGATAAATATTGACCAGGAAACAAGGGAAAGCTCCCCTGCTCTTCTTCAAATCACATCATAAGATCTTTTACATCCACCTGAGGGGGCAGACAGGGCCTTGGTTTAATATCTTATCTCAAATATGGCACCACTAACAATGTAGCACCCCCTCAGTACTACACTGCACTGTCAGCCTGGATTATGGGCACAAGTCTCTGGAGTGGGTCTTGAACCCATGACATTCTGACTCAGACATGAGTGTTTTGTTACAAAAGAAAATCTTAACCTTTTTCACAGGCACAAATAATTGTCCTTTAACTCTGACAATAGTCACTGTTGTAACTTCTGCATTTCCTTTTAAAAGGATCAGTTTCTATATCCCTCTAACACTGGACAGTTTCTCTCCTAGAACACATTTGGCACCAATTGGGGAAATCACCAGAACGTCCACATGAGTTCTGAAATGAATTCTGTATTTCCTGTGGAAGTGAATGGAAAGTTCAATGTGCTGAATTGTTAGTAACAGGGAGGGCTGTGGTAAAAAAATAAATCAACATTGCTGAACCATAAGGAGAAATATGAGAAGTACACAGGAAACTATGAGTCTATGATCCTGAATGTTATGTAAAGATAAATTTTCCAAATTGGCATTGTTGTTTAAAAAGCATTGATCAATGTTTGCCCATTCTCACCATGTAAGCGATATTGCTCAGAAACGCGGTGCTATGTGACTTCTCATGAAATAGCCCTGTCATTGAAACCATTTTCCGAGGGAGGATTTTTGGAGAACAGAGTCTAAATGGGGTTGAGGCACAAAGAGATCTAGGGTTACAGCAACACAAATCATCAGAAGTGGCAACCTCAAGTTAATGAAACTGTAGAAAAAGTGCAAACAAAGCACTGGGATTCATTACTAGAGAAACAGAATTGAAAAGTGGGAAAGTTATGTCCAAGACAGTGGAGAAAAGGGATGTTAGCTCAGAAAATCAAGAAATAGAATCAGTTTGGGTGAAGCTAAGAAACAGCAAGCGGCAGAAAATATTGGTGGGTGTTGTTTTTGAGCCCCTGACAGTAGTTGTAGCGCAGGGCAGAGTATCAATCTGGAAATGAGAAGCACGTGTCACAAGGGTAATACAGTAATCACGGAGGACTTTAATCTTCATACAGACTGGGCAAGTCAAATTTGCGGTAATAATGTAAAGAACAAGTTCATGGAATGTATACAACGTAGATCAGTATGTTGAGGAACCAAGGAGAGAACAGGCTATTTTGTGCAATGAGGGAGAGTTAATTAATCACCTTGCAGGAAAGGGGCCTTTCAGGGTTGAAGGACCATAACATGACAGAATTTTATATCGAGTTTAAGAGGGATTCAGTTAAGTCCAAAATCAGGGTCTTAAATCTAAAGAAAACAAACTACATAGGTATGAGTGGCGAGTTGAGCTTGAGAAACTACATTAAATGATATGATGATCGATGAGGAAGGTCCAGCATTTAAAAAAAAAATACATAGTATACACTTCTTTAAGGCACATAAGCCCTACAGAAAAAGGTGGTTCAAATGTGACTAACAAGGGTTGTTACAGTTAGAATTCCATCAGAGGAAGAGGCTTAAGAGGCTTAATCTTACCAATGAGTCTCAGGATTGGGAGGATTTTAGAATTCAGCAAAGGAAGACCAAGAAATTGATAAGGAAAGAGAATACAGAATGTGAGAGTAGACTATCAAGAGACTTAAAACAGATTGTAAACATTTCTATAGGTATGTAAACAGGTGGAGTGAAGTGAGGGGAGGTGAGAGTGACTGCACGTTGAAACAACATTTGACTGAGTGTGGCATCAAGGAGCCCTAGCAAAACTGGCGTCAATGGGAATCAGGGGGAAAACTCTCCATTGGTTGGAGTCATACCGAGCACAAAGAAAGATGGTTGTGGTTGTTGGAGGTCAATCATTCAGTCCCAGGACATCGCTGCAGGAGTTCCTCAAGGTAGCGTCCTAGGCTCATTGTATATATTCCATGAACTCTCCACTTGCCTGGATGAGTACAGCTTCAGCAACTCAAGAAGCTCAACACCATACAGGACAGAGCAGCCCACTGATTGGCACCCCATCCACCATCACAAACATTCACTCCCTCTGCCACTGCGCACATACAGCAACAGCAGTGTATACCATATAATGGATGACCTGCAGCAACTCGCAAAGCCTCCTTTGACCAACCGGTGACCTCTAACACCAAGAAGGACAAGGGCAGCAGATAGATGGGAACACCACCACCTGCAAGTTCCCCTCCAAGCCACTCACCATCCTGACTTGGAAATATATTGCCATTCCTTCACTGTCGCTGGGTCAATATGTTGCAACTCTTTCTTTAACAGCACTATATTTATACCACATGGACTGCAGCGGTTCAAGAAGGCAGCTCACCACCACCTTCTCTGCAGCTAAGCTCATCCAGCTGCTGCTGCAGAGCAGGGCCTGTGAGGCCTAGGAGGCCTGAGAAGCCTGGGGGTGGGAGTAAGGAGAGAGCAGATGGGCTGCTCCTCCCCCATCTCCATCGACTTGGGGAGATGAGGACAGGGGTGGCGCCAATCTCGCTCGGTCTGAAGGAGGTGAGCCTTCACCACGTGATCTCCGTCTGGCACCAGGTATTTGACGGCCTGGTCCGGGAGGATTGCACTGAAGGGGGCTTCGGTGTGATTCATGAGGGGACTGCCTGCCACCTCTTTTGGTCAGCAGATGGCATGCGGTGGTGATGTTCCCATGTGTCTGCTGCCCTTGTCCTTCTAGATGGTAGTGGTCGTGGGTTTGGAAGGTGCTGCCTAAGGAGCCTTCGTGAATTCCTGCAGCGTATCTTGTAGATGGTACACACTGCTGCTACTGTGCGTCGGTGGTGGAGGGAGTGAATGTTTGTGGAAAGGGTGTCAATCAAGCAGGCTGCTTTGTCCTGGATGGTGTTGAGCTTCTTGAGTATTGTGGGAGCTGCACTCATCCAGGCAAATGGAGAGTATTCCATCACATTCCCGACTTTTGCCTTTTAGATGGTGGACAGGCTTTGGAGAGACAGAAGGTGAGTTACTTGCCACAGGATTCCTAGCCTCTGACCTGCTCTTGTAGCCACAGTATTTGTATGGCTAGTTCAGTTCAGTTTCTGGTCAATGGTAACTGCCAGGATGTTGGTAATGGGGGATTCAGCAATGGTAATGCCATTGAATGTCAAGGCGTGATGGTTGGATTCTCTCTTGTTGGAGATGGTCATTGCCTGGCACTTGTGTGGCGTGAATGTTATTTGCCACTTGACAGCCCAACTCTGGATATTGTCCAGGTCTTGCTGCATTTGGACATGGGCTGCTTCAGTATCTAAGGAGTCACGAATGGTGCTGAACATTGTGCAATCATCAGCGAACATCCCCACTTCTGACCTTATGGTGGAAGGAAGGTCATTGATGAAGCAGCTGAAGATGGTTGGGCCTAGCATACTACCCTGAGGAACTCCTGCAGTGATGTCCTGGAGCTGAAAGGACTGACCTCCAACAACCACAACCATCTTCCTTTGTGCTAGGTATGACTCCGACCAGCGGAGAGTTTTCCCCCTGATTCCCATTGACTCCAGTTTTGCTAGGGCTCCTTGATGCCACATTCAGTCAAATGCTGCCTTGATGTCAAGGGCAGTCACTCTCACCTCAGGAATTCAGCTCTTTTGTCCATGTTTGAACCAAGGTCAGGAGATGAATCACCCTGGAAGAACCCAAACTAGGCGTCAGTGAGCAGGTTATTGCTAAGCAAGTGCCGCTTGATGGCACTGTTGATGACCCCTTCACACCATATAATGATAAACAAGGAAATATGGCAGAGGCATTAAGGAGATACTTTGGACTGGATTTTCAAATGGCCCCAAACCCACGCTCCCCACTGCAACCCACCCCCCCCGCCCCCCCCACCACCACCCCCCAATAATCCTCATCTCGCTTTTGACATCAAACTTCAATAATAAATAAAGCTAAGACCTATCTGCAAACCCTCATGTGCCATCCCTTGAGCAAATGTAAAAGCCCAGTCCTG
Organism: Cetorhinus maximus; assembly: GCF_964194155.1. NCBI lineage: Eukaryota > Metazoa > Chordata > Chondrichthyes > Lamniformes > Cetorhinidae > Cetorhinus > Cetorhinus maximus. The sequence continues at coordinate 74,378,607 of NC_135891.1, read as the reverse complement.
TCTGTCACTTGTCCTTTCAAAGGGCCCTTGTTTCCATGTTCCTCTTCTCGGTCACTCTCGATGTTGCTAATTGGACATCAAACTTGCCCTGGGCCAATTATGCACCGTGCATTTAAAAATTGCATTGCATCACCAACATTGACACAGGATCAGGACCCACAAATGTTCTGGGCATTGGATTCCTGGGCCAGCCCCTCCCACCCATATATTACGGTCCCGCCGAACTTAATGGAGATTTAAATAGCTCCCCGCATCCACCTGGGGTGGGGGTGGGGGGGGGTATGGGGGGGTGGGGGGCGGGGGGGCAGTGGCGCTGATATGCTGCATCGGGGCCATAAAATCCTGGCCCTGATGTCAAATTGAAAATCCAGCCCTTTGTCTCTGTTTTCATGGTGGAAGACACAAAAACATTCCAGAAATAATGGGAGACCATAATGGGGAGCTTCAAGAAATCAGCGTAAGTAAAGAAATAGTACTGGAGAAGATAATGGGACTAACCCCCTGGACCTGACAAACCTACATCCTCGGGTTCGAAAGGATGTAGCTGCAGGGACAATCGATACGTTGGTTTTGATCTTTCAGAATTCCTTAGATTCTAGAAAAGTTTTCAAGGATTAGAAGGTGGCAAACATAACTCTCACTATTTAAGAAAGAAGGAAGAAAGGAAGTAGGAAACTATAGACCTGTTAACTTAACATCACTAGTAGGCAAAATGCTCGGATCTATTATTAGGTACATGGTAACACCTGGGAAATCAGAATATGATTAAGTGGAGTCTACATGGATTCATGAAAGGGAAATTGTGTTTGACAAACTGTTGGAGTTTTTAGATGTTGTGACTAGTAGGATAGATAAAGGGGAACCAGTCGATATGGTGTTTTTGGATTTTCAAAAAAAAGTTTGATAACGTGCCACACAAGAGATTATTACACAAAATTATGACTCATGGGATAGGTTAATGGAGAAAGCAGAGAGTAGACAGGGCATTATCAGGTTGAAGGGCTGGAGCTGCAAGATTACTTCAGCCTCAGCTATTTACAATCTATATTAATGACTTACACGAATGCGTTGATTGTAATGTGTCCAAGTTTTCTGATGACATAAAGTTAGGTGGGACAGTAAGCAGTGAGAACACAAATATGTATACGTATATAGACAAGGTGTGCAAGTGAGCAAAAGCATGCTAGATGGAATACAATGTAGTGACGGGTGAAGTTATTCATTGACTAGGAGTGGTGAGAGACTGGGGAATGCTTGCGTTCAGAGAGAATGCAAGCTCTCTTTGTACATGATTCGCCATTACATCACATAGCTGGTGCAGCAAGCAATTAGGAAGGCAAATGTTACGTTAGGTATTTTTAACAAAGGGATTGGAATATAAGAGTAAAGAAGCCTTACTACAATTATCTATAAACCATAAGACACAGGAGCAGAAATTAGGCCATTTGGCCCATTGAGTCTGCTCCGCCATTCAATCATGGCTGATAAGTTTCTCAACCCCATTCTCCCGCCTTCTCCCCATAACCTTTGATCCCCTTACCAATCAAGAACCTATCTATCTCGGTCTTAAATACACTCAATGACCTGGCTTCCACAGCCTTCTGTGGCAATGAATTCCATAGATTCACCACTCTCTGGCTAAAGAAGTTTCTCCTCATCTCTGTTCTAAAAAGTCTTCCCTTTATTCTGAGGCTGTGCCCTCGGGTCCTAGTCTCTCCTACTAATGGAAACATCTTCCCCAATTCCACTCTATCCAGGCCTTTCAGTATTCTGTAAGTTTCAATCAGATCCCCACTCATCCTTCTAAACTCCATCAAGTATAGACCCAGAGTCCTCAAACGTTCCTCATATGTTAAGCCTTTCATTCCTGGGATCATTATCGTGAACCTCCTCTGGACTATCTCCAGGGCCAGCACATCCTTCTTGAGATACGGGGCCCAAAATTGCTCACAATATTCTAAATGTGGTCTGACCAGAGCCTTATGAAGCCTATATAAATATATATATAAATCTAGGGTTTTGGTGGGGCCAGACCTGGGGTACTGTGTACAGTTTTAGTCTCCTTACCTAAGGAAGGATACACTTGCCCTAGAATGAGTGCAACAAAGGTTCGCTAGACAGGTTCCTGTGATAAGGGGGTTATTGTATGAGGAAAGATTGAATAGACTAGGCCTGTTATCCTAGCGTTGTGAAGAATGAGGTGATCTAATTGAAACATATAAAATTCTTAAGTGGCTTGACAGGGTGGATGCTGGGAAGATGTTTCCCCTGGTGAAGAATCCAAAACATGGGCCAGAATTTTACCTTTGCCCTGCAGGCATGAAGCAGGCCCGATGCTTCCCAACTGATGACGTTGGCAGGGTTTCCCGACATCATCGCGTTGCCTCACTACATTTCTGTCAGTGGGTATGCATGGAAATCGGCAGCACACCAGCCAAATTAAAGGTCCAGTTACGGCTATTAAATCCCCAATTGTCAGTGATTTTGAGTGACAGGCTCAGTGCCGAGGAAGGCTCCACCTCTCCAGGAACACTGTCACCTCTATCTGCGGCATGATCAGCCCAAAAATGCTTTCAGCTGTGGCCACCCAATGCCAGTGGCTCTGAAAGTGACAGCGGCCCTGAACTTTTATGCCTCAGGATCATTCCAGGAGTCAGCGGGAGAGCTCTGTGGAGTCTCTTAATCCGCCCACAGCTGCATCAAGTTGGTTGCAGATGCACTGTTCCGAAGGGTCAATACCTTCATTTAACTCAGCCAGACAGGGCGAGCCAGAGACTTGGCTGCATTTGCAGGATTTCCCAGAATTCAGGGAGCCATTGACTGCAGGCATGTGCCCATAAAGGTGCCAGCGGGGGAGCCGGGTGTCTTTGTCAATAGGAAGGTCTTCCACTCTCTAAATGTCCAGATTGTGTGTGATCACAAGAGCGAGAAGCTGTAAGTTTGTGCCAGGTATCCAGGGAGCTGCCATGATGCTTACATCCTGCGTCACTCCCAGGTGCCAAGGCTGCTCATTGCTCCAGATTGCATGGATGGCTGGCTCCTGGGGGACAAAGGCTATTCACTAAAAAAGTGGCTGATGACACCCAAGGACTGCAGCTGAGGAGAGCTATAACCGCAGTCATGCCTCCACATGGGGAATAATTGAGAGGACAACAGGCCAACTCAAAATGAGGTTTCGCTGCCTGGACCGCTCAGTGGGGTCACTGCAATATCCTCCAGAATGCATCTCTCTTATAGTAGCTGTCTGCTCTGCCCTGGCTCTTTCAAGCGAGGACCCTTTGGAGGATGAAGACAGTGATGCTGTTCCTGACAATGATTCCAGTGCTGTTTCTGAGGAGGAGCCTGAACAGCTCCAGCATGATAAGCAAGATCCCGAATTGAGGGTGCTTATGGGAAGCAGGGAGACCTTGATCCAGAGGACTTTTGTTAGACTCCAAAGCCAAGATCAAAATGATGGCAAGAACCTTACTGATCTGTGCTGATGAGGCCCTCCTGTCACCCTCCACTCATGTCCCTCCCTCTGAAATAAACTATACAACCCAGTCTATGTGTGACACACAACTCCCAGGCCTCTTCATTAACATTTGTATGAAGCACACTAAGGTCACTGGAGATGATCTCACATTTTACTAGTGAACTGTGAGATATACACCATTACACACGAGTCAATGAAAAATTATTCACCCGTGGGATCCTTTCTGTGATCATAGTGATTGAAATTTCTGCTTGCGAGTGCTACATCTTGGTGCTTCCCCCTCACTGGCAGCTGCAATGGAGGCAGGCTGCTGACTCGTATGCCCCTTTGGCCTTGATGAGCTTGGCAGCCGTCCTCTGGTGTAGGCCCAAACTGGACAGGCTGGGCACTCCTCAGTTGCCGTGGTCTCCTCAGATGTGATGATCACTGGCAGGGGGCTGGAGCGGCTGCTGCCATCAGGAGCACCCTAAGGGGGGCTTGCAGATGCGAGCTGCAGGTTGTCTGGTAACATGAGGTTTGTTTGAACCTCCCTGATCACCAGAGATGGACGGGACACCAGCAGAGTCACTAGGTTCCTCATCCACCTCTCACACTGGCAGTGACTTGCTGAGATCACTGCCAGTGTGTGGGCTTGCAGGTCTGAACGCAACCCCAGAACCCCCTGATTCTGGTCCTGGAGCTGCCTCTCCATGAGAGTCACCACTCTCTCTATGGAAGAAGCTGTGCATTCTGAGCTCTGGGCCAATGCAATGCTCATACTCCTCATGGACTTCTCCAATACAGAGACCATGGCATGCAGACCCTCAGGGATCTCTGCCAGATCTTCCTGAGCATCCTGCTGGACATCCAGCATTTGCTGCCTAATAGATGACTCTAGAGGCTCATCATCTACTTCGGGCTCTGCATCGTCCTGGTCTCTAGCAAACCCCTGACTGTCAGCACCCTGGGGACTCTCTGCCTCCACCAGCTCTTCAAGCGAGTGTGACGCGCCTTCCCCAGTGTACACTGGCATCTGCTCCGAAATGCACATGCCCACCGACTTGCCTGTATGTGCACTGGTGCTTGGTGTAGAGGAAGGATGTGACACGGGTGCATCTCACAGCAGGTCATCCTCTGATGTCAAGGGAGAGGCCTCGGGGTCGTTCTGTGGGCTAGAGGATGTTCCATTGAGGAAGGCGAAACATATGTAAGTCTTGATCAGCATTAAGAAGTCAGAGTGCATGCAGTCTGGCTGCATCTCAGAATGGACATCCGACTGGGCAAAGACTTCTGAATGGACGAGCAACGAGGATTAGTGGATTTCATATGTCAGTCTTACAACCACTGCCCTACATCTCTCATACCCTCCCCCAATCTCTTCCCTGTCCACTGGACGCTTACCTTCCTCTGGGACCCTTGACTCTCTGCGACCAGTGGACCTGGATCCACCTTTGCACACCTTTGCTTCTCCTCCACCTGACTTAATAGCAGCAGGTTAGGGAGACCTCCAGCCATTCGTCCTTGTTCTTCCAAATTGTGGCTCCTTTTCTCCTCCATAATTGCTTTCATGAGTCCCCCCTCTACATGCCAGAACATAGCAGCCTCTCCCGAAAGACGCAGGTTCATGTGCCCATCACCTAGTGGCACCTCACCCTTACATTCATGCCAGCCATCCTGTATAATCACATGTAGCCTTTAACAACACGGGAAGAGGTGCCAATTGAAGCTCGGCATTTTACACCCGTGAGCCCCAACAAGCTCTGTCACCCACAAACACATCTCTCCATGGTTCCATCTGGAGTCAATACTCACCCTGGCAGAATGCAGAAGGTCATTGAACCTCTTCCTGTACTGTATCCAGTTCCTTTGGACTACATCATGTCCACTGACCAGAGTTGCTGCCTCCGTCCATGCCTTCTTTGTTAAGTGTAGTGACCTCCTTTTGCCATCCTGTGGCAGCAATTTCTCCCGTTGGACCTGCCTCCAAAAGAACCCACAGGTACTCACCAGAAAAGCTGACTGGCTCCAGCCATTCCCATCCTGCCTGGCATGGGCTCTGTCTGCAGGAGACATCTTCCAGCCACAATAGACAGCACAATATCTCAAAAAACTAGTATGACCTTTGGAAACTCACAGAAGCTTCCTGAGGCAGTTCCACAACAATTGTCATCCTTCAGGGAGTTCCTTTGAACACCGCCCCTATCCTCATTCGTCCAGTGCCTGCCCTCTCCCCTCCCCGCTCCCCCCGCAGGAACGCTGAGCCTCTCCCAGCGCATGTTTCACGCTGGCTGGCAATTAATTGGCCTAGCCAGGCCAGCCAAAATTGCTGTTGGAATCGTGGGCGGGAGCGGATTTCACATCCGCTTCCAGCTCCGTCGATCACGCTGGCTCAACAAGCTAAAAATCCAAGCCATGGGGTCAGAGCCTCAGAATAAAGGTAAAAGCAAAATACTGCAGATGCTGGAAATCTGAAACAAAAACAGAAAATGCTGGGTAAACACAGCAGGTCTGGCAGTTTCTGTGGCAAGAGAAACAGAGTTAACGTTTTGAGTCCGTATGAACCTTCTCCAGCTCTTATGGACCGAAATGTTAACTCTGTTTCTCTCTCCACAGACGCTGTCAGACCTGCTAAGTTTTTGCAGCATTTTCTGTTTTTGTCTGAGAATAAGGGATTGTCTATTTAGTGTTAATGTTGGAATTGTGATGCTATAGAGTACACGCATTTAGTTGGTGATTCAAGAGCAGCTGCCCCAATTGGGGAAGTATTAGGGCTTCATTACAAGAGTAAATAAAGGTGTTCACACCGGGTGTTTGAGGGAATTGGAAGAGTCTCTGTGAGGAATCATTCCAGATTTGCACTAAGTGCAATAGCGGACATGAGAAACAATGTTTTACCTGTTGGCCGCAATGGTGGGTTTTCGCACAGTATCATCCACTTCTCACCTCATTAATTATGCAGCCACAGGAAACACGCTGTCGTGCTGGCGGGTGGCCTCTGAATCACCCACCACACCGTTACCTCACTGTTTCCTCACTCCAGGTGCCATATCTAAACTGCAGCTGCACACACAGTTCTCAATGTTTGCAGCCCAGGGCTGACCAGTCAAAGCCAAGAAAAGTTCAGTGACCCGTCACTGGAACACCTTTAGGAGGCCTGCCATGATGTCCTCCACCCCCGCTCTGGCAGCAGGAGGTCCATCAGTCTCACCACTCCAGCTTGGGAGGCATTAGCAGCGGTGGTCAGTGCCAACGCTGCACAGAAGAGGTCAGCCATCCAGTACAGAAAGAGGATGAATGATCTCATCTGTGCCGCCAGGGTATGGCAACTATCTCATCACTCTAAACTCAGACACAAGCCCATCACACATTCACTGGTATCTCACTCACTGCCAGCTCAAGGGATATCACCACCCATTCTCATACACACGACCTCACATGTCCATCTGGGCTCATCTCCTCTGGAGACTGCCTACTCAGCCCTCACCATCTTGAGGCCACTTGCACAGATTAACATGTGCGCCCACACACACCCTGGGATACCTCCCCACCTTCCCCAGTACAGTCCTCGTTCTGCAGCCTCTTCCTTTGCCTGAGGCCACTTATCTCCCTTCCCCAAGCAAGACCCAGTCCTGTAGCAATTGAAAAGCCATCCCTGCCTTACGGCTGGTCTGGTAGGTAGAAACCTGCCTGTGAGTTCCCTTAAAAGTGACGTGGTGCTGCCTGCGAAGCCTGGTGCTGATGACCATGAGTGCTGCCCGAAGCAAGGTAGGCAAACAAACCTCAAATTCCTGAGTGAAGTGCAGCTCGCCAGATGCACATTGCTTATGTACAGTTGCAAAACATGTTAGTGTGCAATCACAGCAACATGCCTGGATGATCCAGCAGGGGGGGATGATTCTGGAAAGCAGAGTTTATAATGGGATGCTAAAGTATTGAAATTATGTTCCTGACGTGTGGGAAATGCGGCCTGCCATTGACGGGTAGTGTGGACGATCGCAAACTGGTTTCACAGCGGCGCAAAACTGATTTTTGGCCTTCTCGCCATATTGTCCGCTCATGCCCGCCATCACACCCTTCGCCAATGGGGCTGGACGATTCCACCCATTCTTCCCTCATACGAATATTGGAATTAACATTTAGGACTGACATGAGGAAGAATTTCTTAACCCAAAGAGTAAGAATCTTTGAAATTCTCTATCCTGGAAATTGTCTACCCAATGGATGCTCCATTGTTGATGTTCTTCTAGATGGAAATCAACAAACTTTTGGGCCCTAAGGCAATTAAGGGATACGGGGAGAGTGTAGGAAAGCGGAGCTGAGATAGGACGATCAGCCATGATCTTGTTGAACAGTGGATAGTGTGGCCAATGGAGCTGAGGAATACAGACAGGGAGCTGTGCGCACGTGCTGTATGGCTGGGGAAGAAACTCAGCTCGAGAAGCCTCAGAGAAAGAAATTGGAAAAATATACTGGATAATCAAAAAAGAATATACTAAATTAGTCAGCAAATTGAGACTGTGATCAGTGGACAACATTTAGGTTGTACCACCGATAGAGATTTATGTGCTATTGAATTAGCGAGTACGGAAGCAACTCTCAATCCACATCAGGGTAAAGTTGGCCATGTATATGGTGCTGTAGATTAAATTAAATTAAGTTTTGAAGCACAAAAAAAGTTTGCGTATTCCCAGCATATTATAAGAACTAATCAAATATATGAATGAGAATTAATCGTAAAACAAATTTGACCTAATATTTGTTTGTTTGGTAATCAGGAGGAGGAAGAATGGACAGAGAGTTTCACTTCAGAATAAAAATACCAGACAGGCATCCGGTTCAAATTGGTATGGTGCAGGGGACAGACCACCTGAAGAAAGGACTGTCTGGTATAAAACTAGACAAATCGTCACCCTAATAGTGGAGCAGGCTCAAAGGGCCAACTGGTCTACCCCAGCTGCTATTTCTTAAGTTCTAAGTTCTGAAATTCCCTTCCTAAACCTCTCCACCTTTCTATCTCTGTTTTCTCCTTTAAGGTGGTTTCTACATTTCACAAGAGTGAATATACTTCAAAAGTTCTTCATTGGCCATATAAATGCAAGTCTTTCTTTCTTTCTCTCTTTCTTAAAACCTGTCTCTTTGACCAAGCTTTTGGTCACCTGTTCTGATATTCCTTTGTGAATATCTGTTTGATTTTGATTACAGCCCTGTACATAGAGGGCCATACATGTTTGATTATGATGTTAAATGTGCCATATAAGTGCATTTTGTTGTTGATGGTGTTAATATGTTGATAGGGTGAGATGAAATAAATTGGAAGGAGGATCTCTGTGATGCATCAATGCCAGTATAGACAAGTTGGGTTGAATGGCCCGTTTCTGCCCTGTATGTTACTCTATGGAACTGTTTGTTGAAACCTGCAGAAACATTGCTAGGAAATACAAATGAGTGCCAGAAGCTCATCTGAAATTGGGCCTCAACCTCATTTTAATAAAGAAGGGGAGGGGCAGAGCCGCTCGCTCGGGCTGGGGATAAGTCCTGGGATGGCAGTGTCTCCCTGCGGATAGAGGGAGGGAGGGAGAGAGGGGAGCTCACTCCAACTGTTTCTTCAGTAACCTCCAGTGATCCTTTTAGTTTTGGCTGCAGTGAAGCTGAAAAATCTGAAAGTCAGAAGCTTGCACAATGCCTGCTGCACCCTGTTTTGCAGAACCAGGGGTGGGGTCCAAATTTGCATGTTTAAATTGATCCAGCACTGATTTCAGGCCAGTACAAACCATGAGGACCAGTATGACAATAATGACCATTATGCCGATTGGAGCACGTGGCCAGAAATCGGTTTATATTGTGCCCAGTTTTACCCTAAAACACAGGCACAACAAATTTCTACCTCAGTGTGTCCAAATCACTCTTGCTGAATGTGGCCCACACCAATTGCCAGGATGTTTGATCATACCCACCATGGAAAGTGAATTTGATATCCTGGCATATACCTTTCACCTGTTTAACATAAAATGTGTCTGGTAAGTGACTGTAAGTGACCTTAACTCACCACCAGAATTACATGAAATTGACCAGTCTGTTTACATTGTATTTTGTGATTTCTTGTAGTTTGTAAAACAGCCTAGAGGACAGCCTGAGCTTTCCTGTCTAACGTCTCTATCGTAATATAGGCTGTAGCTTGTTCCACAAAACTCTATCTGTTATTCCGGCTAGTACAGAAGTTTAGTCTATTGTAGAACAGCTTCAAGTAAACCCCTCACCTCCTGATGGTTAACTCCATTACCCTGGTTCACTGTGAAACACTCCCTCTTGTGTAATCTGAACTACACAACAAAAGCTGTTGCTATGTTCAGTGTTTAGTGACAGCAGTGTGAGATGCCACAGGAAACCACAGCTGAATAGAGAGGAATTAGAAAACATTTGCCATAGTACTCAAAGCTTTAACAAGCTGGCCAATGTCATACTCCTCCTTAATCTGTATCCTTGTTTGCTTCCTCTAACTTGTCACTGACTTCTCTGTTCTGTGAAGTGGACTGGATTGGCTAAAGATGGCCACATCAGAGGTGTTAGAATCATATCTCTCATATCTGAAGTTTTCTTTTACAAATGGAAGGATTTGGCATGACCTGGATATCTAGATGCTAACCTGGGATTTTTTTAAAAGGTCACAAGTTCACCATGGAACGGTCAACAGGCAGGCCTCTTCAAAGAAATCACCTGACCTTTATGGTACTTGAGGAAGATCTGGTTGTTTGTGTTGAACTACAAGGCATTTTAGTTAATGGAAAGCTGGGAAACAAAAGGCAGCCATGTGGGAGAGTGGGAAGAAACTTAAGTTGTGATCCTGCTTGTTTTGAAGGCAGTCTTGTTGGAGAACAAGTTGAGGAAGGAAGACTACCTTGACTGGCTCCCTCTCTTTACCTTGCCTGAAATTGTGCGGCTATCAACCTGTAACCAGAGAACCCTCATCTGAATGTAACTAGTCTGCATTTGGAGCTGCAAAGCTGAGACCAGTGGTGAGAACTTCCAGGCATCCACTGGGACCAGCTTCACATGATGGAACTCCAGGTCGACAGCGTCGAGACCCTGCGGATTTTATCCTTTATTTTACAATGCCCATCCTCCAAAGTCCATCTCTGCAGAGAGACTCTATCTGTTTGTCCTTTGTTTGTGTGTGTATGCTGGGGAATTCTTTAGGAAGAGATGGATAGTTATACCTCCCGATTACAATTTTGTGTTAACCAGTACTTGCAACTTGTTAAAAGAAGTTTTGTTTTAAAATAAATTAATAATTCAGAGTTTTTGAAAGGAGCCTGGTCAGAGTCTCTTCTCTTCTGGGTACTAGAGGTTTAAGTACACAATTGGCCATTTCGGTGAGAAAAATGAAACACTTAAATTAATGGTACGGCCTGTGGAGTAGTGGGGCTTGATAATTCGCGCACTCCTCCCATCCCAGTTGTTATGGCACAGCCAATGGTAAATGCTGAGCTGCTCAAATCCCAGAGGGAAACTTGAAACAACTGCCACAAATGTTTTGCAATTTGTATAAATTTCGAGATGCAGGCCTTGAATTCAGTAGCAAGAAGACCACTGAGGCTTATAGGTTTGTTACAAAACTAAATTAAGCCTTTATTAGTAGAAGAAATGATTTTAAGCACACACACAGACCTACAGATTATTACTATAATAACTTCTAAATCCCCTAGTTAATCTAACTCCCAGTTATACTTTTGTTAAGGCAACAGTAAGGTACATAGATTTTAAAAGACTCAGGCAAAGTAACACACAATACCCTGAAACATTCGAATTCAACGTGAGTTTTCTTAACTTCAGTTCCTTGTAGACAGCAGCTTGGGGCTTAGATGCTGGAGGCTTTTCACACTTGTTAGATCTTAGAATACCTTCCCTTACACACAGCCTTCTCTCCTTTAACTATATTTTTCCCTTTGAATGCAAATTCCCATTGTTTCACTATGTCTTTTGACATTACCTCTCTAATAATAAAATTCTCTCATAGTATCAATCTTACCAGTAATCTTTGGGAAAAATAAACACACTAGCCGGTATTTTCCAGTCGGCGATTTGGGGGCGGGGCTCACTCGCTGACGGGAAAATGATGCGGGATGACGTTGAGAGGAACCCCTGATGTCATCCCGGTCCCTTTAAATTTTCAGGAAGGCGGGCAGACAGCAAAATTAGCTGTTCGCCCGCCGACCTGTCAATGGCCAATTAAGGCCATTGACAGGCTAGTTAAGATTGTTAAAGACCCTGCCTGTCCAGCCTTAAGGCTGGTGGGCAGGCCAGGAGCTCCAGCGGGTTCCTGATTATACATGAAACTTCATCCACTGGCGGGATGAGGTTTCATGTCCGTTTTTTAAAAGTTTCATAAAGTTTATGTGTTTCTTATTAACATGTCCCATTGTCACATGAGGGGGACATGTTAATAATTTTAATATTTTTCTATTTTTGGAGTTCTTTTACCTGTCAGTAATCTCCCTGAGACAGCACTTGGTCTCAGGGAGCAGTGTGCTCCTTGGTGCGCATGCGCAAGAGAGCGCACTTTGACAGGTGGGGAATCCCTCCCCTCCCGCACAGGAATTCCTGTTGGGCAGGCCACTGGGCAGGCGTTAATTGGCCCGCCCACTCAAAATGGCGGCTGGCCCGCCCACTCAAAATGGCGGCGGGCCCTGTTTCGGCGGCAGAGTTCGGCTGCCTGCCCACCGCCGAGCCGGTGGGGCCCGCCCGCCCACCAAGGGCAAAATTCTGCCCACTGTTTCTTAACTTCTCCTGGCTAGGTGAAACATTTCACCCCCTCCTTTGAAATCAAGCTAGTCTGGTTTATTTAAAAATGCAAATGTCCCCTTTGCACCCATGTTTACCTACTTAACATTTCAAACCTAGCTTATCTTCTGTTACATCAAAGCCTTCAGACCAGCTGCCTTTAATTCAATTAAGTCACACCCACACACACACATGCACATACCTATCTATCCCTACTATCACTCTACTTTACAATAAATTCCAATAACATTATGAAAATTATTATATCTTCCTGGCACAGTTATATCAGAGGTGTGGAGAAAATTTGAATGCAAACTTCAACAAAGCCTATAAAAGAACAGGAATTAGCAGTGAGAGTGCGAGTCTCCAGGCACACCTGTCCTGCAGGGAGATCCACCTTCACTCTCTTATACTGCACCTCCTAGTGTAAAGTGCCCAGTGTGGAGGGACTTGGCACCTCCTAGCCCTGTAATTCTGGCTCTTGAAGCCTAGGCAGCTCAACCCTCGATGGCTCAACCTTTTACGTTGTCTTAAAAGGAAAGGTTGGGCAGGTTGGACCTACACTTATTAGAGTTTAGAAGAATGAGAAGTGATCTTATTGAAACATATAAGATTCTGAGAGGGCTTGACAGGGTAGATGCTGAGGAGATGTTTCCTCTTTTGAGGAAATCTAGACTTAATTGAATTAAAGGCAGCTGGCCTGAAGGCTTTGATGTAACAGAGGATAAGCTAGGTTTGAAATGTTAAGCAGGTAAACATGGGTGCAAAGGAAACATTTGCATTTTTAAATAAACCAGAACTAGCTTGATTTAGGGGCACAGTTTCAAAATAAGGCATCTGCCATTTAAGATTAAGTTGAGGAGGACTTTATTCTCTCAAAGGGTCTGAATCTTAGGAATTCCCTTGCCCAGAGAGCAGTGGAGGCTGGGTCATTAAATATATTCAAGGTTGAGTTAGGCAGATTTTTGACTTACAAGGGAGTCAAGGATTATGGGGAGCAGACAGAAGAGTTAAAGCCATGGTCAGATCAGCCATGATCTTATTGAATTGTGGAGCAGGCATGAGGGGCTGAATGGTCTCCTCCTGTTCCTGTTTCTTATGATCATCTGATTTTACGTGCTTATTTGTCAGTTGGTCCTCTTTGAATTTCATGGCTCAGGGGATTTAGAAGAGACTGTTTTTTGTACTGTTGCTTCAGAACACTGCAGTCTATTAAAATTACTGGAACATTGGATCAGTTATTACCTGCTGGCTCACAAGGGGTTATGCACAACACTTATGCAGCTGACGGAGAGGGACATCTGCTTTAATATGTGATGTCCTCTTCTGTTGTGTGTTGAGAATGGAGAGCACAGGTTTACAATTCTGCTGAGGCTCTTGATGGAGGCTCAACCAATCCAGTTAGTGGCTGCTACCATCCAAGAGTCTCTTGTGTGTAAGTCTAATTGTTTCAAAGGTTTGGAATGATGTTTCATTGTTGTATTTATTATGAATTAGTTTACATCAAATTTGTGCTGTATCTTTCCCTAGGTCAGTTTTACACAACCTCAGACATAGAACTGACGATTCAATAAACTGTCCGGTGCAACTGATCTACCGGATAATAACAATGGATGGCTTGCTATGTGAAGTGGTGCCTGCCTGGGTAGAAGGGAGCACTGGGAGTCACAATGTTTAGTTACAGGCTTGATACTGTGATCTCCATCCACATTTTCATATTACTTGACACAATTCTCCATGCATTGAAAGGAATCCATCTCCCTATTATAATTATCATACTCACGCTCCCCAGCAGAACATGACACCTGCCCAATCTTTCCAGGGAATGGAAGAGTCAATATTTCCACCATTGTTTAAAAATGACAGGCTTTCTCAGCACAGTTTGACAATCAGAGATCTCCTGCTAATGCGAAACAGAAAAGGTTTATTTCTGGAATGGGCGTTTTCTGGGATAGACCCTGAGCTTCAGTGAATTAAATCATCCAATGCTGATTACGATAATCCCTTTGCTCGCAGACAAACATCCCAGGAAGCAAAACCAAGGGGACACGTCTGTTGTTGGGAGGAATTGTCCAGGACAAGTTGTTGACGATGTTCTGAGGGTACTCTGCTGGATACTGTTTAACCTGTGGCTGTCTGCTGCTCTCTTCTCGTTCACTTCTACTTCACAATTCAGGCATCAGGATAGATTGGGGCTCTTTCCTCTAGAGAAGGGAAGACTGAGGATAACAAATAGAGGGTTTTGAAATGATGAAAAGGTTCAGTAGTGTGCGATGTGGAGAAACTGGTTCCAGTTGTGGGTGAATCCAAAACAAGGGCTCACTAATAGATTAAAGAAAAATGTGCAGACATTTAAATTTTTACGGGGAAGAACTTGCTGTCACCTGAAGTGCACTGTTGGAGGTCAGTACTGAGGGAGTGCTGCACTATCGGAGGTCAGAACTGAGAGAGTGCTGCACTGTTGGAGGTCAGTACTGAGAGAGTGCTGCACTGTCAGGGGTCAGTACTGAGGGAGTGCTGCACTGTCGGAGGGCCAGTACTGAGAGCGCTGCACTGTCGGAGGTCAGTACTGAGGAAGTGCTGCACTGTCGGAGGGCCAGTGCTGAGAGAGTGCTGCACTGTTGGAGGGTCAGTACTGAGGGAATGCTGCACAGTTGGAGCGTCAGGACTGAGGCAGTGCTCCACTGTCAGAGGGTCAGGACTGAGGGAGCGCTGGACTGTCAGAGGGTCAGTACTGAGGGAGTACTGCACTGTCGGAGGGTCAGGGCTGAGGGAATGCTGCACTTTGGAGGTCAGTACTGAGGGAGTGCTGCACTGATGGATGGTCAGTACCGAGGGAGCGCTGCACTGTCGGAGGCTCAGGACTGAGGGAGTGCTGCGCTGTCAGAGTGTCAGTACTGAGGGGTTGCTGCACTGTTGGAGGGCCAGTACTGAGGGAGTGCTGCACTGTCAGAGGGCCAGTACTGAGGGAGTACTGTACTGTCGGAGGGTCAGAGCGGAGGGAATGCTGCACTGTCGGAGGGTCAGTACTGAGGGAGTGCTGCACGGTTGGAAGATCAGAACTGAGGGAGTGCTGCACTGCCGGAGGGTCAGTACTGAGGGAGCGCTGCACTGTTGGAGGGTCAGTACTGAGGGAGTGCTGCACAGTTGGAAGGTCAGTACTGAGGGAGTGCTGTACTGTCAGAGGGTCAGTACTGAGGGAGTGCTGCACTGTCAGAGGGTCAGTACTGAGGGAGTACTGCACTGTCGGAGAGTCAGGGCTGAGGGAATGCTGCAATGTTGGAGGGTCAACATTGAGGGAGTGCACTGTCGGAGGGTCAGTACTGAGGGAGTGCTGCACTATCACAGGTCAGTTCTGAGGGAGCGCTGCACTGTCGGAACGTGAGGACTGAGGGAGTGCTGCACTGTCAGAGGGCCAATACTGAGGGAGTACCGTACTGTCGGAGGGTCAGTGCTGAGAGAATGCTGCACTGTTGGATGGTCAGTACCGAGGGAGCACTGCACTGTTGGAGGGTCAGTACTGAAGGAGAACTGCTCTGTCGGAGGGTCAGGACTGAGGGAGTGCTGCACGGTTGGAATTTCAGTACTGAGGGTGTGCTGCACTGATGGGTGGTCAGTACCGAGGGAGTGCTGCACTGTCGAAGGGTCAGTGCCAAGGGAATACTGCACTGTCGGAGGGTCAGTACTGACGGAGTGTTGCATTGTGGGTGGGTAAGTTCTGAGGGCGTGCTGCTTCTTTGGAGGATCAGGGCTGAGGGATTGCTGCGCTACCTGAGGGTCAGGACTGAGAAAGCGCTGGACTGTCAGAGGGTCAGTACTGAGGGAGTGCTGCACTGTCAGAGGGTCAATACTGAGGGAGCACTGCACTGTCGGAAGGTCAGTACTGAAGGAGAACTGCACTGGCGGAGGGTCAGGACTGAGGGAATGCTGCACAGTTGGAAGGTCAGTACTGAGGGATTGCTGCGCTGTCGGAGGGTCAGGACTGAGGGAGTGCTGCACTGTCGGAGGGTCAGGACTGAAGGAATGCTGCACAGTTGGAAAGTCGGTACTGAGGGGTTGCTGCATTGTCAGAGGGTCGGTACTGATGGAGTGTTGCATTGTGGATGGGTAAGTACTGAGGGAGTGCTGCACTGTAGGAGGGTCAGTGCTGAGGGAGTGTTGTACTGTTGCTGGGTCAGTACCGAGGGAGTGCTGCACTGTCGGAGGGTCAGTACTGAGGGAGTGCTGCACTGTCGGAGGGTCAGTACTCAGGGAGTACTGCACTGTCGGAGAGTCAGTACGGAGGGAGTGCAGCACTGATGGGTGAACAGTACTGAGGAAGTGCTGCACTGTTGGAGGGTCAGTGCTAGGGAGCGCTGCATTGTCAGAGGGTCAGCAATGAGGGAGCACTGCTCTGTTGGAGGGTCAGGACTGAGGGAATGCTGCACAGTTGGAGGGTCAGTACTGAGGGAGTGCTGCACAGTTGGAGGGTCAGTACCGAGGGAGTGCTGCACTGTTGAAGGGTCAGTACTCAGGGAGTGTTGCACTGTCGGAGGGTCCGTAGTGAAGGAGAGCTGCACTGTCGGAAGTCAGTATCGAGGGATTGCTGCACTGTCAACGGGTCAGTACTGAGGGAGTGCTACACTGTCAGAGGGTCAGTGCTGAGGGAGTGCTGCACTGTCGGAGGGTCAGGTCTGAGGGAGTGCTGCAGTGTCGGAGACTCAGTACGGAGGGAGCGCTGCACTGATGGACTATCAGTACGGAGGGAGTGCTGCACTGATGGATGAACAGTACTCAGGAAGTGCTGCACTGTCGGAGGGTCAGTAATGAGGTAGCACTGCTCTGTCGGAGGGTCAATGCTGAGGGAATGCTGGACTGTTGGAGGGTCAGTACTGGGGGAGTGATGCACTGGAGGAGAATCAGTACTGATGGAGTGCTGCACTGTCGGATCTGGTGAAACTATTTAAAGAGTAGGGCATTTTTCACTCAGTTGTGCGTATTTTCCCCTCACGTTGCCATCAGTAAAAGAGACGATGTGATGTGTGAGAGTGGGAGCTGTACTTGGAGAATGAAGCAGTTTCTGTGAAGCGCTGTACGTTGCCCTCATTGTGAAGGTAAAAAGTTTTCCCGAGGCGGTGTTTTGGAAAGAGTTAAGCAGTGAAGGGTCAAGAATGATGAGCAGAGCCTTTGTTGTGCTTCTTAAAACCTTCAAAAAGCCTAATATAACCTTCCTTAGATCTCTTCCCTTCACATGATATCCTGTCCCTGGCCCTCCCTCTCTCCAGGGCTGGGTGTGGTCCAGAGTCACACTCACGTACTCTGCGCTGCAGAGTCAATTCAGAGCGTCCTGAGAGTTTGAGCGTATACTGCCCGCAGGTACAGCTCTGTTCGACAGAAGCCGCAGCAACCTGCTCACCTGAGCCAGGTAAGGTTTGTGAAGTTGTGCCGGGGATTCGAGTTCAGGCAGGGAGTGCAGCAACTGGAGAAAGGTGGGATATTCGCATTGTCTCAGTCACTTACTGCTCTTGTTTGTTTCTTGCGACTCTGTCCCAGCCCTGTCGGATTTACATTGGTAAATGTTAGAAGGGTTAGGCAGGAAAACATTAAACACACACTGAACGTTTGTGTGGAATCCAGAACCATGTGATAGCTCATTTAGAGCAGTGGGGGTGACTTGAAACTCTTTATGTTTCTCTCCTCCAGCAAACACCTCCGTCCAACTTTTCAGGAGAATCGGTCTGGCATTTGCCTGTAGTTGTCAGTAATTGGGATTGAAAAAATTAAAGCTCATCTTACAGTCAGTAGAAGAACTGGATAGTCTTCCCTGGCTGTTTTGGATGTGAGCTGTCTGTGAAGTGCAGGAGCTGTGTTGTATAATATAAGTAACTGGGAATGTTTAATATAATCATTGATGTGAGTGGGGGTATAAAGGGGGGTCTCTTCCCTTGAGTAGGGGGAGCCTGGATCAAGCTGGCTGTTAAACATTCTCCAATCTACAGGAGATGGTCTGTTCAGTTCAGCATGGCTGGTCCCTTCTGTAAATGGAACTCCAACTCCCTATAATCAAAAAGCAAAATACTGCAGATGCTGGAGATCTGAAATAAAAACAGAGTTCTGAAGAAGTCCTGTTGGACTCAAAATGTTAACTCTGTTTCTCTCTCCACAGATGCTGCCAGGCCAGCTGAGTTTTTCCAGAACTTTCTGTTTTTATCTCAAATTCCCTACGTTTGGAGTACAGCTTTAATGCCCAGTATCTAGAGAAACCATAGCCACAGATGGGTAATTTACATCCCCAGCATGTACAGGACTGTGCACCCTCCTGCCTTTTTGAAAGGTGGACTGATGTACACTCTAGTGAAGAGAGGTCAGGAGTAAAACAGCACATTGGTTTGTGTGACAGAACACATGAATGAAGTGGATAGTTTTCACTGAGATGAACACCCACGAACCAGGAAGAACAAAATATGCATCCCTACTAACAGTCTGGTTGGTGACCTGCTTACACACCAGCTATCCCTGAACTCACTGGCATTCAGCTCCTATCTTACAGCTGAACATGTTCGCACCTCAGCATGGAGTGTCTCAACTGCCCTGACTAAAGAGTGAGATCTCTCTGCGCATCTGTTTACTGAGCTGCATTGGTTCCTAGTCTGGCAATAGCTTAGTTTAAAAATTCTCATCCCTGTTTTCAAATCCCTTTTAGGCCTCACTCCTCCCTGTCCTTCTCCTGTTCCACAACTCCGAGAACTCTGAACTCCTCCAATTATGACCCCTTTACCATCCCTCCTTTCTTCGCGGTACTGTTAGCCATGCTTTCAGCTTTTTAATTTTTTTTATCCTTTCACGGGATTTGGCTCTCACTGGCTGGGCCAGCATTTATTGCCCATCCCTGGGATTGAGATGTTTGACCTCCAACAACCACAACCATCTTCCTTTGTGCTAGGTATGACTCCAACCAGCAGAGAATTTTCCCCCTGATTCCCATTGACTCCAGTTTTGCTAGGGCTTCTTGATGCCACACTCGGTCAAATGCTGCCTTTATGTCAAGGGCAGTCACTCTCACCTCACCCCTGGAGTTCAGCTCATTTGTCCAAGTTTGAACCAAGGCTGTAATGAGGTCAGGAGCTGAATGGCCCTGGCAGAACCCAAACTGGGCATCAGTGAGCAGGTTATTGCTAAGCAAGTGCTGCTTGATAGCACTGTTGATGACCCCTTCCATTACTTTACTGATGATGGAGAGTAGACTGCTGGGGCGGTAATTGGCTGGGTTGGATTTCTCCTGCTTTTTGTGTACAGGACATACCTGGGCAATTTTCTGCATAGCTGGGTAGATGCTAGTGTTGTTTGTAGCTGTACTGGAACAGCTTGGCTAGGGTGCACGGCAAGTTCTTGAGCACAAGTCTTGCTGGAATGTTGTCAGGGCCCATAGCCTTTGCAGTATCCAGTGCCTTCAGCCGTTTCTTGATATCACATGGAGTGAATCGAATTGTCTGAAGACTGGCACCTGTGATGCTGGGGATCTCCAGAGGAGGCCAAGATGGATCATCCACTCAGCACTTCTGGTGGAAGATGACTGCAGTTGGTTGAAGATGATTCCTGGGTCCTCAGCTCCAGAATGACCTCTCTGTAAACCTTTCCGTCTCTCTCCTCCCTTATGATGCTTCTTAAAACCTACCAATTTGAGCAAACCTTTGGTCATCAATCCAAATATTTCCATATGTGGCTTGGTATGCAATTTGATACCACATCTGTGAGGTGCCTTGATATGCATTACCATGCTAAAAGTGCTACATAAATGCAAGGTGTTTTTGATTGTTCTAGCCTACCTGAGATTGTCTGTCCTCATAGACTTTGCTGTTACAGATCATCCATGTTGATTCCTCAGCCATGAGTCTCACTCCCTGCCTCTACACAGGGAGATCTATCACGACTTTCTTCATGAGCTAAAAACTGACCTCTGCTCCCCCCACAAGCACAATGTTAGTAATCAAAGTTTGCATCCTGTAATTGTGCCCCTTTAATCTGAATCCACACCTAATACCTACATCATCTAACTTAGCTTCTTGCCAGGAACATTAAATGAAAGCCTTCATAGTGTCAGCCAGTGCACTGCCATTGGAGTTGCTCAACAGTTTCCTGCAGATCACACAATGATTCTGCACAGAAGGAAGCTGAGATATGCAATTGATTCCACTAGGCGGGTGGTTTAGAAGGTACCCCTCAGCTCCCCAACACAGCAAACAAGCTCGCATCGTTGTTTTTTGGCTTCTTCCACACCGCCCCTTACCTCCATCTGCGTTTTCTACCCCCACCCCTGTCTGTGGCTCCCTTTCCCCCATCCGCAATTCTCAGTCCCCCCCTCCCCACCGGGTCTGCTCCGCTTATCTCTCATCTCCCCCATCCCGGTCTGCAGCTCTCTCCCTTCCACACTCACCTCCCGGATTCTCTCTTTCCCACCCCCACCCAGCTTTTATTTCTCTCTCTCTCCCTCGCTTCTCTTTCTCTCTTCCCTCCCGCTCGCTCGCTCTTTCTCCCTTCACCCTCACCTTGCTTGTTCTCTCTACCTACGCCCACTTCCCCGCTCACTCTCTCCCTCTCTGCCCCTCTCTCCCTCTCTGCCCCTCTCTCCCTCTCTGCCCCTCTCTCCCTCTCTGCCCCTCTCTCCCTCTCTGCCCCTCTCTCCCTCTCTGCCCCTCTCTCCCTCTCTGCCCCTCTCTCCCTCTCTGCCCCTCTCTCCCTCTCTGCCCCTCTCTCCCTCTCTGCCCCTCTCTCCCTCTCTGCCCCTCTCTCCCTCTCTGCCCCTCTCTCCCTCTCTGCCCCTCTCTCCCTCTCTGCCCCTCTCTCCCTCTCTGCCCCTCTCTCCCTCTCTGCCCCTCTCTCCCTCTCTGCCCCTCTCTCCCTCTCTGCCCCTCTCTCCCTCTCTGCCCCTCTCTCCCTCTCTGCCCCTCTCTCCCTCTCTGCCCCTCTCTCCCTCTCTGCCCCTCTCTCCCTCTCTGCCCCTCTCTCCCTCTCTGCCCCTCTCTCCCTCTCTGCCCCTCTCTCCCTCTCTGCCCCTCTCTCCCTCTCTGCCCCCCTCTCTCCCTCTCTCCCCTCTTCTGCCCCTCTCTCCCTCTCTGCCCCTCTCTCCCTCTCTGCCCCTCTCTCCCTCTCTGCCCCTCTCTCCCTCTCTGCCCCTCTCTCCCTCTCTGCCCCTCTCTCCCTCTCTGCCCCTCTCTCCCTCTCTGCCCCTCTCTCCCTCTCTGCCCCTCTCTCCCTCTCTGCCCCTCTCTCCCTCTCTGCCCCTCTCTCCCTCTCTGCCCTCTCTCCCTCTCTGCCCCTCTCTCCCTCTCTGCCCCTCTCTCCCTCTCTGCCCCTCTCTCCCTCTCTGCCCCTCTCTCCCTCTCTGCCCCTCTCTCCCTCTCTGCCCCTCTCTCCCTCTCTGCCCCTCTCTCCCTCTCTGCCCCTCTCTCCCTCTCTGCCCCTCTCTCCCTCTCTGCCCCTCTCTCCCTCTCTGCCCCTCTCTCCCTCTCTGCCCCTCTCTCCCTCTCTGCCCCTCTCTCCCTCTCTGCCCCTCTCTCCCTCTCTGCCCCTCTCTCCCTCTCTGCCCCTCTCTCCCTCTCTGCCCCTCTCTCCCTCTCTGCCCCTCTCTCCCTCTCTGCCCCTCTCTCCCTCTCTGCCCCTCTCTCCCTCTCTGCCCCTCTCTCCCTCTCTGCCCCTCTCTCCCTCTCTGCCCCTCTCTCCCTCTCTGCCCCTCTCTCCCTCTCTGCCCCTCTCTCCCTCTCTGCCCCTCTCTCCCTCTCTGCCCCTCTCTCCCTCTCTGCCCCTCTCTCCCTCTCTGCCCCTCTCTCCCTCTCTGCCCCTCTCTCCCTCTCTGCCCCTCTCTCCCTCTCTGCCCCTCTCTCCCTCTCTGCCCCTCTCTCCCTCTCTGCCCCTCTCTCCCTCTCTGCCCCTCTCTCCCTCTCTGCCCCTCTCTCCCTCTCTGCCCCTCTCTCCCTCTCTGCCCCTCTCTCCCTCTCTGCCCCTCTCTCCCTCTCTGCCCCTCTCTCCCTCTCTGCCCCTCTCTCCCTCTCTGCCCCTCTCTCCCTCTCTGCCCCTCTCTCCCTCTCTGCCCCTCTCTCCCTCTCTGCCCCTCTCTCCCTCTCTGCCCCTCTCTCCCTCTCTGCCCCTCTCTCCCTCTCTGCCCCTCTCTCCCTCTCTGCCCCTCTCTCCCTCTCTGCCCCTCTCTCCCTCTCTGCCCCTCTCTCCCTCTCTGCCCCTCTCTCCCTCTCTGCCCCTCTCTCCCTCTCTGCCCCTCTCTCCCTCTCTGCCCTCTTCCCTCTCTGCCCTTCTCTCCCTCTCTGCCCCTCTCTCCCTCTCTGCCCCTCTCTCCCTCTCTGCCCCTGCCTCTCTGCCCTGCCCCTGCCTCTCTGCCCCTGCCCCTGCCTCTCTGCCCCTGCCCCTGCCTCTCTGCCCCTGCCCCTGCCTCTCTGCCCCTGCCCCTGCCTCTCTGCCCCTGCCCCTGCCTCTCTGCCCCTGCCTCTCTGCCCTGCCTCTCTGCCCCTGCCCCTGCCTCTCTGCCCTGCCCCTGCCTCTCTGCCCCTGCCCCTGCCTCTCTGCCCCTGCCCCTGCCTCTCTGCCCCTGCCCCTGCCTCTCTGCCCCTGCCCCTGCCTCTCTGCCCCTGCCCCTGCCTCTCTGCCCCTGCCCCTGCCTCTCTGCCCCTGCCCCTGCCTCTCTGCCCCTGCCCCTGCCTCTCTGCCCCTCCTGCCTCTCTGCCCCTGCCTCTCTGCCCCTGCCCCTGCCTCTCTGCCCCTGCCCCTGCCTCTCTGCCCCTGCCCCTGCCTCTCTGCCCCTGCCCCTGCCTCTCTGCCCCTGCCCCTGCCTCTCTGCCCCTGCCCCTGCCTCTCTGCCCCTGCCCCTGCCTTCTCCCCTGCCCCTGCCTCTCTGCCCCTGCCTCTCTGCCCTCCTGCCCCTGCCTCTCTGCCCCTGCCCCTGCCTCTCTGCCCCTGCCCCTGCCTCTCTGCCCCTGCCCCTGCCTCTCTGCCCCTGCCCCTGCCTCTCTGCCCCTGCCCCTGCCTCTCTGCCCTGCCCCTGCCTCTCTGCCCCTGCCCCTGCCTCTCTGCCCCTGCCCCTGCCTCTCTGCCCCTGCCCCTGCCTCCCTGCCCCTGCCCCTGCCTCTCTGCCCCTGCCCCTGCCTCTCTGCCCCTGCCCCTGCCTCTCTGCCCCTGCCCCTGCCTCTCTGCCCCCTGCCCCTGCCTCTCTGCCCCTGCCCCTGCCTCTCTGCCCCTGCCCCTGCCTCTCTGCCCCCTGCCCCTGCCTCTCTGCCCCTGCCCCTGCCTCTCTGCCCCTGCCCCTGCCTCTCTGCCCCTGCCCCTGCCTCTCTGCCCCTGCCCCTGCCTCTCTGCCCTGCCCCTGCCTCTCTGCCCCTGCCTCTCTGCCCCTGCCTCTCTGCCCCTGCCTCTGCCCCTGCCTCTGCCCCTGCCTCTGCCCCTGCCTCTGCCCCTGCCTCTGCCCCTGCCTCTGCCCCTCTGCCTCTGCCCTTGCCTCTCTGCCCCTCTGCCTCTGCCCTTGCCTCTCTGCCCCTCTGCCTCCGCCCCCCTGCCTCCGCCCCCCTGCCTCCGCCCCCCTGCCTCCGCCCCCCTGCCTCCGCCCCCCTGCCTCCGCCCCCCTGCCTCCGCCCCCCTGCCTCCGCCCCCCTGCCTCCGCCCCCCTGCCTCCGCCCCCCTGCCTCCGCCCCCCTGCCTCCGCCCCCCTGCCTCCGCCCCCCTGCCTCCGCCCCCTGCCTCCGCCCCCCTGCCTCCGCCCCCCTGCCTCCGCCCCTCCTGCCTCCGCCCCTCCTGCCTCCGCCCCTCCTGCCTCCGCCCCCCTTGCCTCCGCCCCTGCCTCCGCCCCTGCCTCCGCCCCCTGCCTCCGCCCCCTGCCTCCGCCCCCTGCCCCCGCCCCCCCCGCCCCCCCGCCCCCCCCCCGCCCCCCCGCCCCTCCGCCCCTCCGCCCCTGCCTCTCTGCCCCTCCGCCCCTCTGCCTCTGCCTCTCCGCCCCTGCCTCTGCCTCTGCCTCTCCGCCCCTGCCACTGCCTCTGCCTCTCCGCCCCTCCGCCCCTCCGCCCCTCCGCCCCTCCGCCCTCCGCCTCTCCGCCCTGCCTCTCCGCCCCTGCCTCTCCGCCCCTGCCTCTCCGCCCCTGCCTCTCCGCCCCTGCCTCTCCGCCCCTGCCTCTCCGCCCCTGCCTCTCCGCCCCTGCCTCTCCGCCCCTGCCTCTCCGCCCCTGCCTCTCCGCCCCTGCCTCTCCGCCCCTGCCTCTCCGCCCCTGCCTCTCCGCCCCTGCCTCTCCGCCCCTGCCTCTCCGCCCCTGCCTCTCCGCCCCTGCCTCTCCGCCCCTGCCTCTCCGCCCCTGCCTCTCCGCCCCTGCCTCTCCGCCCCTGCCTCTCCGCCCCTGCCTCTCCGCCCCTGCCTCTCCGCCCCTGCCTCTCCGCCCCTGCCTCTCCGCCCCTGCCTCTCCGCCCCTGCCTCTCCGCCCCTGCCTCTCCGCCCCTGCCTCTCCGCCCCTGCCTCTCCGCCCCTGCCTCTCCGCCCCTGCCTCTCCGCCCCTGCCTCTCCGCCCCTGCCTCTCCGCCCCTGCCTCTCCGCCCCTGCCTCTCCGCCCCTGCCTCTCCGCCCCTGCCTCTCCGCCCCTGCCTCTCCGCCCCTGCCTCTCCGCCCCTGCCTCTCCGCCCTGCCTCTCCGCCCCTGCCTCTCCGCCCCTGCCTCTCCGCCCCTGCCTCTCCGCCCCTGCCTCTCCGCCCCTGCCTCTCGCCCCTGCCTCTCCGCCCCTGCCTCTCCGCCCCTGCCTCTCCGCCCCTGCCTCTCCGCCCCTGCCTCTCCGCCCCTGCCTCTCCGCCCCTGCCTCTCCGCCCCTGCCTCTCCGCCCCTGCCTCTCCGCCCCTGCCTCTCCGCCCCTGCCTCTCCGCCCCTGCCTCTCCGCCCCTGCCTCTCCGCCCCTGCCTCTCCGCCCCTGCCTCTCCGCCCCTGCCTCTCCGCCCCTGCCTCTCCGCCCCTGCCTCTCCGCCCCTGCCTCTCCGCCCCTGCCTCTCCGCCCCTGCCTCTCCGCCCCTGCCTCTCCGCCCCTGCCTCTCCGCCCCTGCCTCTCCGCCCCTGCCTCTCCGCCCCTGCCTCTCCGCCCCTGCCTCTCCGCCCCTGCCTCTCCGCCCCTGCCCTCTCCGCCCCTGCCTCTCCGCCCCTGCCTCTCCGCCCCTGCCTCTCCGCCCCTGCCTCTCCGCCCCTGCCTCTCCGCCCCTGCCTCTCCGCCCCTGCCTCTCCGCCCCTGCCTCTCCGCCCCTGCCTCTCCGCCCCTGCCTCTCCGCCCCTGCCTCTCCGCCCCTGCCTCTCCGCCCCTGCCTCTCCGCCCCTGCCTCTCCGCCCCTGCCTCTCCGCCCCTGCCTCTCCGCCCCTGCCTCTCCGCCCCTGCCTCTCCGCCCCTGCCTCTCCGCCCCTGCCTCTCCGCCCCTGCCTCTCCGCCCCTGCCTCTCCGCCCCTGCCTCTCCGCCCCTGCCTCTCCGCCCCTGCCTCTCCGCCCCTGCCTCTCCGCCCCTGCCTCTCCGCCCCTGCCTCTCCGCCCCTGCCTCTCCGCCCCTGCCTCTCCGCCCCTGCCTCTCCGCCCCTGCCTCTCCGCCCCTGCCTCTCCGCCCCTGCCTCTCCGCCCCTGCCTCTCCGCCCCTGCCTCTCCGCCCCTGCCTCTCCGCCCCTGCCTCTCCGCCCCTGCCTCTCCGCCCCTGCCTCTCCGCCCCTGCCTCTCCGCCCCTGCCTCTCCGCCCCTGCCTCTCCGCCCCTGCCTCTCCGCCCCTGCCTCTCCGCCCCTGCCTCTCCGCCCCTGCCTCTCCGCCCCTGCCTCTCCGCCCCTGCCTCTCCGCCCCTGCCTCTCCGCCCCTGCCTCTCCGCCCCTGCCTCTCCGCCCCTGCCTCTCCGCCCCTGCCTCTCCGCCCCTGCCTCTCCGCCCCTGCCTCTCCGCCCCTGCCTCTCCGCCCCTGCCTCTCCGCCCCTGCCTCTCCGCCCCTGCCTCTCCGCCCCTGCCTCTCCGCCCCTGCCTCTCCGCCCCTGCCTCTCCGCCCCTGCCTCTCCGCCCCTGCCTCTCCGCCCCTGCCTCTCCGCCCCTGCCTCTCCGCCCCTGCCTCTCCGCCCCTGCCTCTCCGCCCCTGCCTCTCCGCCCCTGCCTCTCCGCCCCTGCCTCTCCGCCCCTGCCTCTCCGCCCCTGCCTCTCCGCCCCTGCCTCTCCGCCCCTGCCTCTGCCTCTGCCTCTCCGCCCCTGCCTCTGCCTCTGCCTCTCCGCCCCTGCCTCTGCCTCTGCCTCTCCGCCCCTGCCCCTGCCTCTGCCTCTCCGCCCCTGCCTCTGCCTCTCCGCCCCTGCCCCTGCCTCTGCCTCTGCCTCTCCGCCCCTGC
Organism: Cetorhinus maximus; assembly: GCF_964194155.1. Lineage (NCBI taxonomy): Eukaryota > Metazoa > Chordata > Chondrichthyes > Lamniformes > Cetorhinidae > Cetorhinus > Cetorhinus maximus. Next base: position 74,352,031 of record NC_135891.1, on the reverse strand, counting down.
CCCTGCCTCTGCCTCTGCCTCTCCGCCCCTGCCCCTGCCTCTGCCTCTGCCTCTCCGCCCCTGCCTCTGCCTCTGCCTCTCCGCCCCTGCCTCTGCCTCTCCGCCCCTGCCTCTGCCTCTGCCTCTCCGCCCCTGCCCCCGCCTCTCCGCCCCTGCCCCCGCCTCTCCGCCCCTGCCCCCGCCTCTCCGCCCCTGCCCCCGCCTCTCCGCCCCTGCCCCCGCCTCTCCGCCCCTGCCCCCGCCTCTCCGCCCCTGCCCCCGCCTCTCCGCCCCTGCCCCCGCCTCTCCGCCCCTGCCCCCGCCTCTCCGCCCCTGCCCCCGCCTCTCCGCCCCTGCCCCCGCCTCTCCGCCCCTGCCCCCGCCTCTCCGCCCCTGCCCCCGCCTCTCCGCCCCTGCCCCCGCCTCTCCGCCCCTGCCCCCGCCTCTCCGCCCCTGCCCCCGCCTCTCCGCCCCTGCCCCCGCCTCTCCGCCCCTGCCCCCGCCTCTCCGCCCCTGCCCCCGCCTCTCCGCCCCTGCCCCCGCCTCTCCGCCCCTGCCCCCGCCTCTCCGCCCCTGCCCCCGCCTCTCCGCCCCTGCCCCCGCCTCTCCGCCCCTGCCCCCGCCTCTCCGCCCCTGCCCCCGCCTCTCCGCCCCTGCCCCCGCCTCTCCGCCCCTGCCCCCGCCTCTCCGCCCCTGCCCCCGCCTCTCCGCCCCTGCCCCCGCCTCTCCGCCCCTGCCCCCGCCTCTCCGCCCCTGCCCCCGCCTCTCCGCCCCTGCCCCCGCCTCTCCGCCCCTGCCCCCGCCTCTCCGCTTGCGCTCTGCGCCTGTCCCGCTCTGCGCCTGTGCCTCTCGCTTGCGCTCTGCGCCTGTCTCTCTGACTTCCCCCCCCCCCGTATGTGAATGTCTGCCTCTTTCTCCCCCACCCGCCCCAAGTTTCTCTCTGGACTCTGTTTCTTGGCGATTTTCATGTGGCACATGGCCAGCAATGCTGCCAGCAGGTCTCTTTCCCCTGAGCAGCAGCACCCTGGAGACTCCAGTCTGAAATGGGAGAATTGGGAACTCGGGCTGGGATAGGGAATGATCTACATTGCTCGGGCTTCTGCAGGTCTTTGAACATTTCTAAACGCGCTTGGTACACACCGATCAATATTCCTGCTGTAAACTTGCTTTTATTTTTAAAAAGAGAAATTCAGTAACAATCTTCAGCACAGGTTTTACAAAATAGCAATCTGTGACCAAGGGCTTAAACTGGTGTCTGGGTGGAACTCGCTGATGTTTGGGAATATGGGGGTCCCCCAATGTAAAAATTGGGATTTTGGGGTATGCCAATGGAATTTTCACCTCGATGTAATTCAGTGATTTCTGCGTGCTCGTCCTCATTAGAGTGCTGGAATGAGCAAGGGGAAACTTTGTTTTCCACTGCTCCCACTATTTGCTCTTTATAACCTCACTGCTGGCCATGTCCTTGGGTCCCTCATGATAACCTGCAGCCATGTGGTTTCCTGCTGCTCTCCACCCACCTCGACACCATCCTGACTTTGGGCAGGAATCATTGAGGGTGTGGAGCGTTTATAAAGAGGTGTTAAAACTGCCTGATTCTTACGTTCCAGGTGTCTGAAAGGATGCCTAACCATGTTGACCATCCCTCCCACCCGACCCTCTCATTCCTGCCCCTCTGCCATTCCTGCCCCATGTTCTCCCTTGCCATTTGTACCCTTCAGCTCCTTAGCAAGGCTACTGGCACTGATGTGGAAACCTATATGACTGTGGAGCAGACATCTTGGCACCTCCTCTACACACCCTTTACCTTTATTGCCCTATAGCCTGCTCAGCTATATCTGCCCTGATGTCAAGTATAGATTACTGAGGGGATCATAGACTGGGTAATCTGCATGAACTGTGGGTCCCAAGTCCACAGCCAGCTCTTCATGTGACCTCTTAACAGCATTTGTGCATCAATGACTGGCATCTATATGGCACCTTTATGGTCGAAAACCTGGCAATACACTGGAGCCCAATCAGATAACAGATCATAACTGAACCTGAGAAGGGAGATTTGAGAGGAGTGAGTACAGGTTTTGTCAAAGATGTGATTTAAGGAGAATGGAAAGGATTAGGGAGATAGTTTTCAATCTTAGTACCTAGAGCCTAGACAGCTAAAGGCCCGACTGCCAATGGTGCGGAGACTGGTGGGGGTGGTGCAGTGGCCACAGAGGGAGGAGTGTAGAGTTCTTGGGAGGGCTATTGAGCTAAAGTGCAATACTTTCTATAAAGGAGCATTAAGTGAAAGGAAAAGCCCAGAACTAGCACAATGCCGGCTTTTGAGATTTACTGGGTGGAGATGTGTTTCTGTTGATGTACTGTGTTTGATCCTGAGGTCATGTCACATTGAGAATCAGAGCTTACTCTGAGTGAGGAACCCCTGCAGTGACATCCTGGAACTGAGGTGACTGACCTCCAACAACCACTTTCCTTTGTGCTAGGAATGACTCCAACCAGCGGAGAGTTTTCCCCCTGATCCCCATTGACTCCAGTTTAGCTGCGGCTCCTTGATGCCACACTCGGTCAAATACTGCCTTGATGTCAAGGGCAGTCACTCTCACCTCACCTCGTGAGTTCAGCTTTTTTGTCCAAGTTTGAACCAAGGCTGTAATGAGGCCAGGAGCTCAGTGACCCTGGCAGAACCCAAACTGGGCATCAGTGAGCAGGTTATTGCTGAGTAAATGCCACTTGGTAGCACTGTCGACATCACATTCCATCACTTTACCGATGATCGAGAATAGACTGATGTTGGCCGATAATTGGCTGGGTTGGATTTCTCCTGTTTTTTGTGTACAGGACATACCTGGGTAATTTTCTATATAGCCGGGTGGATGCCAGTGTTGTAGCTGTACTGGAACAGCTTGGCTAGGGACACGGCAAGTTCTGGAGCATATGTTTTCTGTACTATTGCAGGAATATTGTCAGGGCCCATAGCCTTTGCAGTATCCAGTGCCTTCAGCCATTTCTTGATATCACGTGGAGTGAATCGAATTGTCTGAAGACTGGCATCTGTCATGCTGGGGACCTCTGGAGGAGGCCAAGATGGATCATCCACTCGGCACTTCTGGCTGAAGATTGTTGCGAATGCTTCAGCCTTATCTTTTGCACTGATGTGCTGGGCTCCTCCATCATTGACGATGGGGATATTTGTGGAGCCTCCTCCTCCAGTGAGTTGTTTAATTGTCCACCACCATTCATGACTGGATGTGGCAGGACTACAGAGCTTAGATCTGATCCATTGGTTGTGGAATCGCTTAGCTCTGTTTATCACTTGCCGCTTATGCTGTCTGGCACACAAGTAGTCCTGTTTTATAGCTTCAGCAGGTTGACACTTCCTTTTTAGGTATGTCTGGTGCTGCGCCTGGCGTGCCCTCCTGCACTCTTCATTGAACCAGGGTTGATCCCCTGGCTTGGTGGTAATGGTAGAGTGGTGGATATGTCAGGCCATGAGGTTACAGATTGTGGCTGAGTACAATTCTGCAGCTGCTGATGGCCCACTGGAGAGGGAGAGCAGCTATAGGCATTAAATGGGATTAGGTAGGTCAGGTGTTTCTCACATGTTGGTGCAGACTCGATAGGCCGAAGGGCCTCTTCTGCTCTGTGATTCTGTGATTAACATACTGTGCTTCACCATGCAGAATGTGGGTGGGAGTTTGTGCTCAGATTGAAAAGACAAATTTGTAAGAAGTTAAAATGAGATCCCCCCTCAATCTTTTAAACTCCAGAGAATATGGACCCGATTTACTCCACCTCTTGTTGTGATCACTGAAGAAATGGATAATTTCTCAAAAGAAATTCAAACTTCTAAAAGCACTGTTGACTAAACACTATCTTCGTGAGCAATTTATACTTTAAACCACAAAACAGAACATTCCACTTTTTCTTTTAGCACAACCAGAAACACACTTCACAGATACACTTTACACTGTTTAAATGGACATTCAATTCTCCTGGAACCAGTCCAAGGTGATTTAAAATGAGGCTGGAAGATTCACTTGGCTTGTGCTAGGTGAAGATTCTCTGGGGCAATAACCTCACTGTGAAAGACAGCTCTGAGATTAAAAGTTCCCAGGCTGAGAAAGGAAAAGAACAGAAGTAATCTCCCAGGAGCTAGACACTGAGGATTTTGTTTCCCCTGGTGGGGAATCTAGAACAAGGGGGCACAGTTTTAGGATAAGGGGGCAGTCATTTACGACTGAGCTGAGAAGAAATTTCTTCACTGAGGTTTGTGAATCTTTGGGAATTCTCTATCCCAGAGAATTGTGCATGCTCCGTTGTTTAAACGCTAGGTTAGACAGATTTTTGGTCTCGGAATTAAGGGATATGGGGAGCAAGCAGGAAAGTGGAGCTGAAGCCCAGGAATGGCCATGATTATACTGAATTGTGGAACAAACTTGACTTCAGCTCCTATTTCTAATGTTCTTATTGGAATGTTGGTGAAGCTGCCTCCTCTGTTTAGTTGTTTAATTGTCCACCACCATTCTCAAGGCTGGATGTGGCAGGACTGCAGAGCTTTGATCTGATTCATTGTGAACGCTGAACTCTGTCTGTTGCATGCTCCTTTCGCTGTGTAGCATGTATGTAGTCTTATGTTCTAACTTCACTGGCCTGGCAGCTCAATTTTACATATGTCTGATGCTGCTCTAATGCGCTCTGCTGCACCCTTCATTGAACCAGGGTTGATCTTCAGTTTTGATGGTAGTGGTAGAGTGGGGGATATGCTGGGTCATGAGGTTACAGATTATGGTTATATACAGTTCTGCTGCTGATAGCCTCATGGATGCCCAGTTTTGAGCTGCCAGATCTGTTTGAAATCTATCCCATTTAGCATGGTGGTCATGCCACACAACGCAATGGAGGGTATTTTCAATATGAAGACAACCGATACTGTCGTTGACAGATAAATCTGCAACAGATAGGTTGAGGATGAGTTCAAATAGGTTTTCCTCTTGTTTCCCTCACCACTTGCCTCAGACCCAGTCTTGCAGCTACGTCCTATAGGACTGGGCCAGCTCATTCAGTAGTGATGCAACTGAGTCACTCTTAGTGATGGACACTGAAGTCCCCTCACCCAGTACAAGAGTACATTCTGCACCCTTGCTTCTTCCATAAGAACATACCTAGAAGTAGGAGTGGCCATTTGGCCCACTCAACAAAATCGTGGGCTAATCTGGTCATGGTCTCAACTCCACTTTCCTGCCTACCCTCATTTCTGCTCATCTCTGTCATAAATAGGAGGATCTGTGATCAAATGAATCCTTTGAAACATTAGGGACTAGTGCATGCAGAGAGTGAACTTACCATTGCATGTCCTGAAGTAACTTTGACCTGGTGCTGTCAAATCAAAGATAATGGAGAGGCTGGGAGAGGTGGTGGTGAGGTAGAGCTGTTCAAGGCTCTTTGATAAATTTTTATAGGGTGATTAAGCCCAGTTTGGTGGGAACACCTACTAAAGATAAATGGTAGAAGCTGAAAAATAAAGACATCTGAGCTGTATAATGGGATCTCAAATTCCGTTGTAAATTGGAGATCAATGTTCATCTGGCAGCTGTGTCTGACATTGTTACCTTGGAGTGTTTGTGTAAAAGTTCAGAACATTCCAGAACTGTAAATCTCAAAGTCTGAATTAATGCCTTGAGGTCAGTGGTATTTGACTACGATTTTTGCCGGCTGTTCATTGATCACTCTGCAATAGAAAGGTATTTTGCATTTATCAAATACTTGATCCTATTTCACAGGAAACCTCCAAGCAGATCGTCACAAAATAATTTCTTTTAAAAGGCACTCACTGTCCTACAATCAGCTTGATTCCATCAGTGAGGTGACTAACCAGTAAGGCGAGATGATGTGTCTGTGACTGGGACAGGCACTGAAATATATTTACTTGGGAACTTTAGGGCCCCAAAATTTTGTTGGATCTTTTGAGTGTGGATCTGGGATCGGCTGGGTGATCACCAATCATGTCCCAAACCCTGAGGTCGGGGTTGGGGCAAGCGGGTTTACATATCGCTGGAGACCTCCTCCGTACATGGGATTACTGGGTCACCTGGTCGTTGTTGGGGAGGGAGCTCACTGCAGCATCTCCCCACAGTATCAATCTGGACTGTCAGAAAAAAGAAAAATGGTCCTTTCTCTTTTAATGAGCCTGATATCATGTTGCAATCAGTCACACTGTGAACTATTGTAGAAATCGCTCCAATCAGCCCTGCCACAGAACTGAAATGACTTCAATGAAAATCATGTTTGAAATCCCTTTCCATTTTCCTCGACCTGTCTGCAGCCTTTGACATAGTGGACCGCGTCATCATCCCCCAACAGCTCTCCACTGTCATCCAGCTCAGATCGGACTGACCTCCATCCAGAGAATCACCTGCAATGGCTTCTCTTCCCATTCCTGCACTCTTATCTCTGGTGACCCCCAAGGATCTATCCTTGGTCCCCCCCTTATTTCTCATCTACATTCTGACCCTGACCAACATTGTCTGAAGACAGTGTTAGTTTTCGCATGTATGCTGATGACACCCAGCTCTACCTCACCACCACCTCTCCCAGCCTCTCCATTATCTTTGATTTGTCAGACTGCTTGTCAATCATTCAAACTGGATGAGCAGAAACTACCTCCAATTAAATATTAGGAAAACCAAAGCCATTGTCTTCAGTTCCTGCCACAAACTTCACTCCCTAGTTATCGACTCTATCCCTCTCCCTGGCAACTGTTTCAGGCTGAGCCAGATAGTTCACAGCCTTGGCGATGTTTGAATGGGCTGAACTTCCAACCCCATATCCTCCAAATTGCAAAGATTTCCAACTTCTACCTTTATAACATTGCCTGACTCTGCCCCTGTCTAAGCTCATCTGCTAAGCTCATCTGCTGTTGAAACCCTCATCCATGCTTTTGTTACTTCTTGGCCCATCAATTTAATTGCTCTCCTGGATGGTATTCCACTATGCACTTGCTGTAAGCTTCAGTTCATCCTAAAACTCTGCTGTCTGATCCTAATAACTTGCACCAAGTCGTCTTCACCCATTACCCCTATACTCACTGACCTGCGACGGTTCCTGGTTAACACCTTACATTTAAAATTCTCATTCCTATCTTCAATTCCCTCCAGTCCCACAACCCTCTGACAAATCTGCGCTCTTCAAATTGAGCCTTTGTGCATCTCCGCTTTTAACCACTCCACCAATGATGGCTGTGTCATCAGCTGCCTAGGCCCTAAACTGTAGAATTCCTTCCCTATATCTCTCTGCCTCCCTAAATTTCTCCACCTCTCTACCTGACTTTCCTCCTTTAAGGCACTCCTTAAAACCTACCTCTTTGGCCAAGCTCTTGGTCAGTTGACCTAATGTCTCCTCATGTGGTTTGGTGTCAATCTGTTGTTTGCTTCTGCTCCTGTGAAGTGTCATAGGTCATTTCACTACAACAGTGATGCTGTGTAAATACTAGCTCAATTTCTGGGTGTCCTGGATTGGCGAGCAGTCCTTGCACCCAGTATCATGAGGGTCATGTTATGTAAGCTGAACCCATCACTCATTATTCTGTTGCAGTTATAGGAAGTGCTTTTAGATTCACTGCCAAGTCCCCCTCTAATGTGGAGCTTAGATTCAGTTTTGGTCCAATATTGATCCCCGGTAATAGGAAGACACGACTTTGTAGATGAGGGAAGACCAAGATCTAGTCTGTATCTAACGAGATGGTAGAAGACAATGCATTGGGTTGGGGTAAACAGCTGTCTTTCAAAGAACACCTACATTCAATAGAGAATCCAGGTCTCAGAGTGAATTCAGGGCAGGGATCACATCCCTGTTCCTTTTGAAGGCATTTCATTCAAACCCAGATTCCTGAGTTTGTTGCCCTGTTGTTATGAATTTCCTTTTTCATACAGCATGCTTGAAGCACTGGTTAAGGTCCTTGCTCACTATATCAGCACTGCTGATAGGTTTTCTACCTCAAATTTGATTGTCTGGGCTCCAAGGGACCAGTTGTCATGCAAACGCTTAAAACCAACAATCCAGTATTTAGGGAAGGCCATGTCACTGTGACACCCCTGATGTGTCTACTCCATAAATTCAACCTCCCCAAAATTAGAATCTCCTTTTCACAATTCTTCACAATATCCAATTGTTTGCTTTCTAGCTGTTAAAGTCATTAAGGTCTAACCAGAACACACAGCCAGAGTAGACACCTTTAGATAAAAGCAAAAAGCTGCAGATGCTGGAAATCCAAAACAAAAACAAAAATACCTGGAAAAACTCAGCAGGTCTGGCAGCATCTCCGGAGAGGAACACAGTTAACGATTCGAGTCCGAATGACCCTTCAACAGAACTAAGTAAAAATATATTTCACCTCTCTTCTATTTTTACTTAGTTCTGTTGAAGGGTCATTCGGACTCGAAACATTAACTGTGTTCCTCTCCGCAGATGCTGTCAGACCTGCTGAGTTTTCCCAGGTATTTTTGTTTTTGTTTTAGACACCTTTAGAGACTGGGCAGTCAGGAACTTTTTGTCATGCTGTCCCTGCCTCTTCAGGCGTTTGGTTTTTAAACCCCACTCAGCTTGAGATGCCAGCTCCCCTTTCCTGGAATGACTTTGAAGAGTCCCCTGTGTTGAGGGTGTTTACAGAGTTACAGTTAACGACTTGTAGTTGGCACAAGTTGCTCAATGCTAGTCCAGCTGGAACAGATGTAAGGATTTTCTGACCTAAGGCAGGAAATGGTAATCACAATCATGCAATTAAGGTGTGCGAGTGAGGCTTTAAATAGCAAGAAGAGTGCTAGCTGGAAATCTGAGAGAAATGGAAAATGTTTGAAAAGCAGCAACTGCAGAGAGGAGCAGATTAACGTACCAGCTGGGAATCTGGTATCTCTTCACTGCTGACATGAGTCAGGATAAACATTGAAGATGTTGCAGTTCTGTGACAGTCTCCATTCTGTACCTGACAGTTTCGGGCAGGAGAAGACTTTCAGCCCATCTAGCACACCTATCCTCGGCGTTGCCCGAGGTTTATCTCTAATAACCCTGGATCCCATTTGTTGACAAGAACCTGCCTAGTTCTTCCTTGAAATGAAAATTTCTAGTCCCACATACTAACTATGCTTCTTCTGCAATAACTATTTTATTTTAATGTCCTGAATTTCTAAATATGGCACCTTGTGCTTAAATTCTGCTGTTGGTATAAAAGTTTACTTGTAGTCAATCCTTTCATCATTTAAACCCTTCTATCAGTTGTGTGTTTGTTTTTGACTGGGTGAACTCTGTTCCTGGAGCGGTCAGTCAAATCCTGACTGTGTAAATTACCCCAGCTCAGTGAGATGTATTAGAATTTGAAGGCTGTGTATCTCAGTTTGAACTCTCTGCACAAGTTCATGAACAGGAACCGGAGCCCAGTACCAGTAGCGTATGAGTGGGAGTAACAAACTGATGGCATCTCTTAAAATTGTTGGTCCTGCCAACTAGCTTCAGATAGTGAGAGTAATACAGGAGTATATGGGAAGAGTGGGATGGTGGGGGCAGGGAGCGGGTAGAGAGGCTGACCTGTCGAGTTTGGCTGATTAGGGTTCTGCTGCCTAAAACTCAGTGGCACAAATGTAAATCCAGTTAAATCTCTCCATTTCCAACCCTCATTTCTTGGCTCGATTCTGCATTGATGTGACACTGACGTCTACAGAGGCAAAAGCTGCAGTATAACTTCTGCCTAAGTTTGGTGGTGTGAATTCACCCTTTGCACTAGCTGCCTTTTCCTATAACTAGTGCAAACTTGACCTATTTATCATTTTTAAAATGATTTGACAAACTGGTATTAAAGTTAGTAACAGGGTGTCAAAAGTTGGACCAGTCACAGCATGGAGCATGTTTGCGTTTAATGATGTACCTTCAAAGATTCAGCTGTGTATAGAATAATGTGCAGCCAGCAGTCAAACTTGGCATTACCGCTCCAAAGCGGGAATTGGTGCTAAACATGGCGTTTGCTGCATCAGGGCAGGTACCAACTTAGTCATTCCCAGCTGGATCAGTAGCTTGGACACAGCAGTAGGAATCACATGTCCTTTGTATGGGGGTGGGGAAGGCTGGCTCTGCTGAGAGCCTATTGGTTGGTTGAACCTTTGAAGTGTCCTTGTGGAGTTTGTGGCCCACACTGGCTGATGTACTCTGAGCAGAGAGCAAAGTGTGAAACATCTGTCAGCAGCAGTTATTGGGAATGAAAGGCTGAATGGCCTCTTTGTTTGTATGATTCTCTATCTTTATTTTGTACTCAGAGTGACATTTAATATTTGTAACTTGGAGCCATATTTTCAAGAAACATGTTTTCTGGAACAGTCTAGAAACTCCACCTCAACAAAAATAAAAATATCTGGAAAAACTCAGGTCTGACAGCATCTGTGGAGAGGAACAAAGTTAACGTTTCGAGTCCGTATGACTCTTCAACAGAACTAAGGAAAAATAGATAAGAGGTGAAATATAAGCTGATTTAAGGGGGGGTGGGACAGGTAGAGCTGGATAGAGGGCCAGTGATAGGTGGAGATAGCTAAAAGATGTCATAGACAAAAGGACAAAGAGGTGTTGAAGGTGGTGATATTATCTAAGGAATGTGCTAATAGGTGACATTAAGGGTAGAAAGCAGGACGAGCAAGGTACAGATAGCCCTAGTTGGGGTGGGGTGGGGGGAAGGGATCGAAATAGGCTAAAAGGTAGAGATAAAACAATGGATGGAAATACATTTAAAAATAATGGAAATAGGTGGGAAAAGAAAAATCTATATAAAATATTAGAAAAAAGGGGGGGATTGGAAAGGGGGTGGGGATGGAGGAGAAAGTTCATGATCTAAAATTGTTCAACTCAATATTCAATCCGGAAGGCTGTAAAGTGCCTAGTTGGAAGATGAGGTGCTGTTCCTCCAGTTTGCGTTGAGCTTCACTGGAACGATGCAACGGGCCAAGGACGGACATGTGGGCAAGAGAGCAGGGTGGAGTGTTAAAATGGCAAGCGACAGGGAGGTCTGGGTCATGCTTGCGGACTCCACCTACTTCCTCTTGTCCTTTGATTGTGATGATCTCACTGCTGGTCTACATCATGAGCTAAATGCTTATGCTCTTAGTGTCCAGTTTGTTTTTAAAATAAAAACAAAAATACCTGGAAAAACTCAGCAGGTCTGACAGCATCTGCGGAGAGGAACACAGTTAATGTTTTGAGTCCGTATGACCCTTCATCAGAACTAAGACATACAGAAAAATATTAAAGTATTCAGTTTGTTTCAGGCAGCATGAAGTTAGCCAAATTGTCCCTTGTGTTTCAAAATGCGCCAGTGGTCTGGTACTGTATTTTTACAATAGAAACACAAACATGGTATGAGGAATGGGAGAGCAGAATTTATTTACTGGGAGCTTTGGTAGTTTACAGCCACTAAGGCTGTGTCTCTCAACACAGAGCGCTGTTTGGCATAGTGGACAACGCTGGCCAATAGCACTTCCTGGCTGTCTAAATTCCAGGAATTCTCTATGCTCTCATGCTTATCAGAGGTGTGCACAGTCCAAAGGCAAACTGCCTTTTCAGACAGATAAAACACAAAGTTCAACACCACCTTCAGGCCCTCTAACTTAATCCGGGAGCAGTTATTTTCCCCTCTGAGAATTTCTGGATCTTCCAATTGGCGTAAGTAGGTTTCTAACAAACAATTCAACCTGGAATGTTTATTTATGGGCTGTGTTCTGTGTGCTGGAGATTTGTTGGAAAGGGGTACGTTAGCTTTATTATTTTACTTCTGTACTAAAGGAATATTGTTGGTAAAGATCATACACTGTCAGCCCCTCAGACTGTGCTGATAGTGCGTTTTAACATGTCAATTTATTCAGTGAACGTACTGTCAACATGTTGGAGGTTAGTTTGGTGAAATGGGTGAATATTGAAATCGGTCTGAATCTTATTTTTCATGTTTTTGCTTTGCGACAGAGCAGACCTTTACTTTGCCATTTACACTCACTCTGGACCAATGCTTTGTTTCTTTACTACTACTAATACCAGTCCTTTACATTTTGTTCCATGACATCCTTGTCATTTAACCTATCCCCACCCCCTAACCTATCCCCACCCCCTAACCTATCCCTGACCTTTGCTTTTGTTCCACCTGCCCCTCCCCCCTTTTCAACGCCATAAAATCCATTACATTTTTACCTCTCCAGTTCTGAAGAATCGTCGCATTGGACTCAAAACATTAACTCTGTTTCTCTCTCCACAGATGCTGCCAGACCTGCTGAGTTTTTCTAGCACTTTCTGTTTTTATTTTTGAAAACAGGAATGAAATGGCTTCTATGCTAATAAGATAGCTTACTCCCAACCAGCTGGTTGGTGTTAGGAGAGGGCCTGTTTTAAAGTCTGGCTTCAGCACAGAGGTTTGGGTCGATTGCTGATTATCACAATTTGAATTTGGAGGGGCCAACCAGAAACTCGCAGGTTTAGCAATGAAGTACTGATCAGAAGCAGCATTTTTTTTTAGAGCAGTTTATGTGGGCTCCACACAGCCACTTCCACTGAAGGTGTGGAGTGGGCTGCTTGACACACAGCGCTAAGCTTGATAGCTCCAGCCCTAAGAGAGAGGGGGATAGGATCTTGTATGTGGAGGCCGGGTGGAGGGGGTTCTTGGGAGAAGGAATGTCCTGTACACACAGAGGGGGAAGGAGTTCTGCAGTGGTGCTGCCCCACCTCGTGTCCTCCTCCCATTCCCCTTCCAGACTCAAGGGGATGCCTAGAAAGATGCCTGTGACCATTCACTTCCTTTCTCCTGGTGCCTCCAAGAGAGTGTCCAACAGTTGGAGTAGCAAAATACTTAGGCCCAGATCTTTCATCCCCCAGAAGTTTTAAAGCTTAAATTATTGGGAAAATCAGCCCTGTTGTATTTTGTGTGATCTTGTTAATTTATGAAACAGTAAGAGGTTTTGCCCTTTCACTCCTAGAGTTGCCAACTCTCCAAGATTGCCCTGGAGTCTCCGGGAATTAAAGATTAATCTTTCAAGAACAATAATTTAGAGGAGTTCAGTGGAATTGTGGATTCTTCTACATTTGAGCACTTCCATCTGTTATTGTAAACGCATTGGTGTTGTGGGGTAGAAGAGGCTGTTTGACCAGGTTGGCAGGTGGGTGATGATGATGTGAAACCTGGCCTGGTTTGCTGGGGCAGCTGCCCTCCAAGTGAGGGGCACATGCCCTGCATTCTGGGGGCCCTGGGTTGTGCGTCAGCAAGGATCCAGGATTCACTCTCGACAATTAAATCACCTCAATTCATCGAGGCCGTTCACTCTTCCACCTGTTGCTTGTATCCAGATGGTGATGGCATCAGCTGGACTTGTAAACTTATTCCAGTTGGAGATCGAGTTCCTGCTGCCCACCATCTTATAACTGGCCAGTTCTTCAAGGATTCCCATCGTCCTGTTTTACCAGCAGGTATGTTCAGGGTTGCCAACTCTGGTTGGGCCTACTGCTGGAGGTTTCATCACGACTCCCAGGTCCAACTGCCCCACCTGGTCAAACAGCCCTTCACCCTCCACTCCCCATCTCCAAAATTTTTCAGACTAGTAACCAAAAGTTTTCAAAGAAAAAATTTTTAAGAATACACTTTTTTTTTATTAATGCTGCTGTGATTTTACTCCCAGGTTGCTCCTGGAGATGGATCTTTAGTTCCTGAAGACTTCGGGACAATCCTGGAGGGTTGGGAACTTCAGGTACATTGGACGATGAACAAACTGCTCATTGGGATCTGTAGAGATCCCGGTGTTGGTTATGTGGTTATCGTGTTTAACCAAGGCTTGGCACATCCCCAGAGTAAATTATTCAGCCCCTCAATTGGCAACACTGTGAGCAGGATGGCCAAATACCCTGTCTCAAAGAAACCCTGAAATTACCAAATTAAAACCAATCTTCACTGAAATATTTTAGGAAGTCCTCTTAATTACAGAATTTTAAAAAAGAATAGCTTGTATTTCTATAGAATCTTTCACAACCTCAGAATGCCCTTTGCAGCCAATGAAATACTTTTGAAGCGTGGTCACTGTTGTAATGTAGCAAAGATGGCAGCCAAAATGCACACAGCAAGATCCCACAGACTGTGACATGATAATGACCAGATGATCTGTTTTAGTGATGTTGAGTGGCCAAGAAATATTGGCCAGGGAGAACTCGAGCTGTTCATTCAAAATAATGGCTGTGGAATCTCTCTCATCCACCAGAAAGGCCAGATTAACTTCTTATCGAAAAGACTGCATCTCGGACAGTGCAGCACTCCCTTAGCATCGGAAAGTTAGTCAGGATTATAGGCTTCAGAGTCTGGAGTGGGACTTGACGTCTTGACTCACGGGTAAGAGCTGTACTCTGAGCCACAGCTGACACCCTGTATGATTCTGTTCACTTAGCCAGCACTTAAAATGTACAGACAGCTGCTGATCTTTGAGAGGATGAAATGATAAAGAAGGGTGTGTTCGAAGGCTAACACAGCAGTCATTCTATCATCATTATTGTCTTAAGTGCCTTGAGTCCCCTTTATAAACAAGTCCCTTTTTAATGTTTTGATAACCATTCAGTCCGATCAACTGGGAACTTGTTGCATTGTCATCTGATTTCTTCAGCTATCGTTTTAATTCCTTCAGTGTTGAAGGAATTCCTCTCTATTATGAGTCTATTGTCTCTCTACTGACATGCAAACCGCACCCAGCCATGGACGGACTTCCTGTTTCACTGTGTTTCCTCTTATGCTCAATCCCAGCCCTGCGATTTGTTGGGCTGTTCTCTATGGAGCTTCCTCATTGGTAGATAAGTAAACATTCAAATCCACCAATGAATGAGCAGGACTGCAAACTACTTTGTAAAGTGGCAAGCCCGTGAAACTCAAATATAGACCCGCTCTTTTAGAATAGTAAGGCCTTGAGATGGGGAAAGGGGACTGGGGAGGGCAGGGTAGGAATGGTGAGGTCATTGCATTAGGAGCAGCTGGAGCTGAGATTGAGGGGGAGAGGTTAGTCTGGAGTTGAGGGGGAAGATTGGGATCAAGGGTCAGAAAAGGCAGCGAACAATTCAAAACTATTGATTTAACTCTTTGGACAGAGTGCCTGTGAGTCAGCCTGTTGAGCCCACAGTGTGAAGTCTAACCCAGTGCTGTTTTCCCTCAGTGCTGTTTGCCCTCTCCTGTGCCCGGTATTCTCCAGTACTGCTTTGTGTCTGGGTTTTTCTTGGAAACTGAAACTTTCCTTACAAACCCTTGATCATGCCCTCACCTTCCTGCACTGCACCCCCACCCCCACACACAAACAATAGTCTGGAAATGATCAATCTCTTAATATGGATGGTAAAAATAACGGAATCTAATAATTATCAGGCTCAAACACACAATTCATGTAGTTCCTTTAGACTCTGGAAGCTTAGTATTTCTATTTTTAGTTCTGTTGGCCTGGTCACTTTTTCTTATTGTGTTCTTCCTTCCCTGTAGAGACTGGAGCATGTGGGAGATTTAGTTGGAGGCTGGAATGGGTAAATTGTGAACAAAGGATGTTACAGATAATCAAGGCTGGGATTTCGACTCTGTACTCAGTCCTGCTCTTACAAACTGTTGGTTATGTTTTGGGGTCTTTTGCACTTTTTACTCCAGGATTCCTTTCCTTTTTGTGTTTTGTGACACTGATCACTTTTATAGCTGGTGTCTGACTCACTCTGCCTCCGAGATTGCCTGTCCTCAATGCCTAAGAAAAGGAACAGGAAACTCTGGGCTGAATTTTCCCCCTCCTGTCACCGAGTCAGCCTGTGTCAGGAGATACGTGAGGCTGCAATTTTAAACTTAGCTGCCAATTCCTGACAGACAACATTTTCTCTGGGGCAGGAAACCGGTGAGCCATAACCCATGCTCGTGTAAAGTGACTTTGGGGTCACCATTTAAAGGCTGGTTGCAAATCCAATTTTCCCTGACATTGGTATTTTCGTCAAGTCGGGTGGGTTCTTGAAGCCCCTGGGAACCACACCAGGTAAGTAAATTCATGAAATTTGAGGAAGCCTGCTGTGGAGTCAAGAACCTGTTGACAGGGAAGTTTGAAAGATCTTGCTAACTTCTAATGTCATAATGTAATGGTGTATGATGATTTAAGTGTGTTTTTAATGCAATGATTGATCATAGGGCTCTGTCCTGAAAAGAGAAGTGACCATTAAATTGACCATCATTGTGTAAATGTTCACATGCAATAGAGTACTTTATCCAGATGATAAAAGCCTCTTCTGCATTCAACAGTATTGAAAATATGATTTAAATGGGTCAGTTGGGGACTGTGGTCTGAGTATTCCAGTGATTTAAAAACCAGAGATCTTCAGACTTTGAAAAAAAGCTGAACAGTTGCCAGACTTCCCTGATTGAAATCCTATTGAGCTTTTGAAAAAAAAAATGGAGCAGGCGGCCGTATGTCTGTCAGGCAACTTCAGAGAGTGGGCACTGTGGAGTCTGTTTGTTCAGCCTATGTGTGGCTAAGCTCCAAGCCCCACTAAAGGATTTAGCTCAGCAAGGGTTGTTGACATAGCTATGAGGGGACTGTGTGCTTTGTTTGACAGTTTTAAGAGCATATAATAGGTCTAAATGTTTAGAAGAGGGTTTGAATGGCTGTTTGTTTATTTTGGAAGATTAATGAGCATTTGAGGTAAGAGGAGTTTCAATGGCTGTGGTTGATTGACAGTTTTAAAAGATTCTAAGAGGAACCTTTTTTTAAGAGAAGTTTGAATGGCTGATTGTTTCTTTTTAATATAATGGGTTGGATCTTCAGAGCAGTGGCAATGATGAGTGGATCGCCGCTGCGCTCAAAGACTCTCCTGACTTTGCATTTCTTCTGGGGCCTTCCAATCCCGGCTTTCATAGAAAAGTGCAGCGCTGTGTCCCTTGGGGTCCTCCGTCAGAAAGGAGTAGAGCTGGGGCAAGATGGGACATGCCCCCTTTTTATAGCACTAGCAACCATTTGGTAAGTTTAAAGGTCAAGATTTTGAATGTTAGTGAATGGATATATGAATGGGTGAGGGTAGGTTAGGTGGGTGAGTAGGTAGGCGGGTTGGGTTGGGGGGTAGCCGGGTGGTCAGGTTAGGGCGGTAGTTGGGTGGTCAGGAGGTGTAGTCGTGTGGGGTAGTCGGGTGGTCGAGAGGATTAGTCGGGCTGTTGGGGGGTGTAGTCGGGTGGTCGAGGGGGTGTAGTCAGGTGATCGAAGGGGTGTGGTCGGGGGGGTGGTGTAGTCGGGTGGTCGGGTGGGGTGTAGTCGGGTGGTCGGTGGGGGAGGTGTAGTCCAGGTGGTCGGTGGGGGGGGTGGTCGGGGGGGGTTGCGGTCGGGTGGTCGGTGGGGTTGCGGTCGGGTGGTCGGGGGGATTGCGGTCGGGTGGTCGGGGGGGGTGCGGTTGGGTGGTCGGGTGGTGTGTAGTCGGGGGGGTGTAGTCGGGTGGTCAAGGGGGTTAGTCGGGTGGTCAGGGGGGGTGTAGTCGGGTGGTCGGGGGGGGTGCAGTCGGGTGGGTGGGGGGGGTGCGGTCGGGTGGGTTGGGGGGGGGGGTGCGGTCGGGTGGGTTGGGGGGGGGTGCGGTCGGGTGGTCTGGGGGGGGTGCGGTCGGGTGGTCTGGGGGGGCTGCGGTCGGGTGGTCTGGGGGGGGTGCGGTCGGGTGGTCTGGGGGGGGTGCGGTCGGGTGGTCTGGGGGGGGTGCGGTCGGGTGGTCTGGGGGGGGTGCGGTCGGGTGGTCTGGGGGGGGTGCGGTCGGGTGGTCTGGGGGGGGTGCGGTCGGGTGGTCTGGGGGGGGTGCGGTCGGGTGGTCTGGGGGGGGTGCGGTCGGGTGGTCTGGGGGGGGTGCGGTCGGGTGGTCTGGGGGGGGTGCGGTCGGGTGGTCTGGGGGGGGTGCGGTCGGGTGGTCTGGGGGGGTGCGGTCGGGTGGTCTAGGGGGGGTGCAGTCGGGTGGGTGGGGGGGTGCAGTCGGGTGGGTGGGGAGGGTGCAGTCGGGTGGTTGGGGTGTGTAATTAGATGGTCGAGAGGGTTAGTCGGGTGGTTGGGGGGGGGGTGCAGTCGGGGGGATGCAGTTGGGTGGGTGGGGTGGGGTGCAGTCGGGTGGGCAGGTGGGGGTGGTGCAGTCGGGTGGGTGGGGGTGGTGCAGTCGGGTGGGTGGGGGGGTGCAGTCGGGTGGTTGTAGTGGGTGCAGTCGGGTGGTTGGGGTGTGTAATTAGATGGTCGAGAGGGTTAGTCGGGTGGTTGGGGGGTGTAGTTGGGTGGTCGAGGGGGGTTAAACAGATTGTTGGGGGGTGTAGTCAGGTGATTGGGGGATCACGGAATTGACTAGATTTTGTATTTACCCAAATGTTACACCAGGTTTTAATGTAACATTTCTTTGACAACTATTCAGGTAACTCATGTGAAACTGTCCGAAGTCTCCAACTCTAACTCAGAGTCAGAGACTTTTGTGGAGTGTCCCAAAGTTAGTGGAATTGCCAATTGGGCGTTTAAACTTCCCAAGCAATTCCCACATAGATCCACGTGTTAGGACATCCACAGGGTCCTGATTTGCATCTTCCATTGTGCATTTGGCCTTCGATGATCTAGAGACCAGAAGCTTTGGGCCAATATTTACTGAGCATTTCAAAGTCTTCCCAGTGTTATTATTTGGCTCATGAGTTCTGTACATAATAGATACAGTGTGAGTGGGCATGGGGGGAGTATGGGGAGGATGGAGGGGGTATGGGGGATATGAGGGGTTATGGAGGGGGATACGAGGGGGTTATGGAGGGGGATACGAGGGGGTTATGGAGGGGGATACGAGGGGGTTATGGAATGGGATACGAGGGGGTTATGGAGGGGGATACGAGGGGGTTATGGAGGGGGATACGAGGGGGTTATGGAGGGGGATACGAGGGGGTTATGGAGGGGGATACGAGGGGGTTATGGAGGGGGATACGAGGGGGTTATGGAGGGGGATACGAGGGGGTTATGGAGGGGGATACGAGGGGGTTATGGAGGGGGATACGAGGGGGTTATGGAGGGGGATACGAGGGGGTTATGGAGGGGGATACGAGGGGGTTATGGAGGGGGATACGATGGGGTTATGGAGGGGGATACGAGGGGGTTATGGAGGGGGATACGAGGGGGTTATGGAGGGGGATACGAGGGGGTTATGGAGGGGGATACGAGGGGGTTATGGAGGGGGATACGAGGGGGTTATGGAGGGGGATACGAGGGGGTTATGGAGGGGGATACGAAGGGGTTATGGAGGGGGATACGAGGGGGTTATGGAGGGGGATACGAGGGGGTTATGGAGGGGGATACGAGGGGGTTATGGAGGGGGATACGAGGGGGTTATGGAGGGGGATACGAGGGGGTTATGGAGGGGGATACGAGGGGGTTATGGAGAGGGATACGAGGGGGTTATGGAGGGGGATACGAGGGGGTTATGGAGGGGGATACGAGGGGGTTATGGAGGGGGATACGAGGGGGTTATGGAGGGGGATACGAGGGGGTTATGGAGGGGGATACGAGGGGGTTATGGAGGGGGATACGAGGGGGTTATGGAGGGGGATACGAGGGGGTTATGGAGGGGGATACGAGGGGGTTATGGAGGGGGATACGAGGGGGTTATGGAGGGGGATACGAGGGGGTTATGGAGGGGGATACGAGGGGGTTATGGAGGGGGATACGAGGGGGTTATGGAGGGGGATACGAGGGGGTTATGGAGGGGGATACGAGGGGGTTATGGAGGGGGATACGAGGGGGTTATGGAGGGGGATACGAGGGGGTTATGGAGGGGGATACGAGGGGGTTATGGAGGGGGATACGAGGGGGTTATGGAGGGGGATACGAGGGGGTTATGGAGGGGGATACGAGGGGGTTATGGAGGGGGATACGAGGGGGTTATGGAGGGGGATACGAGGGGGTTATGGAGGGGGATACGAGGGGGTTATGGAGGGGGATACGAGGGGGTTATGGAGGGGGATACGAGGGGGTTATGGAGGGGGATACGAGGGGGTTATGGAGGGGGATACGAGGGGGTTATGGAGGGGGATACGAGGGGGTTATGGAGGGGGATACGAGGGGGTTATGGAGGGGGATACGAGGGGGTTATGGAGGGGGATACGAGGGGGTTATGGAGGGGGATACGAGGGGGTTATGGAGGGGGATACGAGGGGGTTATGGAGGGGGATACGAGGGGGTTATGGAGGGGGTTATGGAGGGGGATACGAGGGGGTTATGGAGGGGGTTATGGAGGGGGATACGAGGGGGTTATGGAGGGGGATACGAGGGGGTTATGGAGGGGGATACGATGGGGTTATGGAGGGGGATACGAGGGGGTTATGGAGGGGGTTACGGAGGGGGATACGAGGGGGTTACGGAGGGGGATACGAGGGGGTTACGGAGGGGGATACGGAGGGGGTTACGGAGGGGGATACGGAGGGGGATACGGAGGGGGTTACGGAGGGGGTTACGGAGGGGGTTACGGAGGGGGATACGGAGTGGGTTACGGAGGGGGTTACGGAGGGGGTTACGGAGGGGGATACGGAGGGGGATACGGAGGGGGATACGGAGGGGGATACGGAGGGGGATACGGAGGGGGTTATGGAGGGGGAATGGGATGTGGGTGGGGGTGAGGGTTAGAGGTCCTAACAACCATGTGGAGAACTGGGTCGATGTCCCAGTGAATGGAGACAGTCCTTCTAGCCTGCTGGCCTCGCCATCCACCCACCTCCTTTTCCATCTCAGGCCTGCATCTGGATGCGAGAGCCCTGACTCCAGCCCAACTCCGACACCCAGAGTCCAGCTAAATGGTCTGACTTTCTGAAGTCAGGAATGTGACATCGGGAAATGGTCCAACTCCTGCTTCCCAAACCAAAGATGAATATTTAGTACTCTGCCTGTGAAATACTGCAATAGTTTATCAAAAACACAATGAGTATTGAACTTAATGTAGAATGAAACTCCCTCTCACCTATGCAACTGCAATGTTTGGAGATTGTTACCGATTCAGCTTGGAAGGAATGTTGGTTTACTTTATATAACGATGTTGCTGTGAAGTCAGTTGCACAGAGGGTTAGCTCTCACAAGTGATCTGGGTTGGTGATTAAGCTCACTATGTGGAATGCAAATGAGATTTCCAAGTACTCTCAGTTTGAAACAATAGGCAGTTTTCTAAAACACCCAACAAATGTTTTCAGACCCTCCTCTTCATCCTCACCCTCTCTCTCCCGCTGCAGAATTTTTTATTTGCCAAAATATACTAAAAGAATATCCAAAAGAACATTACAAAACATTTCAAAATGGCTATAACAGACAGTGCAATACTATTCAAATTTTCTACCTAGATCATGTTGCACCCTGAAGTGCTTTGATACAATTGTCATACGTGTAATATTCACTGCATACATTCAACATGAGTCTTACAGCCCGAGGGGTCTATACAATTCCCAGCCCCCTGTGCACTATGGCTGAAAGTCCTTGGTGACTTCTCCCCATTGTGCCTTTGCGGTGGCTGCCCCAAGCTTTACTGCGTCCCTCAGCACGTAGCCCTGGACCTTGGAATGTGCCAGTCTGCAACACTCGGTCAGGGACAACTCTTTACACTGGAAGACCAACAAGTTTCGGGCAGACCAAAGAATGTCTTTCACCGAGTTGATGATCCTCCAGCTGCAGTTGATGTTTGTCTCGGTATGTGTCCCTGGGAACAGCCCGTAGAGCACAGAGTCCTGTGTCACAGAACTGCTCGGGATGAACCTCGACAGAAACCACTGCATCTCTCTTCAGACCTTCTTTGCAAAGGCACAATCTACAAGGACGTGAACAACAACCTCTTCCTCACCACAGCCACCTCGAGGGCAACGTGCAGAGGGGGAGAGGCTCCTGGCGTGTTGGAACGATCTGATGGGAGGGCCTTTCTCACCACCAGCCAAGCTACATCTTGGTGCTTGTTGGAAAGTTCTGCCGATGAGGCATTCTGCCAAATGACTTTGACAGTCTGCTCGGGGAACCATCCGACAGGATCCACCATGTCCTTTTCCCGCAGGGCTTCTAAGACGTTACGTGCTGACCACTGCCTGACGGACTTGTGGTCAAAGGTGTTTCTCTGCATAAATTTTTCCACGAGGGACACGTGGCACGGCACGGTCCAACTACTTGGAGCGTTCCGTGGCAGCGTGGCCAGACCCATCCTTCGCAACACCGGGGACAGGTAGAACCTCAGCACGTAGTGACACTTGGTGTTTGCGTACCGAGGATCTACACACAGCTTGATGCAGCCGCACACAAAGGTGGCCATCTGTATGAGGGCGATATTGGGCATGTTTTTTCCCCCTTTATCTAGAGGCTTGTACATCGCGTCCCTGCGGACACGATCCATTTTCGACCTCCAGATAAAGCGAAAGATGGCTCGAGTGATCGCCATCGCGCAGGAGTCTGGAATGGGCCAGACCTGCGCCACGTACAGCAACAGCGAGAGTGCCTCACACCTGATGACCAGGTTCTTACCCACAATGGAGAGGGAGCATCGTTTCCACATGCCCAGTTTCCTTTTCACCATAGACACTTACTCCTTCCAGTTTCTAATGCATGCCCTGGTCCCTCCAAACCATATCCCCAGCACCTTCAGGCCATCTGACCTGACGGTGAAGGGGACTAAGGATCGGTCAGCCCAGTTCCCAAAGAACATGGCCTCGCTCTTGCCACAATTTTACCTTGGCTCCCGAGGCCAGTTCAAACTGGCTGCAGATGTTGGTCTGCGCACCGACAGCAGATCCGAGCAGTCCATGTACAGGGAGGCTTTGGCCTGAGTGCCTCCACTGCCAGGGATCGTCACTCCTGGCTCTTAATCCCGGATCCTTCCTGATGGACTCAGCAAAGGGTTCTATGCAACACACAAACAGGACAGGGGAGAGAGGGCAGCCCTGCCTGACTCCAGATTTAATTGGAAAGCTTTCTGATTCCCACCCATTGATTGAGACTGCGCTACTGATAGTGTAGAGCAGTTGGATCCAGTTGCGGATTCCCTCCCCAAACCCTATTTTGGAGAGCACATCCACCATGTAGTTGTGCGATATTCTGTAATAGGCCTTCTCCTGGTCTAGGCTGATGAGGCAGGTCCACACCCCTGTTCTGCACATAGGCAATCGTATCCCTGAGTAGTGCAAGGTTGTCAGAGATCTTCCTGCCCGGCGCAGCGCAGGTCTGGTCAGGGTGGATCACCCACTCCAGAGCAGACCTGACCCGATTGGCGATGACCTTGGACAGAATCTTATAGTCCACATTCAGCAGTGAAATGGGTCACCAATTTCTAATATCCTCCCTTTCCCACTTCCGCTTGTAGATGAGAGTGATGATGTCTTTCCTCACGGATTCTTGACATGCTGCTGGCCAGAAGCACACACTCGTACACTTCTAGCAGGTCTGGGCTGATCCAGTCCCACAGAACTGAATACAACTCAGCCGGCAAGCCGTCGCTTCCGGGAGTTTTACTCTTCTCAAAGAACTCAAGGAACTTAGGCAGTTCATCTGGAGTTAGCAGTTTGTTTAGACTCTCCCGTGTACTGTCGTCTAAGACCCCTCCGTGATAGTGGACAGAAAGGACTGGGAGGCTGTGCTGTCCATGGGCTTCATGTCACACAATCCGGCATAAAAGGATTTGCTGATCCTCAGAATGTCAGACTGCGATTACTTTACTGAGCCATCTTCTTCCTTCAGGCTGTTGATCACAGAACACTTTCTCTCTATCTTTTGGAAGAAGAAACATGAGCACGTCTCATCCTGCTCCACGGAGCGGACTCTGGACCAGAGTCTGAGTCGGATGATGATCTTGGAGGCCTCCAAGGCAAAGAGCGAGGCTTGCTGGCTCTTCACCTCTTACCTTACTTAGTCAATGTCTAGAACAGTCAAAGCGAGATATGCAAGCATCACTTTCTTAGGTAGAGTAAGGCAACTGTCTTTACAGTAGCTGAGGCCCATTTCAAAGGGGAAACATATTTAATTATTTTGATGCAAAGAACAGTGGACAATTGGTTAACTCTCACGTGTGAAAATTGTATTCCAGTTATTCATATGTTACATGTAAGATTAAATGTCTTCCTAGGTGACGTGGCTCCATCTTACTGGAGTGCATATCAGTGGTTGTAACTCTTTCGAGTTATCAACAGTCACAGAATGTAACTCTTTTCGAGTACATTCACAGTTCTTGGTTTCCGGGAGTGGGACATGAACCCACAACCTTCTGATTCAAAAGCGAGGGTTCAGTGGTTGTATATGCACAATCACAGAATGCAGATCGCTCCATGAAGGTGTTATGTTCCAATCATTGGCTCACACAGCTACTTAGCTGACGATTAGGCAGTAGAGGACACTGCAAATTAATGGGGAGGCCAGGGCAATAAACAAAGCAAAAAACTTAGGGTGGACCCAAAATTTGTAACTTTTTAACTCTTATTTTATACTGGACATGTTCAGTCATCTGGGTGTGTACTTCTGGGAACTAATTATAGTCTTTATTTATTGTTCCACACTGTGTGGATACAGGCAAAATATCACAAAACAACTTTGTTGGTTCTCTGAGATTCTTGTTCGTTTGGCTGAAAGACGGATGTTAAACTAAAAACTGTTTAACTATTTATATTCACTAAATTAAGCGTTTCCCTATCTCACAGTAGTGACTATAACTTCATTGGTTGGAAAGCACTTTGAGATGTCCTGAGATTGTGAAAAGCGCTATTTTTTAAAAAGCCAGCTCCAATCAAATGGCAACTTTTCGAACCGTTGCTGAGCCCCAGAACTTGTTTTTATTCTTGGATGTGGACATCGCTACCAAGGTCTCATTTATTGTCTACCTCTGTGCACCCTGGGGAGGTGATAGGAAGCGTCTCTTTAACCTTCTGCATCCTTGAGTTAATGTTGTTCCGAAAGTGACATCACAGATTCCGGGATATTGACTGACGATGACTGGGCGGAGCTATCTGTTCAAGCCTCAGAAATTGTTCCCTGGAAGACCACTGTTGTTGTTAACCTTCGTTGATAATGTACTAGCAATATCCAGGTTAGAAGGGTCGGCCTAAATCAGGTTGGGGAGCCTGTGACCCATGGGCCGCATTTGGCCTGTGACAAGATTTCTAAAAATAAAAAGCTCGAATGTTATGTGTAGAGTCTGAATACGGTGTTGGATCTTTCTATTGCCTAAATTACTTTATGTTTTGTTGTCTCAGACGCTATTTTGAGTGAGATCTGTACAAACTCATGGTGACAGCGTGGCTGCTTGTCTGTCACTGTAACTGAGCACGATGGTGCGGGGAAACAGCCAAGTCCCGGGTGAACTTTAGGACAGTGTTAGACTTTTGGGTTGGGAAACTTGCCATCCAATTTAAACAAAAAGAATGAGACCAGGAATGCTGAGAAACATTACCTTTGACTACAGTTGCTGTTCTGTGGGAAGAGCTCAAACCAGCAGGTTACAAATTGACAATGCAGTTTTTATTGATTTTTGTGTGTCTGGCTTGCAGCTGATTTTGTCTGTGTGTGAATGGCCTGTGATAAGAAAAAGGTTCCCCACCCCTGGTCTAAATATTAAGCCCCTCACCATGGGCAAGTTTAAAAAATTGAACGTGAGTCCCAACAGGCTGCACATGTTCCCACTTCCATGTTTACAGTGATTGGTATTGTGTAACCTGAGTGTTCCTTCAGAGAGAGACAGGTCACTTTATGAACAGATTTAGATCAGGTTCTGACAGTGCAGTTGGGATTCTGGTTTTGTCTGTTGCTGGGTGTGTTTCACAAAGGTTAGGAAGCGTGGCAGTGAAAGGCAGGCAGGAGTTCAGTATCTCTTCCCGCACTCTGGATCAGGAGGGACAGGACTGTGCAGTGTAATCAATCCGTTTCTGCTCCTCTGTCACAATGCCCTTTGAGTTGGAGCTCAAGGCGGGTTTACTGACTCCAGCCAGTATTCTACAGGCCCCTTTCTCCTTGGGCTGTTTCAGCTTTAATCTAGGAGGCATCTTTGCAAACCAATTCCTAGGTTGAATGCTGCTTCTGTCACTGTAACTGACCACGATGGTGCGGAAAGCAAGCAAGTCCCGGGTGAACTTTAGGGCAGTGTTAGACTTTTGGGTTGGGAAACTGCTCTGACCTGTGAACACACATGAACAACTCCATAGCTGATCTGTGAGCAGCAGAAATCAGTTATTGATTCGTTTCACATTGTTTTAAATCTTTGAGGTTCATGAACCTTTGGAATTCCGAGGTTTGTGCGCTAAGAGCAGGCAGTACAGAACCATTTAAATTCCCTTTAAAGGTCTAAACTTTACTGCTCTGCTGCAGCTTCTGGTAAACATGTTGCTGAGATACTGACTCGACCAGAGGTTCAATGACATCCTTTTTACCTTGTTGCACTGTTGGACTGCTCTGAATTGGACTTCATTGACAAGCTTGTCACGTGCCCTGTGTTATACCTGTCCTTGTATTGCTGGTAATTGCCTTTACGTCCATTGGACTTGGTTCCTGTGCGTTTTGCCATGGCAGAGTTTAGGTGTCTCAGTTCTGAGCAGTGGAATTCCCCCCATTTCAGGCACCCAGAACCTGTGTTGAAGCCACGCACCAGTGCCCCCCAGTGCCTGATCAGTTTTGCTATAAAGTTCCAAGTGCTTCCTCTGTCTCCAAACGTGTCTCATCCCCAACCTCGACAGAACAGCTGTACTGCAAAAGTGCAGCAACCTTTCCTTATCAAACTGTTAACTCTTCCTGGCCCCCATCTTATCTGATATTGTTAATGATCTCCCTCCTCCGGGACTGTCCCCCTCCTTTATTTCTCCCATCATCACAAACCTCTGCCTTACCAAAAAAACACCATTGAGATTTCTGTCCTTGCAAACTACAGCCCCTATCTCAACTTCTTTTTCTACTGAAGTCCTTGAATGTGTTGGTAATCTGTGCCAGTCTTTTCCGGAACTCCATGTTTGAATCCCTGCAATCAGGTTTCCACCTCATCACTGTAACAGAAAAATCAAAGTCACCAATGATATCCAATGTGACTGTGACAAAGGTAAACTTTGCCCCCCCCTTCATCCTTCTCGATCTGTCTGCAGCCTTTGACACGGTTTGACCACACCATCTTCCTTCAACACCTCTCCACTGTTGTCCAGCTGGGTGGGACTGCTCTCCCCTGGCTCTGTTGTTATCTATCAAATCGTAGCCACAGAATTACTCCCAATGGTTTCCCTTTCTGCTCCTGTACCATAGCTTCTCGTGTTCCCCAAGGATCTACCCTTAAACCCTTCCTATTTCTCATCTACATGCTGCCCCTCAGTGACAGGATCTGAAAGCACAGTGTTAGTGCTTACATGTACACTGACAACATTCCGCTCTACCTTACCACCACCAACTCTTCTAGATTCCACCACTGCTTTTGATTTGTCACATTGTTTATCTGACATTCTGTTTCAGATGAACAGAAATTCTAAGTACTGGGAAGACTGAAATCAGTGAATTTGGTTCCTGCCATGAACTCTGCTTTTTAAAAATTCATTCATGGGATGCGGGCTTCGCTGGCTGGGCCAGCATTTATTGCCCATCCCCAATTGTCCCTTGAGAAGGTGGTGGTGAACTGCCTTCTGGAACCGCTGCAGTCCATGTGGTGTAGGTACACCCACAGTGCTGTTAGGGAGGGAGTTCCAGGATTTTGACCCAGCGACAGTGAAGGAACGGCGATATATTTCCAAGTCAGGGTGATGAGTGGCTTGGAGAGGAACTTCCAGGTGGTGGTGTTCCCATCTATCTGCTGCCCTTGTCCTTCTAGATGGTCACAGTTGTGGGTTTGGAAGGTGTTGTCGAAGAAGCCTTGGTGAATTCCTGCAGTGCATCTTATAGATAGTACACACTGCTGCCACTGTGCGTCAGTGGTGGTGGGAATGAATGTTTGTGTATGTGGTGCCAATCAAGTGGACTGCTTTGTCCTGGATGGTGTCAAGCTTCTTGAGTGTTGTTGGAGCTGCACTCATCCAGGCAAGTCGGGAGTATTCCATCACACTCCTGACTTGTACCTTGTAGATGGTGGACAGGCTTTGGGGAGTCAGGGGGTGAGTTTCTCTATGTAGGATTCCCAGCCTCTGACCTGCTCTTGTAGCCACGGAGTAATGAATAAATATCTATTTTAAAAATTATAACTAAAATCTCTCCAGAGTATTGGAAGGAGTGCTGTCTGCACTTTAATTCAGCTTTGATAATGAATTTTTTTTGTGTGGTGGTGTTTTTTTTTGTCATCGGCCACCTCCCAAGTTAGAAGAAAAATCGGTTGCTGCTGTTACTACCACCAGTTATATGCTGAAGGTTTCTCTCTCTCTCTCGCACACACACATACGCTCTCAAACCCGCACGCCCGCCCGCCCGCGTTCGCCCGCCCGCCCGCGCCCGCCCGCCCTCGCGTGCCCGCTCGCCCGCGCTCGCCCGCCCACCCACGCACATGCGCGCACACATGGTCCAGTTTAGTTTCTGTTCAGTGCTAGCCCCCTCTATTCCCTAGCTATTGACTCTATTCCCCACCCTGGCAACAGTCTGTTTGCAACCTTGGTGTGACATTTGACCTTGAGATGAGCTTCCGAATTCATATCTGTCCCATCACTAAGACATCTATTTCACTCAATTAAGATTGCCCTGACTTCACCCCGCCTCAACTCATCTGCTGCTGAAACCCGCATTTATATCTAGACGTGACTATTCCAATACTCTCCTGGCTAACCTCCTTACATCCTCATAAACCTCAGCTCATCCAGAACTCCTGCTGCCTGTATCCTAACTTGCAACAAACCCTGATCACACATCACCTTTATGATCGCTGACCTACGTTGGCTGCTGTCTTGGCAATGCCTTGATTTTGAAACCTCTCCATAACTTTACTCCTGTCTTTCTCTACAAACGTTTGTCATCTCTGCAATCCTTCCATTCTGGCATTTTGAAGGTCCCCAATTTTAATCACCCCACCCCTCCCCCCCACCCCTGAATAGCTTCCACATGACCTCTATCCATGGAATAATTGAATTTTGTGGCACAGAAGGAAGCTAATCAGCCCATTTTCAGTCTGTGCCAGCCAATAAAGAGCTATCCAGCTTAATCGCTCAGTTCATAGCACCCTCGCCTTTGAATCAGAGGGTTGTGGGTTCATGTCCCACTCCCGGAAACCAAGAACTGTGATTGTACTCGAAAGAGTTGCAATCTGTGACTGTTGATAACTCGAAAGAGTTTCCCACTCTTGGTGCAGAGCCCTCTAGTGCACATGTGCATATCCAAGTGTTATTTCAATCAGATGTACATTTCAGCCTAAAGCAAACCTACAGGCAGTCAATTCCAGATTCCTCTGTGAAAAAATTACTCCTCAACTCCCCTTTAATCTTTCTACCGATTACTTCTATGTTCTCTGGTTACTGACCTCTCTGCTAACAGAAGTAGGTCATAGAAACACAGAAAATAGGAGCAGGAGTGGGTCACTTGGCCCTTCGAGCCTGCTCCGCCTTTCAATATGATCATGGCTGATCCTCTATCTCAATGCCGTACTCCCATGCTCTCCCCATACCCTTGATGCCTTTAGTGTCTAGAAATCTATCTATTTCCTTCTTAAATATTTTCAATGACTTGGCCTCCACAGCCCTCTGTGGTAGAGAATTCCATTGATTCATCACCCTCTGAGTGAAGAAGTTTTTCCTCATCTCATCCCTATATGGCCTACCCCATATCCTGAGATTGTGACCCTTTGTTCTTGACCCCCAGCCAGTGGAGAGACCATCCCTGCATCCGGTCTGTCCATCTCTGTCAGAATTTTATACCTTTCAATGAGATCTCCTCTCATCTTTCTAAACTCCAGTGAATACAGGCCTAGTCGGCCCAATCTCTCCTCATACGACAATCCTGCCATCCCAGGAATCAGTCTGGTGAACCTTTGCTACACTCCCTCTACAGCAAGTATATCCTTTCTTAAGTAAAAAGACCAAAACTGCACACAATACTTCAGGTGTGGTCTCACCAAGGCCCTGTACAGCTGCAGTAAGACATCCTTGCTCCTGTGCTCAAGTCCTCTTGCAATGAAGGCCAACATACCATTTGCTGCCTTAACTGCTTGCTGCACCTGCATGCTTGCTTTCAGTGATTGGTGTACAAGGACACCCAGGTCCCTTTGTACATCAACATTTCCCAATCTATCCCCATTTAAATAATACTCTGCCATTCTGTTTTTCCTACCGAAGTGGATAATTTCACACTTATCCACATTATTCAGCATTTGCCATGTATTTGCCTACCCACTCAACCTGTCTAGGCTCTTAACACCCTCCTCATCGCTCACATTCTCAACTAGTTTCGTGTCATCAGAAAACTTGGAAATATTACATTCAAATAATCCAAATCATTGATATATATTGTGAGTGGCTGGGGCCCAAGCACTGATCCCTGTGGTACCCCACTAGTCAGCGCCTGCCGCTCCAAAAAATACCCATTTATTCCTACTCTGTTTCCTGCCTGCTAACCAATTCTCAATCCATGCCAATATGTTACCCCCCAATCCCGTGTGCTTTAATTTTACACACTAACCTCTTATGTGGGACTTTATCAAAAGCTTCCTGAAAATCCAAATACACCACATCCACTGGTTCTCCCTTATCTATTCTGCTAGTTATGTCCTCAAAAAACATGATTTGTTAAACATGATTTCCCTTTCATAAATCCATGTTGACTTTGCCTAATCCTGTTGACATTTTCTAAGTGTCCTGTTATAACATCCTTTATAATAGACTCTAGCATTTTCCTTACTACTGAGATTAGGCTAACCAGTCTTCAATTCGCTGTTTTCTCCCTCCCTCTTTTTTTAAATAGTGGGATTACATTTGCCACCCTCCAATCAGCTGGGACTGATACAGAATCTACAGAACTTTGGAAGATGACAACCAACGCACCCACTATTTCCATGTCCACCTCCTTCAGTACCCTGGGATGTAGATTATCAGGCCCTAGGGATTTATCGGCTTTCAGTCCCATTAATTTCTCCAGCAATTTTTTTTTACTAATACTAATTTCCTTCAATTCCTCCTTCTCACTAGACCTTTGGTTCCCTAGTATTTCTGGGAAGTTATTTGTGTCTTCCATCGTGAAGACAGAACTAAAGTAGTTGTTTAATTGCTCTGCCATTTCCTTGTTCTCTATTATAAATTCTCCCGTTTCGGACTGTAAGGGACCTACATTTGTCTTCACTAATCTTTTTCTTTTTACATACTTATAGAAGCTTTTACAGTCCGCTTTTATGTTCCTTGCAAGTTTACTCTCATACTCTGTTTTTACCCTCTTAATCAATCTCTTGGCCCTCCTTTGCTGAATTCTAAACTGCTCCCAATCCTCAGGCTTGCTATTTATCCTAGCTACTTTACATGACTCCTCTTTGGATCTAATACTGTCCTTAATTTCTTTTGTTAGCCATGGTTGGGCCGCTTTTCCTGTTGTGGTCCTTTCTATCCATTCAATCTAGACTCTTCATAATTTTATACACCTCAAGTAAATCTCTCCTCAACCTCCTTTGTTGCCAAGCTAACATTCTCTGTTCCTGGTTATACAGTGATACTTAGCTGTTTACCACTGTTCCTCTGGATAACGAGCCACCTCTTTATTGGTGGCCTTGGACTGCTCAGGTCATCCCCAGGCCTCTCTCGGCTGCGCTGCCCAATGCCTGACTCTGTTATGACTGTTCTGTGTGTAAGGAAGGAGGGTCTTCAAGGTAGCTGCCCCCAATCTGCCATCAGGTGGTTTTTAATTCATTCTTGGGATGTGGGTATCACTGGCAAGGACAGCATTTATTGCCCATTCCTAATCACTCTACTGAATAGTTTGTTATGCCATTTCAGAGGCCATTGCTGTGTGTCTGAAGCTAGACTGGGTGACAGATTTCCCTGCCTAAAAGATAAACCAAATGGGTTTTTAACAACAATCCGGTGGTTTTATGGTCACCACGAGACTAGTTTTTAGTTCCAGAATTATTAATTAATTGAATTTAAATTGCAGCAGCTGCCATGGTGGGATTTGAATCCAGGTCCCCAGAGCATTAGTCTGGGTCTCTGGATTACTAGTGCATTGACATTACCACTGCACCACCATCCTTGCTATAATTGTGTATAATTCACTGGTAGTCACTTTAAATTTGAATTATTACTGCCGCCAGTGTTCAAATTGAAATACACAAGCTTCTGTGAACAAGATCCACAGTTTTCATAATCAATTTACAAGAATCAGATAATCTTCCCCTGTGCATACATATGATTTGCAAAGTCAGTTAGGGATGGATATAGAGAACTATTTAGCACAATGACTTGCTTTGTGCTACAAATAGTCAATTTAGTGAAAAGAGTCTTCAGCAGGCCAACAGCAACTCCACATGTTAAAGCTGAAGGTTGGACAGATCTTGATCTGAGCTGCATGGCCCATCGCACTGCAACAATCTTCTTGGGCATGTGGATGTGTCTGCATGGGCCCTGGTGCCAGCTCAGAGTCACTCTGCTTGATGCCTGTCCCACAGCTTTTTTGTCCGGGTGTCAGCTGCGAGGGGCTGTTGGCTAGGGCCATAGTGCAGAAAGATGGTCTGCTTTCTTGAGGCTTTGAGCAGGCGCAACTGCAGAGGTCAGCAGTTCCTGTCAGTAAGGCGAGTGGCCATGGGTGTGGTCTGCGGGGCTGGTGAAGTCCAGCATGGCTGGTGTAAAAGGGCTGGAGTTAGGAAAGCTCCAGAATGTGGGCAGCTTATGTATGGGTGGTCACTATGTCGGCATTAGCTGTGAGTGTTAGCAGGAGAGGAGGCTTGTCATTGCATATCGGTACATGGATATGCACAGTTGTATGTACATACAGGTGCCTGGCCAATCACATGTGTACATACACATGTACACACACGTACATTTCTGTCTAGAAATTTCAGGATACTGGTCAATCTGTCTCTCAGACCCATGATCAAACCCAGCCATTAGAACATTTTCCCTCCCACATGTATCCCCTGATTGGCCATATATATAGTTAGTGTACTCCATTCTGGAGCGGTTAAGTTCTTCAGACGTATGTGTTCTTGTTAGTTTGACTCCTAATATTAGTTACAATCACCATGGGAATTGTGTTCTACATTTCAGACCAGCTGCCTAATGCATGTTTAATTTTAACTGGTGCAGTTTCACTGTTAGTATTTCACTGTGATCCCTAACACTTTCCTTCCTAACCCAGTGCTGTGAATAGGGCTGTCACAGGCAGTATGTGACTTCTCGGTGTGA
This sequence comes from Cetorhinus maximus, assembly GCF_964194155.1. NCBI lineage: Eukaryota > Metazoa > Chordata > Chondrichthyes > Lamniformes > Cetorhinidae > Cetorhinus > Cetorhinus maximus. The sequence continues at coordinate 74,318,745 of NC_135891.1, read as the reverse complement.
AATATCCTTTTTGTCTTTAACAGAAGCCAGGGACTTTGGGGATTCCAGTAGAGGTGCCTGCGGTGAACAAGGTGGAGTCTCAGCTGAGTGCTACCACTTCCAGGGATCCGGTGCACGGGAGTCTGCTAAACTCCAATACTCAGCTGGAAAGAATTCCAGAAGGTAAACTTGTGCAGAACAAGGATTTGGAGCAAGATCGGGTTCCTTGCAAAGATACAAGGGAGACCCCAACAGGATTCGGCGATTGGCTGGAAGAGCAGACGGATGATGAGTTTGGACTGAAGGAGGGAGGGGAGAAAGAATCTGTTTTCCCCAAGGACCCACAGACGCTTATTCTCACTGAGGGTTCACTGGGAGAAAATCCCTCTGTCCCAATGGAGGGAACTGAGGGAAATGACGTCAGCACCAAGAATGGGCCATTTGTCGAGCTTGATTGTTCATATCCAACTCTTGAAAATGGAACACATTTGCTGTGTCTCAATTCAAATCCAATCACACTGGTAGATTCAGGATCTTCTGTTTCTGTCACTCCTACATCTGAGATTGATTGTAACAACGGTGTCATAATTCATGCAAAGAAGGTTTCTGTCATTCAACACCCAGATACAGATGATCAGGACACTTCAGTTAATGATAGACTGAGAGGTAGGATTTCCTCAGAGACAGAGCACGAGGGAGGTTGCGCCCACTCCACAAAATTAGCCACCATAAAGAGAGAAGCCAACTTTGACCTTCGGACTTACCATGTGGAGAAAAAGCCAACAAGGCTTTTTTCTGATGATGAAGGAAAATACCAGACAGTTATCGTTAAAGGAACGGCTGATGATGAAATGCTTGCAAAGGAGAGGAGAGCGATTATTAGAAACCAAGCCATGAAGAAGAACGCCACCATTGCTGAGAGATGGGGTTCAGCAGAGCGATTAGATATGGAGGAGAAACTATCGCTTGATTCCATGCAGAAAGAAGATGAAACTTGTATGTCCAGGATAGAAGCTAATTCATCATCTTTCCCTAAAGAATCCTTCATCGCTCATCCTGAAGGCATCAACACTGAACAAATAAACTTTACTGCTGCTCGGCAGCAGTTCCTCGAGATGGAAAAGTCACAGCAAGTAGTCCCTGGGAGTCCAAGACTCTCTGTTGAACCCTTCAGGATCTCGAACAATTCTCCCAGCTTGTCTGAATCAAGTAATCCTCTTCCCTACAAGGGCACTGGTGTCTTGGGCACAAATGCAGCGGTCACTCTAGAGGCTGTTAGAGTTGATTACATCCCTGATGAAGAGAAGGGGAACATGGATGAGCATTCTACTAAAAGTAATAGCATCTTCATTGCTGAAAAGGTTGCAACTGTGGAAAATCGTGATGGTGAAACCCGGCAGAATCTGCCTGTGTACTCGTCAATAGATGACCTTGACTCTGGACTGGGGGAGATGGTCAATGACTACAGTTATGGGTATACAAGTGATGGTGGGGCATCAAATGAGATGTTGAACATTGGAACTGGTAACAGCGGCGCTTTTGAATCCCCTGACCAGAAGTCGATGCTTGAAACACCCATTGAGAAGGAAATCCGATTGGCAATGGAAAGGGAAGAGAGTCTTCGGAAGGAGCGAGGAATTAGGAAGTTGGGAAGCTCTGAGGAAATGGTGCAAATTAAGACCAAGCCAATGTTATCTCAACTACCTCCAACATCTCCTTTCTCAAAATCAAAAGACAAAAACCGAATGGTCTTTTTTGTTCAGCGAGAAATTGAAATGGATTCAAAGAGGGAAGAGAAGTTGAGACAAGAGGGTAAAGTTAAGGGCTTGTATGATAAAGGAACTGCAGAAGAGGTGGAAAAACGCAAGAAGGTATTTGAACAGCAGATAGATGACGTGCCAGTTGTACCACAGCAATGCTGGCACCCAAAGGCAGCCAGCTTTGCTTCACCGGAATCTCTGGATGTGTCCAACATTCCAGAAGAAAGCAACACAATCCAAGTTAATGCAACAGAATGTAAAGTGATCCTGCAGGAAAGTCCAGAATATCAGCTGTATAGTAAAAGCAGTTCAAAGCTGGACCCCACCACATGTAGCACAGTGATGAGGTTGGCAGAAAGCCAGGCGACTCGTGAGGAAGAGCCTTACATCCTGCGACCATTGAAGTGCCAGGCCACCTTCTTGATTGAGCGGGAAATTGAGGAAGAGCAACGTCGGGAAGAGGAGCTGCGGGCTCGGAGACTGAGGCAGCAGCCTGCTAGGAATCTTTCTTCAAGTAAGTGTATTGGGCTGCATCTTCCAGTGGTAATGATGGTAAAACTGCTGGTATTTGCTGCCATTGCTCCCCTGAAATTGGCAGCAGTGTCTGGAGTCCACAATGCAGAGGATAAGATGGAAATGCAGAAGCTGCTGTCAGTGATTCTGTGTTTCTCCAGGGGTGGGGTTCTTGAGTTGCCCGCACCCCAAACCCAGTTGCAACTTGTTGAATGAGGTGTAACTATGTAATTACTGATAAAAACCACTGACCATAAAAGGCTAATTTTATATTGGTGGAAGTTGAGCTGAATAGTGTCGATTTAAGGAGACACTAGATAAGCATGTGAGGGAGAAGGGAATAGAAGGTTATGCTGATCGCATGAGATGAAGATAGGTGGGAGGAGGCACATATGAAGCACCAATGCTGCATGGAGCAGTTGGGTCGAATGGCCTGTTCCTGTCCTATAGACTCAATGAAAGCTGCAGAGAAGAACCAGAAGCGTAGAACACGATAGAACCAGGGGATTTGCTTCAGCCCACCCATGTTTTATTCTCTGATGTTCTGCGAATTGCCATAGGTTTCCTTAATAGACAATGACCCAAGTTGAGTTTTGTATGGAGGAGTGAGGCTCTGTGTTCCAGCCGAATCTGACTATCCCTCCTTCTCTCCCTCCCACGGTCACTCCCACACTCTCCCTCCCATTACCCCTCCCACACTTACACTGTCTCACTCACATCTTCACTACTGCCCTCCTGCTGTCCCCGCGCTCCCCCCCCGCCCGCGCTCCCCCCCGCCCGCGCTCCCCCCCGCCCGCACTCCCCCCCGCCCGCCCAACCAAAATCCACTGCAACCTGTCCATTTCCAGCTTTATCCGAGGCAACTTCATGAAGGTGAAGGCTTGGAGGGTTCATGAGGTGAGTGTGTTCAAACCTAACTCCTGGATCCAGGCCCGAGAAGGCTCAACAAGCGGGCCCCACCTCCACCCCCACCCCCACCCCCACCCCGAACAACCTTTTCCCAGAGTGCCTGATACCCCCACTCCACCATCACCCAATCATCCCCTCAACACCATCAACAGATCTCAATTCCTATCTCCCCATCCTCACCTTCGATCTCCTAGCTCCCCTCCCAATCGTGGCTCTGCTCAACACTGGATTAATCGGAAGAATTCCCTTTACCCTGAGAGAGTGTGTTTTCTGATGATTGTGTCCCTCAAATCCCAATAGGGTTTCCACACTGTCACAGCCCCAAGTAGCTCTGTTCACACGGACTGGTTTATTTTTCTGTTTCTCTTTTTTTGGGCAGCATGTGTGGCTTTGAGAGAGATTGTGGGTCAGATTTTCTGACTGAGGTTACAAACCCAATGCCCGGGTAAATTCCAGGTCCTGAGCCCACGTCTCAACTCATGCAAAGCTATTTTCAAATACTAATGCCCTAATTGAGTAGATGATGAGTTTGGCCCCAATAGGTGGTGCAGTCAGCCTCCAGGAGGCGGGGGCTCCCTGCCTGACACCAGCAACATAGGCAGATGGTGACAATGATGGGGCAAATACAGCAGGTCGTTCCTTAGGGAAACAGCAGCGTTAAGGCTGAAATAACGCACGTGACTTGGTGCAGGCAGCCCCATGAACAGACACTTTTCCTCAATTAAGAACAATCTTTCAGATCTCCCCGTGATGAACCTAACAACTGGACACTCGTGCCCCAGACTGCTCAGCTTCTCCTAAACCTCTATCAAAATTCCACCCTCTTGCTCCCCCACCACCCTCAGTCTACTAACAAGCTCAATGAGCTGTTAATTGGAGATGATCAACTTCCCATTCCTCCCTATGCCACCCTCTATTTAAACATCATGGTGCGTCCACAAGACGTTGGGATCCAGAGACGACCTCCGGGAACACTATTTTTAAATTGTACCCTCACCCAATTCCAACTGTGGCAATTGAAAATCCTGCCCTGTGTGTTGGTCGATGTGTGCATGAGTATGCATGTGTTGGTGTCTGCTGTGTGTTTGTGTATTGGTGTGTTGGATGTGTATTTGTGTGTCCACTTGTGCTGGGTGTGTGTTTGTGTGTCCACTTGTGCCGGGTATGTGTTTGTGTGTGTCCACTTGTGCCGGGTGTGTGTTTGTGTGTGTCCACTTGTGCCGGGTGTGTGTTTGTGTGTGTCCACTTGTGCCGGGTGTGTGTTTGTGTGTGTCCACTTGTGCCGGGTGTGTGTTTGTGTGTGTCCACTTGTGCCGGGTGTGTGTTTGTGTGTGTCCACTTGTGCCGGGTGTGTGTTTGTGTGTGTCCACTTGTGCCGGGTGTGTGTTTGTGTGTGTCCACTTGTGCCGGGTGTGTGTTTGTGTGTGTCCACTTGTGCCGGGTGTGTGTTTGTGTGTGTCCACTTGTGCCGGGTGTGTGTTTGTGTGTGTCCACTTGTGCCGGGTGTGTGTTTGTGTGTGTCCACTTGTGCCGGGTGTGTGTTTGTGTGTCCATTTGTGCCGGGTGTGTGTTTGTGTGTGTCCACTTGTGCCGGGTGTGCGTTTGTGTGTGTCCACTTGTGCCGGGTGTGTGTTTGTGTGTGTCCACTTGTGCCGGGTGTGTGTTTGTGTGTGTCCACTTGTGCCGGGTGTGTGTTTGTGTGTGTCCACTTGTGCCGGGTGTGTATTGGTGTTATTATGACACAGCTGATGGTAAAGGTTGAGTTATCAAATCCCAGATTGAAACTTGAAACAACTGTTATAACCCATGTTTGCAAATTGTATGTTTCGAGATGCAGGCTTTGAATTCAGTAGCAATAAGACCACCAAGTCTCAAGAGATTTTTTGTAAAACTAAACTAAACATTTATTAATATAAGAAAGATTGTAAACACGTGTACAAAATTACTACTATAATAACTACAAAAATCCCCTAATTAATCTGACTCTCAGTTACATACCCATTAAGGCAACAGTAAAACTCAGATTTAAACAGACACCTGGCAGAGCACACCCTGGACAGTCGCATTCAAAATGAGTTTCTTTCAGCTCTGGGTCCTTGCAGACAGCAACTTGAGGCTAACAGGCTGGAGGCTTCTCTCACTTGTTGGATCTTAAAATGCCTCTCTCTTACACATAATCTCCTTTCTCCTTTATACATATCTTTCTCTTTGAATTTAAAATTTCCATTGTATCATTAGGCTTTTAACTTTACCTCTTCTAACAACAACATCCTTTCATCCCACCAATTTTATTAGTAAGATGAAAAAATAAACACATTGCTTGACGTCTTCTAGCTAGGTGTAAGATTTCACCTGCAGTCTTGAATGGTTTCTTTTAACAAATGCAAATTTACACTTTACCTTCTATTAGACCCTCCTTACATTTACCTAATTAACATCTCAAAACTGCTATACATCAAAGCACCCAGACTAGCTGGCTGTAAGCCCCCCACCCCCCACACATATACACACACACACACACACACACACACACACATATACATATATATATATATATATATATATAGACTCAGACCCCACTAGAACTCTATTTTAAAAAATAATTTCCAATAACATTATAGAATATCTCTTCATGGCAGTGTGTATACTTGTGCTGGGTGCATATTTGTGTGTACCTGTGCTGGGTGCTTATTTATGTGTACCTGTGTTAGGTATATGTTTTGCCTGTATTTATTTTTATGTGGCATTTTTTAACTTAAGGAAATATGTTAACCCTCTGCAGCCAGCGCCTCCACACCAGAGCGCCCAAATTCTACTTTAAATCTGGCGTTTCCTGGACAGCCTTCAAGAGCTGGGGCTTCAGATGGTGACCAAACAAAAAGTTTCCCAGAAATGATTCCGAGCCAGGAAAGGTGGAAGCCGTGGGAGAAAAAGGAAGACTCTTCAGTAAGTTGAAAGTTTAAATAGAAATTCATGCAGATATTCCAAACTGAAAAGACCTTCATGATCTATGTTTAATAACTTGACAGAACAGCTAGAAATAAACTTTCCAGCATCGATAGATGTTGGTTTGTGTGGCAAGGAAGACTGTGATTGGAGTTACAACCTCAAGGACCATTTCCTTTAAACTAGAAGTAACTGGTGGTGGTGAAGAGGTATTTAATGACATCACTATCATTTCTTTATCACTCCAAAGTCTGAACATTTTCAACTTTAATTATTATTATTTTCTTTAAAGGAACAGTTGTGGCTTAAAAACACAGGTACATGAGTAGGCCATTGAGCCCCTCGAGACTGTTCCACCTTTCAATGAGATCATGGTTGCTCCGCAACCTAACTTCATTAATCCATCTTTTCCCTAAATCCCTTAATCTTTGACAAAAATCCGCAAATCTCAGATTTAAAATTACCAATTGATCTAGCATCATTTGCTTTTGGTGGAGGAGAGTTCCAAAATTCTACCCCTCTTTGTGTGTAGAAGTGTTTCATAATTTACCTCCTGAAACTTTTAGACTATGATCTGTAAGCCTAGACTCCCAACCATCCGAAATAGTTTCTCTCTATCTACCCTATCTGTTTCCCTTTAATATCCTGAAAAGGTGCAATATGCAACCCCTTAATCTTCAAAATTCCAAGGAATACAATCTAATTTGTGGAATCTCTCTTCATAATTTAACCTTTGGGGTCCAAGTAACATTCTAATAAGTCTACATTTCACTCTCTCCAAGACCAATATATCTTTCCTGAGATGTTGTGCCCAGAACTTCTCACAGTGACCATTTTGATTATTGTCTGTAGCTATTCATGATGTTTTAATGAACTATGTACCTGGATCTCGAAGTCTCTTTGGACTTCCAGAGTTTCTGGTTTTTCATCATTTTGAAAGTACCTTGTTCTGTCCTTATTAGGTCCAAGTGGATGACATCACATTGAAATCCATTTGCCACAGTTTTGCCCATTCTCTTGATCTATTAGTATCTCTTTATAATTTTATGCTTTTATTCACACTGCTTACAACTGCAACCTGTCTTTGTGTCATCAGCAAATTTGGACCTGTGGCTTTCTTTCCCAGTTGTTAGTAAACACAGTGAACAGTTGGGGCCTAAGCACAGATCCTTGTAGGACACATCCTGCCAATGAGAGTACCTATCCATTATCCCTCCTCTCTGTCTCCTGCAGCTCAGCCAATTTCCAAACCAGGTCAATAATTTCCCTTCAGTCCCATGGGTTTCAGCTTTAGTTAAGAGTCTCTAATGAGGAATTTATTAAATGTTTTCTGGAAATCCATATAACTAACACCCATAGACAGTCCTCTGTCCACTACTTCAATCATCTCTTAAAAAAAAATCAATCCGATTCGCCAGGCATGACCAACCCTTTATAAATCCACATTGGTTCTCTGATCAGCTGAAATTTTTCAAGGTGTTCAGTCACTTGATATTTTAATTATTGACTCTAGTAATTTTCTGACAACAGATGTTGGATTAACAAGTTGTTAATTCCCTGTATACCTCTCTCACCTTTCTTAAATAGTGGAGTGAGATGTTCAAATTTCCAATCTAAAAGAATGGTTCCTGAATAGAGGGAACTGTGGACGATTTAGTTAGGATATCTGCAATGTCCTCACTGACTTCCTGTAAAACCCTGGGTTGGAAATTACCCGGTCTTCGAGATTTGTTACTCTTAACGCCATTAATTTTTACATTACTGTTATTTTGTTTACATTAATTTTGATGAGTCCCAGGGTGTGCTTCAGTGTTTGTTTCATTGGAATGTTGGCATGTTACCCTCCTTCTGTGCTCTAAATACAGACAGGACGTAATTATTCAGTATGTCTGCCATTCCCTTATTTTCATTGACCAGAGTACCATCACCAGTTTTCAAGGAGCTCACATTGGCTTCTATTCTTCAGGAAAGAATCCTGCTCCTGATTGGGGAATTATTTATGAATTTAGGGCTTGATTATAATGTTTCACACAAATAAGCTGTTAGCTTCATTTGTGAAGAATAGGTTTTCAGTTAGGAACCATAGGGTGTTGACATCTGTAAAACTGTAGCCCTTTGTGAGACCTGCCTTTAGAAAAGGAAGAATGGGGGAGATGGTGTAGTCTCTGCTCTTTCCCTTCTCCTTCCCAGTGTGAAGCTCAACATGCTACCCAGTAGCCACCAGCATCGCCTGCTGCCCTTGTAATGATCAACAGGGCAGTTTAAATGGTGCTGTGCACCTACAATGCAGCAAGGGTTAGCAACTATGTGATGACCTCACTGAGATGTCAGAAGATCAACAGGCCTAGTAAACAATTTGAAGATAAATCATAGGTATGACAATTGTGAAACTGAAGTCAGGCAACAGGGGTCACACTGTGTTTGATTTTATTAAAGTTTATTATAATGACATGCCCTCAAAGTCCTGACGCAAGTTTTGTTTTTAACTTTAGTATGCTGGTATTGAGGCTTCTGATGACATCAACATGGAGGTAGTTACCTTTTGTTACTGCCAGCCTTGCTGTCATTCCAGCTTTTGCATACCATAAACTTAGCTCAATTTAACATTCCATATTACTAACTGCTTGGCTGCTGGTTTGCTGGGGAGTGAAGTGTTCTTTAAATAGTGAGTGTCTTGCCATTAATGTCGCTGCTTTTACTAAACCACTTGCAATGACAATTGTTCTGGGTTTTTAATCCCTTCATGTGTCATGGCTGGGCCAGCATTTGTTGCCCATTCCTGATTGTCCTTGAGAAGATGATGGTGAGCTGCCTTGAGTCATGGCAGTCCATGTGATATAGGTCCACTCGCAGTGGTGTTAGAGGGGGAATTCTGGTTTTTGACCCAGTGACAGTGAAGGAACAATGATTATGGTTCCAAATCAAGATAGTGATTGATTTGGAGGGGAACTTACAGAGGGTTGTGTTCCCATGTGTCTGCTACATTTGTCCTACTAGAAGTCGTGGGTTTGGAAGGTCATAATGAACATAGGTAGAAAACCAGATGTCTGGCCATCTGTTTCTGGTGATACAGTTCCCAGAGGGGTTTATTATGAATGCTTGGCTGAGCTCCAATAAAATCCATTAGCTCAGCAGGGGACTGTTTGGTCAAACTGAAGTGGAGCGTTTACTCTGCTTTATTGACACCTTTGAGGTAATAAGTTATTCTTTCTAGATCTCTTTTGTCAATGAATATATGTTTATTTGGACAAGTTTAAGAGGTGTAAAATGGGTAAAGTTTCTGTTACTGATACCATAATGACCCTATTTGATTGACACAATTTTTAGAGGGTTGGGCAGATTTTTTTCAAAGAATGGGTCTCTTTTTCCTTAGCATTTCAATATTTGTGATTATTATTGTCTGGCTTATTGGTTCTGTACATAGTTCACATTGGGTGAGTGGGTATGAAAGGACCATAGAAGTGGCAGGGAGTGGGCTGGGTGGTGAGTGTATGTAGGGGGTGAAGCTAGAAGGCCTAAACACTTTTAATACAACCGGGACAAAGTCCTGAGATCCAAGGTAGACCTTCAAACCAGCCCACCTTGGCAGTTGGCCTGTGACCGCCTATGATCTGCCCTCCTGGGTCAGCAGGTCGATCTCTCCTGCCCCCGAAAGTGAAGATTACATATAACAGGGACCTTTAAACAAGGGCGTGTCTGCTGATTCGGGAAATTTCCCGACGTGAGTTAGCCACCTCAGAAGTGAAAATCCAGCCCACTGTACTACACCCAACTCCACACCCTCTCTCTCACACACTGTTCCACACCCCCTCACACACACTGTACCCCATCCAACTGCCCACCCTTCTCTCTCTCTCTCTCTCTGGCTCTCTCTCTCTCTCTCTCTCTCTCTCTCTGACTCACAAACACTCACTCACTCACTCACTTACTGTGCCCCATCCAACTCCCTACCCCTCACACACACTGTTCCCCATCCAACTCCCTACCCCCTGCACACACTGTACCCCATCCAACTCCCCACCCTCTCTCACACACACTGTATCCCATCCAACGCCACACCCTCTCACACACACTGTCCCCCATCCATCTCCCCACCTTTTCTCTCGCATACACACACTCCAGCCTATCCACCTCACCACCCTTTCACAAAGTGTTCATCTGGAGGGTTTATTTGTTCAAGGCTTGAGGATGGGTGTTTCACGTTCCCCTAGGTTGTCAGTGTAATGTTGGTTGGTAGGGCAGTGGGTGATAATTTCCAATTCTATATTCTGACTTTCTGACTCTTGTTCTAGGTGCTGGAATCTACCAGAGTAACTCGACGTAAGAGTGCAATGGCACAGCGCTGGGAGGCTGGGATGTTCAACAACCATCTGGATGAATGAAGCTATCCTTGTGACCTGAAGTTATATAATTGTAGATATATCTATAGTAATATTCTGAAAAGCACTGCCTGGTGAATAGAAATGAAGTTGCCTCTTGCACTCTGAACTGATTTGACTCTGAGTATTTGTATATACAACTGTATAGATTACCTGTCTGTGTCCTTGGATTCTCAGCTCAGGCCCAATGCCACAGCCTTCCTTTGCTTACAGCCTTATTAAGAGAATGACTCTTGTAGCTGTGAACGAGATGGGAGGCAACTGTTTGGTGGTAACTGACTTTCCTCACCTGTTCCCTTTACACCATTGGATCTCTCAGCTGCCTTTTTTTTTGTTGGAATGAACATATTGGTAAATGTACTTGAAAAGCAGGTCTGAATTAACAAGCCTGGCTTCCATAATGAGAATTATGAATGAAAATCTTTGCTAATTGTTCTTAACAATATCAGTTAATTCTTTGCAGCAAAGCAAATTCCTGCTTGTGTGCCGTTATTTAAAACAAAATCTCATCAATAAATCAGTATCTGTAACAAGTGCATTCACTGGGCAGTTCCACACCGCATGCGTGTACGTGGGCGTGCGTGTACGTGTGTGTATGTGTGCGTGGTGGGGGAAGGTTGGGAGGGTGTAACAAAAACCCAAGTACACTACATCCATTAGTCTCCTTTATCCATCTTTCCTGTTGTCTCTTAAGAAATCCTAACAAATTTGTCGGACACAATTTCCCTTTTATCCTTCCCCGTGTCAACTCTGCTTAATCGCATTGTGATTCTCTAAGTAACATGTCCCTCAGAACAGATTCTAGCATTTGGCCTATGATTGATGTTAGGCTAGCTGGTCTGTAGTTCCCTATTTTCTCTCTCCCTCCTTGCTCAATTTGTGGGGTTATGTTTGCTGATTTCCAATCTTTGGGAATCGTTACAGAATCTAAAGAATTCTGGAAGATCACAACGAATGCACCCACTACCTCTGCAGCTCTGCACTCACCTCTTTTCATCCCTTGGCAGGTCATTTGCACTTAGTCCTTGTTATCTTCTCCAGTATTATGCCTTTACTTATCCTGATTTCATGAAGTTCCTCATTTTCATTAGATCCTTAATTCCCTGTTATTTCCAGACTGTGTACCATGAAATAGATACAAAGTATTTGTTTATTCCTCTACTGTTTCCTTGTTCACAATGATCATTTCCCTGTCTCTGCCTGTAATGGGCCCATGTTTACTTTCACTAACCTCTTCCCACTGACATACCTATAGAACTGTTTACAATCTGTTCTTGTCCATTGTTAGTCTACTCTAATTTTCTCATTCAAAATATCTTTTAATACTTATCACAAACTCTTTTTCCACACTATTGCTACAAATGTGGTTTGCCCAGTCTACATGAAGGTTAAAGTCCTCTATGTTACCCTTAATACATTCACTTTTAATTTCCTGATTTATACACTACCCTACACCACAACTATTGACTGGGAGTTATTCATAGCCGTCTTTCCTCCCTGCCCCCACACTAATGTTTTCTGCCCCTTGCTTTTCTTAGCTCCACCCACAATGATTCTACTCCTTGATTTTCTGAGCTAAGATCCTTTTTCTCCACTGTCTTTATTCCATCCTTTATCAGGGCCAGACGCCATTACACCTTCACCCTTTTCCATTTTGCTGATCTCTTCTAAAAATTAAGTATCCTGGAATATTTAGTTCCTAACATTACAAACATATGAACTTACGAATTTGGAACAGGAGTCGGTTTCAGCCCCTCGGGCCTGCTCCACCATTCAATAAGTTCATGGCTGATCCTATTGTAACCTCAACTCCACAGTCCCATATAACCTTTCACCCCCTTGCTTATCAAGAATCTATCTATCTCTTCCTTATGAGGAAGAGAGTTCCAAAGACTCAATATTCCCTGAGAGAAAAAAAATTCTCCGCATCTCTGTCTTAAGCAGGCAGCCCCAAACAGTGACCCCAAGTTCTAGATTCTCCCACAAGAGGAAACATCCTCTCCACATCCACCCTGTCAAGACCCCTCAGGATCTTATATGTTTCAATCAATTCACCTCTTACTCTTCTAAACTCCAGCGGATACAAGCGTAGCCTGTCTCGAGGGCAATTAGGGATGGGCAATAAATGCTGGACCAGCAAGTGAAGCTCACATCCCATGAATGAATTTTAAAAAATCCTTTCCTCATAAGACAACCTGCCCATTCCAGGTATTAGCCTAGTAAACCTTATCAGAACTGTTTATAATACATTTGCACCCTTCACAGAATCACAGTGCAGAAGAGGCCCTTCGGCCCATCGAGTCTGCACTGACACGTGAGAAACACCTGACCTACCTACCTAATCCCATTTACCAGCATTTGGCCCATAACCTTGAATGTTATGACATGCCAAATGCTCATCCAGGTACTTTTTAAAGGATGTGAGGCAACCTGCCTCCACCACCCTCCCAGGCAGTGCATTCCAGACCGTCACCACCCTCTGGGTAAAAAGGTTTTTCCTCACATCCCCCCTAAACCTCCTGCCCCTCATCTTGAACTTACGCCCCCGTGTGACTGACCCTTCAACTAAGGGGAACAGCTGCTCCCTATCCACCCTGTCCATGCCCCTCATAATCTTGTACACCTCGATCAGGTCACCCCTCAGTCTTCTCTGCTCCAACAAAAACAACCCAAGTCTATCCAACCTCTCTTCATAACTTAAATGTTTCATCCCAGGCAACTTCCTGGTGAATCTCCTCTGCACCCCCTCCAGTGCAATCACATCCTTCCTATAATGTGGTGACCAGAACTGCACACAGTACTCCAGCTGTGGCCTCACCAAGGTTCTACACAACTCCAACATGACCTCCCTACTTTTGTAATCTATGCCTTGATTGATAAAGGCAAGTGTCCCATATGCCTTTTTCACCATTGTGCTGAGAGGGATTGCACTGGGAATGTGGTGCTGGGAGAAATTTTACTGGGAGGGAGTGCACTGGGAGCAGTATTACTAGGAGGGACTGCACTGGGAGCAATTGCAGTGGTAGGGATTGCACCTGGAGGGATTGCACTGAGAAGGGATTGCACTCAGTAGGGTTGCACTGGGAGGAATTGCACTGAGAGGAATTGCACTAGCAGGGATTACACTAGGAGGGATTGCACTGGGAGGGATCACACTGGGAGGGATTGCACTTGAAGTGCTTGGTCTTGGCAGGATTACACTGGAAGCGATTCCACTGGGAGGAATTGCACCGAGAGGGATTTCACTGGGAGCAATTGCACTTGGAGCGAATGCGCAGTTAGGCATTGCACAGGGAGGTTTTGCACTGAGAGGAATAACACTGGGAAGGATTGCACTGGGAGGAATTGCAGGGAGAGGAATTGCACTGGCAGGGATTACACTAGGAGGGATTGCATTGGGAGGGAGCACACTGGGAGGGATCACACTGGTAAGGATTGCACTTGAAGTGCAATCTTGGTCTTGGCAGGATTGCACTGGGAGGAATTGCACTGAGAGGGATTTCACTGGGAGGGATTGCACTGGGGGCGATTGCATTGGGAGGGATTTTACTTGGAGCAATTGTACTAGGAAGGATAGCACTGGGAGGGATTGCACTGGCTGTGTATGCACCTGGAGGGATTGCACTGGGAAGGGACTTCATTGAGAGGGGTTGCACTGGGAAGAATTGCACTGGGAGCATTTGCATTAGGAGGGACTGTACTGGGAGCAATTGCACTGAGAGCAATTCCAGTGGGAGGGATTACACTGAGAGGGATTGCTCTGGGATGGATTGCATTGGGAGGGATAACACTGAGAGGGATTGCACTGAGAGTGATTGCACTGGGAGCAATTGCACTTGGAGGGACTGCACTTGGAGGGATTACAATAAGGGATTAGACGGAGAGGGATTGCACTGGGAGCAATAGCACTGGGGGCGATTGCACTGGGACGGATTGTATTTGGAGCAATTGTACTGGGAAGGATTGCACTGGGAGCAATTGCATTGGGAGGGATTGCGCTGAGAGCAATTGCACAGGAAGCAATTGCACTCAGAGAAATTCCACTGGGAAATATTACAGTGAGTGAGATTACATTGAGAGGGATTGCACTGGGAGCAATTGCACTAGGAGGGAATGCAATGGGAGCAATTGACTTGGGAGGGATGGCACTGGAATGGATTGCTCTGGGAGGGATCGCACTTGGAATGATTGAACTGAAAACAATTGCACTGGGCTGGATTACACTGAGAGGGATGACACTGGGAGGTTTTGAACTGAGAGTTATTGCACTGTGAGGCATTGTACTGGGAGGGATTGCACTGGGAGGGACTTTACTTGGTGCAATTGTACTAGGAAGGATTGCACTGGGAGCAATTGCAGTGGGAGGGATTGCATTGAGAGCAATTCCACTAGGAGGGGTTTCAGTGAGAAGTATTATGCTGAGAGGGATTGCACTAGGAGGGATTGTACTGGGAGCAATTGCACTTGGAAGTATAGCACTGGGATGGATTGCACTGGGGGGGCATTGTACAGGGAGTGGTTGCACTGGGAGCGATTGCAATGATTACAATTGCACTGGGAAGGACTGCATTGGGATTGATTGTACTGAGAGCAATTGCACTAAGAGTGATTGCACTGGGAGAGATTGTACTGAGCGGGATTGGACTGGGAGGGGTATTACTGGGAGGAGTTACACTGAAAGGAATTACACTGGGATGGATTGCACTGGGAGCAATTGTCCTGGGAGAGATGGCACTGGAATGGATTGCTCTGGGAGGGATCGCACTTGGAGTGATTGAACTGAGAACAATTGCACTGGGCTGGATTACACTGAGAGGGATGACACTGGGAGGTTTTGAACTGAGAGTTATTGCACTGTGAGGCATTGTACTGGGAGGGATTGCATTGGGAGGGATTGTAATGGTAATGATCACGCTGCTAGGGATTGCACTGAACGCAATTGCACTGAGAGTAATTCCACTGGTAGGGATTACAATAAGAGGGATTAGACTGAGAGGGATTGCACTGGAAATGATAGCACTGAGGGCGATTGCACTTGGAGGGATTTTACTTGAAGCAATTGTATTAGGAAGCATTGCACTGGGAGCAGTTGCACTGGGAGGGATTGAACTGGTAGTGTTTGCACCTCGAGGGATTGCACTGGGAAGAGACTGCACTGAGGGGATGCACTGGGAGCATTTGCACTGGGAGGGACTGCACTGGGAGCAATTGCACTGGGAGTGATTGAACTGAGAGCAATTCCACTGGGAGGGATTACATTGAGAGGGATTGTACTGGCAGTAATTGCACTGGGAGGGATTGCATTCAGAAGGATAACACTGAGGGGTTGCACTGAGAGTGATTGCACTGGGAGGGATTGCACTGGGCATGTTTGCACTGAGAATGATTGTACTAGTAGCAATTGCACTGAGAGCAATTCCACTGGGAGAGATTAGACTGAGAGGGATTACACTGGGAGCGATAGCACTGGGGGCGATTGCACTGGGTGGGATTGTACCTGGAGCAATTGTACTGGGAAGGATTGCACTGGGGGCATTTGCACAGGAAGCAATTACACTAAGATAAATTCCACTGGGAAATATTACAGTGAGTAGGATTACATTGAGAGGGATTGCACTGGGATGGATTGCACTGAGAGCAATTGCACTAGGAGGGATTGCACTGGGAGGGATTGCATTGAGAGCAATTGCACTGGGAGCAATTTCACTGACAGCAATTCCACTGGGAGGGGTTACAGTGAGAGGTATTATGCTGAGAGGGATTGCAGTGGGAGGGATTGTACTGGGAGCAATTGCACTGGGAAGTATAGCACTGGGATGGATTGCACTGGGGGCAGTTGCAATGAGAGGGATTGTACTAGGAGGGATTGCACTGATATGGATTTCACTGGGGGGTATGTTACAGGGAGCAATTCCACTGAGAGGGATTGCAATGGGAACAATTGCACTGGGAAGGATTGCATTGAGATCGATTGTACTGAGAGCAATTGCACTAAGATTGATTGCACTGGGAGGGATTGCACTGAGAGGAATTGAACTGAGAGGGACTGTACTGGGAGTGATCACACTGAGAAAGATTGCACTGGGAGTGATTACACTGAGAGGAATTGCACTGGGAGAGATTGCACTGGGAACATTTGCACTTGGAGGGATATTACTGTGTGGGATTGGACTGGGAGGGGCATTACTGGGAGGAGTTACACTGAGAGGGTTTACACTGAGAGGGATTGCACTGGGAGGGATTGTACTGGCAGCAATTGCACTGGGAAGTATAGCACTGGGATGGATTGCACTGAGGGCAATTGCAATGTGAGGGATCGTACTAGGAGGGATCGCACTGATATGGATTGCACTGGGGAAATCATACAGTGAGTGATTGCATTGGGAGGGATTGCAATGGGAACAATTACACTGGGAAGGATTGCAGTGGGATTAATTGTACTGAGAGTAATTGCACTAAGAGTGACTGCACTGGGAGGGATTGCACTGAGAGGAATTGCACTGGCAGGGATTGCACTGGGAACATTTACACTTGGAGGGATTGTACTGAGTGGGATTGGACTGGGAGGGGTATTACTTGGAGGAGTTACACTGAGAGGGATTACACTGCGATGGATTGCATGAGCAATTGAACTGAAAACAATTCCACTGGGCTGGATTACTCTGAGAGGGATGGCACTGGGAAGTCTTGCACTGGGAGTTATTGCACTGTGAGACATTGTACTGGGAGGGATTGAACTGGTAGTGATCACACTGCTAGGGATTGCACAGGAAGGGATTGCACTGGGAGCAGTTTTTCCAGGAAGGATTGCAGTGGGACCAATTGCACTGGTAGTGATTGCACTGGGAGTGATTGTACTTGGAGCAATTGCACTGACAGAAATTCCACTGGGAAATGTTACAGTGAGAGGGATTACAGTGAGAGGGATTGCACTGGGAGCAATTGCACTAGGAGGGATTGCACTGGGAGGGTTTGCATTGAAAGCAATTGCACAGGGAGCAATTCCACTGGGAAATATTACAGTGAGTGGGATTACATTGAGAGGGATTGCACTGGGACGGATCGCACTGGGAGCAATTGCACTAGGAGGGATTGCACTGGGAGGGATTGTATTGAGAGCAATTGCACTGGGAGCAATTGCACTGAGAGCAATTCCACTGGGAGGGATTATAGTGAGGGAGATTGCACTGGGAAGGATTGCAGTGGGATCAATGAAACCGGGAGGGATTGTGCTGGGAGCAATTGCACTGGGAAGTATAGCACTCGGATGGATTGCACTGGGAGCAATTACAATTAGAGGGATTGCACTGGGAGGGATTGCACTGCGAGCAATTGAACTGGGAGGGATTGTATTGGGAGGGATCGCACTGAAAGCGATTGCACTGGGAGCGATTGCATTGGGAGCAATTGAACTGGGAGGGAAGGCACTAGAATCGATTGCACTGGGCTGGATTGCACTGGGAGTGATTGAACTGGGAAGGATTGTACTGGTAGGGATTGCACTGCTAGGGATTGCACTGGGAGGGATCACAGCGAGGACGGTTTCATGGGGAGCGATTGCACTGGGAACAATTGAACACTTGGTCCAATTGTACTGGGATCAATTGCACTGGGAGGGATTGCACTGGGAGTGATTGCACTGGGAGTGATTGCACTGGGAGCAATTGCACTGACAGAAATTCCACTGGGAAATATTACAGTGAGTGGGATATACATTTAGAGGGATTGCACTGGGACGGATTGCACTGGGAGCAATTGCACTAGGAGGGATTGCACTGGGAGGGATTGTATTGAGAGCAATTGCACTGAGAGCAATTCCACTGGGAGGGATTACAGTGAGGGGGATTGCACTGGGAAGGATTGCAGTGGGATCAATGAAACCGGGAGGGATTGTGCTGGGAGCAATTGCATTGGGAAGTACAGCACTCAGATGGATTGGACTGGGAGCAATTACAATTAGAGGGATTGCACTGGGAGGGATTGCACTGCGAGCAATTGAACTGGGAGGGATTGTATTGGGAGGGATCACACTGAAAGCGATTGCACTGGGAGCGATTGCATTGGGAGCAATTGAACTGGGAGGGAAGGCACTAGAATTGATTGCACTGGGCTGGATTGCACTGGGAGTGATTGAACTGGGAAGGATTGTACTGGTAGGGATCGCACTGCTAGGGATTGCACTGGGAGGGATCACAGCGAGGACGGTTTCATGGGGAGCGATTGCACTGGGAACAATTGAACTGGGGGGAATGGCACTGGAATGGATTGCACTGGGAGCAATTGAACAGGGAGTGATTGTACTGGGAGGGATCACACTGAGAGCAATTGCACTAGGAACAATTGCACTGGGAGCAATTGGACGGGGAGGGATGGCACTGGAATGGATTGCACTGAGAAGGGTTGTACTGGTATGGTGCTGGCAGTCTTTTCATCGGGTGGGATTACATTGTGAGTGATTCCACTGAGAGCAATTGCACTGGGACGAATTACACTGAGAGGGATTGCACCCGAAGGGATTGCACTGAATGGGATTGCACTGGGAGCCATTGTACTGAGAGCGATTGCACTGGGAAGGATTGCACTGGGAGGGCTTGCACTGGGAGCAATTTTACAGGAAGGGATTTCACTGAGAGGGATTGCACTGGGAACAATTGCACTGGGAACGATTGCACTGGGAGCAATTGTACTGTGAGGGATTGCACTGGGAGCAATTTTACCAGGAGAGATTGCACTGAGAGGGATTGCACTGGGAGCAATTGCACTGGGAGTGATTACACTGGGATTTTTGGACTCGGCAGGCTTGCACTGGGAGAAATTCCGCTGGGAGGAATTGCACAGAGAGATTGCACTGGGAACAATTGTACTGGAATCAATTGCACTGAGAGGGATTGCAATGGGAGCAATTGCACTGGGAGTGATTGCACTGGAAGTGTTTGGACTCGGGCGGCATTGCACTGGAAGTGATTCCACTGGGAGGAATTGCACTGAGAGGGATCGCACTGGGAGCAATTGCACTCGGAACAATTGTATTGGAGCAATTGCACTCAGAGGGATTGCATTGGGAGCAATTGTACTGTGAGGGATTGCACTGGGAGCAATTTTACCAGGAGGGATTGCACTGGGAACAATTGCACTGTGAGTGATTACCCTTGGAGGGATTGTGCTGGGAGTGATTACACTGGGAGTGATTGCACTGGGAGCAATTGCACTGGGAGGGATTTCACTGAGAGCAATTGCACTGGGAGCAAATGCATTGAGTGTGGTTTCACTGGGAGGAATTGCACTGGGAGCAAATGCACCGAGTGGAATTGCACTGGGAGGAATTGCACTGGGAGCAATTGCACAGGGAGTGATTACACTGGAAGTATTTGGACTCGGCAGGATTGCACTGGGAGCGATTCCACTGGGAGAAATTGCACAAAGAGGGATTGCACTTGGTCCAATTGTACTGGGATCAATTGCACTGGGAGGGATTGCACTGGGAGTGATTGCACTGGGAGCAATTGCACTGACAGAAATTCCACTGGGAAATATTACAGTGAGTGGGATTACATTGAGAGGGATTGCACTGGGACGGATCGCACTGGGAGCAATTGCACTAGGAGGGATTGCACTGGGAGGGATTGTATTGAGAGCAATTGCACTGGGAGCAATTGCACTGAGAGCAATTCCACTGGGAGGGATTATAGTGAGGGAGATTGCACTGGGAAGGATTGCAGTGGGATCAATGAAACCGGGAGGGATTGTGCTGGGAGCAATTGCACTGGGAAGTATAGCACTCAGATGGATTGCACTGGGAGCAATTACAATTAGAGGGATTGCACTGGGAGGGATTGCACTGCGAGCAATTGAACTGGGAGGGATTGTATTGGGAGGGATCGCACTGAAAGCGATTGCACTGGTAGCGATTGCATTGGGAGCAATTGAACTGGGAGGGAAGGCACTAGAATCGATTGCACTGGGCTGGATTGCACTGGGAGTGATTGAACTGGAAAGGATTGTACTGGTAGGGATCGCACTGCTAGGGATTGCACTGGGAGGGATTGCACTGGAAGGGATCACAGCGAGGACGGTTTCATGGGGTGTGATTGCACTGGGAACAATTGAACTGGGAGGAATGGCACTGGAATGGATTGCACTGGGAGCAATTGAACGGGGAGTGATTGTACTGGGAAGGATCACACTGAGAGCAATTGCACTAGGAACAATTGCACTGGGAGCAATTGGACGGGGAGGGATGGCACTGGAATGGATTGCACTGGGAGGGGTTGTACTGTGAGGGATTGCGCTGGAAGGTATGGTGCTGGCAGTCTTTTCATCGGGCGGGATTACATTGGGAGTGATTCCTCTGAGAGCAATTGCACTGGGATGAATTACACTGAGAGGGATTGCACCCGAAGGGATTGCACTGAATGGGATTGCACTGGGAGCCATTGTACTGAGAGCGATTGCACTGGGAAGGATTGCACTGGGAGGGCTTGCACTGGGTGGGATTGCACTGGGAGCAATTTTACAGGAAGGGATTTCACTGAGAGGGATTGCACTGGGAACAATTGCACTGGGAACGATTGCACTGGGAGCAATTGTACTATGAGGGATTGCACTGGGAGGGATTGCACTGGGAGCAATTTTACCAGGAGAGATTGCACTGAGAGGGATTGCACTGGGAGCAATTGCACTGGGAGTGATTACACTGGAATTTTTGGACTCGGCAGGCTTGCACTGGGAGCAATTCCGCTGGGAGGAATTGCACAGAGAGATTGCACTGGGAACAATTGTACTGGAATCAATTGCACTGGGAGCAATTGTACTGTGAGGGATTGCACTGGGAGGGACTGCACTGGGAGCAACTTTACTTGGAAGGATTACACTGAGAGGGATTGCACTGGGAGCAATTGTACTGATAGTGATTGCACTGGAAGTGTTTGGACTCGGGCGGCATTACACTGGAAGTGATTCCACTGGGAGCAATTGCACTCAGAGGGATTGCACTGGGAGCAATTGTACTGTGAGGGATTGCACAGGGAGCAATTTTACCAGGAGGGATTGCACTGATAGGGATTGCACTGGGAGCAATTGCACTGGGAGTGATTATCCTTGGAGGGATTGCGCTGGGAGTGATTGCACTGGGAGTGATTGCACTGGGAGCAATTGCACTGGGAGGGATTTCACTGACAGCAATTGCACTGGGAGCAAATGCACCGAGTGGGATTGCACTGGGAGCAATTGCACTGGGAGTGATTACACTGGAAGTATTTGGACTCGGCAGGATTGCACTGGGAGCGATTCCGCTGGGAGAAATTGCACAAAGAGGGATTGCACTGGGTCCAATTGTACTGGGATCAATTGCACTGGGAGGGATTGCACTGGGAGTGATTGCATTGGGAGCAATTGCACTGGGAACAGTTTCACTGGGAGGGATTTCACTGAGAGCAATTGCACTGGGAGCAAATGCATTGAGTGGGGTTTCACTGGGAGGAATTGCACTGGGAGCAAATGCACCGAGTGGGATTGCACTGGGAGGAACTGCACTAAGAGCGATTGCACAGGTAGGTATTGCCCTCGGAGGCTTTGCACTGAGAGGGATTGCACTGGGAGCAATTCCACTGGGAGTTGAGTTCCATCAAAGGAAACAGTTGCCAAGTGAGACTGTTGCAGATTACATTCTTGGGTTAAAGAAACTATCTTGCCAGTTTGGATATATCACACACTTAGAAATCAAGATTAGACACACTTTCATAGGAGGTCTAAAGAACAATAAAATCTACTGTAAGCTTTTGAGCAATTAAATAAGCTGACATGGGAGGAGGATAGCAATGAAGCCACAGCCACTGAAATGGCAGAGATTTGGAGATTGTAACCAAGTCTGAGGAATGCCCACTGGGTTTCAGTCAGATCCAGCCACAACGGCCCATTTCACCATCTTAGAGTCAGAAATTTAGATAATGCCATTGACAGGGTACCCACCAATCCTCTAAATGCCCCAATTTCTGGTGAAAGTGCTATGCCTGTGGGAAAATCAGTCACACCCAGCTGGTATGCAGCAGTATTATTAAGGAGGTAGTAACTGGACATTTAGAAACTCACAATGCAATCAAACAGAGTCAACATGGTTTTGTGAAAGGGAAATCATGTTTGACAAATTTATTTGAGTTTTTTGAGGATGTAAATTGCGGAATTGATAAAGAGGAACCAGTAGATGAGGTGTATTTGGATTTCCAAAAGGCATTTGATAAGGTGCCACATAAAAGGTTACTGCTCTTGGTGATAGGGCGACATATTAGCATGGACGGAGGGTTGCCTCACTAACAGGAAACTGAGTTGGGATAAATGGGTCATTTTCAGATGGCAAACTGTAACTAGTGGAGTGCTGCATGGATCAGTGCTGGGGCCTGAACTAGTTAAAATCTACATTAATCACTTGGATGAAGGGACTGAGTGTATTGTAGCCAAATTTTCTGACTATATGAAGATAGGTAGGAAAGCGAGTTGTGAGGATGATACAAAGGATCTGAAAAGAGATATAGACAGGTTAAGACAGGTTTTGCCGCTGTTATAGACAGCGGGCAAAAAATTGGCTGATGGAGCATAATGTGGGAAAATGTGAGTTTGTCCACTTTGGCAGGAAGAATAGAAAAGCAGCATATTATTAAAATGGAGAAACATTGCAGAATGCTGCAGTACCGAGGGATCTGGGTGTTCTGGTACATGGCATGTGCCATGTCACAATAAGGCATATGGAATGCTCTCCTTCATTGGCAGAGGTATAGAATATAAAAGTAAGGATATAATGCTGGAATTGTATAAAACACTGGTGAGGCCACAACTGGAGTATTGTGTGCAGTTCTGGTCACCACATTACAGGAAGGACGTAATAGCTCTGGAGAGAGTGCAGAGGAGGTTTACAAGAATGTTGCCAGGGTTAGAAAAGTGTAGCTACGAGGAGAGATCGGGTAGGTTGGGATTATTTTCCTTAGAACAAAGAAGGCTGAGAGGTGACTTGATTGAGGTGTACAAAATTATGAGGGGAATAGATAGAGTGGACAGGATAAAATTGTTTCCCTTGGTGGAGAATTCTAGAACCAGGGGACATAGATTCAAGATAAGTGGCAGAAGGTGTAGGGGGGACATGAGGAAGAATTTTTTTATGCAGAGGGTAGTGGGTGTCTGGAATTCGCTGCCCAAGTTGGTGGTAGAGGCAGAAACTCTAAACTCTTTTAAAAAGTACCTGGATCTGCACCTTAAGTGCTGTAAGCTGCAGGGCTATGGGACAGGTGCAGGAAGGTGAGATTAGAAAGGGCACTTGGGTGTCCTTGGGCTGGCATGGACAAAATGGGCCGAATGGCCTCCTTCTGTGCTGTAACTTTTCTATGGTTCTAAGTTAACATGCAGATAAGAGTAAGTATTTAGGAAGGTAAGTGGAGTGTTGGCCTTTAGTGCAAGGGGAATGGTGTATAAATGTAGGGACGTCTTACTGCAGCTGTACAGGGCATTGGTAAGACCTGGAGTCATGTGTACAGTTCTCATCTCCTAACTTCAGGAATTATATTCTTGCATTGGAAGCAATTCAGAGGAGGTTCACTAGGCTGATTCCTGGGATAAAGGGATTGTCTTTTGGGGGGATGTTGAGCAGGTTGGACATATACTCATTCCGGTTTAGAAGAATGAGGGGTGATCTTATTGAAAGATATAAGTTGCTTGACAGGTTGGATACTGGGAGGATGATTCCCCTCGTGGGGAATCTAGAACTAGGGGGCACAGTTTCAGAATAAGGTGTCTCCAATTTAAGACGGTGAAGAGGAAAATTTTCTTCTCTCAGGGGGCTGTTAATCTTTGGAATTCTCTTCCCCAGTGAGCAGTGGAGGTTGGGCCATTGAATATATTCAAGGCTGAGTTAGACAGATTTTTGATTGACAAGGGAGCCAAGGGTTTTGGGGGACAGGCAGGAAAGTGGAGTTAAGACCACAATCAGATCAGCCACAATCTTATTGAATGGTGGATTCAGCTCGATGGGCTGAATGGCCTATTCCTGCTCCTTTTCTTATGTCCTTATGATCTTATGGTAGCTGATGGCCACAGTGTGCATGCTAACAAATAACAAAGAGGCAAAGGCAAGAGGAGACTCCCAGGCTCAGTGCCCCACAGGTTCTCCTAGAAATAAGGGGCATGAGATAAACTGTCAAAATAAGGGACAATCCCTTAAAATACAGGACAGTTTTCACCATGTAAAAAGCTGAATTCAAGTGTTGAGGTGAGAGTGACTGCCCTTGACATCAAGGCAGCATTTGACCGAGTGTGACTGGAGTCAATGGGAATCAGGGGGGAAATTCTCCGCTGGTTGAAGTCATACCTAGCACAAAGGAAGATGGTTGTGGTTGTTGGAGGTCAGTCACCTCAGCTGCAGGACATCACTGCAGGAGTTCCTCAGGGTAGTGTCTTTGGCCCAACCATCTTCAGCTGCTTCATCAATGACCTTCCTTCCATCATAAGGTCCGAAGTGGGGATGTTCGCTGTTTATGGTAATTTCGAAGTTACTATCATGTCCACTGATGTAGTGACTGGATCAGGCACATTCGCCTTCTCCTGGTGCTCTCAGGATTACACTCTGCAGCTGTCTGTTATCATCTCTCTTTCCATTTCTCTTTTACTCCCTCCCTCCCTCCCTCTCTCTCTCTGTCTCTCCATCTCTCTCTTTTGTCCCAGTGGGGGAGAGCTCCGGGAAGTATAGCACCAGTTATGTTTCTCAGCCTGCTACACACACCACACGTCTCAATTCACTCAGACTGTACATCGTAAAATGCAGTCCTGAAAAAAAATCCATCAAAGTTGCATTTGAATCAGTTCCCACCATCCCCCTCACTCACAGAAATATTATTTCTTGCAGGTTAATTTTGAGCTTCCCCCTTGCAGCATCCGGCCGTACTCTCTGGTTCTACTCCTGTGAACAAGCCTAATAACAACAATCGTATCATATTCAACCTTCCCTTCTCCGGTGAGAAGATGCCCGGTTTATATAATCAAATCCCCCCATTCAGTTAACTTTGCAGTTATTATTCCCTCTTGCACCAGGCTGGATAATGATTTAACTCCACGATCTGGCGATGCGGAATTGGCAGTTGCCCCCTGCCACGTTTACAGCTTCCTTGATCAATGTGCTGGACAGTGACACTTCTACTCGGACAGGGAAAAGCAGCTGCAGTACTCCGTCCGGCCAAGTGGGGTCAGTGTCCAACAGTCCTACGATGCTGGGAATGTTCCACAAGGTTAGAGCAGAAAGGTATCAAAGGTGAGAGTCAGTGAGGCAGGTCATTGCTGGTTCTTCGGGGGTAGAATACCCAGCCTGGTCAGTTAGTCTAGCTTTTCGCAGTCTGTGGTTTGCAGCCTGGACAAATTGGATGATTCCTTTAAGAAATTCCTCCATAATCTGCAAGCAGGATCCTAGATTGGCCATAAACCCCGTCAAAACGTCATCCACTCCTACTCCTTACAATGTACTGGTTTTAACATTGATTTTAACAGTGTTCACTTCCCTTATGTAGAAAGATTCGAGAAGTTGGGACTGTTTTCCTTAGAGAAGGGAAGATTAAGAGGAGATTTGATGGAGGTATTCAAGATGAGGGGGAGTCTAAACAGAGTACATAGATAGAAAGTGTTCCCATTGTTGGAAGACTCGAAAAAGGAGAGGAGGGGGTGCAGATTTTTGGCAATTGGCAAAGGAAGCAATGACGACATGAGGAAAACCTTTTTCACACAGTGAGTGGTTAGGATCTGGAATGCCCTGCCTGAGGTGGCGGGGGCGGAGGGGGGGGCAGGGTCAATTGAGGCCTCCAAAAGGGAATTGGAAAGAGAATTCAAAAAGGAAACTTTTGCAGAGCAAAGGGGAAAAGGCAGGTTGGACAAAGAGCTGGCACAAACACAATGGACCGAATGGCCTCCCTCTGTGTTAAACAAATTTACATCTGATGCATTCTCTCTGAAAGCAATGACTGCCGATGTAGGCTGGTTACACCAGAGCCATGGTGCAGGGTGGGGAAGGTGGGGGTGGGGGGTGGGGGGGGCGGGGGAGAGATGAGGTGTGGACTCAGGGGATGGGGAGGTGTGGACTGAGTGGATGGGGGAAATGTGGATTGGGGGCGATGGGGGAGATGTGGACAAGGGGGATGGGGGAAGTGTGGACTGAGGGGATGGTGAGGTGTGGACTGGGGGATGGGGGAGCTGTGGACAAGGGGGATGGGGGAGGTGTGGAGTGAGGGGATGGGGAGGTGTGGACAAGGAGGATGGGGGAGGTGTGGAGTGGGGGATGGGGAGGTGTTGCCTGGGGGGATGGGGGATGTGTAGACTGAGGGGATGGGGGAGGTGTGGACTGAGGGGATGGGGGAGGTGTGGATTGAGGGGATGGGGGAAGTGTGGACTGGGGGAATGGGGGAGGTGTAGACTGAGGGGATGGGGGAGGTGTAGACTGAGGGGATGGGGGAGGTGTTGGCTGGGGTGATGGGGAGGTGTGAATTGGTGGTATGGGGGAGGTGTGGATTGAAGGGATGGGGGAGGTGTGGATTGAGGGGATGGGGGAGGTGTGGACTGGGGGTATGGGGAGGTTTGGGTTGAGTGGATGGGAGAGGTGTGGACTGGATGGATGGGGGAGGTGTTGACTGGGGGGATGGGGAGGTGTGGATTGGGGGTATGGGCAGGTGTGGATTTGGGGGATAGGGGAGGTGTAGACTGGGTGGATGAGGAGGTCTGGATTGGGTGGATGGGGAGGTGTGATTTGGAGGGATGGTGAGGTCTGGATTCGGAGATGGGGAGGTGTGGACAGGGGGATGGGGAAGTGTGGACTGGGGGATGGGGAAGCGTGGACTGGGGGGGGTGGGAAGCTGTGGACTGGGGGGTTGGGGAGGTGTGGAATGGGGTGATGGGATGTTGTAGACTGGGGGATGGGGTGGTGTGGACTGGGGGGATGGGAAGTTCTGGACTGGGGGATGGGGAGGTGTGGACTGGGGTATGGGGAGGTGTGGACTGGGTTTGGGGAGGTGTGGGCTGGGGGGTGGGGGAGGTGTGGAATGGGGAGATGAGGGAGGTATGGATTGGGGGATGGGGGAGGTGCGGAGTGGGGGGATGGGGAGGTGTGGAGTGGGGGGATGGGAGAGGTGTGGATTGGGAGGGTGGGGGAGGTGTTGACTGGGGGGATGGGAGAGGTGTGGATTGGGAGGGTGGGGGAGGTGTTGACTGGGGGGATGGGAGAGGCATGGATTGAGAGGATGGGGGAGGTGTGGATTGGGAGGGTGGGGAGATGTGGATTGAGGGGATGGGGGAAGAGTGGACTAGGGGGATGGGAGAGGTGTGGATTGGGAGGGTGGCGGAGGTGTGTACTGAGGCGATGTGGGAGGTGTTGGCTGGGGGGATGGGGGAGGTGTGTACTGGGGGGATAGGGGTGGTGTGGACTGACGGGATGGCGGAGGTGTTATCTGGGGGGATGGGGTGGTGTGGATTGGGGGGATGGGGGAGGTGTGGATTGAAGGGATGGGGAGGTGTGGACTGGGAAGATGGGGGAGGTGTTGGCTGGGGGGATGGGGGAGGTGTGGATTGAGGGGATGGGGAGGTGTGGACTGGGGGGATGGGGGAGGTGTTGGCTGGGGGGATGGGGGAGGTGTGGAGTGGGGGGATGAGGAGGTCTGGATTGGGAGGATGCGGAAGTGCGGATTGGGGGAATGGGGAGGTGTGGAATTGGGGGATGGGGAGGTGTGGATTGGGAGGTTGGGAGAGGTGTGGGATGGGGGGATGGGGAGGTGTGGACTGGTGGGAATGGGAGATGTGGATTGGGGGATGGGGAGGTGTGGAATGGGGTGATGGGAAGTTGTAGACTGGGGGATGGGGGGGTGTGGACTGGGGGGATGGGAAGTTGTGGACTGGGGGATGGGGAGGTGTGGACAGGGGTTGGGAGGTGTGGGCTGGGGGGCTGGGGGGCTGGGGGAGGTGTGGATTGGGGAGATGAGGGAGGTATGGAGTGGGGGGATTGGGAGGTGTGGATTGGGGAGATGAGGGAGGTGTGGACTGGGGGATGGGGGAGGTGTGGAGTGGGGGGATGGGGAGGTGTGGAGTGGGGGGATGGGGAGGGGTGGATTGGGAGGGTGGGGGACGTTTGGACTGAGGGGATGGGGAGGTGTGGATTGGGAGGGTGGGAGTGGTGTGAATTGAGGGGATGGGGGAGGTGTGAACTGGGGGGATGGGGAGATATTGGCTGGGGGGATGGGGTATTTATGGAGTGGGGCAATGGGGAGGTCTGGTTTGGGGGGATGGGGAGGTCTGGATTGGGGGAATGGGGAGGTTTGGAATGGGGGGATGGGGGAGGTGTGGATTGTGAGGATGGGGAGGTGTGGATTGGGGGGTGGGGAGTTCTGGATTGGCGGGATGGGGAGGTCTGGATTGGGGGAATGGGGAGGTGTGGACTGGGAGGATGGGGAGGTGTGGACTGGGCGGATGGGGAGGTGTGGACTGGGTGGATGGAGGGGGGGTGTGGACTGGGGGATGGGGGAGGTGTGGAATGGGGGGATGGGGAGGTGTGGACTGGAGAAGGGGGGATGTGTGGAATGGGGGAGGCGTGTATTGAGGGGCTGGGGGAGGTGTGGACTGGGGGGATGGGGGAGGAGTTGGCTGGGGGGATGGGCAGGTTTGGACTGGGGGATGGGGGATGTGTGAAATGGGGGATGGGGGAGGTATGGATTGAGGGGATGGGGAGGTGTGGACTGGGGGGCTGGGGGAAGTTTGGACTGGGGGGAATGGGGGAGCTGTTGGCTGGGGGGATGGGGAGGTGTGGACTGTGGGGATGGAGAGGTGTGGACTTGGGTGATGGGGGAGGTGTGGACTGGGGGGATTGGAGAGATGTGGACTGGGGGGATGTGGATGTGTGGATTGAGGATTTGGGGAAGGTGTGGACTGGGTGGATGGGGTGGTGTGGACTGGGGGGATGGGGGAGGTAAGATAAGGGGGGACATGGAGTTTGGACTAGGGGAAGAGGGGAGGTGTGGATTTGGAGGGTGGGACAGGTGTTGGCTGGGGGGATGGGGAGGTGTGGATTGGGGCGTGGGGGTGTTGTGGATTGAAGGGATGGTGGAGGTGTGGGTTGAGGGGATGGGGGAGGTGTGGACTGGGAGGATGGGGGAGGTGTTGGCTGGGGGGCTGGGGGAGGTGTGGACTGGGAGGATGGGGGAGGTGTGGATTGGGGTTTGGGGAGGTGTGGATTCAGGGGATGGGGAGGCGTGGGTTGAGGGGATGGGTGAGGTGTGGACTGGGAGGATGGGGGAGGTGTTGACTGACGGGATGGGGGAGGTGTGGACTGGAGCGATGGGGAGGTCTGGATTTGGGGGATGGGGAGGTGTGGATTGGGGGAATGGGGAGGTGTGGAATGGGGGGAGGGGAGGTGTGGATTGCGAGGATTGGGAGGTGTGGATTGGGGGAATGGGGAGGTGTGGAATGGGGTGATGCGGAGGTGTGGATTGCGAGGATTGGGAGGTGTGGATTGCGAGGATTGGGAGGTGTGGAATGGGGGGATGGGGAGATCTGGATTGGGGGGATGGGGAGGTCTGGATTGGGGGAATGGGGAGGTGTGGAATGGGGGGATGGGGGAGGTGTGGACTGGGGAGATGGGGGAGGTTTGGACTGTGGGGTTGGGGATGTGTGGAATGGGGGATGGGGGAGGTGTGGTCCGCGTGGATGGGGGAGGTGTGGACTGGGGGAATGGGGGAGGTGTGGATTGGGGGCGATGGGGGAGGTGTGGACAGGGAGGATGGGGGAGATGTGGACTGAGGGGATGGGGAGGTGTGGACTGAGGGCTGGGGGAGGTGTGGACTGGGACAATGGGGGATGTGTGGACTGCGGGATGGGCGAGGTGTAATTTGGGGGAATGGGGAGGTGTGGATTGGGGGGATGGGGAGGTGTGGACTGGGGGCTGGGGGAGGTGTAATTGAGGGAATGTGGTAGTGTAGATTGGGGGGATGGGGGAGGTGTGGACGGGGGCATTGGGGATGTGTGGACTGGGGGGATGGGTGAGGTGTGGACGGGGGGGTTGGGGGAGGTGATGATTGAGGGGATGGAAGAGGTGTCGATTGAGGGGATAGGGGTGGTGTGGACTGGGGGGATGGGGGAGGTAAGATAAGGGGGGACAGGGTGTTTGGACTAGGGGAATAGGGGAGGTGTGGATTTGGAGGGTGGGACAGGTGTTGGCTGGGGGGATGGGGAGGTGTGGATTGGGGGGTGGGAGTGTGTGGATTGAAGGGATGGGGGAGGTGTAGACTGGGGGGATGGTGAGGTTTGGATTGAGGGGATGGGGAGGTGTGGACAGGGAGGATGGGGGAGGTGTTGACTGAGGGGATGGGGGAGGTGTGGATTGAGGGGATGGGGGAGGTGTTGACTGGGGGGATGGGCAATATGTGGACTGGGGGATGGGGGAGGTTTGGGCTGGAGCGATGGGGAAGTGTGGAGTGGGGGGATGGGGAGGTCTGGATTTGGGGGGTAGGGAGGTGTGGATTGGGGGAATGGGGAGGGGAGGTGTGGATTGCAAGGATTGGGAGGTGTGGATTGGGGGAATGGGGAGGTCTGGATTGGGGGGATGGGGAGGTCTGGATTGGGGGAATGGGGAGGTGTGGAATGGGGGAATGGGGGAGGTGTGGACAGGGGAGATGGGGGAGGTTTGGACTGGGGGTTTGGGGATGTGTGGACTGGGGGAGGTGTGGACGGGGGTGGGTGGGGGAGGTGTGGACTGGGGAATGGGGGAGGTGTGGACGGGAGGGGATGGTGGAGGTGTGGTCCGCGTGGATGAGGGAGGTGTGGACTGGGGGGATGGGGGAGGTGTGGATTGGGTGGATGGAGGAGGTGTGGATTGGGAGCGATGGGGAAGGTGTGGACTGAGGAGATGGGGGGGGTGTGGACTGGGAGGATGGGGGAGATGTGGACTGAGGGGATGGGTAGGTGTGGACTGGGAGGATGGGGGAGGTGTGGACTGAGGGGATGGGGAGGTGTGGACTGAGGGCTGGGGGAGGTGTGGACTGGGACGATGGGGGAGGTGTGGACTGCGGGATGGGTGAGGTGTAATTTGGGGGAATGGGGAGGTGTGGATTGGGGGGATGGGGAGGTGTGGACTGGGGGCTGGGGCAGGTGTAGTTGGGGGAATTGGGTGGTGTAGAATGAGGGGATTGGGGAGGTGTGGACAGGGGCGTGGGTGATGTGTGGACTGGGGGGATGGGGAGGTGTGGACTGTGGGGAAGGGGGAGGTACAGATTGGGGGAATGGGGAGGTGTGGATTGGGAGGGTGGGGGAGGGTGTGGACTTGGACGGTGGAGGAGGTGTAGATTGGCGGTAATGGGCAGGTTTGGACTGTGGGGCTGAGGTAGGTGTGGTCTTGGGGGATGGGGAAGTGTGGACTGGGGGGATGGGGGATGTGTGGCTTGGGATGGTGGGGGAGGGTGTGGACTCGAAGGGTGGGGGAGGCGTGGAATGGGGAGACGGGGGAGGTGTGGACTGGGCTCTGAGGTAGGTGTGGACTGGGCGGATGGGGAGGTGTTGGCTGGGGGGATCTGGGAGGTGTGGACTGGGGGGCTGAGGGTGGTGTGGAAAGGGGGGATGGGGGAGGTTTGGATTGGGGGAATGGGGAGGTGTGTATTGAGGGAATGGGGGAGGTGTGGACTGAGGGAATGGGGGAGGTGTGGACGGGGGGGTTGGGCGATGTGTGGACTGGGGGGGTGGTGGGGGAGGTGTGGACTGGGGGTGGTGGTGGGGGAGGTGTGGATGGGGGTATGGGGAGGTGTGGACTGCGGGGGTGGTGGGGGAACCGTGGATTGGAGGGTTGGGGAGGTGTGGGCATCTGGGATCCTCCCTTGGTACATGCCCGATATGGTTGTCCATATCCCTGTGCTGTTCCTCACTTGCCTTGTCACATGTCTAGGTCATTTTCAGGAGACGATAACATGGAGCAAATAACATCGGGCCAAGATCGTCCAGAGGATGAGCTTAATGGCCGTACAGTATTTAATTGGTTTGAGGGACCTTTTCTAATGAGAACTTTTATATAATCCTGTACATGTCTGTAAATATTAAGTGTCATAACCCCTGTTTTCTTATTCTCCAAATTGTTCAATTTCCATTCTCCCAATGGGCATAATTGAGATGTCTGGAACTATGCTATACACAGAGTAAACACCTCCATAGCTTTCCTCAGGTGCATCCTGCTCACCACCATCAATACGCTCCCAGGAATTCCCTCCAAACCACTTCCCGGTGACTGGGAAACCAGCAGGACATCAGTTGTAACCCCGACCATGGATCCATTATGTGCCTGTGTCCCAACTCACACAAAGTCCCATTCACACATCACCCCTGTACTCACTGAACTAAACGGACTCCTGATCCAACAACATCTTGATTTGAAAACTCTCAGCTTTGGACAGAATTTCCCAGCACACTGGAGCTGTGCTGCAGTGCACGAGAGGTGGAAAAATCCCAGAAACTGATGTCAAGTCAGAATCCAATATCATCCCCACCTTCCTCTGGTTTTTCCTGTGATAGGATTGAAGGCAAATGGTGCTAAATGGAATAGATTTTGAACAAATCGAGCAACTGAAAACTGCTCATCCATGAGGCGCTGTAGGTCATCAGCAGCAGAATTGTATTCAACCACAATCTGTAACCCCATGGCCTGGCATATCCCCCACTCTACCGTTACCATCCTGGTTCAATGAAGAGTGCAGGAGGGCATGCCAGGAGCAGCACCAGGCATACTTAAAAATGAGGTGTCAACCTGGTGAAGCTATAACACAGGACTACTTGCATGCCAAACAGCATAAGCAGCAAGTGATAGACAGGGCTAAATGATCCCACAACCAACGGATCAGATCTAAGCTCTGCAGTCCTGCCACATCCAGTCATGAATGGTGGTGGACAATTAAACAACTCACTGGAGGAGGAGGCTCCACAAATATCCCCATCCTCAATGATGAAGGTACGGAGAAAAAACAGGAGAATGGCACTAAGTCATGATGCTCATTTGGAGAGCCAGTGCAGACACGATGGGCCGAATGGCCTCTTCTGCGCCATAACAATTCTGTGATTCTGTGATAAGTACAAAAGATAAGGCTGAAGCATTTGCAACAGTCTTCAGCTAGAAGTGCCAAGTGGATGATCCAACTCAGCCTCCTCCGGAGGCCCCCAGCATCACAGATATCAGTCTTCAGCCAATTCGATTCACCCCACATGATATCAAGAAACGGCTGAAGGCACTGGATACTGCAAAGGCTATGGGTCCTGACAATAT
Organism: Cetorhinus maximus; assembly: GCF_964194155.1. Lineage (NCBI taxonomy): Eukaryota > Metazoa > Chordata > Chondrichthyes > Lamniformes > Cetorhinidae > Cetorhinus > Cetorhinus maximus. Next base: position 74,284,960 of record NC_135891.1, on the reverse strand, counting down.
TCCAGCAATAATACTGAAGACATTGTGCTCCAGAACTTGCCGCGCCCCTAGCCAAGCTGTTCCAGTACAGCTACAACACTGGCATCTACCCGGCAATGAGGAAAATTGCCCAGGTATGTCCTGTCCACAAAAAGTAGGACAAAGCCAACCTGGCCATTTACCGCCCCATCAGTTTACTCTCGAACATCAGTAAAGTGATGGAGAGGGTCATTAACAGTGCTATGAAACTTAATAATAACTTTCTCACTGATGGTCAGTTTGTGTTCTGCCAGGGCCACTCAGCTCCTGACCTCATTACAGCCTTGGTTCAGACATGGAGAAAGGAGCTGACCTCCCGAGGTGAGGTCAGAGTGACTGCCCTTGACATCAAGGCAGCATTTGACCCAGGCCTGTAAGTTCCGTGCTCCCCAGCATTGGATTTGGGGGGTACCCAAAGATGCACTGGGGAATCCCTCTGGGAAGTCCCCAGTTAAGGGTTTGCACGGTAATTGCCCAGAAGTGCAAACTTCCTCTGGGCAATTGCGCTGTGCTGGGAACTATCCGAAAATGGGGTTTAAATCACAAATTTCACATGGTTCCACCAGGGTTATACCAATAGTTACCCAGAAAAAGTTAGAAGAATTAAAACCTCATCTAACTTCTGAGTAACTATTGTAAATACCCAGTCAACCCCATGGGACTCCCCCCACACCCCCGAAACCCCCAACCCACTGACCCCCACTGATCCCCACCCACACCCACTCGCCTGACCTCTGACGCCCCAAACCCCATGACCTCCAACAGCCCCAACCCCCTTGACATCCAAACCCCCACCCTCCTGGCCTCCGACACACCCCATCTCCCGATCCCTCACTCCCGACCTCCGATCCCCCACCCCTCCGACCTCCGATACCCCACCCCTCTGACCTCCAATCCCCCACCCCTCCGACCTCCTATCCCCCACCCCTCCGACCTCCGATCCCCGACCCCTCCGACCTCTGATCACCGCACCCCTCTGAACTCCAATCCCCACCCCTCCAACCTCCAATCCCCCACCCCTCTGATCTCCAATCCCCCACCCCTCCGACCTCCTATCCCCCACCCCTCCTTCCTCCAATCCCCTACCCCTCCGACCTCCGATCCCCCACTCCCCCGACCTCCGATCCCTCACCCCTCCAACCTCCAATCCCCCACTCCCCCGACCTCCGATCCCCCCACCCCTCCGACCTCCAATCCCCCCACCCCTCCGACCTCCAATCCCCTACCCCTCCGACCTCCGATCCCTCACCCCTCCGACCTCCGATCCCCCATCCATTTGACCACCAATCCCCCACCCATCTGACCTCCGATCCCTCAACACCCGACCTCCGATCCCCCACTCCCCCGACGTCCGATCCCTCACCTCTCCGACCTCCGATCCCCCCACCCCTCTGACCTCCGATCCCCCACCCATCTGACCTCCGATCCCCACCCCTCCTTCCTCCAATACCCTAACCGTCTGACCTCCGATCCCCACCCCTCTGACCTCCGATCCCCACCCCTCTGACCTCCGATCCCCCCACCCCTCCGACCTCCAATCCCCCATTCCCCTGACCTCCGACACCCCCCCAACCCACTTCCAACACCCCCCACAATTTCCAACACCCCCACTCTGCACCGGACCATGGACCTCCCCGTTCCCCATGGACTTCCGAACCCCTGAAACCGTCACGCCCCTGGACCTGTGACTGACCTTTGCCCCCAACCTCAGTCAGAACCCTCCCCACCCCCACCACACTCCACATAGACGTCTGCCCTCCCCTGGACACCCCAATGAAACCCCCCCGGATCACCGAGCATCCCACCGCCACCCCCCCCCACCCCACCGGACCTCCAACCTCCCCCAGACCTCCGACCGAGCTCCACCCCCAACCTTGAACACCCAACCCCCACCCATCCCCCATATCTCGGACCACACCCCCCCACCCTAGACACTTACCTTCCTCCTGGCCTGTCAATTTCCCTGGCCCTTTAAACGTACCCGCCTTACAGACAGCCCCAAGCAGCTCCGGTGAACAGAAGTGTTAACATAATTTTCAAGATCAGGTAAGCAGGTATTTATTTCTTCTCATTCCTGCAGGCCTGCACTTTCCAACGCTAGTCGTAGGTTATGGCCCCTAGTGTGGCACCAAGGGGCCCCGGCAAAACTGGAATCAGTGGGAACATAGAAACTAGGAGCAGGAATAGGCCATTTGGCCCTTTGAGCTTGCTCCGCCATTCAATATGATCACAGCTGATCCTCTATCACAACGCCATACTCCCGCTTACTCCCCATGCCCCTTGATGCCTTTAGAGTCCAGAAATCTATCTATTTCCTCCTCAACTATACTCAGTGACTTGGCCTCCACAGCTTTCTGTGGTAGAGAATGCCACAGGTTCACCACCCTCTGAGTGAAGAGGTTTCTCCTCAGCTCAGTCCTAAATGGCCTACCCCCTATCCTGAGATTGTGGCCCCTTGTTCTAGATCCCCCCAGCCAGAGGAAACATCATCCAGGGTAAACTGCCCACAGGTAAATTGAGGTCAGATACAGAGCAGCCATGATCTAATTGAATGGTGGAACAGTTAGAAGGGCTGAAAGGCCTCCTCCTCCTGGTCCTATATTCCATTGCTTGGCTGAGACAGTATGTTTGTTTTAAAAGAATATAATTCATTTTATAAATGATTACCTGAAATTAGAAATGCAGATGCACAGAAATTACGTTACTATTTTTATTATGTCACTAGACTAATCCTGAGAATAGGAGTTCAAATCTCAGCAGGGCAGATTACGAATTGGAAATCAGTTTAACATATGGAAATAAGAAAGTGGTTTGCGTAAAAGTGTCCAAATTGTTGTAAAAACCAAACTAGTTTAAGGAAGGAAGCCAGTCAGCTTCCCTTTGTTTGGCCTGTATGTGACACCAGATCCCAGATGGTTAACTGCCCTCTGTAATGGTCCAGCAAGTCAGTCTGTAATGGTCCAGCAAGTCAGTCTGTAATGATCTAGCAATTCAGTTTCTAATGGTCTAGCAATTTGGTCTGTAATAGTCCAGCCAGTCAGTTTGTAATGGTCCAGCAAGTCAGTCTGTAATAGTCCAGCAAGTCTGTCGGTAATGGTCTAGCAATTTGGTCTGTAATAGTCCAACCAGTCAGACATTGCAACAAAACTGCTACAAGCTGTTCAAGAAGAAGGTTCACCAAGGTAATGGGGGATGGGCAACAAAAAGCAGCTGTTGCAAGTTTACAGTGGATGATATTGTGAACACTGGACTTTACAGGATGGTTGTTTTAAAATGTCTCCTTTAACTTAAGGTAAAATTGGAAATTCCAGAAACACCCCAGCTCAGGTACATGCCTATGTGATCTGGTTACCTTGAGAGTGGAACTCAAACAGAAACCTATTGAAATCAAATGGCTGGACATAAGAAATAGGAGCAGGAGTAGGGCATTCGGCCGCTTGAGCCTGCTCTGCTAGTCAATGGCTGAGCTGATTGCGGCCTCCACTCCACTTTCCTACCTACCCCCCATAACCCATAACACATAGGAACAAAGGGCTTAGAAGCAGGTTTAAAGAGTGTGGGGCAGAGCTGGCTGGTGAGGACTGGGACTGTGCCTGCGCCGAGAGTGGGACTGTCATCTCCCAAGGCAGTGAGGACCCATCAACAGCTCATCACCCACCCGATGAAACTGACTGCTTTGGAATGCCATCGGCTATGCAGCCAATCACTACTTAACTCTTCTCGCTTTGACAGGCACCAGCAGTAAAAGGAAGAGGCCCACCAGCAGCCAGCTCATCAGCCCCAGCTCCCACACCATCTCAGATGAGGATCCTGAGGACCCACTAGATGTAGAGCCGTCACAGCGTTTGCCCGCACCTTCACCAGCACAGAGACGCACACCTCGTGGAACGTGGTTGTAGAGCAGGCTCAGGGTCACAATCTGGCAAGAACAGAACAGATTTGGGTCCACAACAGGCGGAGGCAGGGACATCCAAGGTCACCAGGACTCTGAGGATTGCTAGAGGCCAGGCTTCTACAAAGCCTCTGGGCTCAGTCCTCACATAGATGTTGGAGCTGCAAAAATAGACAAAGGAGCATCAGGCAGGGTTGTTAGATGCTGTCAGCAGATTGCGATGGATGATGGAGGAGTCCATCTGTGTACAGTCTGATGTCATTATGCCAATATGCCAGTGCACCAAGGTCAATATAGGTAGGATGGCGACCGCCATGGAGACCTTGGTCCAGGACATAGGGCTTAATATACACCAGGATCTGCACTCCATCACTCTAGCCATAGGTGGGACCCATCAGTGGCTAAGTGAGAGACAGACGTGGCAACTCAACCTCACTCCAGGTGCCCCTTTCTCCTCAAGGAGTCAGGCAGTGGCCCTTGGGCACCCATAGGGAGGAGAACCGTCAGCTGGACACCCCAGGACCATCCACCCAGGTGACTCTGAGAGTGTCCCGCTAATCCCAATCCCTCCTGTCTGTGACCCCATCATCTGCAGCTCCACAGGCCGAAGAAGGTGCACCTACCCCACAGCTGGAGACCTAAAGCAGGCTGGGGACCTCCAAGTCTCGGGCCCCCAGCGGATGCCTGCCAATGTCATCACAGACAGGGTGTAGCAGTCAGCAGGCTGCCTCCACCTCTGCTGTGGATGTCGGGGAAGAACCAAGATGTGGCGATAGGTTTAGAAAAATTAAGAAACACTAGGAGCATCAAGGTTGCACAGATGTTCACAATCTTAAGGAGTTTGCACAAATACAAATAGATTTCCACTCATTCCACTTCTCATGTTGTGTATGCCTCTTGTTATCTGAGGATATTCCTTGTGGTCATTCAAGTCTCACAGATTTGCCAACCACCCCCCACAACCCTGTCATCCCCCCGCAGATGTCCTATAATATCCCTTAGCTCTATGGTGTGTGGAACCCTCTCATAACACTCTGCGCCCATCCTTTGCTCAGTACTGACGTGATTGAAGCATCGGCCTCAAAGAACTTTGTGCTTGGCCAAGGCATCTCTAAGACGTACATCAGAGATTCATCCGATGTTGCCTCATGAGTGTAGAACTTGGAGGCTGCTTTAGTCCCTCGATTCCCCTGCATTGTAGAGTGCTCAATGTGTATCCTAGAGGATGAAATCTTGATGCGCATGGAGACAGGGCATCTTTCATTGTCCTGCCTGTACTTTCTGTCAACCTTGAGTGTGCTTTACCAATGAACCTGAACGCTGAGCTCTTATGCGCTCCTGTCCGCCTGCAGTGTTATCTTATTCCTCGTGTACATCTGTATGTCAACCCCAGATTAGTGCCCAGCTTCCCACCTCCATGTTTTAGAATTTTCAAACACACTGCCACACATTGGCCCTTGCGTTTCCTGCTAGGTGGTTAAAACTGTGCAGCCCTGGAGTTGTGTGCAGAGGCCCCAGATGGCTGACATGGATATGGGAGGATGGTACACCGGGCCACAAGGGCTGGCTAGTGTCTCCTAACATTAACCCTTTACCAGCTCTCAGATGGTCAATTGAAATGGTTATGTGCAACTGACAATGGCATCTGTGTGCCTGGTATCTGTGTGCATATGTCAGACTGTTGGGATGAAAACGTGTAGCCCTGAAATGGGATCAGAGTGAGGTTGCAATACATCAGATGTGTGCTCTTTATTCTCAATGATTTGGGTCCTTCAGGGCTAAATGGAGTGTCAGCATTTTTGGGAGCACAAATGGCTAAGTATCGGCAAATTGGGAGACTCCAAACGAAGGCATGTTCATGAATGGTAGCAGATATCAGAATATACTGCACGTGAAGTTTTTGGGGTCCATTGAGAGGTGAGCTGAGCGGCAGCCTCACATCCTTCACTGAGAGTTACAGATGACTGTGTTTTGAGGAGGTATGTGATGCTGCGGACTGAGTATGATGAAGAGACATCAACATTTGTCAGGCATGAACAACCGTGGAGTGGACTCAGAGTCGACCTCACATCTTGTCACAATGCAGACATTCTGTTGCAGAGCACTGAGGATTGCAGTGCTGCTCCAGCCTCTTGAAGGCTGCTGTAAGCAGTGGGATGTTGGTGAGATGCTTGAAGACACTGCACCATCTCAACTGTGCTCACAAAATGCCCTGTTGTAGTGATTATCCCGTAACAGAAAGGTCACATGCTCCTGAGGCTGCTGCACCTTCCAAGGATGAGGACATTGTGACACTAGAATTTAACTCCTCATTCAGAGATGGATGTGCTGCATTGAGATGAACAGGATAGCAACAGAGGTGATAAGATGGACCCAACATGGAGGGCACTGGCGAAAGAGGGTTGTCATAGCTAGTCATCATCATCCTCCTGGAATCTAGTGCCTATAAAATCTGCATGCTTGCCTCGTCTGGCCCGTGCTATGGCCTCTTCCTGTGGACCTTCAGCTTCTTCGCCTTCATTGCGCTCAGCCCTCTCAACGCCCTCATTATTGGAGGAGACGTGCAGCTCTTCCATCTCAACATCTGGCAAGACACCCCCACTTTGGAGTGCCAGGTTGTGTAGGGTGCAGCAAGCCACAGTGATGTGGGAGGCCCCCTGGGGACAGTACTGGAGAGCGCTGTCACTCCTGTCCAGACATCAAAAACGCAACTTCAAGATACCAGTGGTCTGCTCAATCAATGAGAGTGTTGCAGCATTGAGCAGTGTTGTATCCCTCCTCTGAGGCACTTTGTGGCCGCCATATCCTTTCTGGGCAGCCTTTATCACTGAGGAGCCAATCCCGGATGTGCTGAGGGCCCTCGAAGATCTGTGGCACCTGCAAGTGACTCAAGATGTACGAGTTGTAGGTTATCTCTCACATACCTGCACAATCTGCTTGTGGGGGTTGTAGACCAGCTGCACATTGAAAGAGTGGGACCCTTTCCTGTTAATGAATTGTAATGGTTACTGCCAGGGAGTTCTTAAAGCCACGATTGCAGTTGATGGCACCCTGCACCTGTGGGTATCCAGGGATCACAGCAAAACCCGCTGTCAGCTAGTGAAAACTGTATGTAATTGTGAGCCTTGCTAAAGAGGGCATCGGTGACCTCCTGTATGCTTGAAAATCCCACAGAGATCCCCAGTGGAGCCCTGGAATGAACTACTCACAAAGAGGTTTGGAGCAGTGGTCACTTTTAGAGCCACTGGCAATGGATGGCCTCTCAGTCCCTGCACTGCCACCTCCTCCGGGAGAATGTGACAGATGTGGGCCACCACATCCTCAGATGTGCGAAGGCATCAAAAGCACGGTCTCTCACTCATCTTGAGGCATGAGAAACATCTCCTCACGCCTTTGGTCCAACCAGATGCCTCCGCTCACGGGCTCTGGCAGCCTCAGCCTCGGGTGTTGAGGGGGCCCTGCAGGCCCTTGTTCATCAGGGTGAGGCTCTTCCCTTTGCCCAGCCTGGCAGTGACGGGCACTTCTCCTTTTTAGTTGCCTGGTTACTAGGATGAATGCAACATTGGCCGTTCCATCCATGTTTCCCTAGTGCTCGTCTCTGCGGAAACATTGAACAGAAACATGAGTGGGCAGAAGCCTGCAAAGGTCATTTTCCTGTTGCTTACTAGGGAGTGACTGTGGAGCCAATGGGCTACATTCATTACAGCCATTACATCCCCAATTAGTCCCTTTGCGATGCTATTCCAGCTTTGAGGATGACCTGAAGCACACCCACCACTCCAACCTCCCCCCATCCCAGTAAACACAACTCCAATGTCAGTGCTTCAGTGCTTTGACACAGGGGCTGGGGCCTGAAAGAGTTCTGCCAGCTGCTAGAAGCTTCAGGCAGGCACTCTCAGACCGTATCCTTTGGTTTACACAGCCCCCTACTCGCAGTGATGGAATGAAAGTTTGTTGGCGTGGGTTGGGAGGGGGGGGGGGGGGGGGGGGTGGGGGGGGGGGGGGGGGGTGCCAGTGGTGGGGAGTGGGGGGGGTTCCCATATCTGAACCTGGCAGCTGCACAGTTTGAAGGTCTTATGGCCATTAGGCATCTGCATTTTGGCCCGTGGCCCCTTTTCTATTGGTTCCTCCTGATACTCGGGATTTCTCACGAATGGGACAAAGGTTCTTTCCAAGGCAATCACCCAATGGCCCCAATCAGAATTATATTCTCACATGAAAGCACTGAAGGAGTTAAGGAGCCAAATTCCTTAAATTGGCATTTGGTTGTTCCTAGCGTCTCACTGCGCCTTCCTCTCCATTAGGAAAATCGGAATTTAGGAGGGTGCCCCTTCCACTGGCCCACACATGCAGTGGTTGACTCCTTCCACAAGCCCTAAGAGCCCTCCCCTGGCAAATCTTTTCATACTTTCTTTTTTAACTGCGTCATCAATTCACTTGGAAAATGGTGGTGCTGAGCTTCTAATCCCAGACCAGCTTCGACCTTCCCTCTGTGTGCAAATCTCCCCCATCGTATTGGAGGAACAACATGTTCAGATTTCCCTCCCTCCAGTCACTCTTCTTCCCACCCCTCTAATCAGCGATCCCAGAGTTATAGTTATGGATATCCCTGTCCTACCCCCGAATCCTTTGATGTTGATTTTCCGATGCCCCACTGTAGACCTGACCCCTCCCCATCTTGAGGCCTACTGCACTGTGACCTACAGAGACCCCCCCACATGAAACCATCGAGTGCCCACCCCCACATTACCTCTTTGCCATCTTTGCAGGTGCCTCCCCTGACTGTGACTGTGCCATCTGGGCCCAGTATGACGCCAGAAACCCCCGGGATTGATGTGTGTGAGGGAATGACCACGCCCTGCACACACCATGCTGGGCATGACTAACACAGGACTGACAGGCCCTCATCCTCCCTGGACCGGGACCAGGACAGTCTTTCCAAGCACAGCACAGAGCCACAGGACTGATTGTACATCCTGGCCCTGACTACCTCTTGTGCTCTTGCCAGGACTGTCTGTGCTTTCGAATAATTTCAACCCCCCTGTCATATGTCTGTGTGCACCCTTCAACAGCCTTCCCCCCCACCGTCATGTGTCTGTGTGCACTCTTCCATAGTCTTCCCCCCCAGTCATATGTCTGTGTGCACCCTTCCATAGTCCTCCCCGCACCGTCATGTGTCTGTGTGCACTCTTCCATAGTCTTCCCCACCCAGTCATATGTCTGTGTGCACCCTTCCATAGTCTTCCCCCCCCGTCATGTGTCTGCGTGCACCCTTCCACAGTCTTCTCCCCCCACAGTCATGTGTCTCTGTGCACCCGACACCCCCCCTGTCAAGCCTTTGCCCTCCAGTCCCTTTCACTGCCACCCTCTTGTCCTACTGGTCTGGAATGGATGACCTTGTCTGTGAGCCCCCCCCTGCCCCCCCGCCCCGAGTTCCTGCTGGTCTCGCCTACGCAGCTTTGGCACAAAGTCAGTGCAGCCATGATCACAGCACTTTGAAAAGTAGACAAACAAACCTCGAGGTCACAAGTGAAGTGCTGCTCGCCATGTGCACGTCGCTTATATCTGGTTGTGAATCACATCGGTCTAATTAGCCATCAACATGGCCTTTTGATCTGGAGTGAGGGTGTGATTTTGGTGAGCCGTCTTTTTAATCAATGTTCATGACATGTAAATGGTACAAGCGCGGTTCCCAGCATGGCGAGGCAGCCTAGCTGACTTCCGTTAAAGTCGGGAGTGGACAATCGTAATCTATTCTTACTCCAGCAAGAAACTGATTTTTGGATGACTGCCAAATTTTCCCACCCCACCCGCCATAGCATCCACCACTGGAGGGACCAGAAAATCCTGCCCTTTACCTCCTCTTGACACTCACTATCCTACCTATCTGGGTGTCATTGGCAGATTTAGTACGATACATTCGGTTCCTTCATCCAAGTCATTGATATAAATTGTGAATAGTTGAGCCGCAGCACTGATCCCTGTGGCACAACACTTGGAGCAGCTTGCAAACCTGAAAAAGACCCATTTCTCTACACTCTTTGCTTCCTGTTTGTTAACCAATTCTCCAGCCATGCTAATATCTTACCCCCTACACCATGAGCTCTTATTTTGTGTAATAACCTTTGATGTGGCACTTTGTCAAATGCATTTTGGAAATCCAAGTACACAACATCGAGAGGTTCCTCTTTATCTACATTGCTTGTTACTTCCTCAAAGAACTCCAGTTAGTTAACTACAATTCTCCTTTCACAAAAACATATTGACTTTGCCTTATCTTTAGTTCAGTGTATCATTTGTCTGTTAAGTAATGTTTGATCAAAGTTGATTTTGGTTTTTTTATTACAGTATGAAATCCTAGAACCATAGAACCATAGAACACTACAGCACAGAAAAACAGGCCATTCGGCCCTTCTAGTTTGTGCTGAAATATTATTCCGCTAGTCCCATTGACCTGCACCTAGTCCATAACCCTCCAGACCTCTCCCATCCATGTATCTATCTAATTTATTCTTAAAACTTAAGAGTGAGCCCGCATTTACCACGTCAGATAGTAGCTCGTTCCACACTCTCACCACTCTCTGAGTGAAGAAGTTCCCCCTAATGTTCCCCCTAAACCTTTCCCCTTTCACCCTAAAGCCATGTCCTCTCGTGTTTATTTCTCCTAATCTAAGTGGAAAGAGCCTACTCGCATTTACTCTGTCTATACCCCTCATAATTTTGTAAACTTTTATCATATCTCCCCTCACTCTTCTACGCTCCAAGGAATAAAGTCCTAACCTGTTTAATCTTTCCCTGTAACTCAATTCCTTAAGACCCGGCAACATCCTAGTAAATCTTCTCTGCACTCTCTCAATCTTACTGATTTCCTTCCTGTAGTTAGGCGACCAGAACTGCACACAATACTCCAAAGTTGGCCTCACCAATGTCTTATACAACCTCACCATAACATCCCAACTCCTATACTCAATACTTTGATTTATGAAGGCCAGTATGCCAAAAGCTTTCTTTACAACCCTGTCTACCTGTGACGCCACTTTCCTGTATTTGGTTATTCCTGTTGGTTGTTAGGAAAATACATCTCTTTTTGAAAGTTATTGCTCTCCATGGGAATCCAAACAATTAACAAATAATTTTTAAAAATTAATTCACAGGATGTGGGCTTCACTGGCTGGGCCAGCATTTATTGCCCATCCCTAGTTGCCCTTGAGAAGGTGGTGATGAGCTGTCTTAAACCGCTGCAGTCCATGTGGTGTAGGTACACCCACAGTGCTGTTAGGAAGGGAGTTCCAGGATTTTTACCCAGCGACAGTGAAGGAACGGCGATATATTTCCAAATCAGGATGGTGAGGGGAACTTCCAGGTTGCGGTGTTGCCCGTGTCCTTCTGGATAGTAGTGGTCTTGGGTTTGGAAGGTGCTGTCTAAGGAGCCTTGGTGAGTTCCTGCAGTGCATCTTGTAGATGGTACACACTGCTGCTATTGTGTGTCAGTGGTGGAGGGAGTGAATGTTTGTGGATGGGGTGCCAATCAAGTGGGCTGCTTTGTCTTGGATGGTGTCAAGCTTCTTGAGTGTTGTAGGTGCTGCACTCATCCAGGTAAGTGGGGAGTATTCCATCACACTCCTGGCTTGTGCCTTGTAGATGGTGGACAGGCTTTGGGGAGTCAGGATTCCTAGCCTTTGACCTGCTTTTGTAGCCACAGTATTTATATGACTAGTCCAGTTCAGTTTCTGGTCAATGGTAACCCCACAGGGTGTTGATAGTGGGGGATTCAGTGATGGTAATGCTATTAAATATCAGAGGGCAATGGTTGGATTCTCTCTTGTTGGAGATGGTCATTGCCTGACACTTGTGTGGAGCGAATGTTACTTGCCACTTGTCAGCTCAAGCCTGGATATTGTCCGGGTCTTGCTGCATTTGGACAAGGACTGCTTCAGCATCTGAGGAGTCACAAATGGTGTTGAACATTGTGCTATTATCAGTGAACATCACCACTTTTGATCTTATGATGGAAGGAAGGTCAGCTGAAGATGGTTGGGCTGAGGACACTACCCTGAGGAACTCCTGCGGTGATGTCCTGGAGCTGAGATGATTGATCTCCAACAACCATCCATCTTCCTTTGTGCTAGATATGACTCCAACCAGCGGAGAATTTTCCCCCTGATTCCCATTGACTCTAGTTTTGCTAGGGCTCCTTGATGTCATACTTAGTCAAGTGCGGCCTTGATGTCGAGGGCAGTCTTTCTCACCTCACCTCAGGAGTTCATTTTGTCCATGTTTGAACCAAGGCTGTAATGAGGTCAGGAGCTGAGTGGCTCTGGCGGAACCCAAACTGGGCATCAGTGAGCAGGTTATTGCTAAGCAAGTGCCGCTTGATAGTATTGTTGATGACCCTCTCCATTACTTTACTGATAATCAAGAGTAGACTGATGGGGCGGTAATTCGCCAGGTTGGATTTGTCTTGCTTTTTGTGTACAGGACATACCTGGGAAACTTTCCACATAGCTGGGTAGATGCCAGTGCTGTAGCTGTACTGGAACAGCTTGGCTAGGGGCATAGCAAGTTCTGGAGCACAAGTCTTCAGTACTATTGCCGAAATGTTGTCAGGGCCCATAGCCTTTGCAGTATCCAGTGCCTTCAGCCATTTCTTGATGTCACGTGGAGTGAAACGAATTGGCTGAAGACTGGCACCTGTGATGCTGGGGACCTCCGGAGGAGGCCGAGATGGATCATCCACTCAGCACTTCTGGCTGGAGATTGTTGCAAATGCTTCAGCCTTATCTTTTGCACTGATGTGCTGGGCTCCTCCATTATTGAGGATGGGGATATTTGTGGAGCAACCTCCTCGAGTGTTTAATTATCCACCACCATTCACAACTGGACATGGCAGGACTGCAGAGCTTAGATTTGATCCATTGGTTGTGGGATTGCTTAGCTCTATCTATGACTTGTTGGTTATGCTGCTTGGCACACAAGTAGTTCTGTGTTATAACTTCACCAGGTTGACACCTCATTTTTACGGAGCAAAAGCTCCCCCAGAGTACATTCTGCACCTCCGAGTGGTGTTCAATATGGAGGAGCACTGATTCATCTTGCTGAGGGAGGGATGTGGTAATCAGCAGGAGGTTTCCTTGCCCATATTTGATTTGAAGTATTCAACGAACGACATGGCACTAGGAAGTTCTGAGGCACAAAGGGACCTTGGCGTGTGTGTCCATAGATCTCTGAAGGAGGAGGGGCATGTTAGTGGGGTGGTGAAAAAGGCATATGGGACACTTGCCTTTATCAATCAAGGCATAGATTAGAAAAGTAGGGAGGTCATGTTGGAGTTGTGTAGAACCTTGGTGAGGCCACAGCTGGAGTACTGTGTGCAGTTCTGGTCGCCACATTATAGGAAGGATGTGATTGCACTGGAGGGGGTGCAGAGGAGATTCACCAGGATGTTGCCTGGGATGAAACATTTAAGTTATGAAGAGAGGTTGGATAGACTTGGGTTGTTTTTGTTGGAGCAGAGAAGACTGAGGGGCGACCTAATCGAGGTGTACAAGATTATGAGGGGCATGGACAGGGTGGATAGGGAGCAGCTGTTCCCCTTAGTTGAAGGGTCAGTCACAAGGGGGCATAAGTTCAAGGTGAGGGGCAGGAGGTGTGGGGGGGATGTGAGGAAAAACTTTTTAACCCAGAGGGTGGTGACGATCTGGAATGCACTGCCTGGGAGGGTGGTGGAGGTGTGTTGCCTCACATCCTTTAAGAAGTACCTGGATGAGCACTTGGCACGTCATAACATTCAAGGCTATGTGCCAAGTGCTGGTAAATGGGATTAGGTAGGTAGGTCAGGTGTTTCTCATGTGTCAGTGCAGACTCAATGGGCCAAAGGGCCTCTTCTGCACTATGATTCTGTGATGCCAGGAGACTTCATGGGGTCTGGAGTCCCTCCCAACTGTTTCCCACTGTGCCACCACCTCTGCTGGGTCTGTCCTGGTGGTAATGGTGGTGTCTGTAAGGTATGATTCCATGAGCATGACTATGTCAGGCTGTTGCTTGAACTAGTCTGTGAGACAGGACAGGGCTGAACTTGCCATTGCTGTTTCCTCTTTTTGTGACTTTGTAGCAACTGAGTGACTTGCTAGGCCATTTCAGTGTCAACCACATTGCTGTGGAGCTAGAGTGGGCCAGAACTGCAGATTTCCCTCCCTAAAGCTTTTTACAATAATGGTTTCATGGTCATCATTCCAGATTTTTATTAAATTCAAATTCCACTATCTGCTGTGGTGGGATTTGAACCCCATTCCCCAGAGCATTACCCTGGGTCATTATCCATTTACTCTTGGAACTTTAATGGATTTTCTAGTTCCCTTATTGCTGAGAACTAGAAAATCCATTAAAGTTCCAAGAGTAAAAATTGTCTGGTTTCAAATGTGATGAGTCACAGTGGTGAATTCACTTTCCAAAGGCACTGTGTGGGTTTCATGGAGTTAGATACTAGTTCCTTTTTTCATTCTCACAATTCCTCATACCAAACCAGGCTCACGTCAGCAACTATTACAGAATAACTCAAACTATCAAGAGGGAGTTTCCCTATTTGCATGCAGAATTCAATAAACGGAGCTGCAGTTCTGTGAGTGAGATTTATAAACTGACTTCCGAGTACAGAGACAGCTTCACTCAGAGACTGATTCAGACAGAGACTTCTCCAGGCAGCAACTGCTTCACTCAGAGACTGATCCAGACAGAGACTTCTCCAGGCAGCAACTGCTCCAGGCAGCGACTGCTTCACTCAGAGACTGATCCAGACAGAGACTTCTCCAGGCAGCAACTGCTTCACTCAGAGACTGATCCAGACAGGGACTTCTCCAGGCAGCAACTGCTCCAGGCAGCGACTGCTTCACTCAGAGACTGATCCAGACAGAGACTTCTCCAGGCAGCAACTGCTTCACTCAGAGACTGATCCAGACAGAGACTTCTCCAGGCAGCAACTGCTCCAGGCAGCGACTGCTTCACTCAGAGACTGATCCAGACAGAGACTTCTCCAGGCAGCAACTGCTCCAGGCAGCGACTGCTCAACACAGAGACTGATCCAGACAGAGACTTCTCCAGGCAGCAACTGCTCCAGGCAGCAACTGCTCCAGGCAGCGACAGCTTCACTCAGAGACTGATCCAGACAGAGACTTCTCCAGGCAGCAACTGCTCCAGGCAGAGACTGCTCAACACAGAGACTGATCCAGACAGAGACTTCTCCAGGCAGAGACTGCTTCACTCAGAGACTGATCCAGACAGAGACTTCTCCAGGCAGAGACTGCTTCACTCAGAGACTGATCCAGACAGAGACTTCTCCAGGCAGAGACTGCTCCACTCAGAGACTGATCCATACAGAGACTTCTCCAGGCAGAGACTGCTCCACTCAGAGACTGATCCATACAGAGACTATTCCATGCAGAGACTGCTCCACGCAGAGGCTGCTCAACACAGACTGCTCCGCTCTGAGACTGATCCAGACAGAGACTGCTCCGGACAGAGTCTGCTGCAGACAGAGACTGCCCCAGACAGAGTCTGCTGCAGACGCAGTCTCCCTATAGATTCTGACATGCAGCCGGTTGTACACAGTGGACATTGAGACAGATACTGTAGCAGTAGAGATAGCTCAGGGTGGTGATATGGATGGTCTGTTAAGCTTTGTGGAGCCAGTGGTGGTTGTGACCAATGTAGCCAATTCCCTCTTTGACACAGCGCTGTTGATGGTGGTATATGACCGGCTAAATGGGACAACACCTGGCAACAGTGACCTGGCCCAGAAGGAAGTGGCCCAGTTCTACATGATTTACAACATGATCTACTCAT
The DNA here is from genome assembly GCF_964194155.1 of Cetorhinus maximus. NCBI lineage: Eukaryota > Metazoa > Chordata > Chondrichthyes > Lamniformes > Cetorhinidae > Cetorhinus > Cetorhinus maximus. Next base: position 74,269,212 of record NC_135891.1, on the reverse strand, counting down.
TAGCCCCCTTACTGACAACAGTGCTATTGGGAAAGTGGGCAGATCGCCAAGGTCAGAAGGTTCTGCTGGTGGTGCCATTACTGGGGTATCTACTGGGAAGGTTCTTACTGCTCTTCACCCACATTTTCCAGCTGCCTGTCGGTGTGATGTATGGATCAGCTGTGATCAATGGATTGACAGGAGGGTTCCCAGCTTATTGGAGTGGGATTAATGCCATCACTGCCCTGAGGTCGGGAGCAGCAAGACGCAGTCTGAGGTTAAATATGTTGGAGGTAGCATCAGGGATGGCTGGATTCCTGGGCAGTGTGGCATCTGGTCACTTCTTCCTGGTGAAAGTTAATAACCAGCATGGGCTCCTGCTAATCTGTCTATGTCTGACTCTGTATTTATTAAGTCTGCTGTACTCAGCATTTATCCTCAGATACCCAACAGTCCGCCCACAAGGCCAGGTTCCTACAGATGTGAATAATCTCAGTCTGAGGAGATATAGCACAGAGATGATTCTTCTCTTTCTCTGCTACCTCCTGTATGATTTTGGAGTAACTGGCGGGGAGAATATCATCTCAATCTTTGTTCTGAAGCCCCCATTGAGCTGGGATGCGGTCTGGGTGGGCTACGGCAAGGCAGCCTGCTACATCATGTTTCTGACCAGCTTCCTCGGAGTTCTGATCCTCTCCAGATGTTTAAGTGACATCTCGCTGGTGCTGATAGGCATAATCTCCAACACCATTGGATTTACCACCATGGCCTTTGTGAAAAGAAGCTCCTTATATTTCATTGGTAAGTGACTAACTGCATTTTAAACGCTCTGATAGAAATTAGATCAACTCTCTTGGTGAAAAGGTTCCGCACAAGCTCAGGAGCTGCACAATTCAACTCCTTCATCTGAATGATTTGAAATAACAACCAAGTCAGGAGCAGTAGACCATTTGTATGGCTGTCTGGGTTCTAAATACTGCAAGACCCTAACCTAGCCCAGTACACTAGCCCAGTGCGAATGTTACTGGATTAATAATCCTTGTGGTTGTGAGTGCAAGTCCAAACTTGAAGTCAGTGAATTTTGTAATTTGTGGGTTAGCAGTGAGACACTGCGAGAATGTTGTCAAAAATCAACTGATGTCCTCCAGAGATGGGAATCTGCCACCCTTCCCTTGGCTGTATGTCATAACATTCAAGGCTATGGGCCAAGTGCTGGTAAATGGGATTAGGTAGGTCAGGTTTTCTCACGTGTTGGTGCAGACTCAATGGGCCAAAGGGCCTCTTCTGCACTGTGTGATTCTGTGATTCTGACTGGTCTCCAGGTTACTCCAGTCCCATATGCTATGTTTTTCCTACATTGTAAGAGTGACTTTAGTTCCAAAGTCCTTCAGTGGCTGTAAAGTGCATTGAATCATCCTGAGGTTGTGAAACACAGGTTCTTTTGTATGGTTGACTTTTAATTTCCTTGAGGTAATTCAGATAAGCCAATGGGAGCTGGCCTTGTCAGTATTGCTACATTCTGAGAATGAATAAAAAGGCAAGTTTGAGGTCACATATTCAAATATTGGTCAAATACTCATCATTGAATCATTAATCTGGCTGATGCTGCAAACGTTTCAGGATTTCAAGAGGTATTTATGTAAATTCATTTCACTCAGAGATTAACTCAATATTCCTAAAACAGTCATAAATCAGAACCCTGTGACTAAGCAATGAGGAAACTCAGATTTTAAAAAAACCTCAAACACTCTGTTCAAAATTCTGAAGTTTGTTTCTGCTAAAATTTTGAATGATCTTCCATCTATAAATTTACATCTAAACGTTACAGAACAAATCTAGGGAAAGAAAGCCTTTTTTGTACCTCATTAAGTATCTGGCAAAGCTATTTGGGAAGATGGTGGTGCAGTGGTAATGTCACTGGGCTAGTAACTCAGAGCTCCAGGCTAATGCTCTGGGATATGGGTTCAAATCCCACCATGGCAGCTGGTGGAATTTAAATTCAATTAATAAGGTCTGGATTATAAAGCTAGTTTCAGTAATGGCTACCATGGAACTATCATTGATTGTTGTAAAAACTGATCTGGTTCACTAATATCCTTTAGGGAAGGAAATTTGCTCTCCTTACCTGGTCTGGCCTACATGTGACTCCAGACCCACAGCAATGTGGTTGACTCTTAATTGCCCTCTGAAATAGTCTAGTAAGCCACTCAGTTCCAGGGCAATTAGGGATGGGCAAAACATTCTACCTCCTTAAGGAGGGTGTGGAAATTAGAAAAACATGAAGTGTTAAACTGTAGCTAAACTGTATTAGTCAGATTTATCAGTACTAGTAAGGTTTATCACAATTGTGAAGTTTATTAAGTTAAAGCTAAGTAAAAAAAAGTTCATATAAGTAAATCAAATAAAATAAAGTTAATGTAAGTGAAGTAAAGGTAAGGCATGGCAGGCCGCTCATTCACTTTCAATGTGTGTCCTGTAGTATGTGGAAAGTTGTGGACACTTGCAGTGACCTAGATGACCACATGTGCAGAAAGCATCAACAGCTGCAGAAGGGCAGAATTTTGCTGTCAGCGAGCAAGGGGCGGGGCCCACTCGCCGATGCGGGATAACGTCGGGCAGAACCCCCAACATCATCCCGCCCCATTTAAATTTTCAGGAAGGCGGGGGTGCAGCAAAATCAGCTGTGCGCCCGCTGACCTGTCAATGGCCAACTGAGGCCATTGACAGGATCAATTATACAATTAAAGGACCTGCCCATCCAACCTTAAGGTTGGCGGGCAGGCCAGGAGCCCTGGTGGGCAATAGAAAACACATGAAACCTCATCCACAGGCGGGATGAGGTTTCATGCAGGGTTTTAACATTTTTAATAAAGTTATGATGTTAATTATGAACATGTCCCATTTCATGTGACATTGTCACATGAGGGGGACATGTTAGGGAATTTTTTTTCTATTTTTAATATTTTTAAAAGTGGAAGTGATCTCCCTGAGGCTGCACTTTGCCTCAGGGAGATGTGCACTCTTTCGTGCACAAGCGAGAAAGAGTGCACTCTCGCTTTTGGGGAATCCCCTCCGCTCGCAAAGGAAGCGTATAGTGCTTCCAACTGGACGTCACGCTGGGCAGGCCTTAATTGGCGTAAAATGGCAGCGGGGCCCACTTCTCTAGCAGGGATCGTCTCCCCGCCCGCCGGAGATTGAGTCAGGCCCACCAGCCCGGCAGGCAGAAAATTCTGCCCTTGAGCTCCAGGTTTCAGAGCTCAAGCAGCAGCTGGAGTCACTGGCACATCAGTGAGGCTGGGAGCTACGTGGATAGCACATTCAGAGAGGTGGTCACAACGCAGGTTAGTGACATGAGGGCAGAAAGGGAATGGGTGACTGTAAGGCAGCCCAAGAGAACCAGGCAGGTAGTGCAGGAGACTGAGGTCCCTCTCGCTAATTGGTTTTTCATTTTGGATGCTGGTGAAGGCATTGGTTCCTTGAGGAGTGCAGTCAGAGCCAAATTCGTGGCACCACGGGTGGCTCAGCTGTACAGGAGGAGAGGAAGAAATGGGGAACAGCAGTAATGATAGGGGATTCGTTACTTGGGGAACAGACAGTAGCTTCTGCAGCCATAAACATGACTCCATGATGGTGTTGCCACCCTGGTTCCAGAGTCAAGGATGTTGTGGAACGGCTGCAGGACTTTGTTCTAGGGGAGGGTGAACAGCCAGAGGTAGTGGTCCGCGTAAGTACCAATGACAGTTTGGAAGGGACAGGAGGTCGTGAAAGCAGATTTCGGGGAGCTAGGAAGGAGATTCAAAAGCAGGACCTCTAAAGCAGTAATCTCAGGATAACTTCCAGTCTGATGTGCTAGTGAGCATAGAAGTAGGCGAATTGAGCGATTGGGCACGTGGCTGGTGAACTGGTAAAGGAGGGAGGGCATCAGATTTCTGAGGCATTGGGACTAGTTCTGGGCCAGATGGGACCTGAACAAGATGGACAGGCTGCATCTTACCAGGACTGGGACTGACATCCTTGCAGGGAGATTCACTAGTGCTGGTGGGGACGGTTTAAACTCGATTGGCAGGAGGGGTGGGAATCTAAGGGGGAGCTCAGATTGGAGAGAAGCAAAACTGGCAAAAGGAAGTAGAAAAGTAGAAAGCAAAAATAGAAGACAGACGAAGCATAGGGAAGCATCAAATAGGATCAGAATAGAGAATAAAGTTAAAAAAGCAGAATTAAAGGCATTCTATCTGAATACATTTAGCATTAGCTAAAAGGTTGATGATTTCAATGCACTAATTGAGGTAAATGGGAATGATTTAATTTTTGTTACCGAGACGTGGCTACAGAGTGACCAAAATTGGGAACTGAATATCCAAAGGAGATGGGGTAGCACTCTTCATAAGGGATGAGATCAGTACATTAGTGAGAGCGGACCTTAGGTTGAAGGATCAAGATGTAGAATTAGTTTGACCGGAGAAACAACAAGGGGCAGCAAGCATTGGTGGGAGTTTTTATAGGTCACCAAACTGTAGAGGTAATGTTGGGCATGGTATAAATCAGGGAATTAGAGATGCATGTAACATTGGTAATACAGTAATAATGGCCGACTTCAATTTACACACAGACTGGGTGAACCAAATTAGTACTAATGCTGTGGAAGATGGATTCCTGGAGTGTCTATGAGATGGGTTTCTGGAGCAGTACGTTCAGGAGCCAACTATGGATCGGGCTATTTTGGGTTTAGTGTTGTGTAATGAGAGAGGTATAATAATAACCTTGCTGTAAAGAAGCATTTGGGAAATAGTGATCATAATATGATGGAATTTTGCATTAAGTTTGAATGTGATATAGTTTGTTCTGAAACTAGGGTCTTAAATCTGAAGAAAGGAAATTTTGAAGGTATGAGGGGCAAGTTGGCAATAGTGGATGGGAAAATATACTGAAAGATTTGGCGTTAGACAGGCAATGGCTAGTATTTAAAGAAATACTACATGGTCTGCAACAGATATGCATTCTTCTAAGGCACAAATACCCAAAGTGTAAGGCAAATCAACCATGGTTAATGAAAGAAGTTAAAGATTGCATTAGATCAAAGGAAATGACTTATAAGGATGCCAGAAAAAGTGGTAAGCTTGAGGATTGGGAGCAATTTAGAACCCAGCAAAGATGGACCAGGAAACTGATTAAGAAAGGGAAAAGAGAATATGAATGCAAATTAGTGAGGAACATAAAGTCTGACTGTAAAAGCTTCTTTTGGTATGTGAAAAGAAAAAGATTAGCTCGGACAAATGTGGGTCCATTACAGGTGGAGATAGGAGAATTTATAATGGAGAACAGGGAAATGGTGGAGAAACTAAACAATTACTTTGCATCAATGAAAACAAAGTTACTGTGGATGCTGGAAATCTGAAATAAAAACAAAGAATGCTGGAAAAACTCTGCAGATCTGGCAGCACCTGTGGAGAGAGAAACAGAGTCTATATACAGACTCAAAACATTAACTCTGTTTCTCTCTCCACAGATGCTGCCAGACCTGCTGAGTTACTTTGCATCTGTCTTCATGGAAGAAAATACAGAAAATCTCCCAGAAATACTAAGTGACCAAAGAACTTGTGAAACTGACAAACTAAAAGAAATTAGTGTTAGTAAAGAGGTAGTTCTTGAAAAGTTACTTGAATTGAAAGTTGATAAATCCCCTGGACCAAATGAGCTTCATCCCAGAGTGTTGAAGGAGGTGGCTACAGAGATAGTGGATGCATTGGTGGCTATCTTTCAGAATTCTTCAGATTCTGGAAAGGTTACTGCAGACTGGATAGTTGCAAATGTAACCCCAGTAATTTAAGAAGGGAGGAAGAGGGAGGATGGAGAACTACAAACCTGTTAGTTTGACGTCAGTAGTCGGGAAAATGTTAGAACCTATTGTGATAACTGGACATTTAGAAAAGAATGCTAAAATGTGCAGACCCAACATGGATTTATGAGGGAAATCATGTTTGACAAATGTGTTGAAGTTTTTTGAGGATATCCCTTCATAAAGGAGAACCAATGGATGCTGTTTATTTGGATTTTCAGAAGGCACTTTTGGCAAGGTCCCACACAGGAGGTTAGTAAATAAAATGGGATTGGGGTACTATACTAGCATAGGTTGAGAATTGGTTAACAGACAGAAAACAGAGTAGGAATAAATGGGTCATTCTCGGGGTGGCAGACTGTTACTAGTGGGGTACTGCAATGATCGGTGCTGGGGCCACAGCAGTTCACAATCTATATAAATGATTTGGATGCGGGGGCCAAATGTAATATTTTCAAATTTGCTGATGACACCAAACTGGGTGGGAATGTAAGTTGTGAGGAGGATGCATGGAGGTTTCAAGGGGATTTAGACAGGCTAAGTGAGTGGGCAAGAGCATGGCAGATGGAATATAATTTGAATAAGTGTTAAGTTATCCACTTTGGTAGAAAAGACACCATTTAAGAAATACTGTCTTTCTGTCTTTTCTCTCACCATTTAAGAAATACTGTCTTTCTGAGAGATTGGGAATGTTGATGTCCAAAGGGACCTGGATGTCCTTGTTCATAAGTCACTAAAAGCTAACATGCAGGTACAGCAAGAAATTAGGAAGGCAAATGGTATGTTGGCCTTCATCACAAGGGGATTTGAGTACAAGGGTAAGGATGTCTTACTGCAATTGTATAGCGCCTTGGTGAGATCGAACCTGGAGTATTGTGTCCAGTTTTGATCTCCTTATCTAAGGAAGGACATACTTACCATGGAGGAAGTGCAATGGAGGCTCTCTGGATTAATCCCTGGGATGGCAGAATAGGTTTATGAGGAGAGATTGGGGAGATGTTGAGGAGACTGGGCCTGTATTCTCTAGAGTTTTGAAGAATGAGGGGTGACCTCATTGAAACTTACAAAATTCTTACAGGGTGTGACAGACTGGATGTGGATAAAATGTTTCCCCTGGCTGATGAGTCTAAAATAAAGGGACATAGGGCAGAATCGTCCCAGATTTACACTAAGTGCAGTAGCGGGCGGGATAAAGGGCGTTTTACCCGCCGGCTGCAATGGTGGGTTTTCGCGCCATTTTGTCCCAGTTCCACCTCATTAATTATGCAGTCATAGGAAACACGCCTCCGGTTTGCCCGCCATGTTGTTAGCTCACCGCCTCTTCATGCAGGGCACCATATTTAAACTGCAGCTGTGCTTGCAGCCCAGGACTGCTCCAGTGACGACATGACCCCAAAAACCAAGAGTGCAGGCCCCTGATTCAGTGATGCATCCCTGGGACACCTCCTGGACACTGTGGGGGCCAGCCACAATGTCCTCTACCCCCCCGCTCTGGCCACAGGAGGCCCATCAGTCTCACCACTCCTGCTTGGGAAGTAGTGGCAGTGGTGGTCAGTGCCAATGCTGCACACAAGAGGTCGGCCATCCAGTGCATAAACCAGATGAATGATCTCATCCATGCCCCCAGGGTAAAGCAACCATCTCATCACTCTAAACTCACACACTCGCAAGCCCATCACACATTCACTGGCATCTCACTCACTGCCAGTTGAAGGCGCATCACCACTCACTCTCTCACACACACCCTCACATTTCCATCTGGGCTCATCTCCTCTGGAGACTGCCTCCTCAGCCCTCACCATCCTGAGGCCACTTGCACAGATCAACATGTGCCCCCCACCTCCCACCAACACACTCTGGGATACCCCCCATTCCCCAGTACAGTCCTCGCCCTGCAGCCTCTTCCTTTGCCTGAGGTCACATCTCCCCCTTCCCCAAGCAGGCCCTAGTCCTGCAGCTGTTGAAAAGCCCCCCCCACTTTACGGCTAGTCTGGTAGGTAGAGCCCTGCCCGTGAGCACCTCTAAGAGTGATGTGGTGCTGCCTGCGAAGCCTGGCGCTGATGACCACGAGTGCTGCCCAAAGCAAGGTAGGTAAACAAACCTCGAAGTCCCAAGTGAGGTGCAGCCCGCCAGGTGCACAGTGTTTATGTACAGTTGTGAAACATGTTGGTGATGATCCAGCACGGGGAAAGATTCCAGCCAGCAGCTCTTATAGTGAGATGCTAAAGTATTGAAACTAGGTTCCCGACGTGCAGCGGTGGGAAACATGGCCCGTCATTGATGGGTGGAGTGGATATTGCTCCCCCCGCCCCACCCGCCATGATGCCTGATGCCAACAGGGCCGGAAAATTCCAGCCATAGTCTTAAATGGGCTGCCCCTTCTCCTGAGATTATGTCACAGGGCACTTAGAAAATCATAATACAATTACACAGAGTCAACATGGATTTATGAAAAGGAAATTGTGTTTGACAAACTGTTAAGAGTTTTCGGGTATAACTCACCACCTTCTCAAGGGCAACTAGGGATGGGTAATAAATGCTGGCCCAGCCAGCGACACTCACATCCAATAAATGAATTAAAAAAAACTATCAGGGTAGCTATTGTGGATATGGGTTTTCAAAAAAAACATTTAATAAGGTGCTACACAAGAGGCTATTTCACAAAATTGGGACTCATAGAATTGGGGTAATATGGATTGAGAATTGGTTAATGGACAGAAAACAGAGAGTAGGAATAATCAGGTCATTTTCAGGTCGGCAGAGTATAACTAACGGATTGCTGCAAAGATCTGTACTTGGGGCCTTAGCTTTTTACAGTTTATATCAATGGTTTAGATGAATCTGCTGAGTGTTACATATCCAATTTGTTGACAAAATAAAGTTATTTAGGAAAGTGGTGAGGAAAACTCAAAGAGGCTGCAGAGGGGCAGAGACAGGCTGGGCAAGTGGGGAGAACATGGTAGGTGGAATAGAATGTGACGAAGTGTGAAATTATCCACTTGAACAGGAAGAAAAAAGTAGAATTTCTTTTAAATAATGAGAATTTGGATAAGGTTTGCATTCAGAGGGACCCGGTTGTCCTTGTACATGTTTCACAGAAAGTTAACATGCAGTTACAGCAAGCATTTAGGAATGCAAATGGTATGTTAGTTTTTGTTATCAGGATTGGAATTTAAGAGTAATGAAATCTTACTACAATACAGAGACCACACTTGGAGTACTGTGTGAAATTTTGCTCTCCTTATAAGGAAGAACTTGTCCATGAGGGAGTGCAATGAAGCTTCATTAGACTGACTCCTGGGTGGGGGGAGGGGGGATTGTTCTATGAGGAGAGATTGAGTAAATTTGGCCTATAGTCCCTGGAGGTTAGGAGAGGTGATCTAATTCTGAGGGGTTTAACAGGGTAGATGCTGAGAAAATGTATTGCCCTGGCTGGCGAGTCTAGAACACAGGGCCACAGTCTCAGAATAAGGGGTGATTTGGGACTGAGATGAGGAGAAATGTCTTAATTCGAAGGGTTGTGAATCTTTGGAATTCTCTACCCCAGAGGGCTTCTGATGCTCAGCCGTTGAGTAGATTCAAGACCAAAAGTTATAGATTTTTAGGCACTAAGGGAATTAATGAAGGATAATTCATAATTAATGGGGATATTGTGACAAGGTGGAGTTGAGATAGTTGAACCATGATCTTGTTGAATGGTGGAACAGGCTCAAAGAGTCAAATCACAGAATCATTACAGCACAGAAGGAGGCTATTCGGCCCATCATGTCTGTGCTAGCTCTCCAAATGAACATTTCACCTTGTACCAGTTCCCCACCTTCCCCCTGTAACCCTGCACCTTCTTCCTTTTCAGATAACAGTCTAATTTTTAAAAATTCATTCATGGGATGTGGGCTTTGCTGGCTGGGCCAGCATTTATTGCCCATCCCTAGCTGCCCTTGAGAAGGTGGTGGTGAGCTGCCTTCTTGAACCGCTGCAGTCCATGTGGTGTAGGTGTACCCACAGTGCTGTTAGGGAGGGAGTTCCAGGATTTTGACCCAATGATAGTGAAGTAACGGTGATATATTTCCAAGTCAGGATGGTGAGTGACTTGAAGGGGGACTTCCAGGTGGTGGTGTTCCCATGTATCTGCTACCCTTGTCCTTCTAGATGGTATTGGTAGTGGGTTTGGAAGGTGTTGTTGAAGGGGCCTTGGTGAATTCCTGCAGTGCATCTTGTAGGTGGGACACACTGCTGCTACTGTGCGTTGGTGGTGAAGGGAGTGAATGTTCCCCTTTTGAAAGCTTCAATTGAACCTGCCTCCTCCACACTCAGGCAGTGCATTCCAGGTCCTAACCACTTGCTGTGTGAAAAAATTCCCCTCATGCCATCGTTGCTTCTTTTGCCAATTACTTAAAACTGTGTCCTCCCATTCTTGATCCTTCCACCTTAAGGAACAGTCCTATCTCTGACCAGACCCCCTCATGATTTTGAATACCCCTATCAAATCTCCTCTCAACCTTCTCTTCTTCAAGGAAAACAGTCCCAACTTCTCCAATCTAGCTACAAAGTGTAGATATCTACAACTTCCTCTATCTATGAAGTTCCTCATCCCTGGAATCATTCTCATGAATCTTTTCCCCACTCTCTCCGATACCTTCAGATCCCTCGTAAAGTGCAGCGCCCAGAATTGGTGCAATGCTCCAGCTGAGGCAGAACCAGTGTTCACTGTTATACAAGTTCAGCAATAGCTCTTGTGCTCTACCAATATAATTAAAGCCCAGGATACTGTATGCTTTATGAACTGCACTGTCAACCTGCCCTGCCACCTTCAATGATGTATGAACATAAACACCCAGGTCCATCTGCTCCTGCATCCCCTTTAGAGCTGTACACTTTATTTTATAATGTCTCTCCATGTTCTTCCATCCAAAATAAATCACTTCACATTTCTGCTCCTACTCCTGCTCATATTTCTTCTGATGTAGAGCAGTTCAGGGATTGAGAACAGTTTCGGGATTGAGAACAGTTCTGGGATTGAGAACAGTTTTGGGATTGAGAACAATTCTGGGATTGAGAACAGTTTCAGGATTGAGAACAGTTTCGGGATTGAGAACACTTCTAGGTTTGAGAACAGTTTTGGGATTGAGAACAGTTTCAGAATTGAGAACAGTTTTGGGATTGAGAACAGTTCAGGGATTGAGAACAGTTTCAGGATTGAGAACAGTTTCAGGATTGAGAACAGTTTTGGGATTGAGAACAGTTTCAGGATTGAGAACAGTTTCAGGATTGAGAACAGTTCTGGGATTGAGAACAGTTCTGGGATTGAGAACAGTTCTGGGATTGAGAATGGTTTCGGGATTGAGAACAGTTTTGGGATTGAGAACAGTTTTGGGATTGAGAACAGTTCTGGGATTGAGAACAGTTTTGGGATTGAGAACAGTTCTGGGATTGAGAACATTTTCAGGATTGAGAACAGTTTCAGGATTGAGAACAGTTTCAGGATTGAGAACAGTTCTGGGATTGAGAACAGTTCTGGGATTGAGAACGGTTTCGGGATTGAGAACAGTTTTGGGATTGAGAACAGTTTCGGGATTGAGAACAGTTTCAGGATTGAGAGCAGTTTCAGGATTGAGAAAAGTTTCGGGATTGAGAACAGTTTCAGGATTGAGAACAGTTCTGGGATTGAGAACAGTTCTGGGATTGAGAACAGTTTTGGGATTGAGAACAGTTCTGGGATTGAGAACAGTTTTGGGATTGAGAACAGTTCTGGGATTGAGAACATTTTCAGGATTGAGAACAGTTTTGGGATTGAGAACAGTTTCAGGATTGAGAGCAGTTTCAGGATTGAGAACAGTTTTGGGATTGAGAACAGTTTCAGGATTGAGAACAGTTTCGGGATTGAGAACAGTTTCAGGATTGAGAACAGTTTCAGGATTGAGAACAGTTTTGGGATTGAGAACAGTTTCAGGATTGAGAACAGTTCTGGGATTGAGAACAGTTCTGGGATTGAGAACAGTTTTGGGATTGAGAACAGTTCTGGGATTGAGAACAGTTTTGGGATTGAGACAAATTCTGGGATTTAGAACAGTTTTGAGATTGAGAACAGTTCTGGGATTGAGAACAGCTTTGGGATTGAAAGCAGCTTTGGGATTGAGAGCAATTCTGGGATTGAGAACAGTTATGGGATTGAGAACAGTTTCAGGATTGAGAACAGTTTTCGTATTGAGAACAGTTTTGGTATTGAGAACAGTTTTGGGATCGAGAACAGTTCTGGGATTGAGACAAATTCTGGGATTGAGAACAGATTTGGGATTGAGAACAGTTCTGGGATTGAGACAAATTCTGGGATTGAGAACAGTTTTGGGATTGAGAACAGCTTTGGGATTGAAAGCAGCTTTGGGATTGAGAGCAAATCAGGGATTGAGAACAGTTTTGGGATTGAGAACAGTTTCAGGATTGAGAACAGTTTTGGGATTGAGAACAGTTTTGGGATTGAGAACAGTTTTGGGATCGGGAACAGTTCTGGAATTGAGACAAATTCTGGGATTGAGAACAGTTTTGGGATTGAGAACAGTTCTGGGATTGAGACAAGTTCTGGGATTGAGAACAGTTTTGGGATTTAGAACAGTTCTGGGATTGAGAACAGTTTTGGGATTGAGAGCAGCTTTGGAATTGAGAACAGTTTAGGGATTGAGAACAGTTTTGGGGTTGAGGACAGTTTTGGGATTGAGAACAGTTTCAGGATTGAGAACAGTTTTAGGATTGAGAACAGTTTTAGGATTGAGAACAGTTTCAGGATTGAAAACAGTTCTGGGATTGAGAACAGATCTGGGATTGAGAACAGTTTTGGGATTGAGAACAATTCTGGGATTGAGACAAGTTCTGGGATTGAGAACAGTTTTGGGATTTAGAACAGTTTTGGGATTGAGAACAGTTGTGGGATTGAGAACAGTTTCGGGATTGATAACAGTTTCGGGATGGAGAACAGTTCTGGGATTGAGAACAGTTTTAGGATTGAGAACAGTTTCAGGATTGAGAACAGTTCTGGGATTGAGAACAGTTCTGGGATTGAGAACAGTTTTGGGATTGAAAGCAGCTTTGGGATTGAGAGCAATTCTGGGATTGAGAACAGTTTTGGGACTGAGAACAGTTTCAGGATTGAGAACAGTTTTGGGATTGAGAACAGTTTTGGGATTGAGTACAGTTTTGGAATCGAGAACAGTTCTGGGATTGAGACAAATTCTGGGATTGAGAACAGTTTTGGGATTCAGAACATTTCTGGTATTGAGACAAGATCTGGGATTGAGGACAGTTTTGGGATTGAGAACAGTTTCAGGATTGAGAACAGTTTTGAGATTGAGAGCAGCTTTGGAATTGAGAACAGTTTCGGGATTGAGAACAGTTTTGGGATTGAGAACAGTTTTGAGATTGAGAACAGTTCTGGGATTGAGAACAGCTTTGGGATTGAAAGCAGCTTTGGGATTGAGAGCAATTCTGGGATTGAGAACAGTTTTGGGATTGAGAACAGTTTCAGGATTGAGAACAGTTTTGGGATTGAGAACAGTTTTGGGATTGAGAACAGTTTTGGGATCGAGAACAGTTATGGGATTGAGACAAATTCTGGGATTGAGAACATTTTTTGGATTCAGAACAGTTCTGGTATTGAGACAAGTTCTGGGATTCAGAACAGTTTTGGGATTGAGAACAGTTTCAGGATTGAGAACAGTTTCGGGATTGAGAACAGTTTCGGGATTGAGAACAGTTCTGGGATTGAGAACAGTTTTGGGATTGGGAGCAGCTTTGGGATTGAGAACAGTTTTGGAATTGAGAACAGTTTCAGGATTAAGAACAGTTTTGGGGTTGAGGACAGTTTTGGGATTGAGAACAGTTTCAGAATTGAGAACAGTTTTGGGATTGAGAACAGTTTTTGGATTGAGAAGAGTTCTGGGATTGAGAACAGTTTTGGGATTGAGAACAGTTCTGGGATTGAGAACAGTTTCGGGATTGAGAACAGTTTCAGGATTGAGAGCAGTTTCAGGATTGAGAACAGTTTTGGGATTGAGACAAATTCTGGGATTTAGAACAGTTTTGAGATTGCGAACAGTTCTGGGATTGAGAACAGCTTCGGGATTGATAGCAGCTTTGGGATTGAGAGCAATTCTGGGATTGAGAACAGTTTTGGGATTGAGAACAGTTTTGGGATTGAGAACAGTTCTGGGATTGAGAACAGTTTTGGGATTGAGAACAGTTTCGGGATTGAGAACAGTTTCAGGATTGAGAGCAGTTTCAGGATTCAGAACAGTTTTGGGATTGAGAACAGTTTCAGGATTGAGAACAGTTTCAGGATTGAGAACAGTTTTGGATTGAGAACAGTTTCAGGATTGAGAACAGTTCTGGAATTGAGAACAGTTCTGGGAATGAGAACAGTTTTGGGATTGAGAACAGTTCTGGGATTGAGAACAGTTTTGGGATTGAGACAAATTCTGGGATTTAGAACAGTTTTGAGATTGAGAACAGTTCTGGGATTGAGAACAGTTTTGGGATTGAAAGCAGCTTTGGGATTGAGAGCAATTCTGGGATTGAGAACAGTTTTGGGTCTGAGAACAGTTTCAGGATTGAGAAAAGTTTTGGGATTCAGAACAGTTTTGGTATTGAGAACAGTTTTGGGATCGAGAACAGTTCTGGGATTGAGACAAATTCTGGGATTGAGAACAGTTTTGGGATTGAGAACAGCTCTGGGATTGAGACAAATTCTGGGATTGAGAACAGTTTTGGGATTGAGAACAGCTTTGGGATTGAAAGCAGCTTTGGGATTGAGAGCAATTCTGGGATTGAGAACAGTTTTGGGATTGAGAACAGTTTTGGGATCGAGAACAGTTCTGGGATTGAGACAAATGCTGGGATTGAGAACAGTTTTGGGATTGAGAACAGTTCTGGGATTGAGACAAGGTCTGGAATTGAGAACAGTTTTGGGATTCAGAACAGTTCTGGTATTGAGACAAGTTCTGGGATTGAGAACAGTTTTGGGATTGAGAACAGTTTCAGGATTGAGAACAGTTTTGGGATTGAGAGCAGCTTTGGAATTGAGAACAGTTTCGGGATTGAGAACAGTTTCGGGATTGTGAACAGTTCTGGGATTGAGAGCAGTTTTGGGATTGGGAGCAGCTTTGGGATTGAGAACAGTTTTGGGATTGAGAACAGTTTCAGGATTGAGAACAGTTTTGGGGTTGAGAACAGTTTTAGGATTGAGAAGAGTTCTGGGATTGAGAACAGTTTTGGGATTGAGAACAGTTCTGGCATTGAGAACAGTTTTGGGATTGAGAACATTTCTGGGATTGAGAACAGTTTTGGGATTGAGACAAATTCTGGGATTTAGAACAGTTTTGCGATTGAGAACAGTTCTGGGATTGAGAACATTTCTGGGATTGAGAACAGTTTTGGGATTGAGACAAATTCTGGGATTTAGAACAGTTTTGCGATTGAGAACAGTTCTGGGATTGAGAACAGCTTCGGGATTGAAAGCAGCTTTGGGATTGAGAGCAATTCTGGGATTGAGAACAGTTTTGGGATTGAGAACAGTTTTGGGATTGAGAACAGTTCTGGGATTGAGAACAGTTTTGGGAATGAGAACAGTTCTGGGATTGAGAACAGTTTTGGGATTGAGACAAATTCTGCGATTTAGAACAGTTTGGAGATTGAGAACAGTTCTGGGATTGTGAACAGCTTTGGGATTGAAAGCAGCTTTGGCATTGAGAGCAAATCTGGGATTGAGAACAGTTATGGGATTGAGAACTGTTTCAGGATTGAGAACAGTTTTGGGATTGAGAACAGTTTTGGTATTGAGAACAGTTTTGGGATCGAGAACAGTTCTGGGATTCAGACAAATTCTGGCATTGAGAACAGTTTTGGGATTGAGAACAGTTCTGGGATTGAGACAAATTCTGGGATTGAGAACAGTTTTGGGATTGAGAACAGCTTTGGGATTGAGAACAGCTTTGGGATTGAGAGCAATTCTGGGATTGAGATCAGTTTTGGGATTGAGAACAGTTTCAGGATTGAGAACAGTTTTGGGATTGAGAACAGTTTTGGGATTGAGAACAGTTTTTGGATCGAGAACAGTTCTGGGATTGAGACAAATTCTGGGATTGAGAACAGTTTTGGGATTGAGAACAGTTTCAGGATTGAGAACAGTTCTGAGATTGAGATCAGTTCTGGGATTGAGAACAGTTTTGGGATTGAGAACATTTCTGGGATTGAGAACAGTTCAGGGATTGAGACAAGTTCTGGGATTGAGAACAGTTTTGGGATTTAGAACAGTTTTGGGATCGGGAACAGTTCTGGAATTGAGACAAATTCTGGGATTGAGAACAGTTTTGGGATTGAGAACAGTTCTGGGATTGAGACAAGTTCTGGGATTGAGAACAGTTTTGGGATTTAGAACAGTTCTGGGATTGAGAACAGTTTTGGGATTGAGAGCAGCTTTGGAATTGAGAACAGTTTAGGGATTGAGAACAGTTTTGGGGTTGAGGACAGTTTTGGGATTGAGAATAGTTTCAGGATTGAGAACAGTTTTAGGATTGAGAACAGTTTTAGGATTGAGAACAGTTTCAGGATTGAAAACTGTTCTGGGATTGAGAACAGATCTGGGATTGAGAACAGTTTTGGGATTGAGAACAGTTCTGGGATTGAGAACAGTTTCGGGATTGAGAACAGTTTCAGGATTGAGAGCAGTTTCAGGATTGAGAACAGTTTTGGGATTGAGACAAATTCTGGGATTTAGAACAGTTTTGAGATTGCGAACAGTTCTGGGATTGAGAACAGCTTCGGGATTGATAGCAGCTTTGGGATTGAGAGCAATTCTGGGATTGAGAACAGTTTTGGGATTGAGAACAGTTTTGGGATTGAGAACAGTTCTGGGATTGAGAACAGTTTTGGGATTGAGAACAGTTTCGGGATTGAGAACAGTTTCAGGATTGAGAGCAGTTTCAGGATTCAGAACAGTTTTGGGATTGAGAACAGTTTCATTATTGAGAACAGTTTCAGGATTGAGAACAGTTTTGGATTGAGAACAGTTTCAGGATTGAGAACAGTTCTGGAATTGAGAACAGTTCTGGGAATGAGAACAGTTTTGGGATCGAGAACAGTTCTGGGATTGAGACAAATTCTGGGATTGAGAACAGTTTTGGGATTGAGAACAGCTCTGGGATTGAGACAAATTCTGGGATTGAGAACAGTTTTGGGATTGAGAACAGCTTTGGGATTGAAAGCAGCTTTGGGATTGGGAGCAATTCTGGGATTGAGAACAGTTTTGGGATTGAGAACAGTTTTGGGATCGAGAACAGTTCTGGGATTGAGACAAATGCTGGGATTGAGAACAGTTTTGGGATTGAGAACAGTTCTGGGATTGAGACAAGGTCTGGAATTGAGAACAGTTTTGGGATTCAGAACAGTTCTGGTATTGAGACAAGTTCTGGGATTGAGAACAGTTTTGGGATTGAGAACAGTTTCAGGATTGAGAACAGTTTTGGGATTGAGAGCAGCTTTGGAATTGAGAACAGTTTCGGGATTGAGAACAGTTTCGGGATTGTGAACAGTTCTGGGATTGAGAGCAGTTTTGGGATTGGGAGCAGCTTTGGGATTGAGAACAGTTTTGGGATTGAGAACAGTTTCAGGATTGAGAACAGTTTTGGGGTTGAGGACAGTTTTGGGATTGAGAACAGTTTCAGAATTGAGAACAGTTTTGGGATTGAGAACAGTTTTAGGATTGAGAAGAGTTCTGGGATTGAGAACAGTTTTGGGATTGAGAACAGTTCTGGCATTGAGAACAGTTTTGGGATTGAGAACATTTCTGGGATTGAGAACAGTTTTGGGAGTGAGACAAATTCTGGGATTTAGAACAGTTTTGCGATTGAGAACAGTTCTGGGATTGAGAACAGCTTCGGGATTGAAAGCAGCTTTGGGATTGAGAGCAATTCTGGGATTGAGAACAGTTTTGGGATTGAGAACTGTTTCAGGATTGAGAACAGTTTTGGGATTGAGAACAGTTTTGGTATTGAGAACAGTTTTGGGATCGAGAACAGTTCTGGGATTCAGACAAATTCTGGGATTGAGAACAGTTTTGGGATTGAGAACAGTTCTGGGATTGAGACAAATTCTGGGATTGAGAACAGTTTTGGGATTGAGAACAGCTTTGGGATTGAAAGCAGCTTTGGGATTGAGAGCAATTCTGGGATTGAGATCAGTTTTGGGATTGAGAACAGTTTCAGGATTGAGAACAGTTTTGGGATCGAGAACAGTTCTGGGATTGAGACAAATTCTGGGGTTGAGAACAGTTTTGGGAGCGAGAACAGTTCAGGGATTGAGACAAGTTCTGGGATTGAGAACAGTTTTGGGATTTAGAACAGTTTTGGGATTGAGAACAGTTTTGTGATTGAGAGCAGCTTTGGAATTGAGAACAGTTTCGGGATTGAGAACAGTTTTGGGATTGAGAACAGTTCTGGGATTGAGAGCAGTTTTGGGATTGAGAGCAGATTTGGGATTGAGAACAGTTTTGGGATTGAGAACACTTTCAGGATTGAGAACAGTTTTGGGGTTGAGGACAGTTTTGGGATTGAGAACAGTTTCAGGATTGAGAACAGTTTTAGGATTGAGAACAGTTTTAGGATTGAGAACAGTTTCAGGATTGAGAACAGTTATGGGATTGAGATCAGTTCTGGGATTGAGAACAGTTTTGGGATTGAGAACATTTCTGGGATTGAGAACAGTTTTGGGATTGAGACAAATTCTGGGATTTAGAACAGTTTTGAGATTGCGAACAGTTCTGGGATTGAGAACAGCTTCGGGATTGAAAGCAGCTTTGGGATTGAGAGCAATTCTGGGATTGAGAACAGTTTTGGGATTGAGAACAGTTTTGGGATTGAGAACAGTTCTGGGATTGAGAACAGTTTTGGGATTGAGAACAGTTTCGGGATTGAGAACAGTTTCAGGATAGAGAACAGTTTTGGGAATGAGAACATTTTCAGGATTGAGAACAGTTTCGGGTTTGAGAACAGTTTCAGGATTGAGAACAGTTTCAGGATTGAGAACAGTTTTGGGATTGAGAACAGTTTCAGGATTGAGAATAATTCTGGGATTGAGAACAGTTCGGGAATTGAGAACAGTTTTGGGATTGAGAACAGTTCTGGGATTGAGAACAGTTTTGGGATTGAGACAAATTCTGGGATTTAGAACAGTTTTGAGATTGAGAACAGTTCTGGGATTGAGAACAGTTTTGGGATTGAAATCAGCTTTGGGATTGAGACCAATTCTGGGATCGAGAACAGTTTTGGGTCTGAGAACAGTTTCAGGATTGAGAATAGCTTTGGGATTGAGAACAGTTTTGGTATTGAGAACAGTTTTGGGATCGAGAACAGTTCTGGGATTGAGACAAATTCTGGGATTGAGAACAGTTTTGGGATTGAGAACAGTTCTGGGATTGAGACAAATTCTGGGATTGAGAACAGTTTTGGGATTGAGAACAGCTTTGGGATTGAAAGCAGCTTTGGGATTGAGAGCAATTCTGGGATTGAGAACAGTTTTGGGATTGAGAACAGTTTTGGGATCGAGAACAGTTCTGGGATTGAGACAAATGCTGGGATTGAGAACAGTTTTGGGATTGAGAACAATTCTGGGATTGAGACAAGTTCTGGGATTGAGAACAGTTTTGGGATTTAGAACAGTTTTGGGATTGAGAACAGTTGTGGGATTGAGAACAGTTTCGGGATTGATAACAGTTTCGGGATGGAGAACAGTTCTGGGATTGAGAACAGTTTTAGGATTGAGAACAGTTTCAGGATTGAGAACAGTTCTGGGATTGAGAACAGTTCTGGGATTGAGAACACTTTTGGGATTGAAAGCAGCTTTGGGATTGAGAGCAATTCTGGGATTGAGAACAGTTTTGGGACTGAGAACAGTTTCAGGATTGAGAACAGTTTTGGGATTGAGAACAGTTTTGGGATTGAGTACAGTTTTGGAATCGAGAACAGTTCTGGGATTGAGACAAATTCTGGGATTGAGAACAGTTTTGGGATTCAGAACATTTCTGGTATTGAGACAAGATCTGGGATTGAGGACAGTTTTGGGATTGAGAACAGTTTCAGGATTGAGAACAGTTTTGAGATTGAGAGCAGCTTTGGAATTGAGAACAGTTTCGGGATTGAGAACAGTTTTGGGATTGAGAACAGTTTTGAGATTGAGAACAGTTC
Organism: Cetorhinus maximus; assembly: GCF_964194155.1. Lineage (NCBI taxonomy): Eukaryota > Metazoa > Chordata > Chondrichthyes > Lamniformes > Cetorhinidae > Cetorhinus > Cetorhinus maximus. The sequence continues at coordinate 74,249,172 of NC_135891.1, read as the reverse complement.
TGGGATTGAGAACAGCTTTGGGATTGAAAGCAGCTTTGGGATTGAGAGCAATTCTGGGATTGAGAACAGTTTTGGGATTGAGAACAGTTTCAGGATTGAGAACAGTTTTGGGATTGAGAACAGTTTTGGGATTGAGAACAGTTTTGGGATCGAGAACAGTTATGGGATTGAGACAAATTCTGGGATTGAGAACATTTTTTGGATTCAGAACAGTTCTGGTATTGAGACAAGTTCTGGGATTCAGAACAGTTTTGGGATTGAGAACAGTTTCAGGATTGAGAACAGTTTCGGGATTGAGAACAGTTTCGGGATTGAGAACAGTTCTGGGATTGAGAGCAGTTTTGGGATTGGGAGCAGCTTTGGGATTGAGAACAGTTTTGGAATTGAGAACAGTTTCAGGATTAAGAACAGTTTTGGGGTTGAGGACAGTTTTGGGATTGAGAACAGTTTCAGAATTGAGAACAGTTTTGGGATTGAGAACAGTTTTTGGATTGAGAAGAGTTCTGGGATTGAGAACAGTTTTGGGATTGAGAACAGTTCTGGGATTGAGAACAGTTTCGGGATTGAGAACAGTTTCAGGATTGAGAGCAGTTTCAGGATTGAGAACAGTTTTGGGATTGAGACAAATTCTGGGATTTAGAACAGTTTTGAGATTGCGAACAGTTCTGGGATTGAGAACAGCTTCGGGATTGATAGCAGCTTTGGGATTGAGAGCAATTCTGGGATTGAGAACAGTTTTGGGATTGAGAACAGTTTTGGGATTGAGAACAGTTCTGGGATTGAGAACAGTTTTGGGATTGAGAACAGTTTCGGGATTGAGAACAGTTTCAGGATTGAGAGCAGTTTCAGGATTCAGAACAGTTTTGGGATTGAGAACAGTTTCAGGATTGAGAACAGTTTCAGGATTGAGAACAGTTTTGGATTGAGAACAGTTTCAGGATTGAGAACAGTTCTGGAATTGAGAACAGTTCTGGGAATGAGAACAGTTTTGGGATTGAGAACAGTTCTGGGATTGAGAACAGTTTTGGGATTGAGACAAATTCTGGGATTTAGAACAGTTTTGAGATTGAGAACAGTTCTGGGATTGAGAACAGTTTTGGGATTGAAAGCAGCTTTGGGATTGAGAGCAATTCTGGGATTGAGAACAGTTTTGGGTCTGAGAACAGTTTCAGGATTGAGAAAAGTTTTGGGATTCAGAACAGTTTTGGTATTGAGAACAGTTTTGGGATCGAGAACAGTTCTGGGATTGAGACAAATTCTGGGATTGAGAACAGTTTTGGGATTGAGAACAGCTCTGGGATTGAGACAAATTCTGGGATTGAGAACAGTTTTGGGATTGAGAACAGCTTTGGGATTGAAAGCAGCTTTGGGATTGAGAGCAATTCTGGGATTGAGAACAGTTTTGGGATTGAGAACAGTTTTGGGATCGAGAACAGTTCTGGGATTGAGACAAATGCTGGGATTGAGAACAGTTTTGGGATTGAGAACAGTTCTGGGATTGAGACAAGGTCTGGAATTGAGAACAGTTTTGGGATTCAGAACAGTTCTGGTATTGAGACAAGTTCTGGGATTGAGAACAGTTTTGGGATTGAGAACAGTTTCAGGATTGAGAACAGTTTTGGGATTGAGAGCAGCTTTGGAATTGAGAACAGTTTCGGGATTGAGAACAGTTTCGGGATTGTGAACAGTTCTGGGATTGAGAGCAGTTTTGGGATTGGGAGCAGCTTTGGGATTGAGAACAGTTTTGGGATTGAGAACAGTTTCAGGATTGAGAACAGTTTTGGGGTTGAGGACAGTTTTGGGATTGAGAACAGTTTCAGAATTGAGAACAGTTTTGGGATTGAGAACAGTTTTAGGATTGAGAAGAGTTCTGGGATTGAGAACAGTTTTGGGATTGAGAACAGTTCTGGCATTGAGAACAGTTTTGGGATTGAGAACATTTCTGGGATTGAGAACAGTTTTGGGATTGAGACAAATTCTGGGATTTAGAACAGTTTTGCGATTGAGAACAGTTCTGGGATTGAGAACAGCTTCGGGATTGAAAGCAGCTTTGGGATTGAGAGCAATTCTGGGATTGAGAACAGTTTTGGGATTGAGAACAGTTTTGGGATTGAGAACAGTTCTGGGATTGAGAACAGTTTTGGGAATGAGAACAGTTCTGGGATTGAGAACAGTTTTGGGATTGAGACAAATTCTGCGATTTAGAACAGTTTGGAGATTGAGAACAGTTCTGGGATTGTGAACAGCTTTGGGATTGAAAGCAGCTTTGGCATTGAGAGCAAATCTGGGATTGAGAACAGTTATGGGATTGAGAACTGTTTCAGGATTGAGAACAGTTTTGGGATTGAGAACAGTTTTGGTATTGAGAACAGTTTTGGGATCGAGAACAGTTCTGGGATTCAGACAAATTCTGGCATTGAGAACAGTTTTGGGATTGAGAACAGTTCTGGGATTGAGACAAATTCTGGGATTGAGAACAGTTTTGGGATTGAGAACAGCTTTGGGATTGAGAACAGCTTTGGGATTGAGAGCAATTCTGGGATTGAGATCAGTTTTGGGATTGAGAACAGTTTTGGGATTGAGAACAGTTTTTGGATCGAGAACAGTTCTGGGATTGAGACAAATTCTGGGATTGAGAACAGTTTTAGGATTGAGAACAGTTTCAGGATTGAGAACAGTTCTGAGATTGAGATCAGTTCTGGGATTGAGAACAGTTTTGGGATTGAGAACATTTCTGGGATTGAGAACAGTTCAGGGATTGAGACAAGTTCTGGGATTGAGAACAGTTTTGGGATTGAAAGCAGCCTTGGGATTGAGAGCAATTCTGGGATTGAGAACAGTTTTGGAATTGAGAACAGTTTCAGGATTGAGAACAGTTTTGGGATTGAGAACAGTTTTGGGATTGAGAACAGTTTTGGAATCGAGAACAGTTCTGGGATTGAGACAAATTCTGGGATTGAGAACAGTTTTGGGATTCAGAACATTTCTGGTATCGAGACAAGATCAGGGATTGAGGACAGTTTTGGGATTGAGAACAGTTTCAGGATTGAGAACAGTTTTGAGATTGAGAGCAGCTTTGGAATTGAGAACAGTTTCGGGATTGAGAACAGTTTTGGGATTGAGAACAGTTTTGAGATTGAGAACAGTTCTGGGATTGAGAACAGCTTTGGGATTGAAAGCAGCTTTGGGATTGAGAGCAATTCTGGGATTGAGAACAGTTTTGGGATTGAGAACAGTTTCAGGATTGAGAACAGTTTTGGGATTGAGAACAGTTTTGGGATTGAGAACAGTTTTGGGATCGAGAACAGTTATGGGATTGAGACAAATTCTGGGATTGAGAACATTTTTTGGATTCAGAACAGTTCTGGTATTGAGACAAGTTCTGGGATTCAGAACAGTTTTGGGATTGAGAACAGTTTCAGGATTGAGAACAGTTTCGGGATTGAGAACAGTTTCGGGATTGAGAACAGTTCTGGGATTGAGAGCAGTTTTGGGATTGGGAGCAGCTTTGGGATTGAGAACAGTTTTGGAATTGAGAACAGTTTCAGGATTAAGAACAGTTTTGGGGTTGAGGACAGTTTTGGGATTGAGAACAGTTTCAGAATTGAGAACAGTTTTGGGATTGAGAACAGTTTTTGGATTGAGAAGAGTTCTGGGATTGAGAACAGTTTTGGGATTGAGAACAGTTTTGGGATCGAGAACAGTTCTGGGATTGAGACAAATGCTGGGATTGAGAACAGTTTTGGGATTGAGAACAGTTCTGGGATTGAGACAAGTTCTGGGATTGAGAACAGTTTTGGGATTTAGAACAGTTTTGGGATTGAGAACAGTTGTGGGATTGAGAACAGTTTCGGGATTGATAACAGTTTCGGGATTGAGAACAGTTCTGGGATTGACAGCAGTTTTGGGATTGACAGCAGCTTTGGGATTGAGAACAGTTTTGGGATTGAGAACAGTTTTAGGATTGAGAACAGTTTCAGGATTGAGAACAGTTCTGGGATTGAGAACAGTTCTGGGATTGAGAACAGTTTTGGGACTGAGAACAGTTCTGGGATTGAGAACAGCTTTGGGATTGAAAGCAGCTTTGTGATTGAGAGCAATTCTGGGATTGAGAACAGTTTTGGGATTGAGAACAGTTTCAGGATTGAGAACAGTTTTTTGATCGAGAACAGTTCTGGGATTGAGACAAATTCTGGGATTGAGAACAGTTTTGGGATTCAGAACATTTTTGGTATTGAGACAAGTTCTGGGATTGAGGACAGTTTTGGGATTGAGAACAGTTTCAGGATTGAGAACAGTTTTGGGACTGAGAGCAGCATTGGAATTGAGAACAGTTTCAGGATTGAGAACAGTTTCGGGATTGAGAACAGTTTTGAGATTGAAAACAGTTCTGGGATTGAGAACAGCTTTGGGATTGAAAGCACCTTTGGGATTGAGAGCAATTATGGGATTGAGAACAGTTTTGGGATTGAGAACAGTTTCAGGATTGAGAACATTTTTGGCATTGAGAACAGTTTTGGGATTGAGAAGAGTTTTGGGATCGAGAACAGTTCTGGGATTGAGACAAATTTTGGGATTGAGAACAGTTTTGGGATTCAGAACGGTTCTGGTATTGAGACAAGTTCTGGGATTGAGAACAGTTTTGGGATTGAGAACAGTTTCAGGATTGAGAACAGTTTTGGGATTGAGAGCAGCTTTGGAATTGAGAACAGTTTCGGGATTGAGAACAGTTTCGGGATTGAGAACAGTTCTGGGATTGAGAACAGTTTTGGGATTGGGAGCAGCTTTGGGATTGAGAACAGTTTTGGGATTGAGAACAGTTTCAGGATTGAGTACAGTTTTGGGGTTGAGGACAGTTTTGGGATTGAGAACAGTTTCTGAATTGAGAACAGTTTTGGGATTGAGAACAGTTTTAGGATTGAGAAGAGTTCTGGGATTGAGAACAGTTTTGGGATTGAGAACAGTTTTGGCATTGAGAACAGTTTTGGGATTGAGAACAGTTTTGGGATTGAGAACAGTTTTGCGATTGAGAACAGTTCTGGGATTGGGAACATTTTCAGGATTGAGAACAGTTTTGGGATTGAGAACAGTTCTGGGATTGAGAACATTTTTGGGATTGAGAACAGTTCTGGGATTGAGAACAGTTTTGGGATTGAGAACAGTTTCAGGATTGAGAACAGTTTTGGGATTGAGAACAGTTTTGGGATTGAGAACAGTTTTGGGATTGAGAACAGTTCTGGGATTGAGAACAGTTTTGCGATTTAGACAAGTTTTGGGATTTAGAACAGTTTCAGGATTGAGAAAAGTTTTGGGATTGAGAACAGTTTCAGGATTGAGAACAGTTTTGGGATTGAGAACAGTTATGGGATTGAGAACAGTTTTGGGATCGAGAACAGTTCTGGGATTGAGACAAATTCTGGGATTGAGAACAGTTTTGGGATTCAGAACAGTTCTGGTATTGAGACAAGTTCTGGGATTGAGAACAGTTTTAGGATTGAGAACAGTTTCAGGATTGAGAACAGTTCTGGGATTGAGAACAGTTCTGGGATTGAGAACAGTTCTGGGATTGAGAACAGTTTTGGTATTGAGAACAGTTCTGGGATTGAGAACAGTTTTGGGATTGAGACAAATTCTGGGATTTAGAACAGTTTTGAGATTGAGAACAGTTCTTGAATTGAGAATAGTTTTGGGATTGAAAGCAGCTTTGGGATTGAGAACAATTCTGGGATTGAGAACAGTTTTGGGTCTGAGAACAGTTTCAGGATTGAGAACAGTTTTGGGATTGAGAACAGTTTTGGTATTGAGAACAGTTTTGGGATCGAGAACAGTTCTGGGATTGAGACAAATTCTGGGATTGAGAACAGTTTTGGGATTGAGAACATTTCTGGGATTGAGACAAATTCTGGGATTGAGAACAGTTTTGGGATTGAGAACAGCTTTGGGATTGAAAGCAGCTTTAGGATTGAGAGCAATTCTGCGATTGAGAACAGTTTCGGGACTGATAACAGTTTCGGGATTGAGAACAGTTCTGGGATTGAGAGCAGTTTTGGGATTGAGAGCAGCTTTGGGATTGAGAACAGTTTCAGGATTGAGATCAGTTTTAGGATTGAGAACAGTTTCAGGATTGAAAACAGTTCTGGGATTGAGAACAGCTTTGGGATTGAAAGCACCTTTGGGATTGAGAGCAATTCTGGGATTGAGAACAGTTTTGGGATTGAGAACAGTTTCAGGATTGAGAACAGTTTTGGCATTGAGAACAGTTTTGGGATTGAGAAGAGTTTTGGGATCGAGAACAGTTCTGGGATTGAGACAAATTCTGGGATTGAGAACAGTTTTGGGATTCAGAACGGTTCTGGTATTGAGACAAGTTCTGGGATTGAGAACAGTTTTGGGATTGAGAACAGTTTCAGGATTGAGAACAGTTTTGGGATTGAGAGCAGCTTTGGAATTGAGAACAGTTTCGGGATTGAGAACAGTTTCGGGATTGAGAACAGTTCTGGGATTGAGAGCAGTTTTGGGATTGGGAGCAGCTTTGGAATTGAGAACAGTTTTGGGATTGAGAACAGTTTCAGGATTGAGTACAGTTTTGGGGTTGAGGACAGTTTTGGGATTGAGAACAGTTTCTGAATTGAGAACAGTTTTGGGATTGAGAACAGTTTTAGGATTGAGAAGAGTTCTGGGATTGAGAACAGTTTTGGGATTGAGAACAGTTTTGGCATTGAGAACAGTTTTGGGATTGAGAACAGTTCTGGGATTGAGAACAGTTTTGGGATTGAGACAAATTCTGGGATTTAGAACAGTTTTGAGATTGAGAACAGTTCTTGAATTGAGAATAGTTTTGGGATTGAAAGCAGCTTTGGGATTGAGAACAATTCTGGGATTGAGAACAGTTTTGGGTCTGAGAACAGTTTCAGGATTGAGAACAGTTTTGGGATTGAGAACAGTTTTGGTATTGAGAACAGTTTTGGGATCGAGAACAGTTCTGGGATTGAGACAAATTCTGGGATTGAGAACAGTTTTGGGATTGAGAACATTTCTGGGATTGAGACAAATTCTGGGATTGAGAACAGTTTTGGGATTGAGAACAGCTTTGGGATTGAAAGCAGCTTTAGGATTGAGAGCAATTCTGCGATTGAGAACAGTTTCGGGATTGATAACAGTTTCGGGATTGAGAACAGTTCTGGGATTGAGAACAGTTTTGGGATTGAGAGCAGCTTTGGGATTGAGAACAGTTTCAGGATTGCGATCAGTTTTCGGATTGAGAACAGTTTCAGGATTGAGAACAGTTCTGGGATTGAGAACAGTTATGGGATTGGGAAAACTTTTGGGATTGAGAACAGTTCTGGGATTGAGAACAACTGTGGGATTGAAAGCAGCTTTGGGATTGAGAGCAATTCTGGGATTGAGAACAGTTTTGGGATTGAGAACAGTTTCAGGATTGAGAACAGTTTTGGGATTGAGAACAGTTTTGGTATTGAGAGCAGTTTTGGGATCGAGAACAGTTCTGGGATTGAGACAAATTCTGGGATTGAGAACAGTTTTGGGATTGAGAACAGTTCTGGGATTGAGACAAATTCTGGGATTGAGAACATTTTTGGGATTGAGAACAGCTTTGGGATTAAAAGCAGCTTTGGGATTGAGAGCAATTCTGGGATTGAGATCGGTTTTAGAATTGAGAACAGTTTCAGGATTGAGAACAGTTTTGGGATTGAGAACAGTTTTGGGATTGAGATCAGTTTTTGGATCGAGAACAGTTCTGGGATTGAGACAAATTCTGGGATTGAGAATAGTTTTGGGATTGAGAACAGTTTTGGTATTGAGAGCAGTTTTGGGATCGAGAACAGTTCTGGGATTGAGACAAATTCTGGGATTGAGAACAGTTTTGGGATTGAGAACAGTTCTGGGATTGAGACAAATTCTGGGATTGAGAACATTTTTGGGATTGAGAACAGCTTTGGGATTAAAAGCAGCTTTGGGATTGAGAGCAATTCTGGGATTGAGATCGGTTTTAGAATTGAGAACAGTTTCAGGATTGAGAACAGTTTTGGGATTGAGAACAGTTTTGGGATTGAGATCAGTTTTTGGATCGAGAACAGTTCTGGGATTGAGACAAATTCTGGGATTGAGAATAGTTTTGGGAGCGAGAACAGTTCAGGGATTGAGACAAGTTCTGGGATTGAGAACAGTTTTGGGATTGAGAACAGTTTTGGGATTGAGAGCAGCTTTGGAATTGAGAACAGTTTCGGGATTGAGAACAGTTTTGGGATTGAGAACAGTTCTGGAATTGAGAGCAGTTTTGGGATTGAGAGCAGATTTGGGATTGAGAACAGTTTTGGGATTGAGAACAGTTTCAGGATTGAGAACTGTTTTGGGGTTGAGGACAGTTTTGGGATTGAGAACAGTTTCAGGATTGAAAACAGTTTTAGGATTGAGAACAGTTTTAGGATTGAGAACAGTTTCTGGATTGAGAACAGTTCAGGGATTGAGAACAGTTCTGGGATTGAGAACTGTTTTGGGATTGAGAACATTTCTGGGATTGAGAACAGTTTTGGCATTGAGACAAATTCTGGGATTTAGAACAGTTTTGAGATTGCGAACAGTTCTGGGATTGAGAACAGCTTCGGGATTGAACGCAGCTTTGGGATTGAGAGCAATTCTGGGATTGAGAACAGTTTTGGGATTGAGAACAGCTTTGGGATTGAGAATAGTTCTGGGATTGAGAACAGTTTTGGGATTTAGAACAGTTTCGGGATTGAGAACAGTTTCAGGATTGAGAGCAGTTTCAGGATTGAGAACAGTTTTGGGATCGAGAACAGTTCTGGGATTGAGACAAATTCTGGGATTGAGAACAGTTTTGGGATTGAGAACAGTTCTGGGATTGAGACAAATTCTGGGATTGAGAACAGTTTTGGGATTGAGAACAGCTTTGGGATTGAAAGCAGCTTTGGGATTGAGAGCAATTCTGGGATTGAGAACAGTTTTGGGATTGAGAACAGTTTTGGGATCGAGAACAATTTTGGGATCGAGAACAGTTCTGGGATTGAGACAAATGCTGGGATTGAGAACAGTTTTGGGATTGAGAACAGTTCTGGGATTGAGACAAGTTCAGGGATTGAGAACAGTTTTGGGATTTAGAACAGTTTTGGGATTGAGAACAGTTGTGGGATTGAGAACAGTTTCGGGATTGATAACAGTTTCGGGATTGAGAACAGTTCTGGGATTGAGAGCAGTTTTGGGATTGACAGCAGCTTTGGGATTGAGAACAGTTTTGGGATTGAGAACAGTTTTAGGATTGAGAACAGTTTCAGGATTGAGAACAGTTCTGGGATTGAGAACAGTTCTGGGATTGAGAACAGTTTTGGGATTGAGAACAGTTTTGGGATTGAGAACAGCTTTGGGTTTGAAAGCAGCTTTGTGATTGAGAGCAATTCTGGGATTGAGAACAGTTTTGGGATTGAGAACAGTTTCAGGATTGAGAACAGTTTTGGGATCGAGAACAGTTCTGGGATTGAGACAAATTCTGGGATTGAGAACAGTTTTGGGATTCAGAACATTTTTGGTATTGAGACAAGTTCTGGGATTGAGGACAGTTTTGGGATTGAGAACAGTTTCAGGATTGAGAACAGTTTTGGGATTGAGAGCAGCATTGGAATTGAGAACAGTTTCGGGATTGAGAACAGTTTCGGGATTGAGAACAGTTTTGAGATTGAGAACAGTTCTGGGATTGAGAACAGCTTTGGGATTGAAAGCACCTTTAGAATTGACAGCAATTCTGGGATTGAGAACAGTTTTGGGATTGAGAACAGTTTCAGGATTGAGAACAGTTTTGGCATTGAGAACAGTTTTGGGATTGAGAACAGTTTTGGGACCGAGAACAGTTCTGGGATTGAGACAAATTCTGGGATTGAGAACAGTTTTGGGATTCAGAACGGTTCTGGTATTGAGACAAGTTCTGGGATTGAGAACAGTTTTGGGATTGAGAACAGTTTCAGGATTGAGAACAGTTTTGGGATTGAGAGCAGCTTTGGAATTGAGAACAGTTTCGGGATTGAGAACAGTTTCGGGATTGAGAACAGTTCTGGGATTGAGAGCAGTTTTGGGCTTGGGAGCAGCTTTGGGATTGAGAACAGTTTTGGGATTGAGAACAGTTTCAGGATTGAGTACAGTTTTGGGGTTGAGGACAGTTTTGGAATTGAGAACAGCTTCTGAATCGAGAGCAGTTTTGGGATTGAGAACAGTTTTAGGATTGAGAAGAGTTCTGGGATTGAGAACAGTTTTGGGATTGAGAACAGTTTTGGCATTGAGAACAGTTTTGGGATTGAGAACAGTTTTGCGATTGAGAACAGTTTTGCGATTGAGAACAGTTCTGGGATTGAGAACATTTTCAGGATTGAGAACAGTTTTGGGATTGAGAACAGTTCTGGGATTGAGAGCAGTTTTGGGATTGAGAACAGTTCTGGGATTGAGAACAGTTTTGGGATTGAGAACAGTTTCAGGATTGAGAACAGTTTTGGCATTGAGAACAGTTTTGGGATTGAGAACAGTTTTGGGATTGAGAACAGTTTTGGGATTGAGAGCAGCTTTGGAATTGAGAACAGTTTCGGGATTGAGAACAGTTTCGGGATTGAGAACAGTTCTGGGATTGAGAGCAGTTTTGGGATTGGGAGCAGCTTTGGGATTGAGAACAGTTTTGGGATTGAGAACAGTTTCAGGATTGAGTACAGTTTTGGGGTTGAGGACAGTTTTGGGATTGAGAACAGTTTCAGAATTGAGAACAGTTTTGGGATTGAGAACAGTTTTAGGATTGAGAAGAGTTCTGGGATTGAGAACAGTTTTGGGATTGAGAACAGTTTTGGCATTGAGAACAGTTTTGGGATTGAGAACAGTTTTGGGATTGAGAACAGTTTTGCGATTGAGAACAGTTCTGGGATTGGGAACATTTTCAGGATTGAGAACAGTTTTGGGATTGAGAACAGTTCTGGGATTGAGAACATTTTTGGGATTGAGAACAGTTCTGGGCTTGAGAACAGTTTTGGGATTGAGAACAGTTTCACGGTTGAGAACAGTTTTGGGATTGAGAACAGTTTTGGGATTGAGAACAGTTTTGGGATTGAGAACAGTTCTGGGATTGAGAACAGTTTTGCGATTTAGACAAGTTTTGGGATTTAGAACAGTTTCAGGATTGAGAAAAGTTTTGGGATTGAGAACAGTTTCAGGATTGAGAACAGTTTTGGGATTGAGAACAGTTATGGGATTGAGAACTGTTTTGGGATCGAGAACAGTTCTGGGATTGAGACAAATTCTGGGATTGAGAACAGTTTTGGGATTCAGAACAGTTCTGGTATTGAGACAAGTTCTGGGATTGAGAACAGTTTTAGGATTGAGAACAGTTTCAGGATTGAGAACAGTTCTGGGATTGAGAACAGTTCTGGGATTGAGAACAGTTCTGGGATTGAGAACAGTTTTGGTATTGAGAACAGTTCTGGGATTGAGAACAGTTTTGGGATTGAGACAAATTCTGGGATTTAGAACAGTTTTGAGATTGAGAACAGTTCTTGAATTGAGAATAGTTTTGGGATTGAAAGCAGCTTTGGGATTGAGAACAATTCTGGGATTGAGAACAGTTTTGGGTCTGAGAACAGTTTCAGGATTGAGAACAGTTTTGGGATTGAGAACAGTTTTGGTATTGAGAACAGTTTTGGGATCGAGAACAGTTCTGGGATTGAGACAAATTCTGGGATTGAGAACAGTTTTGGGATTGAGAACATTTCTGGGATTGAGACAAATTCTGGGATTGAGAACAGTTTTGGGATTGAGAACAGCTTTGGGATTGAAAGCAGCTTTAAGATTGAGAGCAATTCTGCGATTGAGAACAGTTTCGGGATTGATAACAGTTTCGGGATTGAGAACAGTTCTGGGATTGAGAACAGTTTTGGGATTGAGAGCAGCTTTGGGATTGAGAACAGTTTCAGGATTGAGATCTGTTTTAGGATTGAGAACAGTTTCAGGATTGAGAACAGTTCTGGGATTGAGAACAGTTATGGGATTGGGAAAACTTTTGGGATTGAGAACAGTTCTGGGATTGAGAACAACTGTGGGATTGAAAGCAGCTTTGGGATTGAGAGCAATTCTGGGATTGAGAACAGTTTTGGGATTGAGAACAGTTTCAGGATTGAGAACAGTTTTGGGATTGAGAACAGTTTTGGTATTGAGAGCAGTTTTGGGATTGAGAACAGTTCTGGGATTGAGACAAATTCTGGGATTGAGAACAGTTTTGGGATTGAGAACAGTTCTGGGATTGAGACAAATTCTGGGATTGAGAACATTTTTGGGATTGAGAACAGCTTTGGGATTAAAAGCAGCTTTGGGATTGAGAGCAATTCTGGGATTGTGATCGGTTTTAGAATTGAGAACAGTTTCAGGATTGAGAACAGTTTTGGGATTGAGAGCAGATTTGGGATTGAGAACAGTTTTTGGATCGAGAACAGTTCTGGGATTGAGACAAATTCTGGGATTGAGAATAGTTTTGGGAGCGAGAACAGTTCAGGGATTGAGACAAGTTCTGGGATTGAGAACAGTTTTGGGATTGAGAACAGTTTTGGGATTGAGAACAGTTTTGGGATTGAGAGCAGCTTTGGAATTGAGAACAGTTTCGGGATTGAGAACAGTTTTGGGATTGAGAACAGTTCTGGAATTGAGAGCAGTTTTGGGATTGAGAGCAGATTTGGGATTGAGAACAGTTTTGGGATTGAGAACAGTTTCAGGATTGAGAACTGTTTTGGGGTTGAGGACAGTTTTGGGATTGAGAACAGTTTCAGGATTGAAAACAGTTTTAGGATTGAGAACAGTTTTAGGATTGAGAACAGTTTCTGGATTGAGAACAGTTCAGGGATTGAGAACAGTTCTGGGATTGAGAACTGTTTTGGGATTGAGAACATTTCTGGGATTGAGAACAGTTTTGGCATTGAGACAAATTCTGGGATTTAGAACAGTTTTGAGATTGCGAACAGTTCTGGGATTGAGAACAGCTTCGGGATTGAACGCAGCTTTGGGATTGAGAGCAATTCTGGGATTGAGAACAGTTTTGGGATTGAGAACAGCTTTGGGATTGAGATTAGTTCTGGGATTGAGAACAGTTTTGGGATTTAGAACAGTTTCGGGATTGAGAACAGTTTCAGGATTGAGAGCAGTTTCAGGATTGAGAACAGTTTTGGGATCGAGAACAGTTCTGGGATTGAGACAAATTCTGGGATTGAGAACAGTTTTGGGATTGAGAACAGTTCTGGGATTGAGACAAATTCTGGGATTGAGAACAGTTTTGGGATTGAGAACAGCTTTGGGATTGAAAGCAGCTTTGGGATTGAGAGCAATTCTGGGATTGAGAACAGTTTTGGGATTGAGAACAGTTTTGGGATCGAGAACAGTTTTGGGATCGAGAACAGTTCTGGGATTGAGACAAATGCTGGGATTGAGAACAGTTTTGGGATTGAGAACAGTTCTGGGATTGAGACAAGTTCAGGGATTGAGAACAGTTTTGGGATTTAGAACAGTTTTGGGATTGAGAACAGTTGTGGGATTGAGAACAGTTTCGGGATTGATAACAGTTTCGGGATTGAGAACAGTTCTGGGATTGAGAGCAGTTTTGGGATTGACAGCAGCTTTGGGATTGAGAACAGTTTTTGGATTGAGAACAGTTTCAGGATTGAGAACAGTTCTGGGATTGAGAACAGTTCTGGGATTGAAAACAGTTTTGGGGCTGAGAACAGTTCTGGGATTGAGAACAGCTTTGGGATTGAAAGCAGCTTTGTGATTGAGAGCAATTCTGGGATTGAGAACAGTTTTGGGATTGAGAACAGTTTCAGGATTGAGAACAGTTTTGGGATCGAGAACAGTTCTGGGATTGAGACAAATTCTGGGATTGAGAACAGTTTTGGGATTCAGAACATTTTTGGTATTGAGACAAGTTCTGGGATTGAGGACAGTTTTGGGATTGAGAACAGTTTCAGGATTGAGAACAGTTTTGGGATTGAGAGCAGCATTGGAATTGAGAGCAGTTTCGGGATTGAGAACAGTTTCGGGATTGAGAACAGTTTTGAGATTGAGAACAGTTCTGGGATTGAGAACAGCTTTGGGATTGAAAGCACCTTTAGGATTGACAGCAATTCTGGGATTGAGAACAGTTTTGGGATTGAGAAGAGTTTTGGGATTGAGAACAGTTCTGGGATTGAGACAAATTCTGGGATTGAGAACAGTTTTGGGATTCAGAACGGTTCTGGTATTGAGACAAGTTCTGGGATTGAGAACAGTTTTGGGATTGAGAACAGTTTCAGGATTGAGAACAGTTTTGGGATTGAGAGCAGCTTTGGAATTGAGAACAGTTTCGGGATTGAGAACAGTTTCGGGATTGAGAACAGTTCTGGGATTGAGAACAGTTTCAGGATTGAGTACAGTTTTGGGGTTGAGGACAGTTTTGGGATTGAGAACAGCTTCTGAATCGAGAACAGTTTTGGGATTGAGAACAGTTTTAGGATTGAGAAGAGTTCTGGGATTGAGAACAGTTTTGGGATTGAGAACAGTTTTGGCATTGAGAACAGTTTTGGGATTGAGAACAGTTTTGCGATTGAGAACAGTTTTGCGATTGAGAACAGTTCTGCGATTGAGAACATTTTCAGGATTGAGAACAGTTTTGGGATTGAGAACAGTTCTGGGATTGAGAGTAGTTTTGCGATTGAGAACAGTTCTGGGATTGAGAACAGTTTTGGGATTGAGAACAGTTTCAGGATTGAGAACAGTTTTGGGATTGAGAACAGTTTTGGGATTGAGAACAGTTTTGGGATTGAGAACAGTTCTGGGATTGAGAACAGTTTTGCGATTTAGACAAGTTCTGGGATTTAGAACAGTTTCAGGATTAAGAACAGTTTTGGGATTGAGAACAGTTTCAGGATTGAGAACATTTTTGGGATTGAGAACAGTTATGGGATTGAGAACAGTTTTGGGATCGAGAACAGTTCTGGGATCGAGACAAATTCTGGGATTGAGAACAGTTTTGGGATTCAGAACAGTTCTGGTATTGAGACAAGTTCTGGGATTGTGAACATTTTTAGGATTGAGAACAGTTTCAGGATTGAGAACAGTTCTGGGATTGAGAACAGTTCTGGGATTGAGAACAGTTCTGGGATTGAGAACAGTTTTGGGATTGAGAACAGTTCTGGGATTGAGAACAGTTTTGGGATTGAGACAAATTCTGGGATTTAGAACAGTTTTGAGATTGAGAACAGTTCTTGGATTGAGAATAGTTTTGGGATTGAAAGCAGCTTTGGGATTGAGAGCAATTCTGGGATTGAGAACAGTTTTGGGTCTGAGAACAGTTTCAGGATTGATAACAGTTCTGGGATTGAGAACAGTTCTGCGATTGGGAACAGTTTTGGGATTGAGAACAGTTCTGGGATTGAGAACAGCTGTGGGATTGAAAGCAGCTTTGGGATTGAGAGCAATTCTGGGATTGAGAACAGTTTTGGGATTGAGAACAGTTTCAGGATTGAGAACAGTTTTGGGATTGAGAACAGTTTTAGGATTGAGAAGAGTTCTGGGATTGAGAACAGTTTTGGGATTGAGAACAGTTTTGGCATTGAGAACAGTTTTGGGATTGAGAACAGTTTTGCGATTGAGAACAGTTTTGCGATTGAGAACAGTTCTGGGATTGAGAACATTTTCAGGATTGAGAACAGTTTTGGGATTGAGAACAGTTCTGGGATTGAGAGCAGTTTTGGGATTGAGAACAGTTCTGGGATTGAGAACAGTTTTGGGATTGAGAACAGTTTCAGGATTGAGAACAGTTTTGGCATTGAGAACAGTTTTGGGATTGAGAACAGTTTTGGGATTGAGAACAGTTTTGGGATTGAGAGCAGCTTTGGAATTGAGAACAGTTTCGGGATTGAGAACAGTTTCGGGATTGAGAACAGTTCTGAGATTGAGAGCAGTTTTGGGATTGGGAGCAGCTTTGGGATTGAGAACAGTTTTGGGATTGAGAACAGTTTCAGGATTGAGTACAGTTTTGGGGTTGAGGACAGTTTTGGGATTGAGAACAGTTTCAGAATTGAGAACAGTTTTGGGATTGAGAACAGTTTTGGGATCGAGAACAGTTTTGGGATCGAGAACAGTTCTGGGATTGAGAACAGTTTTGGCATTGAGAACAGTTTTGGGATTGAGAACAGTTTTGGGATTGAGAACAGTTTTGCGATTGAGAACAGTTCTGGGATTGGGAACATTTTCAGGATTGAGAACAGTTTTGGGATTGAGAACAGTTCTGGGATTGAGAACATTTTTGGGATTGAGAACAGTTCTGGGCTTGAGAACAGTTTTGGGATTGAGAACAGTTTCACGGTTGAGAACAGTTTTGGGATTGAGAACAGTTTTGGGATTGAGAACAGTTTTGGGATTGAGAACAGTTCTGGGATTGAGAACAGTTTTGCGATTTAGACAAGTTTTGGGATTTAGAACAGTTTCAGGATTGAGAAAAGTTTTGGGATTGAGAACAGTTTCAGGATTGAGAACAGTTTTGGGATTGAGAACAGTTATGGGATTGAGAACAGTTTTGGGATCGAGAACAGTTCTGGGATTGAGACAAATTCTGGGATTGAGAACAGTTTTGGGATTCAGAACAGTTCTGGTATTGAGACAAGTTCTGGGATTGAGAACAGTTTTAGGATTGAGAACAGTTTCAGGATTGAGAACAGTTCTGGGATTGAGAACAGTTCTGGGATTGAGAACAGTTCTGGGATTGAGAACAGTTTTGGTATTGAGAACAGTTCTGGGATTGAGAACAGTTTTGGGATTGAGACAAATTCTGGGATTTAGAACAGTTTTGAGATTGAGAACAGTTCTTGAATTGAGAATAGTTTTGGGATTGAAAGCAGCTTTGGGATTGAGAACAATTCTGGGATTGAGAACAGTTTTGGGTCTGAGAACAGTTTCAGGATTGAGAACAGTTTTGGGATTGAGAACAGTTTTGGTATTGAGAACAGTTTTGGGATCGAGAACAGTTCTGGGATTGAGACAAATTCTGGGATTGAGAACAGTTTTGGGATTGAGAACATTTCTGGGATTGAGACAAATTCTGGGATTGAGAACAGTTTTGGGATTGAGAACAGCTTTGGGATTGAAAGCAGCTTTAAGATTGAGAGCAATTCTGCGATTGAGAACAGTTTCGGGATTGATAACAGTTTCGGGATTGAGAACAGTTCTGGGATTGAGAACAGTTTTGGGATTGAGAGCAGCTTTGGGATTGAGAACAGTTTCAGGATTGAGATCTGTTTTAGGATTGAGAACAGTTTCAGGATTGAGAACAGTTCTGGGATTGAGAACAGTTATGGGATTGGGAAAACTTTTGGGATTGAGAACAGTTCTGGGATTGAGAACAACTGTGGGATTGAAAGCAGCTTTGGGATTGAGAGCAATTCTGGGATTGAGAACAGTTTTGGGATTGAGAACAGTTTCAGGATTGAGAACAGTTTTGGGATTGAGAACAGTTTTGGTATTGAGAGCAGTTTTGGGATTGAGAACAGTTCTGGGATTGAGACAAATTCTGGGATTGAGAACAGTTTTGGGATTGAGAACAGTTCTGGGATTGAGACAAATTCTGGGATTGAGAACATTTTTGGGATTGAGAACAGCTTTGGGATTAAAAGCAGCTTTGGGATTGAGAGCAATTCTGGGATTGTGATCGGTTTTAGAATTGAGAACAGTTTCAGGATTGAGAACAGTTTTGGGATTGAGAGCAGATTTGGGATTGAGAACAGTTTTTGGATCGAGAACAGTTCTGGGATTGAGACAAATTCTGGGATTGAGAATAGTTTTGGGAGCGAGAACAGTTCAGGGATTGAGACAAGTTCTGGGATTGAGAACAGTTTTGGGATTGAGAACAGTTTTGGGATTGAGAACAGTTTTGGGATTGAGAGCAGCTTTGGAATTGAGAACAGTTTCGGGATTGAGAACAGTTTTGGGATTGAGAACAGTTCTGGAATTGAGAGCAGTTTTGGGATTGAGAGCAGATTTGGGATTGAGAACAGTTTTGGGATTGAGAACAGTTTCAGGATTGAGAACTGTTTTGGGGTTGAGGACAGTTTTGGGATTGAGAACAGTTTCAGGATTGAAAACAGTTTTAGGATTGAGAACAGTTTTAGGATTGAGAACAGTTTCTGGATTGAGAACAGTTCAGGGATTGAGAACAGTTCTGGGATTGAGAACTGTTTTGGGATTGAGAACATTTCTGGGATTGAGAACAGTTTTGGCATTGAGACAAATTCTGGGATTTAGAACAGTTTTGAGATTGCGAACAGTTCTGGGATTGAGAACAGCTTCGGGATTGAACGCAGCTTTGGGATTGAGAGCAATTCTGGGATTGAGAACAGTTTTGGGATTGAGAACAGCTTTGGGATTGAGAATAGTTCTGGGATTGAGAACAGTTTTGGGATTTAGAACAGTTTCGGGATTGAGAACAGTTTCAGGATTGAGAGCAGTTTCAGGATTGAGAACAGTTTTGGGATCGAGTACAGTTCTGGGATTGAGACAAATTCTGGGATTGAGAACAGTTTTGGGATTGAGAACAGTTCTGGGATTGAGACAAATTCTGGGATTGAGAACAGTTTTGGGATTGAGAACAGCTTTGGGATTGAAAGCAGCTTTGGGATTGAGAGCAATTCTGGGATTGAGAACAGTTTTGGGATTGAGAACAGTTTTGGGATCGAGAACAGTTTTGGGATCGAGAACAGTTCTGGGATTGAGACAAATGCTGGGATTGAGAACAGTTTTGGGATTGAGAACAGTTCTGGGATTGAGACAAGTTCAGGGATTGAGAACAGTTTTGGGATTTAGAACAGTTTTGGGATTGAGAACAGTTGTGGGATTGAGAACAGTTTCGGGATTGATAACAGTTTCGGGATTGAGAACAGTTCTGGGATTGAGAGCAGTTTTGGGATTGACAGCAGCTTTGGGATTGAGAACAGTTTTTGGATTGAGAACAGTTTCAGGATTGAGAACAGTTCTGGGATTGAGAACAGTTCTGGGATTGAAAACAGTTTTGGGGCTGAGAACAGTTCTGGGATTGAGAACAGCTTTGGGATTGAAAGCAGCTTTGTGATTGAGAGCAATTCTGGGATTGAGAACAGTTTTGGGATTGAGAACAGTTTCAGGATTGAGAACAGTTTTGGGATCGAGAACAGTTCTGGGATTGAGACAAATTCTGGGATTGAGAACAGTTTTGGGATTCAGAACATTTTTGGTATTGAGACAAGTTCTGGGATTGAGGACAGTTTTGGGATTGAGAACAGTTTCAGGATTGAGAACAGTTTTGGGATTGAGAGCAGCATTGGAATTGAGAGCAGTTTCGGGATTGAGAACAGTTTCGGGATTGAGAACAGTTTTGAGATTGAGAACAGTTCTGGGATTGAGAACAGCTTTGGGATTGAAAGCACCTTTAGGATTGACAGCAATTCTGGGATTGAGAACAGTTTTGGGATTGAGAAGAGTTTTGGGATTGAGAACAGTTCTGGGATTGAGACAAATTCTGGGATTGAGAACAGTTTTGGGATTCAGAACGGTTCTGGTATTGAGACAAGTTCTGGGATTGAGAACAGTTTTGGGATTGAGAACAGTTTCAGGATTGAGAACAGTTTTGGGATTGAGAGCAGCTTTGGAATTGAGAACAGTTTCGGGATTGAGAACAGTTTCGGGATTGAGAACAGTTCTGGGATTGAGAACAGTTTCAGGATTGAGTACAGTTTTGGGGTTGAGGACAGTTTTGGGATTGAGAACAGCTTCTGAATCGAGAACAGTTTTGGGATTGAGAACAGTTTTAGGATTGAGAAGAGTTCTGGGATTGAGAACAGTTTTGGGATTGAGAACAGTTTTGGCATTGAGAACAGTTTTGTGATTGAGAACAGTTTTGCGATTGAGAACAGTTTTGCGATTGAGAACAGTTCTGCGATTGAGAACATTTTCAGGATTTAGAACAGTTTTGGGATTGAGAACAGTTCTGGGATTGAGAGTAGTTTTGCGATTGAGAACAGTTCTGGGATTGAGAACAGTTTTGGGATTGAGAACAGTTTCAGGATTGAGAACAGTTTTGGGATTGAGAACAGTTTTGGGATTGAGAACAGTTTTGGGATTGAGAACAGTTCTGGGATTGAGAACAGTTTTGCGATTTAGACAAGTTCTGGGATTTAGAACAGTTTCAGGATTAAGAACAGTTTTGGGATTGAGAACAGTTTCAGGATTGAGAACATTTTTGGGATTGAGAACAGTTATGGGATTGAGAACAGTTTTGGGATTGAGAACAGTTCTGGGATCGAGACAAATTCTGGGATTGAGAACAGTTTTGGGATTCAGAACAGTTCTGGTATTGAGACAAGTTCTGGGATTGTGAACATTTTTAGGATTGAGAACAGTTTCAGGATTGAGAACAGTTCTGGGATTGAGAACAGTTCTGGGATTGAGAACAGTTCTGGGAATGAGAACAGTTTTGGGATTGAGAACAGTTCTGGGATTGAGAACAGTTTTGGGATTGAGACAAATTCTGGGATTTAGAACAGTTTTGAGATTGAGAACAGTTCTTGGATTGAGAATAGTTTTGGGATTGAAAGCAGCTTTGGGATTGAGAGCAATTCTGGGATTGAGAACAGTTTTGGGTCTGAGAACAGTTTCAGGATTGATAACAGTTCTGGGATTGAGAACAGTTCTGCGATTGGGAACAGTTTTGGGATTGAGAACAGTTCTGGGATTGAGAACAGCTGTGGGATTGAAAGCAGCTTTGGGATTGAGAGCAATTCTGGGATTGAGAACAGTTTTGGGATTGAGAACAGTTTCAGGATTGAGAACAGTTTTGGGATTGAGAACAATTTTGGGATTGAGAACAGTTTTGGGATCGAGAACAGTTTTGGGATCGAGAACAGTTCTGGGATTGAGACAAATTCTGGGATTGAGAACAGTTTTGGGATTGAGAACAGTATTGGTATTGAGACAAGTTCTGGGATTGAGAACAGTTTTGGGATTGCGAACAGTTTCAGGATTGAGAACAGTTTTGGCATTGAGAGCAGCTTTGGAATTGAGAACAGTTTCGGGATTGAGAACAGTTTCGGGATTGAGAACAGTTTTGAGATTGAGAACAGTTCTGGGATTGAGAACAGCTTTGGGATTGAAAGCAGCTTTGGGATTGAGAACAGTTCTGGGATTGAGAACAGTTTTGGGATTGAGAACAGTTTCAGGATTGAGAACAGTTTTGGGATTGAGAACAGTTTTGGGATTGAGAACAGTTTTTGGATCGAGAACAGTTCTGGGATTGAGACAAATTCTGGGATTGAGAACAGTTTTGGGATTCAGAACAGTTCTGGTATTGAGACAAATTATGGGATTGTGAACAGTTTTGGGATTGAGAACAGTTTCAGGATTGAGAACAGTTTTGGGATTGAGAACAGTTTCAGGATTGAGAACAGTTTTGGGATTGAGAACAGTTTTGGGATTGAGAACAGTTTTGGGATCGAGAACAGTTCTGGGATTGAGACAAATTCTGGGATTGAGAACAGTTTTGGGATTCAGAACAGTTCTGGTATTGAGACAAGTTCTGGGATTGAGAACAGTTTTGGGATTGAGAACAGTTTCAGGATT
The DNA here is from genome assembly GCF_964194155.1 of Cetorhinus maximus. NCBI lineage: Eukaryota > Metazoa > Chordata > Chondrichthyes > Lamniformes > Cetorhinidae > Cetorhinus > Cetorhinus maximus. Next base: position 74,227,512 of record NC_135891.1, on the reverse strand, counting down.
GAGAACAGTTTTGGGATTGAGAGCAGCTTTGGAATTGAGAACAGTTTCGGGATTGAGAACAGTTTCGGGATTGAGAACAGTTCTGGGTTTGAGAGCAGTTTTGGGATTCGGAGCAGCTTTGGGGTTGAGATCAGTTTTTGGGATTGAGAACAGTTTCAGGATTGAGAACAGTTTTGGGGTTGAGGACAATTTTGGGATTCAGAACAGTTTCAGAATTGAGAACAGTTTTGGGATTGAGAACAGTTTTAGGATTGAGATGAGTTCTGGGATTGAGAACAGTTTTGGGATTGAGAACAGTGTTGGTATTGAGAACAGTTTTGGGATTGAGAACAGTTTTGGGATTGAGAACAGTTCTGGGATTGAGAACATTTTCAGGATTGTGAACAGTTTTGGGATTGAGAACAGTTTTGGGATTCAGAACAGTTTCAGGATTGCGAACAGTTTTGGGATTGAGAACAGTTTTGGGATTGAGAACAATTTTGGGATTTAGAACAGTTTTGGGATTTAGACAAGTTCTGGGATTTAGAACAGTTTCAGGATTGAGAACAGTTTTGGGATTGAGAACAGTTTCAGGATTGAGAACAGTTTTGGGATTGAGACCAGTTCTGGGATTGAGAACAGTTTTGGGATTGAGAACAGTTTTGGGATTGAGAACAGTTCTGGGATTGAGAACAGTTTTGGGATTGAGAACAGTTTCAGGATTGAGAGCAGTTTCAGGATTGAGTACAGTTTTGGGACTAAGAACAGTTTCAGGATTGAGAACAGTTCTGGGATTGAGAACAGTTTTGGGATTGAGAACAGTTCTGGGATTGAGAACAGTTTTGCGATTTAGACAAGTTCTGGGATTTAGAACAGTTTCAGGATTGAGAACAGTTTTGGGATTGAGAACAGTTTCAGAATTGAGAACAGTTTTGGGATTGAGAACAGTTTTGGGATTGCGAACAGTTCTGGGATTTATAACAGTTTTGGGATAGAGACAATTTCTGGGATTTAGAACAGTTTTGAGATTGAGAACAGTTCTGGCATTGGGAACAGCTCTGGGATTGAGAACAGTTTCGGGATTGAGAACAGTTTCAGGATTGAGAGCAGTTTCAGGATTGAGAACAGTTTTGGGATTGAGAACAGTTTCAGGATTGAGAACAGTTTCGGGTTTGAGAACAGTTTCAGGATTGAGAACAGTTTCAGGATTGAGAACAGTTTTGGGATTGAGAACAGTTTCAGGATTGAGAACAATTCTGGGATTGAGAACAGTTCTGGGATTGAGAACAGTTTTGGGATTGAGAACAGTTCTGGGATTGAGAACAATTTTGGGATTGAGACAAATTCTGGGATTTAGAACAGTTTTGAGATTGAGAACCGTTCTGGGATTGAGAACAGTTTTGGGATTGAAAGCAGTTTTGGGATTGAGAGCAATTCTGGGATTGAGAATAGTTTTGGGTCTGAGAACAGTTTCCGGATTGAGAACAGTTTTGGGATTGAGAACAGTTTTGGTATTGAGAACAGTTTTGGGATCGTGAACAGTTCTGGGATTGAGACAAATTCTGGGATTGAGAACAGTTTTGGGATTGAGAACAGTTCTGGGATTGAGACAAATTCTGGGATTGAGAACAGTTTTGGGATTGAGAACAGCTTTGGGATTGAAAGCAGCTTTGGGATTGAGAGCAATTCTGGGATTGAGAACAGTTTTGGGATTGAGAACAGTTTTGGGATCGAGAACAGTTCTGGGATTGAAACAAATTCTGGGATTGAGTACAGTTTTGGGATTCAGAACAGTTCTGGTATTGAGACAAGTTCTGGGATTGAGAACAGTTTTGTGATTGAGAACAGTTTCAGGATTGAGAACAGTATTGGGATTGAGAGCAGCTTTGGAATTGAGAATAGTTTCGGGATTGAGAACCGTTTCGGGATTGAGAACAGTTCTGGGATTGAGAGCAGTTTTGGGATTGGGAGCAGCTTTGGGATTGAGAACAGTTTTTGGGATTGAGAACAGTTTCAGGATTGAGAACAGTTTTGGGGTTGAGGACAGTTTTGGGATTGAGATCAGTTTTAGCATTGAGAAGAGTTCTGGGATTGAGAACAGTTTTGGGATTGAGAACAGTTTTGGCATTGAGAACAGTTTTGGGATTGAGAACAGTTTTGGGATTGAGAACAGTTTTGGGATTGAGAACAGTTCTGGGATTGAGAACAGTTTTGGCATTGAGAACAGTTTTGGGATTGCGAACAGTTTCAGGATTGAGAACAGTTTTGGCATTGAGAGCAGCTTTGGAATTGAGAACAGTTTCGGGATTGAGAACAGTTTCGGGATTGAGAACAGTTTTGAGATTGAGAACAGTTCTGGGATTGAGAACAGCTTTGGGATTGAAAGCAGCTTTGGGATTGAGAACAGTTCTGGGATTGAGAACAGTTTTGGGATTGAGAACAGTTTCAGGATTGAGAACAGTTTTGGGATTGAGAACAGTTTTGGGATTGAGAACAGTTTTTGGATCGAGAACAGTTTTGGGATTGAGACAAATTCTGGGATTGAGAACAGTTTTGGGATTCAGAACAGTTCTGGTATTGAGACAAATTATGGGATTGTGAACAGTTTTGGGATTGAGAACAGTTTCAGGATTGAGAACAGTTTTGGGATTGAGAACAGTTTCAGGATTGAGAACAGTTTTGGGATTGAGAACAGTTTTGGGATTGAGAACAGTTTTGGGATCGAGAACAGTTCTGGGATTGAGACAAATTCTGGGATTGAGAACAGTTTTGGGATTCAGAACAGTTCTGGTATTGAGACAAGTTCTGGGATTGAGAACAGTTTTGGGATTGAGAACAGTTTCAGGATTGAGAACAGTTTTGGGATTGAGAGCAGCTTTGGAATTGAGAACAGTTTCGGGATTGAGAACAGTTTCGGGATTGAGAACAGTTCTGGGTTTGAGAGCAGTTTTGGGATTCGGAGCAGCTTTGGGGTTGAGATCAGTTTTTGGGATTGAGAACAGTTTCAGGATTGAGAACAGTTTTGGGGTTGAGGACAATTTTGGGATTCAGAACAGTTTCAGAATTGAGAACAGTTTTGGGATTGAGAACAGTTTTAGGATTGAGATGAGTTCTGGGATTGAGAACAGTTTTGGGATTGAGAACAGTGTTGGTATTGAGAACAGTTTTGGGATTGAGAACAGTTTTGGGATTGAGAACAGTTCTGGGATTGAGAACATTTTCAGGATTGTGAACAGTTTTGGGATTGAGAACAGTTTTGGGATTGAGAACAGTTTCAGGATTGAGAACAGTTTTGGGATTGAGACCAGTTCTGGGATTGAGAACAGTTTTGGGATTGAGAACAGTTTTGGGATTGAGAACAGTTCTGGGATTGAGAACAGTTTTGGGATTGAGAACAGTTCTGGGATTGAGAACATTTTCAGGATTGAGAGCAGTTTTGGGATTGAGAACAGTTTCAGGATTGAGAGCAGTTTCAGGATTGAGTACAGTTTTGGGACTAAGAACAGTTTCAGGATTGAGAACAGTTTCGGGATTGAGAACAGTTTGGGGATTGAGAACAGTTCTGGGATTGAGAACAGTTTTGGGATTGAGAACAGTTCTGGGATTGAGAACAGTTCTGGGATTGAGAACAGTTTTGAGATTGAGAACAGTTCTGGGATTGAGAACAGCTTTGGGATTGAAAGCAGCTTTGGGATTGAGAGCAATTCTGGGATTGAGAACAGTTTTGGGATTGAGAACAGTTTCAGGATTGAGAACAGTTTTGGGATTGAGAACAGTTTTGGGATCGAGAACAGTTCTGGGATTGAGACAAATTCTGGGATTGAGAACAGTTTTGGGATTGAGAACAGTTCTGGGTATGAGACAAATTCTGGGATTGAGAACAGTTTTGGGATTGAGAACAGCTTTGGGATTGAAAGCAGCTTTGGGATTGAAAGCAATTCTGGGATTGAGAACAGTTTTGGGATTGAGAACAGTTTCAGGATTGAGAACAGTTTTGGGATTGAGAACAGTTTTGGGATTGAGAACAGTTTTGGGATCGAGGACAGTTCTGGGATTGAGACAAATTCTGGGATTGAGAACAGTTTTGGGATTGAGAACATTTCTGGGATTGAGACAAGTTCTGGGATTGAGAACAGTTTTGGGATTTAGAACAGTTTTGGGATTGAGAACAGTTTTGGGATTGAGAGCAGCTTTGGAATTGAGAACAGTTTCGGGATTGAGAACAGTTTTGGGATTGAGAACAGTTCTGGGATTGAGAGCAGTTTTGGGATTGAGAGCAGCTTTTGGATTGAGAACAGTTTTGGGATTGAGAACAGTTTCAGGATTGAGAACAGTTTTGGGGTTGAGGAAAGTTTTGGGATTGAGAACAGTTTCAGGATTGAAAACAGTTTTAGGATTGAGAACAGTTTTAGGATTGAAAACAGTTTCAGGATTGAGAACAGTTCTGGGATTGAGAACAGTTCTGGGATTGAGAACAGTTTTGGGATTGAGAACAGTTCTGGGATTGAGAACAGTTTTGGGATTGAGACAAATTCTGGGATTTAGAACAGTTTTGAGATTGCGAACAGTTCTGGGATTGAGAACAGCTTCGGGATTGAAAGCACCTTTGGGATTGAGAGCAATTCTGGGATTGAGAACAGTTTTGGGATTGAGAACAGTTTCGGGATTGAGAACAGTTCTGGGATTGAGAACAGTCCTGGGATTGAGAACAGTTTTGGGATTGAGAACAGTTCTGGGATTGAGAACAATTTTGGGATTGAGACAAATTCTGGGATTTAGAACTGTTTTGAGATTGAGAACAGTTCTGGGATTGAGAACTGTTTTGGGATTGAAAGCAGTTTTGGGATTGAGAGCAATTCTGGGATTGAGAACAGTTTTGGGTCTGAGAACAGTTTCCGGATTGAGAACAGTTTTGGGATTGAGAACAGTTTTGGTATTGAGAACAGTTTTGGGATCGAGAACAGTTCTGGGATTGAGACAAATTCTGGGATTCAGAACAGTTTTGGGATTGAGAACAGTTCTGGGATTGAGACAAATTCTGGGATTGAGAACAGTTTTGGGATTGAGAACAGCTTTGGGATTGAAAGCAGCTTTGGGATTGAGTGCAATTCTGGGATTGAGAACAGTTTTGGGGTTGAGGACAGTTTTGGGATTGAGAACAGTTTCAGAATTGAGAACAGTTTTGGGATTGAGAACAGTTTTAGGATTGAGAAGATTTCTGGGATTGAGAACAGTTTTGGGATTGAGAACAGTTTTGGCATTGAGAACATTTTTGGGATTGAGAACAGTTTTGGGATTGAGAACAGTTCTGGGATTGAGAACATTTTCAGGATTGAGAAAAGTTTTGGGATTGAGAATAGTTCTGGGATTGAGAACAGTATTGGGATTGAGAACAGTTCTGGGATTGAGAACAGTTTTGGGATTGAGAACAGTTTCAGGATTGAGAACAGTTTTGGGATTGAGAACAGTTTTGGGATTGAGAACAGTTCTGGGATTGAGAACAGTTTTGGGATTGAGAAGAGTTCTTGGATTGAGAACATTTTCAGGATTGAGAACAGTTTTGGGATTGAGAACAGTTCTGGGATTGAGAACAGTTTTGGGATTGAGAACAGTTCTGGGATTGAGAACAGTTTCGGGATTGAGAACAGTTCTGGGATTGAGAGCAGTTTTGGGATTGGGAGCAGCTTTGGGATTGAGAACAGTTTTTGGGATTGAGAACAGTTTCAGGATTGAGAACAGTTTTGGGGTTGAGGACAGTTTTGGGATTGAGTACAGTTTTAGCATTGAGAAGAATTCTGGGATTGAGAACAGTTTTGGGATTGAGAACAGTTTTGGCATTGAGAACAGTTTTGGGATTGAGAACAGTTTTGGGATTGAGAACAGTTTTGGGATTGAGAACAGTTCTGGGATTGAGAACAGTTTTGGGATTGAGAACAGTTTGGGATTGCGAACAGTTTTAGGATTGAGAAGAGTTCTGGGATTGAGAACATTTTCAGGATTGAGAACAGTTTTGGGATTGAGAACAGTTCTGGGATTGAGAACAGTTTTGGGATTGAGAACAGTTCTGGGATTGAGAACAGTTTTGGGATTGAGACCAGTTTCAGGATTGAGAACAGTTTTGGGATTGAGAACAGTTTTGGGATTGAGAACAGTTTTGGGATTGAGAACAGTTCTGGGATTGAGAACAGTTTTGGGATTGAGAACAGTTCTGGGATTGAGAACAGTTTTGGGATTTAGACAAGTTCTGGGATTTAGAACAGTTTCAGGATTGAGAACAGTTTTGGGATTGAGATCAGTTTCAGGATTGAGAACAGTTTTGGGATTGAGAACAGTTTTGGGATTGCGAACAGTTCTGGGATTTATAACAGTTTTGGGATTGAGACAATTTCTGGGATTTAGAACAGTTTTGAGATTGAGAACAGTTCTGGGATTGGGAACAGCTTTGGGATTGAGAGCAGCTTTGGGATTGATAGCAGTTCTGGGATTGAGAACAGCTTTGGGATTGAGATAAGTTTCAGGATTGAGAACAGTTTCGGGATTGAGAACAGTTTTGGGATTGAGAACAGTTCTGGGATTGAGAACAATTTTGGGATTGAGACAAATTCTGGGATTTAGAACTGTTTTGAGATTGAGAACAGTTCTGGGATTGAGAACTGTTTTGGGATTGAAAGCAGTTTTGGGATTGAGAGCAATTCTGGGATTGAGAACAGTTGTGGGTCTGAGAACAGTTTCCGGATTGAGTACAGTTTTAGGATTGAGAACAGTTTTGGTATTGAGAACAGTTTTGGGATCGAGAACAGTTCTGGGATTGAGACAAATTCTGGGATTGAGAACAGTTTTGGGATTGAGAACAGTTCTGGGATTGAGACAAATTCTGGGATTGAGAACAGTTTTGGGATTCAGAACAGTTCTGGTATTGAGACAAGTTCTGGGATTGAGAACAGTTTTGGGATTGAGAACAGTTTCAGGATTGAGAACAGTTTTGGGATTGAGAGCAGCTTTGGAATTGAGAACAGTTTCGGGATTGAGAACAGTTTCGGGATTGAGAACAGTTCTGGGTTTGAGAGCAGTTTTGGGATTCGGAGCAGCTTTGGGGTTGAGATCAGTTTTTGGGATTGAGAACAGTTTCAGGATTGAGAACAGTTTTGGGGTTGAGGACAATTTTGGGATTCAGAACAGTTTCAGAATTGAGAACAGTTTTGGGATTGAGAACAGTTTTAGGATTGAGATGAGTTCTGGGATTGAGAACAGTTTTGGGATTGAGAACAGTGTTGGTATTGAGAACAGTTTTGGGATTGAGAACAGTTTTGGGATTGAGAACAGTTCTGGGATTGAGAACATTTTCAGGATTGTGAACAGTTTTGGGATTGAGAACAGTTTTGGGATTCAGAACAGTTTCAGGATTGCGAACAGTTTTGGGATTGAGAACAGTTTTGGGATTGAGAACAATTTTGGGATTTAGAACAGTTTTGGGATTTAGACAAGTTCTGGGATTTAGAACAGTTTCAGGATTGAGAACAGTTTTGGGATTGAGAACAGTTTCAGGATTGAGAACAGTTTTGGGATTGAGACTAGTTCTGGGATTGAGAACAGTTTTGGGATTGAGAACAGTTTTGGGATTGAGAACAGTTCTGGGATTGAGAACAGTTTTGGGATTGAGAACAGTTCTGGGATTGAGAACATTTTCAGGATTGAGAGCAGTTTTGGGATTGAGATCAGTTTCAGGATTGAGAGCAGTTTCAGGATTGAGTACAGTTTTGGGACTAAGAACAGTTTCAGGATTGAGAACAGTTTCGGGATTGAGAACAGTTTGGGGATTGAGAACAGTTCTGGGATTGAGAACAGTTTTGGGATTGAGAACAGTTCTGGGATTGAGAACAGTTCTGGGATTGAGAACAGTTTTGAGATTGAGAACAGTTCTGGGATTGAGAACAGCTTTGGGATTGAAAGCAGCTTTGGGATTGAGAGCAATTCTGGGATTGAGAACAGTTTTGGGATTGAGAACAGTTTCAGGATAGAGAACAGTTTTGGGATTGAGAACAGTTTTGGGATCGAGAACAGTTCTGGGATTGAGACAAATTCTGGGATTGAGAACAGTTTTGGGATTGAGAACAGTTCTGGGTATGAGACAAATTCTGGGATTGAGAACAGTTTTGGGATTGAGAACAGCTTTGGGATTGAAAGCAGCTTTGGGATTGAAAGCAATTCTGGGATTGAGAACAGTTTTGGGATTGAGAACAGTTTCAGGATTGAGAACAGTTTTGGGATTGAGAACAGTTTTGGGATTGAGAACAGTTTTGGGATCGAGGACAGTTCTGGGATTGAGACAAATTCTGGGATTGAGAACAGTTTTGGGATTGAGAACATTTCTGGGATTGAGACAAGTTCTGGGATTGAGAACAGTTTTGGGATTTAGAACAGTTTTGGGATTGAGAACAGTTTTGGGATTGAGAGCAGCTTTGGAATTGAGAACAGTTTCGGGATTGAGAACAGTTTTGGGATTGAGAACAGTTCTGGGATTGAGAGCAGTTTTGGGATTGAGAGCAGCTTTTGGATTGAGAACAGTTTTGGGATTGAGAACAGTTTCAGGATTGAGAACAGTTTTGGGGTTGAGGAAAGTTTTGGGATTGAGAACAGTTTCAGGATTGAAAACAGTTTTAGGATTGAGAACAGTTTTAGGATTGAAAACAGTTTCAGGATTGAGAACAGTTCTGGGATTGAGAACAGTTCTGGGATTGAGAACAGTTTTGGGATTGAGAACAGTTCTGGGATTGAGAACAGTTTTGGGATTGAGACAAATTCTGGGATTTAGAACAGTTTTGAGATTGCGAACAGTTCTGGGATTGAGAACAGCTTCGGGATTGAAAGCACCTTTGGGATTGAGAGCAATTCTGGGATTGAGAACAGTTTTGGGATTGAGAACAGTTTCGGGATTGAGAACAGTTCTGGGATTGAGAACAGTCCTGGGATTGAGAACAGTTTTGGGATTGAGAACAGTTCTGGGATTGAGAACAATTTTGGGATTGAGACAAATTCTGGGATTTAGAACTGTTTTGAGATTGAGAACAGTTCTGGGATTGAGAACTGTTTTGGGATTGAAAGCAGTTTTGGGATTGAGAGCAATTCTGGGATTGAGAACAGTTTTGGGTCTGAGAACAGTTTCCGGATTGAGAACAGTTTTGGGATTGAGAACAGTTTTGGTATTGAGAACAGTTTTGGGATCGAGAACAGTTCTGGGATTGAGACAAATTCTGGGATTCAGAACAGTTTTGGGATTGAGAACAGTTCTGGGATTGAGACAAATTCTGGGATTGAGAACAGTTTTGGGATTGAGAACAGCTTTGGGATTGAAAGCAGCTTTGGGATTGAGTGCAATTCTGGGATTGAGAACAGTTTTGGGGTTGAGGACAGTTTTGGGATTGAGAACAGTTTCAGAATTGAGAACAGTTTTGGGATTGAGAACAGTTTTAGGATTGAGAAGATTTCTGGGATTGAGAACAGTTTTGGGATTGAGAACAGTTTTGGCATTGAGAACATTTTTGGGATTGAGAACAGTTTTGGGATTGAGAACAGTTCTGGGATTGAGAACATTTTCAGGATTGAGAAAAGTTTTGGGATTGAGAATAGTTCTGGGATTGAGAACAGTATTGGGATTGAGAACAGTTCTGGGATTGAGAACAGTTTTGGGATTGAGAACAGTTTCAGGATTGAGAACAGTTTTGGGATTGAGAACAGTTTTGGGATTGAGAACAGTTCTGGGATTGAGAACAGTTTTGGGATTGAGAAGAGTTCTTGGATTGAGAACATTTTCAGGATTGAGAACAGTTTTGGGATTGAGAACAGTTCTGGGATTGAGAACAGTTTTGGGATTGAGAACAGTTCTGGGATTGAGAACAGTTTCGGGATTGAGAACAGTTCTGGGATTGAGAGCAGTTTTGGGATTGGGAGCAGCTTTGGGATTGAGAACAGTTTTTGGGATTGAGAACAGTTTCAGGATTGAGAACAGTTTTGGGGTTGAGGACAGTTTTGGGATTGAGTACAGTTTTAGCATTGAGAAGAATTCTGGGATTGAGAACAGTTTTGGGATTGAGAACAGTTTTGGCATTGAGAACAGTTTTGGGATTGAGAACAGTTTTGGGATTGAGAACAGTTTTGGGATTGAGAACAGTTTTGGGATTGAGAACAGTTTTGGGATTGAGAACAGTTTGGGATTGCGAACAGTTTTAGGATTGAGAAGAGTTCTGGGATTGAGAACATTTTCAGGATTGAGAACAGTTTTGGGATTGAGAACAGTTCTGGGATTGAGAACAGTTTTGGGATTGAGAACAGTTCTGGGATTGAGAACAGTTTTGGGATTGAGACCAGTTTCAGGATTGAGAACAGTTTTGGGATTGAGAACAGTTTTGGGATTGAGAACAGTTTTGGGATTGAGAACAGTTCTGGGATTGAGAACAGTTTTGGGATTGAGAACAGTTCTGGGATTGAGAACAGTTTTGGGATTTAGACAAGTTCTGGGATTTAGAACAGTTTCAGGATTGAGAACAGTTTTGGGATTGAGATCAGTTTCAGGATTGAGAACAGTTTTGGGATTGAGAACAGTTTTGGGATTGCGAACAGTTCTGGGATTTATAACAGTTTTGGGATTGAGACAATTTCTGGGATTTAGAACAGTTTTGAGATTGAGAACAGTTCTGGGATTGGGAACAGCTTTGGGATTGAGAGCAGCTTTGGGATTGATAGCAGTTCTGGGATTGAGAACAGCTTTGGGATTGAGATAAGTTTCAGGATTGAGAACAGTTTCGGGATTGAGAACAGTTTTGGGATTGAGAACAGTTCTGGGATTGAGAACAATTTTGGGATTGAGACAAATTCTGGGATTTAGAACTGTTTTGAGATTGAGAACAGTTCTGGGATTGAGAACTGTTTTGGGATTGAAAGCAGTTTTGGGATTGAGAGCAATTCTGGGATTGAGAACAGTTGTGGGTCTGAGAACAGTTTCCGGATTGAGTACAGTTTTAGGATTGAGAACAGTTTTGGTATTGAGAACAGTTTTGGGATCGAGAACAGTTCTGGGATTGAGACAAATTCTGGGATTGAGAACAGTTTTGGGATTGAGAACAGTTCTGGGATTGAGACAAATTCTGGGATTGAGAACAGTTTTGGGATTGAGAACAGCTTTGGGATTGAAAGCAGCTTTGGGATTGAGAGAAATTCTGGGATTGAGAACAGTTTTGGGATTGAGAACAGTTTTGGGATCGAGAACAGTTCTGGGATTGAAACAAATTCTGGGATTGAGTACAGTTTTGGGATTCAGAACAGTTCTGGTATTGAGACAAGTTCTGGGATTGAGAACAGTTTTGTGATTGAGAACAGTTTCAGGATTGAGAACAGTTTTGGGATTGAGAGCAGTTTTGGAATTGAGAACAGTTTCGGGATTGAGAACAGTTTCGGGATTGAGAACAGTTCTGGGGTTGAGAGCAGTTTTGGGATTGGGTGCAGCTTTGGGATTGAGAACAGTTTTTGGGATTGAGAACAGTTTCAGGATTGAGAACAGTTTTGGGGTTGAGGACAGTTTTGGGATTGAGAACAGTTTCAGAATTGAGAACAGTTTTGGGATTGAGAACAGTTTTAGGATTGAGAAGATTTCTGGGATTGAGAACAGTTTTGGGATTGAGAACAGTTTTGGCATTGAGAACAGTTTTGGGATTGAGAACAGTTTTGGGATTGAGAACAGTTCTGGGATTGAGAACATTTTCAGGATTGAGAAAAGTTTTGGGATTGAGAACAGTTCTGGGATTGAGAACAGTATTGGGATTGAGAACAGTTCTGGGATTGAGAACAGTTTTGGGATTGAGAACAGTTTCAGGATTGAGAACAGTTTTGGGATTGAGAACAGTTTTGGGATTGAGAACAGTTCTGGGATTGAGAACAGTTTTGGGATTGAGAAGAGTTCTTGGATTGAGAACATTTTCAGGATTGAGAACAGTTTTGGGATTGAGAACAGTTCTGGGATTGAGAACAGTTTTGGGATTGAGAACAGTTCTGGGATTGAGAACAGTTTTGGGATTGAGACCAGTTTCAGGATTGAGAACAGTTTTGGGATTGAGAACAGTTTTGGGATTGAGAACAGTTTTGGGATTGAGAACAGTTCTGGGATTGAGAACAGTTTTGGGATTGAGAACAGTTCTGGGATTGAGAACAGTTTTGCTATTTAGACAAGTTCTGGGATTTAGAACAGTTTCAGGATTGAGAACAGTTTTGGGATTTATAACAGTTTTGGGATTGAGACAATTTCTGGGATTTAGAACAGTTTTGAGATTGAGAACAGTTCTGGGATTGGGAACAGCTTTGGGATTGAGAGCAGCTTTGGGATTGATAGCAGTTCTGGGATTGAGAACAGCTTTGGGATTGAGATAAGTTTCAGGATTGAGAACAGTTTCGGGATTGAGAACAGTTTTGGGATTGAGAACAGTTCTGGGATTGAGAACAATTTTGGGATTGAGACAAATTCTGGGATTTAGAACTGTTTTGAGATTGAGAACAGTTCTGGGATTGAGAACTGTTTTGGGATTGAAAGCAGTTTTGGGATTGAGAGCAATTCTGGGATTGAGAACAGTTGTGGGTCTGAGAACAGTTTCCGGATTGAGTACAGTTTTAGGATTGAGAACAGTTTTGGTATTGAGAACAGTTTTGGGATCGAGAACAGTTCTGGGATTGAGACAAATTCTGGGATTGAGAACAGTTTTGGGATTGAGAACAGTTCTGGGATTGAGACAAATTCTGGGATTGAGAACAGTTTTGGGATTCAGAACAGTTCTGGTATTGAGACAAGTTCTGGGATTGAGAACAGTTTTGGGATTGAGAACAGTTTCAGGATTGAGAACAGTTTTGGGATTGAGAGCAGCTTTGGAATTGAGAACAGTTTCGGGATTGAGAACAGTTTCGGGATTGAGAACAGTTCTGGGTTTGAGAGCAGTTTTGGGATTCGGAGCAGCTTTGGGGTTGAGATCAGTTTTTGGGATTGAGAACAGTTTCAGGATTGAGAACAGTTTTGGGGTTGAGGACAATTTTGGGATTCAGAACAGTTTCAGAATTGAGAACAGTTTTGGGATTGAGAACAGTTTTAGGATTGAGATGAGTTCTGGGATTGAGAACAGTTTTGGGATTGAGAACAGTGTTGGTATTGAGAACAGTTTTGGGATTGAGAACAGTTTTGGGATTGAGAACAGTTCTGGGATTGAGAACATTTTCAGGATTGTGAACAGTTTTGGGATTGAGAACAGTTTTGGGATTCAGAACAGTTTCAGGATTGCGAACAGTTTTGGGATTGAGAACAGTTTTGGGATTGAGAACAATTTTGGGATTTAGAACAGTTTTGGGATTTAGACAAGTTCTGGGATTTAGAACAGTTTCAGGATTGAGAACAGTTTTGGGATTGAGAACAGTTTCAGGATTGAGAACAGTTTTGGGATTGAGACTAGTTCTGGGATTGAGAACAGTTTTGGGATTGAGAACAGTTTTGGGATTGAGAACAGTTCTGGGATTGAGAACAGTTTTGGGATTGAGAACAGTTCTGGGATTGAGAACATTTTCAGGATTGAGAGCAGTTTTGGGATTGAGATCAGTTTCAGGATTGAGAGCAGTTTCAGGATTGAGTACAGTTTTGGGACTAAGAACAGTTTCAGGATTGAGAACAGTTTCGGGATTGAGAACAGTTTGGGGATTGAGAACAGTTCTGGGATTGAGAACAGTTTTGGGATTGAGAACAGTTCTGGGATTGAGAACAGTTCTGGGATTGAGAACAGTTTTGAGATTGAGAACAGTTCTGGGATTGAGAACAGCTTTGGGATTGAAAGCAGCTTTGGGATTGAGAGCAATTCTGGGATTGAGAACAGTTTTGGGATTGAGAACAGTTTCAGGATAGAGAACAGTTTTGGGATTGAGAACAGTTTTGGGATCGAGAACAGTTCTGGGATTGAGACAAATTCTGGGATTGAGAACAGTTTTGGGATTGAGAACAGTTCTGGGTATGAGACAAATTCTGGGATTGAGAACAGTTTTGGGATTGAGAACAGCTTTGGGATTGAAAGCAGCTTTGGGATTGAAAGCAATTCTGGGATTGAGAACAGTTTTGGGATTGAGAACAGTTTCAGGATTGAGAACAGTTTTGGGATTGAGAACAGTTTTGGGATTGAGAACAGTTTTGGGATCGAGGACAGTTCTGGGATTGAGACAAATTCTGGGATTGAGAACAGTTTTGGGATTGAGAACATTTCTGGGATTGAGACAAGTTCTGGGATTGAGAACAGTTTTGGGATTTAGAACAGTTTTGGGATTGAGAACAGTTTTGGGATTGAGAGCAGCTTTGGAATTGAGAACAGTTTCGGGATTGAGAACAGTTTTGGGATTGAGAACAGTTCTGGGATTGAGAGCAGTTTTGGGATTGAGAGCAGCTTTTGGATTGAGAACAGTTTTGGGATTGAGAACAGTTTCAGGATTGAGAACAGTTTTGGGGTTGAGGAAAGTTTTGGGATTGAGAACAGTTTCAGGATTGAAAACAGTTTTAGGATTGAGAACAGTTTTAGGATTGAAAACAGTTTCAGGATTGAGAACAGTTCTGGGATTGAGAACAGTTCTGGGATTGAGAACAGTTTTGGGATTGAGAACAGTTCTGGGATTGAGAACAGTTTTGGGATTGAGACAAATTCTGGGATTTAGAACAGTTTTGAGATTGCGAACAGTTCTGGGATTGAGAACAGCTTCGGGATTGAAAGCACCTTTGGGATTGAGAGCAATTCTGGGATTGAGAACAGTTTTGGGATTGAGAACAGTTTCGGGATTGAGAACAGTTCTGGGATTGAGAACAGTCCTGGGATTGAGAACAGTTTTGGGATTGAGAACAGTTCTGGGATTGAGAACAATTTTGGGATTGAGACAAATTCTGGGATTTAGAACTGTTTTGAGATTGAGAACAGTTCTGGGATTGAGAACTGTTTTGGGATTGAAAGCAGTTTTGGGATTGAGAGCAATTCTGGGATTGAGAACAGTTTTGGGTCTGAGAACAGTTTCCGGATTGAGAACAGTTTTGGGATTGAGAACAGTTTTGGTATTGAGAACAGTTTTGGGATCGAGAACAGTTCTGGGATTGAGACAAATTCTGGGATTCAGAACAGTTTTGGGATTGAGAACAGTTCTGGGATTGAGACAAATTCTGGGATTGAGAACAGTTTTGGGATTGAGAACAGCTTTGGGATTGAAAGCAGCTTTGGGATTGAGTGCAATTCTGGGATTGAGAACAGTTTTGGGGTTGAGGACAGTTTTGGGATTGAGAACAGTTTCAGAATTGAGAACAGTTTTGGGATTGAGAACAGTTTTAGGATTGAGAAGATTTCTGGGATTGAGAACAGTTTTGGGATTGAGAACAGTTTTGGCATTGAGAACATTTTTGGGATTGAGAACAGTTTTGGGATTGAGAACAGTTCTGGGATTGAGAACATTTTCAGGATTGAGAAAAGTTTTGGGATTGAGAATAGTTCTGGGATTGAGAACAGTATTGGGATTGAGAACAGTTCTGGGATTGAGAACAGTTTTGGGATTGAGAACAGTTTCAGGATTGAGAACAGTTTTGGGATTGAGAACAGTTTTGGGATTGAGAACAGTTCTGGGATTGAGAACAGTTTTGGGATTGAGAAGAGTTCTTGGATTGAGAACATTTTCAGGATTGAGAACAGTTTTGGGATTGAGAACAGTTCTGGGATTGAGAACAGTTTTGGGATTGAGAACAGTTCTGGGATTGAGAACAGTTTCGGGATTGAGAACAGTTCTGGGATTGAGAGCAGTTTTGGGATTGGGAGCAGCTTTGGGATTGAGAACAGTTTTTGGGATTGAGAACAGTTTCAGGATTGAGAACAGTTTTGGGGTTGAGGACAGTTTTGGGATTGAGTACAGTTTTAGCATTGAGAAGAATTCTGGGATTGAGAACAGTTTTGGGATTGAGAACAGTTTTGGCATTGAGAACAGTTTTGGGATTGAGAACAGTTTTGGGATTGAGAACAGTTTTGGGATTGAGAACAGTTTTGGGATTGAGAACAGTTTTGGGATTGAGAACAGTTTGGGATTGCGAACAGTTTTAGGATTGAGAAGAGTTCTGGGATTGAGAACATTTTCAGGATTGAGAACAGTTTTGGGATTGAGAACAGTTCTGGGATTGAGAACAGTTTTGGGATTGAGAACAGTTCTGGGATTGAGAACAGTTTTGGGATTGAGACCAGTTTCAGGATTGAGAACAGTTTTGGGATTGAGAACAGTTTTGGGATTGAGAACAGTTTTGGGATTGAGAACAGTTCTGGGATTGAGAACAGTTTTGGGATTGAGAACAGTTCTGGGATTGAGAACAGTTTTGGGATTTAGACAAGTTCTGGGATTTAGAACAGTTTCAGGATTGAGAACAGTTTTGGGATTGAGATCAGTTTCAGGATTGAGAACAGTTTTGGGATTGAGAACAGTTTTGGGATTGCGAACAGTTCTGGGATTTATAACAGTTTTGGGATTGAGACAATTTCTGGGATTTAGAACAGTTTTGAGATTGAGAACAGTTCTGGGATTGGGAACAGCTTTGGGATTGAGAGCAGCTTTGGGATTGATAGCAGTTCTGGGATTGAGAACAGCTTTGGGATTGAGATAAGTTTCAGGATTGAGAACAGTTTCGGGATTGAGAACAGTTTTGGGATTGAGAACAGTTCTGGGATTGAGAACAATTTTGGGATTGAGACAAATTCTGGGATTTAGAACTGTTTTGAGATTGAGAACAGTTCTGGGATTGAGAACTGTTTTGGGATTGAAAGCAGTTTTGGGATTGAGAGCAATTCTGGGATTGAGAACAGTTGTGGGTCTGAGAACAGTTTCCGGATTGAGTACAGTTTTAGGATTGAGAACAGTTTTGGTATTGAGAACAGTTTTGGGATCGAGAACAGTTCTGGGATTGAGACAAATTCTGGGATTGAGAACAGTTTTGGGATTGAGAACAGTTCTGGGATTGAGACAAATTCTGGGATTGAGAACAGTTTTGGGATTGAGAACAGCTTTGGGATTGAAAGCAGCTTTGGGATTGAGAGAAATTCTGGGATTGAGAACAGTTTTGGGATTGAGAACAGTTTTGGGATCGAGAACAGTTCTGGGATTGAAACAAATTCTGGGATTGAGTACAGTTTTGGGATTCAGAACAGTTCTGGTATTGAGACAAGTTCTGGGATTGAGAACAGTTTTGTGATTGAGAACAGTTTCAGGATTGAGAACAGTTTTGGGATTGAGAGCAGTTTTGGAATTGAGAACAGTTTCGGGATTGAGAACAGTTTCGGGATTGAGAACAGTTCTGGGGTTGAGAGCAGTTTTGGGATTGGGTGCAGCTTTGGGATTGAGAACAGTTTTTGGGATTGAGAACAGTTTCAGGATTGAGAACAGTTTTGGGGTTGAGGACAGTTTTGGGATTGAGAACAGTTTCAGAATTGAGAACAGTTTTGGGATTGAGAACAGTTTTAGGATTGAGAAGATTTCTGGGATTGAGAACAGTTTTGGGATTGAGAACAGTTTTGGCATTGAGAACAGTTTTGGGATTGAGAACAGTTTTGGGATTGAGAACAGTTCTGGGATTGAGAACATTTTCAGGATTGAGAAAAGTTTTGGGATTGAGAACAGTTCTGGGATTGAGAACAGTATTGGGATTGAGAACAGTTCTGGGATTGAGAACAGTTTTGGGATTGAGAACAGTTTCAGGATTGAGAACAGTTTTGGGATTGAGAACAGTTTTGGGATTGAGAACAGTTCTGGGATTGAGAACAGTTTTGGGATTGAGAAGAGTTCTTGGATTGAGAACATTTTCAGGATTGAGAACAGTTTTGGGATTGAGAACAGTTCTGGGATTGAGAACAGTTTTGGGATTGAGAACAGTTCTGGGATTGAGAACAGTTTTGGGATTGAGACCAGTTTCAGGATTGAGAACAGTTTTGGGATTGAGAACAGTTTTGGGATTGAGAACAGTTTTGGGATTGAGAACAGTTCTGGGATTGAGAACAGTTTTGGGATTGAGAACAGTTCTGGGATTGAGAACAGTTTTGCTATTTAGACAAGTTCTGGGATTTAGAACAGTTTCAGGATTGAGAACAGTTTTGGGATTGAGAACAGTTTCAGAATTGAGAACAGTTTTGGGATTGAGAACAGTTTTGGGATTGCGAACAGTTCTGGGATTTATAACAGTTTTGGGATAGAGACAATTTCTGGGATTTAGAACAGTTTTGAGATTGAGAACAGTTCTGGCATTGGGAACAGCTCTGGGATTGAGAACAGTTTCGGGATTGAGAACAGTTTCAGGATTGAGAGCAGTTTCAGGATTGAGAACAGTTTTGGGATTGAGAACAGTTTCAGGATTGAGAACAGTTTCGGGTTTGAGAACAGTTTCAGGATTGAGAACAGTTTCAGGATTGAGAACAGTTTTGGGATTGAGAACAGTTTCAGGATTGAGAACAATTCTGGGATTGAGAACAGTTCTGGGATTGAGAACATTTTGGGATTGAGAACAGTTCTGGGATTGAGAACAATTTTGGGATTGAGACAAATTCTGGGATTTAGAACAGTTTTGAGATTGAGAACAGTTCTGGGATTGAGAACAGTTTTGGGATTGAAAGCAGTTTTGGGATTGAGAGCAATTCTGGGATTGAGAATAGTTTTGGGTCTGAGAACAGTTTCCGGATTGAGAACAGTTTTGGGATTGAGAACAGTTTTGGTATTGAGAACAGTTTTGGGATCGTGAACAGTTCTGGGATTGAGACAAATTCTGGGATTGAGAACAGTTTTGGGATTGAGAACAGTTCTGGGATTGAGACAAATTCTGGGATTGAGAACAGTTTTGGGATTGAGAACAGCTTTGGGATTGAAAGCAGCTTTGGGATTGAGAGCAATTCTGGGATTGAGAACAGTTTTGGGATTGAGAACAGTTTTGGGATCGAGAACAGTTCTGGGATTGAAACAAATTCTGGGATTGAGTACAGTTTTGGGATTCAGAACAGTTCTGGTATTGAGACAAGTTCTGGGATTGAGAACAGTTTTGTGATTGAGAACAGTTTCAGGATTGAGAACAGTATTGGGATTGAGAGCAGCTTTGGAATTGAGAACAGTTTCGGGATTGAGAACAGTTTCGGGATTGAGAACAGTTCTGGGATTGAGAGCAGTTTTGGGATTGGGAGCAGCTTTGGGATTGAGAACAGTTTTTGGGATTGAGAACAGTTTCAGGATTGAGAACAGTTTTGGGGTTGAGGACAGTTTTGGGATTGAGATCAGTTTTAGCATTGAGAAGAGTTCTGGGATTGAGAACAGTTTTGGGATTGAGAACAGTTTTGGCATTGAGAACAGTTTTGGGATTGAGAACAGTTTTGGGATTGAGAACAGTTTTGGGATTGAGAACAGTTCTGGGATTGAGAACAGTTTTGGGATTGAGAACAGTTTGGGATTGCGAACAGTTTTAGGATTGAGAAGAGTTCTTGGATTGAGAACATTTTCAGGATTGAGAACAGTTTTGGGATTGAGAACAGTTCTGGGATTGAGAACAGTTTTGGGATTGAGAACAGTTCTGGGATTGAGAACAGTTTTGGGATTGAGACCAGTTTCAGGATTGAGAACAGTTTTGGGATTGAGAACAGTTTTGGGATTGAGAACAGTTTTGGGATTGAGAACAGTTCTGGGATTGAGAACAGTTTTGGGATTGAGAACAGTTCTGGGATTGAGAACAGTTTTGGGATTTAAACAAGTTCTGCGATTTAGAACAGTTTCAGGATTGAGTACAGTTTTGGGATTGAGATCAGTTTCAGGATTGAGAACAGTTTTGGGATTGAGAACAGTTTTGGGATTGCGAACAGTTCTGGGATTTATAACAGTTTTGGGATTGAGACAATTTCTGGGATTTAGAACAGTTTTGAGATTGAGAACAGTTCTGGGATTGGGAACAGCTTTGGGATTGAGAGCAGCTTTGGGATTGATAGCAGTTCAGGGATTGAGAACAGCTTTGGGATTGAGAAAAGGTTCAGGATTGAGAACAGTTTCGGGATTGAGAACAGTTTTGGGATTGAGAACAGTTCTGGGGTTGAGAACAGTTTTGGGATTGAGAACAGTTCTGGGATTGAGAACAGTTTTGGGATTGAGAACAGTTTCAGGATTGAGAACAGTTCTGGGATTGAGACAAATTCTGGGATTGGGAACAGTTTTGGGATTGAGAGCAGCTTTTGGATTGAGAACATTTTCGGGATTGAGAACAGTTTCGGGATTGAGAACCGTTTCTCGATTGAGAACAGTTTTGGGATTGAGTACAGTTTCAGGATTGAGAACAGTTCTGGGATTGAGAACAGTTTTGGGATTGAGAACAGTTCTGGGATTGAGAACAGTTTTGGGATTGAGAGCAATTCTGGGATTGGGAACAGTTTTGGGATTGAGAACAGTTTTGGGATTGAGAACTGTTCTGGGATTGAGTACAGTTTGGGGATTCAATACATTTTCGGGATTGAGAACAGTTTCAGGATTGAGAGCAGTTTCGGGATTGAGAACAGTTTTGAGATTGAGGACAGTTTCAGGATTGAGAACTGTTTTGGGATTGAGAACAGTTTTGGGATTGAGACAAGTTCTGGCATTTAGAACAGTTTTGAGATTGAGAACAGTTCTGGGGTTTAGAACAGTTTTGGGATTGAGAACAGTTCTGGGATTGAGAACAGTTTTGGGATTGAGAACAGTTTCAGGATTGAGAACAGCTTTGGGATTGAGAGCAGCTTTGGGATTGAGAACGGTTTTGGGATGGAGAACAGTTCTGGGATTGAGGCAAATTCTTGGATTGAGAACAGTTCTGGGATTGAGAACAGTTTCAGGATTGAGTACAGTTCTGGGATTGAGACAAGTTCTGGGATTGAGAACAGTTTTGGGATTTAGAACAGTTCTGGGATTGAGAACAGCTTTGGGATTGAGAGCAGTTTTGGGACTGAGAGCAGTTCTGGGATTGAGAACGGTTTTGGGATTGAGAGCAGCTTTGGGATTGAGAACATTTTCGGGAATGAGAACAGTTTCGGGATTGAGAACAGTTTCTGGATTGAGAACAGTTCTGGGATTGAGAACAATTTCAGGATTGAGAACAGTTCTGGGATTGAGAACTGTTCTGGGATTGAGAACAGTTTTGGGATTGAGAACAGTTCTGGGATTGAGAACAGTTTTGGGATTGAGACAAATTCTGGGATTTAGAACAGTTTTGAGAATGCGAACAGTTCTGGGATTGAGAACAGCTTTAGGATTGAAAGCATCTTTGGGATTGAGAGCAATTCTGGGATTGAGAACAGTTTTGGGATTGAGAACAGTTCTGGGATTGAGGCAAATTCTGGGATTGAGAACAGTTCTGGGTTTGAGAACAGTTTTTGGGATTGAGAACAGTTTCAGGATTGAGAACAGTTCTGGGATTGAGTCAAGTTCTGGGATTGAGAACAGTTTTGGGATTCAGAACAGTTCTGGGAATGAGAACAGCTTTGGGATTGAGAGCAGTTTTCGGATTGAGAGCAGTTCTGGGATTGAGAACAGTTTTGGGATTGAGAGCAGCTTTGGGATTGAGAACATTTTCGGGATTGAGAACAGATCTGGGATTGAGAACAGTTTTGGGATTGAGAACAGTTCTGGGATTGAGAACAGTTTTTGTATTGAGACAAATTCTGGGATTTAGAACAGCTTTGAGATTGCGAACAGTTCTGGGATTGAAAGCAGCTTTGTGATTGAGAGCAATTCTGGGATTGAGAACAGTTTTGGGATTGAGAACAGTTTTGGGATTGAGAACAGTTTTGGGATTGAGAACAGTTTTGGGATTGAGAACAGTTTCGGGATTGAGAACAGTTTCAGGATTGAGTGCAGTTTCAGGATTGAGAACAGTTTTGGGATTGAGAGCAGTTTCAGGATTGAGAACAGTTTCGGGTTTGGGAACACTTTCAGGATTGAGAACAGTTTCAGGATTGAGAACAGTTTTGGGATTGAGAACAGTTTTGGGATTGAGAACAGTTTCAGGATTGAGAACAGTTCTGGGATTGAGAACAGTTCTCGGATTGAGAACAGTTTTAGGATTGAGAACACTTCTGGGATTGAGAACAGTTTTGGGATTGAATCAAATTCTGGGATTTAGAACAGTTTTGAGATTGAGAACAGTTCTGGGTTTGAGCACTGTTTTGGGATTGAAAGCATCTTTGGGATTGAGAGCAATTCTGGGATTGAGAACAGTTTTGGGTCTGAGAACAGTTTCAGGATTGAGACCAGTTTTGGGATTGAGATCAGTTTTGGTATTGAGAACAGTTTTGGGATCGAGAACAGTTCTGGGATTGAGACAAATTCTGGGTTTGAGAACAGTTTTGGGATTGAGAACAGCTTTGGGATTGAAAGCAGCTTTGGGATTGAGAGCAATTCTGGGATTGAGAACAGTTTTGGGATTGAGAACAGTTTTGGGATTGAGAACAGTTTTGGGATCGAGAGCAGTTCTAGGATTTAGACAAATGCTGGGATTGAGAACAGTTTTGGGATTGAGAACAGTTCTGGGATTGAGACAAGTTCTGGGATTGAGAACAGTTTTGGGATTGAGAACAGTTTTGGGATTGAGAACATTTTCGGGATTGAGAACAGTTTCGGGATTGAGAACCGTTTCTCGATTGAGAACAGTTCTGGGATTGAGAACAGTTTCAGGATTGAGAACAGTTCTGGGATTGAGAACAGTTTTGGGATTGAGAACAGTTCTGGGATTGAGAACAGTTTTGGGATTGAGACAAATTCTGGGATTTAGAACAGTTTTGAGATTGCGAACAGTTCTGGGATTGAGAACAGTTTTGGGATTGAAAGCAGCTTTGGGATTGAGAGCAATTCTGGGATTGAGAACAGTTTTGGGATTGAGAACAGTTTTGGGTTCGAGAACAGTTCTGGGATTGAAACAAATTCTAGGATTGAGTACAGTTTTGGGATTGAGAACAGTTCTGGTATTGAGACAAATTCTGGGATTGAGAACAGTTTTGTGATTGAGAACAGTTTCAGGATTGAGAACAGTTTTGGGATTGAGAACAGTTTCAGGATTGAGAACAGCTTTGGGATTGAGAGCAGCTTTGGGATTGAGAACGGTTTTGGGATTGAGAACAGTTCTGGGATTGAGGCAAATTCTGGGATTGAGAACAGTTCTGGGATTGAGAACAGTTTTTGGGATTGAGAACAGTTTCAGGATTGAGAACAGTTCTGGGATTGAGACAAGTTCTGGGATTGAGAACAGTTTTGGGATTTAGAACAGTTCTGGGATTGAGAACAACTTTGGGATTGAGAGCAGTTTTGGGATTGAGAGCAGTTCTGGGATTGAGAACGGTTTTGGGATTGAGAGCAACTTTGGGTTTGAGAACATTTTCGGGAATGAGAACAGTTTCGGGATTGAGAACAGTTTCTGGATTGAGAACAGTTCTGGGATTGAGAACAGTTTCAGGATTGAGAACAGTTCTGGGATTGAGAACAGTTCTGGGATTGAGAACAGTTTTGGGATTGAGAACAGTTCTGGGATTGAGAACAGTTTTGGGATTGAGACAAATTCTGGGATTTAGAACAGTTTTGAGATTGCGAACAGTTCTGGGATTGAGAACAGTTTTTGGGATTGAGAACAGTTTCAGGATTGAGATCAGTTCTGGGATTGAGTCAAGTTCTGGGATTGAGAACAGTTTTGGGATTTAGAACAGTTCTGGGATTGAGAACAGCTTTGGGATTGAGAGCAGTTTTGGGATTGAGAGCAGTTCTGGGATTGAGAACAGTTTTGGGATTGAGAGCAGCTTTGGGTTTGAGAACATTTTCGGGTTTGAGAACAGTTTTGGGATTGAGAACCGTTTCTGGATTGAGAACAGTTCTGGGATTGAGAACAGTTTCAGGATTGAGAACAGTTCTGGGATTGAGAACAGATCTGGGATTGAGAACAGTTTTGGGATTGAGAACAGTTCTGGGATTGAGAACAGTTTTGGGATTGAGACAAATTCTGGGATTTCGAACAGTTTTGAGATTGTGAACAGTTCTGGGATTGAGAACAGCTTTGGGATTGAAAGCAGCTTTGGGATTGAGAGCAATTCTGGGATTGAGAACAGTTTTGGGATTGAGAACAGTTTTGTGATTGAGAACAGTTCTGGGATTGAGAACAGTTTTGGGATTGAGAACAGTTTCGGGATTGAGAACAGTTTCAGGATTGAGAGCAGTTTCAGGATTGAGAACAGTTTCGGGTTGGGAACAGTTTCAGGATTGAGAACAGTTTCAGGATTGAGAACAGTTTTGGGATTGAGAACGGTTTTGGGATTGAGAACAGTTTCAGGATTGAGAACAGTTCTGGGATTGAGAACAGTTCTGGGATTGAGAACAGTTTTGGGATTGAGAACACTTCTGGGATTGAGAACAGTTTTGGGATTGAGACAAATTCTGGGATTTAGAACAGTTTTGAGATTGAGAACAGTTCTGGGTTTGAGCACTGTTTTGGGATTGAAAGCAGCTTTGGGATTGAGAGCAATTCTGGGATTGAGAACAGTTTTGGGTCTGAGAACAGTTTCAGGATTGAGACCAGTTTTGGTATTGAGAACAGTTTTGGGATCGAGAACAGTTCTGGGATTGAGACAAATTCTGGGATTGAGAACAGTTTTGGGATTGAGAACAGTTCTGGGATTGAGACAAATTCTGGGTTTGAGAACAGTTTTGGGATTGAGAACAGCTTTGGGATTGAAAGCAGCTTTGGGATTGAGAGCAATTCTGGGATTGAGAACAGTTTTGGGATTGAGAACAGTTTTGGGATTGAGAACAGTTTTGGGATCGAGAACAGTTTTGGGATTGAGAACAGTTTCAGGATTGAGAACAGTTTCGGGATTGAGAACAGTTCTGGGATTGAGAGCAGTTTTGGGATTGAGAGCAACTTTGGGATTGAGAACAGTTTTGGGATTGAGAACAGTTTCAGGATTGAGAACAGTTTTGGGGTTGAGGACAGTTTTGGGATTGAGAACAGTTTCAGGATTGAGAACAGTTTTGGGATTGAGAACAGTTTTAGGATTGAGAACAATTTCAGGATTGAGAGCAGTTCTGGGATTGAGAACAGTTCTGGGATTGAGAACAGTTTTGGGATTGAGAACTGTTCTGGGATTGAGAACAGTTTTGGGATTGAGACAAATTCTGAGATTTAGAACAGTTTTGAGATTGAGAACAGTTCTGGGATTGAGAACAGCTTTGGGACTGAAAGCAGCTTTGGAATTGAGAGCAATTCTGGGATTGAGAACAGTTTTGGGATTGAGAACAGTTTCGGGATTGAGAACAGTTTTGGGATTGAGAACAGTTTTGGGATCGAGAACAGTTCTGGGATTGAGACAAATTCTGGGATTGAGAACAGTTTTGGGATTGAGAACAGTTCTGGGATTGAGAACAGTTTTGGGATTTAGACAAGTTCTGGGATTGAGAGCAGTTTTGGGATTGGGAGCAGTTTTGGGATTGAGAACACTTTTGGGATTGAGAACAGTTTCAGGATTGAGAACAGTTTTGGGGTTGAGGACAGTTTTGGGATTGAGAACAGTTTCAGAATTGAGTACAGTTTTGGGATTGAGATCAGTTTTAGGATTGAGAACAGTTCTGGGATTGAGAACAGTTCTGGGATTGAGAACAGTTTTGGGATTGAGAACAGTTTTGGGATTGAGAACAGTTTTGGGATTGTGAACATTTCTGGGATTGCGAACATTTTCAGGATTGAGCACAGTTTTGGGATTGAGAACAGTTCTGGGATTGAGAACAGTTTTGGGATTGAGAACAGTTTTGGGATTGAGAACAGTTTCAGGATTGAGAACAGTTTTGGGATTGCGAACAGTTTTGGGATTGAGAACAGTTCTGGGATTGAGAACAGTTTTGGGATTTAGACAAGTTCTGGGATTTAGAACAGTTTCAGGATTGAGAACAGTTTTGGGATTGAGAACAGTTTCAGGATTGAGAACAGTTTTGGCATTGAGAACAGTTCTGGGATTTAGAACAGTTTTGGGATTGAGACAAATTCTGGGATTTAGAACATTTTTGAGATTGAGAACAGTTCTGGGATTGAGAACAGCTTTGGGATTGAGAGCAGCTTTGGGATTGATAGCAGTTCTGGGATTGAGAACAGTTTTGGGATTGAGAATAGTTTCAGGATTGAGTACAGTTTTGGGATTGAGAACAGTTTTGGGATTGAGAACAGTTCTGGAATTGAGAACAGTTTTGGGATTGAGAACAGTTCTGGGATTGAGAACAGTTTTGGGATTGAGAACAGTTTCAGGATTGAGAACAGCTTTGGGATTGAGAGCAGCTTTGGGATTGAGAACGGTTTTGGGATTGAGAACAGTTCTGGGATTGAGGCAAATTCTGGTATTGAGAACAGTTCTGGGATTGAGAACAGTTTTTGGGATTGAGAACAGTCTCAGGATTGAGAACAGTTCTGGGATTGAGACAAGGTTTGGGATTGAGAACAGTTTCGGGATTTAGAACAGTTCTGGGATTGAGAACAGCTTTGGGATTGAGAGCAGTTTTGGGATTGAGAGCAGTTCTGGGATCGAGAACTGTTTTGGGATTAAGAGCAGCTTTGGGATTGAGAACATTTTCGGGATTGAGAACAGTTTCGGGATTGAGAACAGTTTCGGGATTGAGAACAGTTCTGGGATTGAGAACAGTTTTGGGATTGAGAACAGTTCTGGGATTTAGACAGATTCTGAGATTGAGAACAGTTTTGGGATTGAGAACAGTTCCGGGATTGAGAACAGTTTTGGGATTGAGGACAGTTTTGGGATTGAGAACAGTTTTGTGATTGAGAGTAGTTCTGGGATTGAGAATAGTTTTTGGATTGAGAACAGTTTTGGGATTGAGAGCAGTTTTGAGATTGAGAACAGTTTTGGGATTGAGAACAGTTCTGGGATTGAGAACAGTTTTGGGATTGAGAACAGTTCTGGGATTGAGAACTGTTCTGGGATTGAGAACAGTTTTGGGATTGAGAAAAGTTTCGGGATTGAGAACAGTTTCGGGATTGAGAACAGTTCTGGGATTGAGGCAAATTCTGGGATTGAGAACAGTTTTGGGATTGAGAACAGTTTCAGGATTGAGAACAGTTTCAGGATTGAGAACAGTTTTGGGATTGAAACAGTTTTGGGATTGAGAATAGTTTCAGGATTGAGAACCGTTTTGGGATTGAGAACAGTTTTGGGATTGAGAATAGTTTCAGGATTGAGAACAGTTTTGGGATTGAGAACAGTTTTGGGATTGAAACAGTTTTGGGGTTGAAAACAGTTTTGGGGCCGAGAATAGTTCCTTGATTGAGAACAGTTCAGGGATTGAGTGGAGTTCAGGGATTGTAACAGGCTGGTGCACAATTTTATATGCCGCCCCCACCCCCACCCTCCAACAACGCCCCCCACCAGCAACCCCCCCACTCCATGTTGCCAACTCACTGCTGGAGTGTAAAACTCCACCCATGGGCTCTAGAGGACTGAAAGCACGGCAGTGAAGAGTGAGGAATGTACAAGAGGCCAGAAGTGAAGGGGAAGGTGGTATAGCGGCACTGAATAGTATTCTGGAGACCCAGGGGAATGCTCTGCAGACCTGGGATGAATCCCGCCATAGCAGATGGTGAAATTTGAATCCATTAAATCTATGTGTGTGTGTGGGGGGGTTGTGTGTGGGGGGGTTGTGTGAGGCAGCATGTGGGGGGATTCTGTGAAGGGACGGTTGGGGCGATGTGTGAGGGGGTATTTGAGAAGATGTGTGTGAGGGGTATGTGAGAAGATGTGTGTGAGGGGGTATGTGAGAAGATGTGTGTTAGAAAGTGTGTGAGTGAGTATGTGTCGGGTTATGTGGGTGGGTATGTGTCACAGTGTGTGTAATTGGTCCCTGTATTTCGAGCTGTTTCCCTGTATGTCTCTCTCTCTCTCTAACACCACCTCCCTGCCCCACCACCCCCAACACTCAGGGGAATAAGAGATGCACCATCTCGTTTCCATTTTCCCACCAACACTTACAAAATCAATGTATTAAATGATCCAAACTACAGGTCATGATTTCCATCAAACCTCCTCCCATTGCTCCCAAATATCCAACTCTGTTTATTAATGTGAGAAAAACACAATCCAAGGATCTTAAACCCCAAATAAAACATCACCTTGAAAAAGTTAAAGCTTTATCTGAGCTCAAACGTTGGAATTCCTGATTTAGTTTAGCCAGTTCACTGTGGTTAAGGGAAGGGCTGTTGCTATGGTTATCAATCGAATAATGTCACAACATTACATTGTTACCGTGACAGCAGTTGTAAAAACAGAAATGAGAACAATGTCAGGATTGCAGTCAATCCAGTGCCTCCGGCCTGTTAGCCTTGACCTAAGGCAGCAGGAGGATGGCCTGGGCCCTGTAACTGGGACAAGTAATTTCCTCTTGGTGCAGCCACTTGAATATGGTCCTGGGTTTGAGCAGGTGTGTGTGTGTAGATGAGTCTCTGTCCCTGTAGTGTGATATAGTGGGTCCTGTCCTCACTCAGTGTCCTTCACACGGGATGCGGTCTGAGCTGAATCTCAGCCAGACCCTGGAGAAAGCTGACACAGGGCAGCTCACTCACTGAGGGGATTGACATCAGACCACACATGTGAGAGTGAGTGAGAGTGTGTGTGTGAAAGTGAGTGCATGAGTGTTCATGTGAGTGAGATGTTTTGAGTGAGTAAGTGTGAGTGTGATGGTGTAGTCTGTGTTCACACAGTGATGGTATTCTCTGTGTACACACGGTGGTGGTATTCTCTGTGTACACGCGGTGATGTTGCTCTCTGTGTACATGCGGTGATGGTATTCTCTGTGTACACGCGGTGATGGTGCTCTCTGTGTACACGCAGTGACGGTGCTCTCTGTGTACACACAGTGACGGTGCTCTCTGTGTACACGCGGTGATGGTGCTCTCTGTGTACACGCGGTGACGGTAATCTCTGTGTACACACGGTGATGGTGCTCTCTGTGTGCATGCAGTGACGGTGCTCTCTGTGTACATGCGGTGATGGTGCTCTCTGTGTACACGCGGTGATGGTATTCTCTGTGTACACGTGGTGATGGTGCTCTCTGTGCACATGCAGTGATGGTGCTCTCTGTGTACATGCAGTGACGGTGCTCTCTGTGTACACGCGGTGATGGTATTCTCTGTGTACACGCGGTGACGGTGCTCTCTGTGTACACACGGTGACAGTGCTCTCTGTGTACACACGGTGGCCGTATTCTCTGTGTACACATGGTGACAGTGCTCTCAGTGTACACGCGGTGATGGTGCTCTCTGTGTACACGCGGTGACGGTGCTCTCTGTGTACATGCGGTGACGGTGCTGTCTGTGTACACGTGGTGATAGTGCTCTCTGTGTACACACGGTGGCCGTATTCTCTGTGTACACATGGTGACAGTGCTCTCTGTGTACATGCAGTGATGGTGCTCTCTGTGTACACGCGGTGACGGTGCTCTCTGTGTACACGTGGTGACGGTGCTCTCTGTGTACACACGGTGGCTGTATTCTCTGTGTACACGCGGTGACGGTGCTCTCTGTGTACACGCGGTGATGGTGCTCTCTGTGTACACGCGGTGACGGTGCTCTCTGTGTACATGCGGTGACGGTGCTCTCTCTGTACACGCAGTGACGGTGCTCTCTGTGTACACGCGGTGACGGTGCTCTCTGTGTACACGCGGTGACGGTGCTCTCTGTGTACACGCGGTGATGGTGCTCTCTGTGTACACACGGTGGCCGTATTCTCTGTGTACACGCGGTGACAGTCCTCTCTGTGTACACGCAGTGACGGTGCTCTCTGTGTACACGCGGTGACGGTGCTCTCTCTGTACACGCAGTGATGGTGCTCTCTGTGTACATGCAGTGACGGTGCTCTCTGTGTACGTGCAGTGACAGTGCTCTCTGTGTACACGCGGTGATGGTATTCTCTGTGTACACGCGGTGACGGTGCTCTCTGTGTACACACGGTGACGGTGCTCTCTGTGTACACACGGTGGCCGTATTCTCTGTGTACACACGGTGACAGTGCTCTCAGTGTACACGTGGTGATGGTGCTCTCTGTGTACACGCGGTGACGGTGCTCTCTGTGTACACGCGGTGACGGTGCTCTCTGTGTACACGCGGTGATGACGCTCTCTGTGTACACACGGTGGCCGTATTCTCTGTGTACACGCGGTGACAGTGCTCTCTGTGTACATGCGGTGATGGTGCTCTCTGTGTACACGCGATGACGGTGCTCTCTCTGTACACGCAGTGACGGTGCTCTTTGTGTACACGCGGTGACGGTGCTCTCTGTGTACACGTGGTGACGGTGCTCTCTGTGTACACACGGTGGCCGTATTCTCTGTGTACACATGGTGACAGTGCTCTCTCTGTACACACGGTGATGGTGCAGTGTGTTGATTAATGCTTTGTGTTTTGTATTTTGCAGCTCGCAGTTCGATGTTGTTCTCCTGTATTCCAATGCCCACCATTCGAGCCCAGTTGTCCAAACAGATGGAGGAGGCTTCCTATGGTAAGGAATCCCTACGCCAACACATTGTGATGTTGCTGACAGATAGTTCAAAGCTCCATTGTCAAATTTCTCAAAACAGCTGCCCGCCCACCACTGGAAGTGTTTCCATCTGAGATTGCTGATTGGGAAATGGAGTTTCAGCTTTAGTTGCTGTGAATCCTCCCTGACTGCAGCTCCCAGGAGGATCAGAGTCTCTCACTGACTCATGGGATGTGAACGCACTAATCCACACTGCCATGTCTACCTCAGGGTGACCCCTCCTAACATGGAACCTCCCGTCGGTCACAGGGTGAACTCAGCTGCAGATTTGCTGCCATTGGTACTCTGATCAAAGGGAATGGCAGGTAATCTGTAAGTGTGTCATCTCCGAGGGGGAAGAAAGACTTGCTTTTATATAGCACTTTTCACATCCTCTGAATTACCTAAAGTTGATTCTCATGATTAGATTTTGAAAGAAACTGATAGGGTTGATAGAGTGAGTGTCCAGGACAAGTGGCAGCCCCTTGAAATCTGAGCCAGAACTTTCAGGATGGAATAAAAAAAAAGGTAAAATACTACGAATACTAGAAATCTGATGTAAGTTGTTAAAAGTTGAGGCCCCAGTACAGACCCCTGTGGGACTCCACTCGTCACATCTTGCAAATCAGAAAAAGACCCATTTATGCATACTCTCTGCTTTCTGCCAGCCAATCTCCTATCCATGCTAATACGTTAACCCCTACACCATGCACTTTTATTTTCTGTAATAATCTTTGATGTGGCACCTTATCAAATGCCTTCTGGAAATCCAAGTACAGTAAGACTACAGGGTCCCATTTACCCACTGTGCATGTTACTCCTTCAAAAAACTCCAATAAATTGGTTAAACATTATTTTCCTTTCACAAAACCATGCTGACTCTTCCCTATTGCCTTGAACTCTTCTAAGTGCCCAGCTATAACCTCCTTAATGATCAATTCTAATAACTTCCCCACAACAGACATCAAGCTAACTGGCCTATATTTTCCTGTTTTCTGCCTCCCTCCCTTCTTGAATAGAGGGGTTATATTTGCCACTTTCCAATCTGATGGAACCTTTCCAGAATCTAGTGAAGTTTGGTAAATTAACACCAGCACATCGACTACCTCATTAGCCACCACTTTTAAGTCCCTAGGATATAGTCCATCAGGACCCGGAGACTTGCCAGCCCGCAGCTCCATCAACTTGCTCAGTATTGTTTCTCTAGTGGTTTCAATTTCACCAAGTTCTTTTCTCCCGTTCACCTCCTGATTTGCAGCTATTACTGGAATGTTTTTTGTATCCTCTACAGTGAACACAGAAGCAAAATATTTGTTTATTTCTTCCGCCATTTCCTTATTATCTACTATTAACTCCCCACTGTCACTCTCTAGAGGACCAACACTCACTTTACTTACTCTTTTCCTTTTTAAATACCTATAGAAACTCTTGCTATCCGTTTTTACATTTCTAGCTAGCTTACTCTCATATTCTAATTTCTTTCTCCTGATTAACCTTTTAGTCATTCTCTGCCATTTTTTTAATATTCTGTCCAATCATCCGTCCTGCCATTCATCTTTACGGAATTGTAAGCTTTTTCCTTAAGTTTGATGTTGTCCTTAACTTCTTTAGTTAACCACAGATGGTGGGTCCTCCCCTTAGAGTTTTTCTTTATAGTAGGAATGTACTTATTCTGAATACTCCGAAAGGGTGCGATTATGTAGGATAGGGTTATACAGGGTAGGGCTATATAGGGTTGTGTTATGTAGGGTGGGGTTATGTAGGGTGGGTTATACAGGGTGGGGTCATATAGGGTGTGGCTATGTAGGGTGGTGTCATATAGGGTGGCATCATATAGGGAAGGATTATGTAGGGCAGGGTCATATAAAGTGGGATTATGTAGGGTGGGATTATGTAGGGTGGGATTATGTAGGGTGGGGTCATATAGGATGGGTTTATGTAGGGTGGGGTCATGTAGGGTGGGGTCATCCAGGGTGGGGCTATATAGGGTGGGGCTATATAGGGTGGGGTCATATGGGGTGGGATTACGTAGGTTGGGGTCATATCGGGTGGGGATATATAGGGTGGGTTCATATAGGGTGGGGTTATATAGGGTGGAGTCATATAGGCTGGGGTTATGTAGGGTGGGATCATAAAGGGTGGGGTTATGTAGGGTGATGTCATAAAGGGTGGGTTTATATAGGGTGGAGTTATATAGGGTGGGGTTATGTAGGGTGGGGTCATATAGGATGAGGTTAAAAAGGGTGGAGTCATATAGGTGGGGTTATATAGGGCGGTGTTATATAGGGTGGTGTTATATAGGGTGGGGTCATATAGCTGGGGTTATATAGGGTTGGGTTATGTAGGGCAGGGTCATATAGTGTGGGGTTATGTAGGGTGATGTCATAAATGGTGGGTTTATATAGGCGGGATCATATAGGGTGGAGTTATATGGTGTGGAATCATAAAGGGTGGAGCTATACAGTGTGGAGTCATATAGGTGGAGTCATATAGGTGGAGTCATATAGGGTGGGGTTATATAGGGTGGGGTTATATAGGTTGTGGTTATGTAGGGTGGGGTTATATAGGGTAGAGTTATGTAGTGTGGGGTTATATAGTGTGGGATTATATAGTGTGAGGTTATATAGTGTGGGGTTATATAGGGTGTCAATGACTGACTTTCTCACAGTGGTAGGGAAAAAAGTAGCTTAAAAATACATACCAGACAAAAGCCTTTCATTTCTGTAGTGCCTTTCATGATATCCGAAAGTGTTCCCAGACAGTGAAGAACTTTTTGAAATTTACTCACTGTTGTATTATAAGAATGCAGCAGCCAATATTCACACAGCAAGATCCCACAAGCAGCAATAAGTTAATGACCAGATAATCCTCTTGTTTGGTGATGTTAGTTGTGAGATAAATATTGGTCAGGACACCCAGGAGAGCTCCCCTGCTCTTCTTCAAGTGAGACTGTGGGATTTGTTTTGCACCTGAGAGGGCAGGTCTTATGTCACATCCCAAAAATTGGCACCTCTAACAGTGTCAGTCACAGGAAGGAAAAGGTCAGAAATCTGAGAGAACGACAGCAGGAAAAACAAGTTAATTAGAAACTGAGAAAGAGAGAAGACATCCTGGTGTCTGGGGCTCTGATGAAGTGTCTACATTAACCTGTCTCTACTGCACTGATCAGAATTTCTACTCTTTACACACTTGTGATTAAATAAGTCACATCTTATTGGACAGTTTTTGGCATGTTTATTGTCAGAATTCCATGTTGGCATATCAATAATGATCAAAAACAACAACAACAACTTGCATTTAGACAGCACCCTTATCAGAGTGAAATATCCTAAACGGCTTCACAGGAGTCTTACCAACTTTTACCAAGTCTTACCAAGTGTTATTAACTGGATGCTACTGAGTCTTACCGAGTTTTACCAAGAGTTACTGAGCCACAGACAGAGACATTTGGAGTGGTGGCTGTAAACTAGTTAGAGGAAGACAGACAACAGAGGGTTATAGGATGGTGGAGGTTACAGAGAGAGGGTTGAGGCCATGCTAGGATCTAGATACAGGATGAGAAATGTATTAGTGTGGCGCTCTCAGACTGTGAGCTGCTCCGTGTGGACAGAGTGACGGGTGAATGGGACATGGTGCCAGTTAAGAAACAGGATGCAGAGTCTTGAATGAGTTTACAGATGGTGTGAGCTGGGAGTGTTTGTTCTATTCACTCATGGGATGTGGCCGTTGCTGGCTAGGCCAGCATTTATTGCCCATCCTAACAGCCCTTGAGAAGATGGTGATGAGCTGCCTTCTTGAACCGCTGAAGTCCATGTGGTGTAGGTACACCCACAGCGCTGATGGGGAGGGGTGTTCCAGGATTTTGACCCAGTGACAGTGAAGGAACGGTGATATATTTCCAAGTCAGGATGATGAGTGACTTGCAGGGGTGGTGTTCCCATGTATCTGCTGCCCTTGTCCTTCTAGATGGTAGTGGTCATGGGTTTGGAAGGTACTGTATAAGGAGTCTTGGTGACCAGAAGTGTAGTGGAGTCTGTGTGTACACTTGGTCATTGTGGACATGTGTGAATCCTGTGTGAGTTGATTAATTCTTTGTCTATCATGCAGGGCAGTGTTATTAATCATTGCATCTCCACAGCCTGTCACTGATATCCCTGATATTCTCTCTCAGGTTCCATTTTCGCCTGGTTACAGTCAGCTGTTGCTTTAACAGACGTGATTTCCACTGTCGTGTTCAATAATCTGTATGTTGCCTCTCTCCAATGGTACAGCAACTTTCCACTGCTCCTGGCTGCTGCAGTTTGTTGGTGCAGCACTATCCCAATCGTGTGAGTACATGTCTCTGTAAACTAGCTGCACTCTGCCATTGTTTCCCACGTTACTCCTGCTTTGATAAACGTTATTCCATTTCTCCATCCACCTCCTCAAATCTATCTCTCCCTCACTGTTGGAATTTCCTCTCTTCTCTTTGCTCCATACATTCTCCTCTTTCCCAAAACTACTTAAACTCCTGATAAAAGCAAAATACTGCGGATGCTGGAAATCTGAAACAAAAACGAAAATACCTGGAAAAGCTCAGCAGGTCTGACAGCATCTGCGGAAAGGAATACAGTTAACGTTTTGAGTCCATATATGAAGAGTCATACGGACTCGAAATGTCGACTGTGTTCCTCTCCGCAGATGCTGTCAGACCTGCTGAGTTTTTCCAGGTATTTTTGTTTTTGTTACTTAAACTCCTGGCTTTTTCCAGGCATGTTTACCTATCGAGACCAGGCCTGACTGCGTGTAGCAGAGAGGAAGAGCACTGCATCATCACAAAATATCACTCTTAACTTCAAACTCCACCTCAAACACAATCTCCTGTGTAATGACACCCTGCCTCAACAAACCCTCCTCCAATCACATCCTGCCTTGACAACCCCTCCTCCAATCACATCCTGCCTCGATAAACACTCCTCCAATCACATACTGCCTTGACAACCCCTCCTCCAATCACATCCTGCCTCGATAAACACTCCTCCAATCACATCCTGCCTTGACAACCCCTCCTCCAATTGCATCTTGCCTCGAATGCGCCTTTCTCCAATCACATCCTGCCTCGACTACCGCTCCTCCAATCACACCCCATCTCGACACCCCCTCCTCCAAACATATCCTGCCTCGAAGGTGCCCTTCTCTAATCACATCCTGCCCTGACTACCGCTCCTCCAATCACTTCCCTTCTCCAATCACATCCTGCCTCGCCACCCCCTCCTCCAATCACATCCCGCCTCAACTACCCCTTCTCCAATCACTCCCTGCCTCGACTACCCCTTCTCCAATCACTCCCTGCCTCGACTACCCCTTCTCCAATCGCTCCCTGCCTCGACTACCCCTTCTCCAATCACATCCTGCCTCACCACCCCCTCCTCCAATCACATCCCGCCTCGACTACCCCTTCTCCAATCACTCCCTGCCTCGACTACCCCTCCTCCAATCACATCCTGCCTCGACTACCCCTTCTCCAATCACACCCTGCCTTGACAACCACTCCTCCAATCACATCCGCCTCAACTCCCCCCTCCTCCAATCACATCCTGCCTCAACACCCCCCTCCTCCAATCACGTCCCGCCTTGACTACCTCTTCTCCAATCACACCGTGCCTCGACTACCGCTCCTCCAATCACATCCTGCCTCAACTACACCTCCTCCAATCATATCGTGTCTCAACTACTGCTCCTTCAATCACATCCCGCCTCAACTTGCCCTTCTACAATCATATCCCACCTTGAGTAGCCCTCCTCCAATCAAATCCTGCCTTGATACTCCCTCCTCCAATCACATCCTGCCTCGACACTTCCTCCCCTAATCACATCCCCCTCGACTACCCCCTTCCAATCACATTCTGCCTCGACACTCCTCCTCCAATCACAGCCTTGTTCAAACATGGACAAAAGAACTGAACTCCAGAGGTGAGGTGAGAGTGACTGCCCTTGACATCAAGGCTGTATTTGACCAAGTGTGGCATCAAGGAGCCTGAGCAAAACTGGATGTCAATGGGAATCAGGGGGAAAACTCTCCGCTGGTTGGAGTCATACTTAGCACAAAGGACGATGGTTGTGGTTGTTGGAGGTCAGTCATCTCAGCTCCAGGACATCACTGCAGGAGTTCCTCAGGGTAGTCCTAGGCCCAACCATCTTCAGCTGCTCATAAGGTCAGAAGTGGGGATGTTCAGTGATGATTGTACAATGTTCAGCACCATTTGCAACTCCTCAGATACTGAAGCAGCCCTTGTCCAAATCCAGCAAGACCTGGACAATATCCAGGCTTGGGCTGACAAGTGGCAAGTAACATTTGCACCACACAAGTGCCAGGCAATGACCATCTCCAACAAGAGAGAATCCAACCATCGCCCCTTGATATTCAATGGCATTACCATTACTGAATCCTCCAGTATCAACATCTTGGGGGTTACCACTGACCATAACAGAGGAACATAGGAACATAGGAACAGGAGAAGGCTATTCAGCCCGTCAAGCCTGCTCTGCCATTCAATGCGATCATGGCTGATCAAACACTTCAATGCCTTTTACCTACACTAACCCCATAACCCTTTACGTTATTGTTAATCAGAAATCTATCAATCTCTACCTTAAATATACTCAATCACTGAGCTTCCATGGCCCTATGGGGTCGAGAATTCCAAAGATTCACCACCTTCTGAGCAAAGAAAATTTCTCCTCATCTTTGCCCTAAGTTGATTTTGAGATTGTGTCCCCTGGTTCTAGACTCCCCAACCAGGGGAAACATCTTACCTGCATCTACCCTGTCTATTCCTTTAAGTATTTTGTAGGTTTCAATGAGATCACCTCTCATTCTTCGAAACTCTAGAGAATACAGGCCCAGTTTTCCCAATATCTCTTCATAGGACCATTTCACCATCCCGAGAACAAGCCTGGTGAACCTTCATTGCACTCCCTCTATAGTAATAATATCCTTCCTGAGGTAAGGGGACCAAAACTGCACACAGTACTCCAGGTGCGGCCTAACCAAGCTTCTATACAATTGAAGCAAGACTTCACTACTCCTGTACTCAAAACCTCTTGCAATAAAGGCTAACATTCCATTAGCCTTCCTAATTGCCTGCTGCACCTGCAAGTTAACTTTCAGTGACTTATGGACAAGGACACCCAGATCCCTTTGTACATCTACACTTCCTAATCTCTTACCACTTAGGACATACTCTGCACATCTGTTCCTCCTACCAAAGTAGATAACCTTACATTTTTCCACATTATATTCCATCTGCCATGTTCTTGCCCACTCACTAAGTCTGTCCAAATGCTCCTGTAGCCGCTTTACATCTTCCTCACAACATACATTTCCGCCTAGCTTTGTATCGTCTGTCAACTTGGAAATATTACATTTGGTCCCCACATCCAAATCATTGACATATATTGTGAACAGCTGGGGCACAA
Source organism: Cetorhinus maximus (assembly GCF_964194155.1). Taxonomy (NCBI): domain Eukaryota; kingdom Metazoa; phylum Chordata; class Chondrichthyes; order Lamniformes; family Cetorhinidae; genus Cetorhinus; species Cetorhinus maximus. Next base: position 74,189,464 of record NC_135891.1, on the reverse strand, counting down.
GTACTGATCCTTGTGGCACCCCACTAGTCATAGCCTGACAACACGAGAATGACCCATTTATTCCTGCTCTCTGAATTCTCTCTGTTAGCCAATCCTTAACCCATACCAGTATATTACCTCCCATCCCATGTGCTTTTATTTTGCTAACCAACTTCCAATGGGGGGCTTTATCAAAAGCCTTTTGAAAGTCCAAGTATACTACGTCCATCGACTTCCCTTTATCAATTTTGTTAGTAAAATCCCCTAAAAACTCCAACAAGTTCGTCAAACATGATTTCCTATTTGCAAATCCATGCTGACTGTGCCCAGTCAGATCATGATTATCCAAGTATCCATTTATCACATCCTTTATAATAGATTCCAGCATTTTCCCTACTACTGATGTCAGGCTAACAGGTCTGTAGTTCCCTGTTTTCTCTCTCCCTTCCTTCTTAAATAGTGGGGTGACATTTGCTACCTTCCAATCTTCAGGAACCTTTCCAGAATCTATAGAATTTTGGAAAATGATCACCAATGCATCCACTATATAGCAACCTCTTTCAACACTCTGGGATGCAGAATATCAGATCCCAGGGACTTATCAACTTTCAGTCCCATTAATTTCTCCAATAGAACTTTCTTACTTATACTAATTTCCTTCAACTCCTCATTCTCCCTAGTCCCTTGGATCTCTAAATCTGGGAGATTCCCTGTATCTTCCTCAGTGAAAACTGACACAAAGTAATTATTTGGCTTCTCTGCCGTTCCTCTATTCCCCATTATGAATTCTCCTGACTCTGCCTGTAATGGACCCACATTTGTCTTAGCCAAATGCTTCCTTTTTACATACCTAGAGAAACTTTTACAGCCCATTTTTATGTTTTTTGCTAGATTACATTGATATTCTATTCTCCCTTTCTTTACCAGTTTCTTGGTCCTCCTTTGCTATATTCTAAAAACCTCCCAATCCTCAGGTTTGCTACTATTTTTGGCAACTTTATAAGCCTTTTCTTTTAATCTTATACAATCCTTAACTTCTTTTGTCAGCCACTGTTAACTGACGCTGTGGGTGTACCTACACCACATGGACTGCAGCGGTTCAGGAATGCAGCTCACCACCACCTTCTCAAGGGAAATTACGGATGGGTAACAAATGCTGGTCTAGCCAGCGAAGCCCACATCCCATAAATAAATTTTAAAAAACATCCCGCCAAGACTCACCATTCCTCCAATCATGCCCTGTTGCAATTCCTCCTCCTCCAATTACGTCCAGCCTCAACTCCCCACTCCTCCAATCACATTCTGCCTCAACTCTCCACTTCTCCAATCACATCCTGCCTCAACTCCTCCTCTTCCTCTTCCAATCACACCCTCCCTCAACTTCTCCTCCTCCTCCAATCACATCCTGCCTCGACTCCCCCTCCTCTAATCACGTCCTGCCTCGATGCCTCCCTCCTCCAATCACATCACCCATTGACTTCCACCCCAATCCCCCTCCAATCACATTGCCCATTAACTTTCTTTTCCAATAAATAGCCCAGAGGCTGCCTGGACTGCCAGTTGCAGCAGGTGGTTACCCTGCAGGCAGAGCAGCTAAGTAAGGAAAGAGCATGGTGGCAATATTACTGGCCCAGGCTAATGTTCTGGGGACACAGGTTCAAATGACAACTGGGGAAATTTAAATTCAGTTAATAAATCTGGAATATAAAGTTAGTCTCAGTCGAGGCAGGATATCATCAATTGTCATAAAAACCTACCCAGGGAAGGAAATCTGCCATCCTTACCTGGCCTGGCCTACATGTGACTCCAGATTCACAGCAATGTGGTTGACTCTGAACTACCCTCTGCAATGGCCTAGTAAGCCACTCAGTTCAAGAGCGATTAGGGATGGGCAAGTGATGTGATGTCCACATTCCATGAAAAGAATAAAGAAAAACAAATCATGGTTGACCATCTGGCAGTGTTGGATGAAGAGGCTGGAGGCAATGCAGGAAAGTGATAGTCACAACTCAGAGGGGGCTGTCCCTGAGTGAACCAGGGCACTGGGGAATAGGTGGTTGTTGAATGGGGGAGGGGGAATGGAGTAAAACAGCTCCATTAGGACAATCGCACCACCTCTTTAATAACAACTGAGAACCTAAAAGGCCTGCTAGGTACTAGGTTAATCATGGAGAAGGGGAAAATGGTGTTCAAGAGGGAAGTGGAACAAGCAGAAGTTTATACTGGCAGGAAGAAATTGAACTGAGGTCCAGCAATTAGGAGTTAGATTGTAGATGAGGACCTCAAGGGCAGGTGCCATTTGCCTGACAGTTAAAAAGGTATTTCAATCCCCATGGAGGCCAATCATTTTTAACAAGAAATTCAAATTTCCAGTTAATAGCTGAGAGAATGGCATGTCAAGGTTTCAGGTTTTAAGGCATTTAATGTAACAAATGACTATCAACTACTAACTCTGTAACTAAACATTACCTTTGTAGGCAGCTTATACTTCAAAACCACAGAATGAGATACTCCCTTTCTTATTCTTAGCCCAAATGAAACAAACACACTTCACTTGTATATTTACACTGTCCTTTACGTGGACAGTCAATTTCTCCAGAATCAAACCAAAGTGATTCTTAGCTCCTAAGTATTTATTCCTCGTCTTTTCTTTTCTTTTCTCAGCCTGGTAACTTGCAATCTTAGAACTATCTTTCGCAGTGAGGTTTACTTTTCTTGGAACCTCTCCCTTTAGCTCAAGCTCTTCTAGCCTCGTTTTAACACCCCATGAATTTGATCTTTTCAATCCAAGCACAAGCTTCTACCTGCACACCTCTGCGGCAAACTATAGAGACTTTTTTTTGGCCTCTAGCTGCCCCCCTTCTCCTAGATCCAGGCAGAATCAAAACCTGTCTGTGATATTCTGGGAAGACTGTACCTGATCTTAACAGGACTATGGAGAGAGAATGAGGCAGTGGGATTAGTTTGTTATTGATGCAGTGTTATGGAGAGAGAGTGCGGCAGTGGGATTAGTTTGGGAATTGATACAGGCCTATTGGGAGAGAGTGGGGCAGTGGGATTGGTTTGTTATAGATGCAGGGTTATGGAGAGAGAGTGCGGCAGTGGGATTAGTTTGGGAATTGATACAGGCCTATTGGGAGAGAGTGGGGCAGTGGGATTGGTTTGTTATAGATGCAGGGTTATGGAGAGAGAGTGCGGCAGTGGGATTAGTTTGGGAATTGATACAGGCCTATTGGGAGAGAGTGGGGCAGTAGGATTGGTTTGTGATTGATTGAGGGCTATGGGGAGAGAGCGGGGCAGTGGGGTTAGTTAACATCTCTCTAGTACACCTAAAATGGACCGAGTGGCCACTTTCTGTGCTGTAAGTGTTCGTGAATTTACAGATTGTGACATTTGTTTAATTTGTGTATGTATTTATGCTGCAGGGTTTACGGCTGGAGAAAGAATAAGACCGATTATAGCCAGATTTCAGGCACAGACTCCGCACAGAGACCAATTGTAGAGGAACCTAATGGTTTCAGTAATGACTGCTCTATGTCATCCATTTCGGAATGAGTTCACACATCGAGCCTTTCACAGCAACTGTCAGCCATGACATAAATACAACCAACAGACAGAGAACAAGAGGGTTAAAGTTCAAGAGAAAAACATGGAGGCCTGATCAATAGAAACTCTCACTTAGTTATCTCAAACTGTCAACGATTGTAGCATTGAAACTCTAACTCGGAGTCTATCCTAGAGGTTTTGAAGCCTTTATAAATTGTGTTTTGGAACTGCTAATGTTACTGGACTGCTGATTCAAGGAATGGGAGTGCAAATCCCATCATGGCAATTTGAAAATTTTAATTCAGCTTTAAAATATCCTGAATCATTAAAAATGACCAACTGTTGGTTGGCAAAAAACCCCGACTGGTTCACAACTGTTGTTAAGAGATGGGAAGCTGCCATCCTTATCCAGTCTGGGTTCATTAGTGACTCCTGTCTCACACCAGTGCCCCCTGAAGTGACCTAGCAAACCCTTCAGTTCTGTAAAACCATTCAGAACAACTAGGGATTGGCAATAAATGCCATTCTTGTCAGTGATGCCCACATGTTGAGAAGGAGTGAAACGTTAACTGGGGGATTAATAATATTTTGATGGGCTGTTTACGATCTCTCTCAAATATTAAACTGCATTGGAGTGAAGTGTGCTCCTGTGAGACTAATTTTTAGATAGCTCAGAGGGTCTGTTTGTTTGCTCAATGACTTTGGTTTGCTAACACAAATACTCCCTAAATACTCCCAGATTTTGTAAAACAATCTGTGTCACAGAGTGTTTTTCCCTCGACCTTACACTTTAAATTCCAAAAGCCTGTCATATTGGTTACAGCACTCCATATCTGGGCAGTTGCTCAATACCACATTCTTATTGAAAACAGAAGTTTTCACTTCCAGTTCCTGATCCCATCCAGTAAAGTCACAATTTACCATCAGAGTAATAAAAACCAGCCCAGAACAAGTACACAATTCAGGATTTGCTGCTGAGATCTACGCAATGTCAGAGAATGCCAGTGTAATTGTCTCTTTAGCAGTTGGTATACTATATATGCTTCACATTATAGGAGAGTAAAGACTCAGCCAACTCACCAGGTCAACCTTGTACCCCATGGGAGACCACTCCAGACTGAACAACCACTGCAGACTCCTGGGAATCCTCACTGTATAAAATAGGGCAGTGCCAGAGATTACATTCTATTCTCATGCCATGGTACAGATCACCAGGCAATGTTGCCCTAGCAGTGATGTTACATATTTCACCAGCCTACTCTCAGGCTCAGTTTTGCCAATCATTTCCTAGACCTGTCATAGAACAGTACAGCACAGAAGGAGGCCATTTAGCCCATTGAGTCTGTGCCAGCTCTTCCAAAGAACAATCCAGTTAGTCCCACTACCCCAATCTTTCTCCATATCTCTGTAATTTTTTTTCCCTCCAATTACCCATTTCATTTTGAACCTGTATTCACCATCCTATCAGGCTGTGCATTCCAAATCCCTAAACACTCATTAAGTAAAAATGTTTTCTTTGAGGAAAAGCTTTTTCCAGTCGCCTTGGGTTCATTTGCCAATCATCTTAAATCTGACCCCACTGGCTATGAACCCTTCAGCCATTGGAAAATGTTTCTCTTTCTTTTCTCTATCTAAACTCTTCATGATTATAAACACCTCTATCAAATCTCCTCTTAGCATTCTCTGCTCCAAGGAAAACAAGTTTTTCCAGCCTCTCCACACAACTGTAATTCCTCATCCCTGGAACCATTCTAGTCAATGTCTTCTGTACTCTCTCCTTCCTGAAGTGTGGTGCCCATGTTGATGGGTGAACCCACACCCACACTCTCATACTCCTGACTCTGAGGCTCAGCCTGAACCTGTCCAGGTGGAGAAAAGGATCAATACTCATAACACTTCTTTTGAATACTTTATTGTAACATCCCTTAAGTTAAATCGGCATTTATAAACACTGTTTACCATCGATAACTTTGGAGCTGCACACACGGTGTTAAGCTTTGGGGAGTTGCCATTTTTTCTTTTTAGATTTCTTTAGCCTAGTTGTCCTATTTTAGAGCATCCAATCCCCTTATGAAACTTACTTCCTGAAACCTCTATGCTGTGCAGTGCTGCTCTTTCTAAACACGTATCTTTTTAAAACTACTAAAATCACACCCGTGACAATGATTGCCACAAACCCCTCCTGCTTTTGATAGTATCTATATTGCAACAATCTCACATCATGTGCTCATAAAATAATCCATTAACATATGAAGATGTTTCAATGGGGAAGAGTCTGACTTATCAACATCATCAGGTTAATGAACCAGTTCTTTGGGGTTAGCATCTCCTAGGAATGTGGGCACACCCTGACATGGTAGTTCCATCACTCGTTAGCCTGAGTTTTATTTACAATTCTACAGAAGTTCATAACAGTTCAATGGTTCAGACAAACCTTTTAAATTTTGGACAGATACATTTCATTTTTTGGCTTAATTGCCTCTGCCATCTGACTAACATATTGAAGAAGTCATTCATTGTGTCTTTGTCAGGTTTCAAGATCCCATGGAATGCTGGAGGCAGAGTTTGGCCAATTTCTGAAAATTGCCCATTACAAACAGTCTTTTTGCAATATCTTCTTTTGGGCTTCTAAATGTTGACTGCTTTTACACTGAATGCATTCTTGCTGAAGGACTGGCTAGAATTGCACACATTACTCCAGCTATGGTCACACTGGTGTTTTGTATAGATTTAGCATAACTGCCAGGATTTTGTACTGTGTGCCTCTATTCAAAAAGCCGAGCGCCGCACTCACTTTATCAGCTGCTTTGTTATCCTGTAATGACACTCTAACAGACTCGTACGCAAACACCCCAAGGTCCCTCTCTTCTTGCAGCCTCTTTAAAATTGTATCATTCAGCTGGTATCGTCTCACCTCATTCCTCTCACCAAAATGTAACGCTTACACTTTTCTGCATTATATTCCATCTACCATGTGCCTACCCATTCTGTCCACCCAGCCTGTTTCCCTCACTAATTATTACCCTAGCAGTTTGTGTCATCTGCAAATTTCAAAACAATGCCCTGGACCCCCAAGCCCTAATCGAAAATGTATATCAAAAACAGTAATGGCCCTAATTCTGAACTCTGGGAAACATTACTGTATACCTGCTCCTGTCTGAAAAATAAATCGTTCACATCAACTCCCTTAGCCAATTTTGTATCCATGCTGCCTTTTTCATCCCTTGGTCTTCCATTTTGCTAACATGTGGCACTTTATCAAAAGCTTTTTGGACTCCACTCTTACTTCTCTCATTGTCCTTGGATGAACCCCATCCGGTCTTGGTAATTTATCCACATTAATCACTGCCAACCTTCCTAATACCTCATCCAGTATCTTGACAACCTCTCATTTACTGTACCTTTGGTAAAGTTCCTTGATACACACAGATCCTAAGTATTAATTTAGTCCCAACTATTAAGACCATAAGACCATAAGACATAGGAGCAGAAATTAGGCCATTCAGCCCATCAAATCTGCTCCGCCATTCAATCATGGCTGATAAGTTTCTCAACCCCATTCTCCCGCCTTCTCCCCATAACCTTTGATCCCCTTACCAATCAAGAACCTATCTATCTCGGTCTTAAATACACTCAATGACCTGGCCTCCACAGCCTTCTGTGGCAATGAATTCCATAGATTCACCACTCTCTGGCTAAAGAAGTTTCTCCTCATCTCTGTTCTAAAAGGTCTTCCCTTTGCTTTGAGGCTGTGCCCTCGGGTCCTAGTCTCTCCTACTAATGGAAACATCTTCCCCACGTCCACTCTAACCAGGCCTTTCAATATTCTGTAAGTTTCAATCAGATCCCCCCTCATCCTTCTAAACTCCATCAAGTATAGACCCAGAGTCCTCAAATGTTCCTCATATGTTAAGCCTTTCATTCCTGGGATCATTCTCGTGAACACCCTCTGGACCCTCTCCAGGGCCAGCACATCCTTCCTGAGGTACAGGGCCCAAAATTGCTCACAATATTCTAAATGTGATCTGACCAGAGCCTTATAAAGCCTCAGCAGCACATCCCTGCTTTTATATTCTAGTCCTCTCGAAATAAATGCCAACATTGCATTTGCCTTCCTAACTACCGCGTCAACCTGCAAGTTAACCTTAAGAAAATCCTGGACTAGGACTCCCAAGTCCCCGTGCACTCCAGATTTCTGAATTCTCTCCCCATTTAGAAAATAGTCTATGCCTCTATTCTTCCTACCAAAGTGCATGACCTCACACTTCCCCACGTTGTATTCCATCTGCCACTTCTTTGCCCATTCTCCTAACCTGTCCAAATCCTTCTGCAGCCTCCCCGCCTCCTCAATACTACCTGTCCCTCCACCTATCTTTGTATCATCTGCAAACTTAGCCAGGATGCCCTCAGTTCCTTCATCTAGATCATTAATGTATAAAGTGAAAAGTTGTGGTCCCAACGCTGACCCCATGCGGAACTCTACTAGTCACCGGCCGCCATCCTGAGAAGGGCCCCCTTATCCCCACTCTCTGCCTCCTGCCAGACAGCCAATCTTCTTTCCATGCTAGTACCTTGCCTCTAACACCATGGGCTCTTATCTTACTGAGCAGCCTCCTGTGCGGCACCTTGTCAAAGGCCTTCTGGAAGTCCAAGTAGATAATATCCATTGGCTCTCCTTTGTCTAACCTACTCGTTACCTCCTCAAAGAATTCTAACAGATTTGTCAGGCATGACCTCCCCTTGATGAAACCATGCTGACTTTGCCCGATTTTACCATGCACTTCCAAGTATTCTGAAATCTCATCCTTAATAATGGACTCTAAAATCTTACCAACGACCGAGGTCAGGCTAATCGGCCTGTAATTTCCCGTCTTTTGCCTCACTCCCTTCTTAAACAGGTATTCAACCAATAGATCCCCATTTTGGTCCCTAATTGGCCCACTGTTCCTGACAACCTTTTACAATAATGTACCTTTATAAGAACAAACCTTTGCATAACTTTTTATGTTAGCTGCCAATCTAATTTTGCAATGTTTCTATGTCCCTCTTATTTCTTTTACTTTATATATTCAGCCTGATTCTCCCTTCTATTATCAAGCTGATATCTATCATAAGCTCCCTTTTTCAGCTCCTTCTCCACAATCAGGAAATCGTCTTCACTAGATATTCACTAATATCTAGTTAAACAGCTGAGCCTAGACCCCTTGGTGTTATGCTGGATGCAAATTTTTCCCACGTTGTCCTGTCCATTTTTTTTCATTCATTTATGGGATGTAGGTGTCGTTGGCTAGGCCAGCATTTATTGCCCATCCCTAATTGCCCTTGTTCAAAGGTCATTTTTAAAAAAAAGGTCAACCACATTGCTGTGGATCTGGTGTCATATGTAGGCCAGACCGGGTAAGGGCAGCATATTTCCTTCCCTAAAGAGCATTAGTGAACCAGATGGGTTTTTACAAAAAAAAATCAACAATGGTTTCATGAACATTATCAGACTTTTTATTCCCAATATTAATTGAGTTCAAATTCCACCATCTGCCATGATGGGTTTCAAACTCAGTTCCCCAGAGCATTACCCTGAGTCTCTGGATTACCAGCCCAGTGACAATACCGCTACACCACTGCCTCCCCTTGTCTTATCAGAAAGTGGCCCAGTTGGATGGAGGTCAATTGTAAAACCAGAAATTAGTTTATTTTGTTGAGATAGGTAGAATAACATTTTCTAGTCTATCCAGTCCAACTATATCTATTTCCTTTACTATCCTCACGCCAATGTTGCAGTTATACTTCACCACCCAGCTCTGTGTTGTAAGCTCCATGTATTTCTATGTCTGATCACTTCAGAGCAACAAAGATGCCTTACCATAGATTCAACAGAGAAATGGGCAAGGCAGTATAGCTGGTGGTGACGTAGTGGTGTTGTTACTGAACTGGTAACCCAGCAAACCCACTGTAATGCTCTGGGGACCTGGGCATAAATCCCACCATGGTGGAATTTGAATCCGATAAAAACCTGGAACTAAATGTCTAATGATGGCCATAAAATGATTGTTGTAAAAACATATCTGGTTCACTAGTGTTCTCCAGAGGAGGAAATCTGCTATCCTTATCTGGTCTGGCCTACATGTTACTCCAGACCCACAGCAATGTGGCTCACTTTTAAATGCCTGTGAGCAAGAATTGGCATTGACAAATATATGGTCCAGTGCCGTCAGCACTAAATCCCCTTGCCAGTGAATTCCAGGAAGTTGTTAAATTCCAAAAGCCATGTTAATATCACTGTAATTGACTGATTAACAGATTGAAATTATCCTGAGATAGCAGTCTAATAAGTTTCAGTGAAAAGCAAAGTCAAAGGTTTCCTGACATGCTGTCAATTTCAGTGTTTTTATCTCCCTCCCACCTGCTCTCAAACTCCTCCTGTGAGTATAGGTTCAGCCCATGGGAACTAGGAACAGGAACACAATAAATAGAATTGCTTTTCGTTTAGCCCCAGAAGAAAATAATTTTTTTTAAAATTAAATGCAGGGCCAGCATTTATTACCCACTCCTAATTGCCCTTAAGAAGGTGGTGGTGAGCTGCCTTCTTGAACTGCTGCAGTCCATGTGGTGTAGGTACACCCACAGTGCTGTTAGGAAGGGAGTTCCAGGATTTTGACCCAGCAACAGTGAAGGAATGGTGATATATTTCCAATTCAGGATGGTGAGTGACTTGGAGGGGAACTTCCAGGGTGGTGGCGTTCCTATGTATCTGCTGCCCTTGTCCTTCTAGATGGTAGTCATTGTGGGTTTGGAAGGTGCTGTCTAAGGAGCCTTGGTGAATTCCTGCAGTGCATCTTGCAGATGGTACACACTACTGCTACTGTGCATTGGTGGTAGAGGGAGTTTATGGATGTGGTGCCAATCAAGTGGGCTGCTTTGTCCTGGCTGGTGTCAAGCTTCTTGAGTGTTGTGGGAGCTGCACTCATCCAGGTAATTGGGGAGTATTCCATCACACTCCTGATTTGTGCCTTGTAGATGGTGGACAGGCTTTGGGGAGTCAGGAAGTGAGTTACTTGTCACAGGATTCCTAGTCTCTGATCTGTTCTTGTAGCCACAGTATTTATATGGCTAGTCCAGTTCAGTTTCTAGTCAATGGTAACCCCCAGGATGTCGATAGTGGGGGATTCAGTGATGGTAATGCCATTGAACACCAAGGGGCGATGACTAGATTCTCCCTTGTTGGAGATGGTCATTGTCTGACACTTGTGTGGCACGAATGTTACTTGCCACTTCTCAGCCCAAGCCATGATGTTGTCCAGGTCTTGCTGCATTTGGACAAAGACTGCTTCAGTATCTGAGGAGTCGTGAATGGTGCTGAACATTGTGCAATCATCAGTGAACATCCCCACTTCTGACCTTATAATGGAAGGATGGTCATTGATGAAGCAGCTGAAGATGGCTGGGCCTAGGTCACTACCCTGTGGAACTCTTGCAGTGATGTCCTGGAGCTGAGGTGACTGACCTCCAACAACTACAACCATCTTCCTTTGTGCTCGGTATGACTCCAACCAGCGGAGAGTTTCCCCCCTGATTCCCATTGACTCCAGTTTTGCTAGGGCTACTTGATGCCACACTCGGTCAAATGCTGCCTTGATGTCAAGGGCAGTCACTCTCACCTCAGCTCAGGAGTTCAGCTCTTATGTCCATGTTTGAACCAATGAGTTCAGGAGCTGTCAGCGTTGGTTCAAACATCAAGTATTAAATAATGCACTGGTGTGCATAGACAATTACTTGCAACACAACATTCAAAAAAACTCCTTTTCATCTGGGGATGGTAAAGGATCCTGAACCGTGACTACATTATATTGATTCTTTGAATCTAAGGCAGAATTTTCCGTTGTGGGGGGGAGCGCGGGCGAGGGTGCGGGCGGGCGCAGACCTGATCAGTGCCCGTGATCAGGTCCGCACCACCATTTTACGCGGGCAAGCCAATTAAGGCCGTCCAGCATATTTGCCGACTTCTGAGGTTAGTGGGAGTATGGGGGCTGCAGCGGGCGTGTACAGACCGCCCGGTCCAATGGCAACCCGGCAGTCTGTTTAAAGGAAGGCCTGGCAGCCTCCTGTAGGCCGTTCACAATGGCCAGTTCCAGGCTGCACCACAGGGGGTCGGCTGAGCAGGCCATGCTGGAGGGAAGGGCAGAGGAACAGGGCAGGCTGCAGGGTCTGTCACAGGAGCAGGGCAGGCTGCAGGGTCTGCCACAGGAGCAGGGCAGGCTGCAGGGTCTGCCACAGGAGCAGGGCAGGCTGCAGGGTCTGCCACAGGAGCAGGGCAGGCTGCAGAGTCTGCCACAGGAGCAGGGCAGGCTGCAGGGTCTGCCACAGGAGCAGGGCAGGCTGCAGTGTAGGCCAGTGGGGGTCCAATGTGCCCCTTGCTTTTCTGATGACTGCCCTGCTGCCCTCCTTGAGGAGGTGGCAACACGGCGGGAGGTGTTGGTTCCCCAGGATGGGAGGAGGAGTCCCCCCCACATGACCAAACATGCCTGGGAGGAGGTGGTGGAGGTGGTGAGCTCCGGCGATGTGGTGCGGTGCACCTGAGTCCAGTGCTGTGAGCGCTTCAACGATTTGTTGCGCTCTGGCAGGGTGAGTACCATGTTGGCATTGGGCATTTAACCCAGCAGGTAGCCTTAGCCTTTGAGCACCTCCACCACCCCCCGGCCAAGTCTTACTGTCGTCTGTTGTGACTGCATTGAATCACGTTGGGCATTTTTCCAACGCTGGCTGGGCAAGCAGATAGTGCCCATGCTTGGATCAGCCTGAGTGGTTCATGAGGAGATGAGTTCTCTCCTGCACCATGTGTTGGTCTTAGTCACACAAGACTAGTCTGGGGGCAACCTGCAGGGGATGCAGCTAGACGCATACTCAGAACTCCAGCACATGTCCTATTCGGAGTGATGAGATGGTGGAAGGGGAGCCTCAAGGTGTCGTGGCCAAGAGCCATCTGCTGCCCTCAACGCTGCACATAGTTGCGCCTCCTTGCTATGGGAGCTAAGGCCGTGTGTTTCCTAAAGTGATGGACGCAGAATGTGTCCAAGGTGGCTGTTGAGGGTGTTGGGAGCAGGCCTACTATCTTTGTGTGAATGATCAGCAGTAGCGGGGAAAGGAGGCACTGGAGGCCTGGTATGGGCCACTGTGGTTGGGGTGTGGTGTGCGCATGCAGAGTCCATGTGCAATTAGCCGTAATGAATGGTGTTCTCTCTTTCTCAGGAGAAGAATGCTCATAATGCCTTGGAGCGTGCGAGGTCTGGAACCGGCCAGGCTCACCTCCTCATGTTAAGCTGCTTCGAGCAGGAGGCCCTTGAGCTTGAGAGGCGCCATGCACCCAGGTCAACCGGTGTCGGTGAGGCTGGGGTAGAACGGCCAGGTATTTGAGGCCAACAGTGAGATCCGCAATGTTCCCAGCATCCATAGCACTGACGATTGTTAAATTTGTTATTGTTGCAACATTGCTCAGTCACAGAGTGATAGAGTCAGAGGTATGGATCACAGAGAAAGGTCCTTCGGCCCTTGGAGGTTGCGTGGGTCAAACACGTTCCTAACTATTCTAATCCCATTTTCCAGCACTAGGCCCATGGCCTTGTATGCCATGGCATCACAAGTGCACATCCAAATACTTATTACATGTTATGAGGGTTTCTGCGTCTACCACCCTTTCAGGCAGTGAGTTCCAGATTCCCACCACCCTCTGGGTGAAAAAATTCTTCCTCACATTCCCTGTAACCCTCCTGCCCTTTACCTTAAATCTATGCCCGCTGGTTATTGATCCCTCCACCAAGGGGAAAAGTTCTTTTCTGTTGACCCTATGCCCCTCATAAGCTTATACACCTCAATCATGCCCCCCCCTCAATCTCCTCTGTTCCTGGGAAAATAACTCCAGTCTATACTCATAACTAAAACTCTCCAGCCCAGGCAACATCCTGGTAAACGTCCTCTGCACTCTCTCCACTGCAATCACATCCCTCCCATTAAGCGCATATCAGAACTGCATGCAGAACTATAGCTGTGGCCTAAGCAGTGTTTTCTGCACTTGGAACATTACCTCCTCGCTCCCATATTCTACGCCTTGGCTAATAAAGGCAAGTATGGCATATGCCTTCTTAGACACCTTATGTATCTGTCCCACTATCTTAAGGGACCAGTGGACATGCACACCAAGGTCCCTCTGATCTTCGTTACTTCCCATGGTCCTACCATTCATCGTGTATTCCCGTGCCTTGTTTGTCCTGCATCACCTCACACTTATCCACATTACATTCCATTTGACATTCATCAGCCCATCTGACAAAGCCCATCTATATCCACCTGTAATGTAAGGCTATCCTCCTCACTATTTGCCACCCCACCAATGTTCGTATCCATTGGTTCTGGAAGGCTGAACGCAGAATGAGCCAGGGGGAAAGGGATGAAGTGTGTCACTGTGTGCATGCTAACTGATCCACTGTCCTTGTTGTTCATTTCAGCATCCTCAGAGCATGGCTGCCAGGAGGAGCTGCAGATGCCCCCTCTTATACCTCAGGGCCCTCAAGTCACACCTGCGTCACACCATTTCTGCCAGGCAGGCACCAGCTCAGATACTAGCACCTCGGTGGGCATTGGAACATCGGCTAGTGTCCCGGGGCACAGTGGAGAGGGCACTTCACATTCGTTGGAGGAGCTGGCAGAGGCAGAGAATGCCGATAGCGCCAGCAGCCGGGGGACTGCAGAGGACCAGGCACATGCTCGGTTGGTGCCTGATGATGTGCCTCTGGAGTCGTCCACGATGCAGCAGCTGCAGGAAATGCGGCCGGGTGTGCGGGAGCATCTGGGTGTGATACATGAGACTATGCTTGGCTTGGTGTCCATGGTGGAGGAGTCCATGTGGAGCATCAGTGATGCAATGAGCCTCATGGCAGAACGCCATGCTTCCTCCATGGAGGAAGTGGCAACTCTTGTGAAGGGGCGCCTCCAGGAGAACAAGCAACTTCTCCTGGGGTTATGCTCAGACCTGCAAGCCCTCACAGCGCCAGTGGCCAGGGCTGGTCAGTGCCAATGTGGGAGATGGTGTGGACTTCAAGCTTCCCAGCTCATTGCCCATCCATCCACAGTGAGCAGGGAGATCCGGGACGACCTCACGTCAGCGGAGCAGCTGCCTGTCGTCTCTGTGGGTACCACTCACGGCGCTCCAGATGAGGGCAGCAGCTGCGCTGTCCCTCTCCCAGTTACTGCTTCATCGGGTGAGGCTGCGACAACTGGGGAGATGCCAGCTGTGGAACTGGCCGATCCCTCCCAGGCGGGGCCAGCACAGGCTCCACGGGCCGGAGGACGTCCGCCAAGGTCATCAAGGCTATCAGGACAGCAGAGTCAGCAAGCTGTCTCAGAAGCCACTCCGAGCGATGGGGCGGCACCAAGACGTAGCACCCGCAAACGTAAGCATAAGGCATCTTAGGCACACCACGGGTTTCTCACTGGTGCTTTTGTATAGGCCCTAGATTAGGGAATTATAATTTTCTTTTGCTTGTTTAAAGTATTGCTTTGGAATTGTGAGAACATCTGATGTTTAAAATAAAAATCAGATGTGTTACCATGGCTGAGGGTGGCTCGTTTGTTCTGCATGTGTATGTTTAAGAGAAATGTCATGAGTGTTTGTTTGGACATTCAAATTTATGTCCAAAGCCCTTAGTTCCTGCTGATGACCTGGCAGATTTTGCACTGAGGTGCCGAGTATGGATGCGCCAGGCAAGGCTGGTCCTGCTGATCCATTTGTGTTGTGCTAGCTGAAGGATCGTTGGATTAAAGCCTCCTGGGTGTCCCTGCCTCCTTGGTATAGTCCCAGGTCAGCATCTACCCCCTCAGCATTGCCCTGTGCTCCCTCATCCTCCGAATCACTGCTGGACTCATCGTGTGCAGCCGCATCCACTGCTTCAACATCTTCATCATCCACTGCGTCCCCCTTTTCCAGCGCAAGATTGTGCAGAGTGCAGCACGTAACCACTATCACAGAGACCCGATCTGGGGGGTACTGGAGTGCACCTCCTGAGCGGTCCAGGCATCGGAAGCGCATCCTGAGAAGACCGATGGTTCTCTCCACCACAGCCCTTGTGGTGCTGTGGCTCCTATTGTACCGCTGCTCAGCTTCTGTTCTTGGATGGCAGAGAGGCGTCTCGAGCCACCTTCTGAGGGGATAGCCCTTGTCACCCAGCAGCCATCCATCCAGCCGGGCTGGAGCACTGAAGAGCCCCGGCACCTGGGAGTGTCTGAGGGTGTAGGTGTCGTGGGAGCTGCCTGGGTACCTTGCACAGACTTGTAGAATCAGCATCCTGTGATCACACACTATCTGCACGTTCATGGAGTGGAAGCCCTTCGTGTTGACGAAGGCACCGGGCTCACCTGCTGGAGCCTTGATGGCCACATGTGTGCAGCCTATTGCACCCTGGACACGGGGAAGCCAGCAATGGCTGCAAAGCCTCTGGCTCGCTGTGCCTGACTTGCCTAGTCACAGCGAAAGTGGATGGAGGTCAATGCACGTCTGAACAGAGCATCTGTGACCTGCTTGATACAAGTGTGGACAGCTGATTGGGAGACACCACAAAGATCACCCACCAACCCCTGGAAGGAGCCAGAGGCATGGAAGTTGAGGGCAACTGTGATCTTCAAAGCCACTGGCATGGGGTATTCACCCACACAGTTAGGGGAGATCTCAGGGACAATCATCTGACAGATATAGTTGACTGTTTCCCTTGACAGTCGGAGCCTCCTTCGGCACTGCACCTCAGTCATATTGAGGTAGCTGCTTTGCCACCTGCAAACCCTAATAGCAGGATAGTGGCGTCTTCTGCTGCCCCTTCCACCTTGGACTACCTCTTGGCCCAGCGCCCCTTATGCCTGCGCCTGTACTCCAAAAGGTGGCTCCCCTGGAGGCTGATTGTCCACTCCTGGCCTCCTCCCCCTTCTAGCCCTCCCTTCCTCCTCAGAGGAGCTGCCTACAGTGGATATGTCAGATCCCATACCCAGACTAAAGGGAGGCCTCCGGAAAGCTGCAGGCCCGATAAAGATTACTGACTGCTGAGTGCTGATCTGAAGGTTCAAAGTACACAGAAAGTGCTGGAAGGCGTTCTGATCTGTTGCAGATCACACAGGCAAGTTTAAAATATTTTCTGCAATAAATACACCACAAAGCAGATTGACGACCCCATTGAGGCCTCTTATCCCGCCCATGGATGTGGTTCATAGAAAAGTCTCTTACTCGCCTTCTCGTTGCGCCCATGCGCCGACCCAACGATTGCACGGGTGCCAAAAAATCGCCATCGATTGACGAATTAAGGGCCTTAACTAGTCTGTTAATTAATGGCGGACGCATGTCGAACTTCATCACGCGCCCGCCCAGCGAAATATCGTGATGGCGTGCTGTGACATTGGGACACCTGTTATTTTACGCATGGATGTGCAGGGCCCACCCCTCACATGTCAAACTGAAAATTCTGCCCTAGGATTCTCTTTAAATTCTCTCCATCTCCACAGTACTGCAGCCCTCTTAAATGCTGACCATGTTTTGTCTGGTGTTAGTCATGGCTCATTTGGTAACACACTTGCCTCATAGTCATAAGGCTGTGGATTCAAATCCAGCTATAGGGCATAAAAATCAAAACTGCAGCATTGAGGGAGTGCGGTACTGTTGGAGGTGCCAGTTTTCAGATGAGATGTTAAACTGAGGTACCATCTGGTTCTGATGAAGAGTCATACGGACTCGAAACATTAAATGTGTTCCTCTCCACAGATGCTGTCAGACCTGCTGAATTTTTCCAGGTATTTTTGTTTTTGTTCCCATCTGCCTCCTTGGATGGATGTAAACAATCAGTAATAAACCTGGTGTGCCGTACAGGTTTCTTGCTTGAAACAGTTAACTTTATTTACAGAGCTCTTGAAGAAGCTATATGCTTGAACCAGGTTCACAGCTAGAAAGCTCCGCCCCTAAGATTACTCACGCTTAGGGCTGATTCGTTAATACAATCACGGGATCCTTAAAACAGTAGGAAAGGTTTTACTTACAATCACTACATTCTTCCCCTTTAATTATTTTTTTACATTTCTTACTTACAAGAATATCTTAATCCATAATATATACATATATACACAGTTCATGCAATTACAGATTAAGTCTGAGATGGTTTTCTAACTTGGTTAGAGTGACGTAGCTCTACGACTTGAGATTCTCCCACTGGATCGACATGATCAGGGACTACAGCATCAGGGACATCCTTAGACAATGGCAGTTCAGAATTATTTAATTCAACAGAGACACCAGGTATGTCTATTCTAGGTTGATCTGTTACCTCAGGGATTAAAGGTTCGACATCAATTACAGGTGGAATAACTAATTGTTGGAATGTCTCTTTATTCCTTAGATGACCCATATGTTTTCAAACAATCCGGTTTCCACTTCCACTTGGTATGACAAAGGTTCTGTTTCAGAAACAATTATACCAGGAACGCAACTAGGTCCATTTCCAAAATTTCATATGAAATCATTGAGTTTTGCCATGAATATCATGATTCAATTTCTGATTACTCTGGTTCTTTTCTACCTTCCCCTCTACGTTTGGAAACACCAGACTTAACCTTGTACGAAGGCAGCGTTCCATCAGTAATTCAGATGGTTTTGAATCCATAGTTGCATGAGGAGTCATGCGTTAGTTGAGAAGAAATCATGAAATTCGAGTTTCTGATGTACCTTCGGATAACTTCTTCATTCCTGATTTGAAAGTTTGCACTGCTCTTTCTGCTAACCTAGTTGATGAGGGGTGATATGGTGCTTTTTAATATGTTTGATTCCATTTAAACTCATGGATCTCTGACATTTCGTACTAGTGAAGGCAGTACCATTATCCGAAACAATGACTTCTGGTGGGCCACGTTTACTAAAACATTGGTGCAGCTTTTCAATAGTTGTACATGATGTCAGTGAACTAACTTCATACGCATCCATTCACTTATAATACACATTGATGATCAATAAAAACATGGTACATAAAAATGGACCTCCATGGCCTATATGTATTCTAACCCAGGGTCGGCCAGGCTATTCCTACGGATGCAGTGGAGCTGAAAGGGGCAACTTCTGTTGTTGCTGACACTGGAGACAGTGCTTGACCATTCTTTCTGTCACTGTCCACCAGACATAGCTTCAAGCAAGCATCTTCATCTTTGAAATGTCCGAATGCGTACTATGAAGCCCTGTCAGAAGTGGTTCTCTTCCTTGTGAAGGGACTATGACTCCTTCTTCAATTGTACACCAGTTTCCAAAAATCTTCTTAAAACCTCTTCTAGACTGGCCAAATATTTGGCTTCCGTTGACCCTGTGATCAGGACATTATCCAGGTACATCACTACTCAGGGAAATCCTTGCAATAGGCTTTCCATGGTCCTTTTGAAGATTGCACGGGCAGCTGATACACCAAAGAGTAGGCGTGTATATTGGTACAGGCCCTTGTGTACACAGAGACACCAGGTATGTCTATTCTAGGTTGATCTGTTACCTCAGGGATTAAAGGTTCGACATCAATTACAGGTGGAATAACTAATTGTTGGAATGTCTCTCTATTCCTTAGATGACCCATATGTTTTCGAACAATCCTCACAAATACCTTGTGAGGGTATGTGATGGTTACATACCCTCTAGATGTGCTGTCTAGCTCTAGCTGTTGGTATGCATGGCTGATGTCCAGTTTGGTGTAGGATTTTCCTCCATCAAGCTTAACATACAAATCTTCAATCCTCAGGATAGGATATTTATCTAATTTAGCAGCCTTGTTCAGTTAATTTGTAGTCTCCGCAAATGCGAATAGTTTGACCTGGTTTCATCACAGGGACTATGGGTGCTGCCCATTCCGAAAATTGGACTGGCTGGATTATGTCTGACTTCTCTAAGTGGCACAATTCTGCATCCACCTTCTCTTTTCGGGCGTAAGGCACAGGTCTGGCCTTAAAGAACAGGGGTGTTGCCTCCGAATCGACATCTATTTTTGCTTGTAGGCCTTTTATCTTTCCCAGTTCATCACGAAATAAACTGTCAAATTTCCTTAGCAGCTCAGGAATTCCTCCTGTTCCCACTTGAAATATTTCTGACCAGCTGAGTTTAATTTTTGTAACCAATCGTGGCCCAGAAGACTAGGTCCTTCACCTGTTACAATGATCATTGGAAACTTGGCTGTCTGTTGCCTGTAGGGCACAGGCACTGTGGCGATGCCTTTCACCTGTATTGACTCTCCGGCTGAGCCTTGGTTTGCTCCAGATTCAGTGGCTGGGTACCTTCATTTCGGTATTTAAATGTGTGTTCTCCCACCACTGTGGTCAAGACTCCTGTGTCTACCTCCATGACTGAAGGCTTCCCATTCACTTAAAGGGTGATGTTTATTGGTTCAGGTTTTACTGCTTTGACATTGTATAGGGAATAGATAGCAGTATCAGCAGCTTCTGGTTCAGTTACATTGTGCACTTCAATCATCTTAGCCTGCTGTCTGATTGGCTGTCTCGATTTCGTCCTGCATTGCTTTATTACATGCCCTTTTTTGTGGCAGTAGTGGCACTCTGCCTCTTTAAATCTGCAGGTTTCTGATGTATGGTTACCCGCACATCGATATCAGATTAATTTCTGAATCGCTGCTGAGATGCTTCCACTGTGCCTTTTTTTTTTCTTGAGCAGCAGAGACAGTCTCCCGCTTCACGGCTTTCTCTCTCTTTGGTTTTCGTGCCACGCCCGGTGACAGGTTCCCACCCCAACTGAAGAGTGGCGCCATGTTGTACACTCTGCAAAGCCTGCAAGTCCCTTCCAGCACTCTCCATTGCTAGCGTTGTCTCCATGGTACACTTCAAATCAGTATTAACTTCTGCAAATAAACAGCGCTGTATAGAGTCATCGTGTACACCACAAACCAACTGGTCCTGCAACATGTCATTGGGTGTGTCTCCGAAGTTGCAGTGTTCAGTCAACTGTTTCATGATATAAGTTGCAATGGACTCTCCAGGGCCCTTACTCTGGAGTTGAACTTAAATCTCTGCATAATTACTGATGGCTTCAGCTGAAAATGTGTCTTCATGAGGTTTAGCAGCTCGTTAAAAGATTTAGAATTGGGCGCATTCAGGGCCGTCAGACTATGGGTGAGGTTATATGTCTTGCCATCACAGACACTTAAAGGAATTGCTTTCTAATTCTCCTTCACTGTCATTTCATTGGCCATGAAATAAGAAATTAGGCGCTCTATGTACTGGCTCCAGTCTTCCATGGGCAAGTCATAAGGGTCGATTCTGCCGAAGAGTGACATGACTGGGTGAATATACTTTTCCTTCCTTCCTTAAGAATTGATATACTCACATTCAGAAGGTGAGGTGCAACGCTGGAGCTATTTATCCTTGTCACCTATTGCAATAAACTTGATGTACTGGACAGGTTTCTTGCTTGAAATGGTTAACTTTATTTACAGAGCTCTTGAAAAAGCTACATACTTGAACCAACTCCACCCCTAAGATTACCCGCACTTAGGGCTGATTTGTTAATACAATCACATGAGTCATAAAACAGCAGGAAAGGTTTTATTTATAATCACTACACAGTTCCATGGCACCATTTTGAAGACGAGCCGGGGAGGTCACCCGATGTCCTGTCCCTCAATCAACATCACAAAAAACAGATTATTTGATCATTATCATATTGGTGTTTGTGGGAGCTTGCTGTGTGCAAATTAACTACTGCATTTCCTACATTACAACAGTGACTACGCTTCATTGGCTTCATTTGAGACATCTGGTGATTGTGAAAAGCGAATGATCTAAATATAAGGTTTTTTTTTGGTTTGAGGTTGTGCATCAGGATCTCCCTGATCCTGAGGCATATGATCTATTGTCACAGATAGAAGAGATTGGTGAGTCATTGAAATCTGATCAGTGGGATATCAATACTGTGGGAGGAAGAGCGGCCAGATTGGAGGGACTTGAAACGGAGAGACGAAAAGCAATCTATATAATGCAGCGGCAAGTTAAGCAGGACTGAGGTGTTCTCTCTGCATGATGGAACTACACTAATGGTTTGAGTGAGGGTGACAATGTGATGATCTTGTTCAGCTCAGTTTCTGTCAGTGCCAGGATACCAACGTTTTTCCTGGATGAGAAAGACAAAGGACAGAATGGGGGAGAGGATAGCTGGGATTATTGGAAGGCAATAGGAATTCAGCACCATAGGAACCGGACAAGGTCATTTTGCCCCTCAACTGTGTTTTTGAATTCAGCTAGATCATGGCTGATCTGTATCTCATGATGACCCATCTTTGCTCCAAATGCCCTCATAATCTCACCTAACAAACATTTATCAACCTTAGTCTTGAAAAGTTCAACTGGCCTCCAGCATTTTGGGTAGCGAGTTGGAGATTTGCACTAGCCTTTGTGGAACAAAGTTGTAACTCCCATTGTTATGGTTCATTGAATGACCTGAAGTAGTGACCTTGGGCACAGTTTTACGTGTTGGGCAGTTTGTTGTCTTTAATTGAATTGGCAGCTTTTTTGATGCTTGTGTCAACTCTTCCCAGGGTTGTAGGGTTCGATTTCTGTTGAATTGATGTGTAGCAGCTCACCATCACGGTGCTCAGCTCTGTTCACTGAGCACTTCAAACCTTGTAACTGTTTCAGACAGGAGAAGTTTATCACATTTCAGCCTCTTCTGACCATTTTTCTACAGCAAAGATTTGGGAACATATGTGGTTTTAAAGCCATGTGCATTCACACAAGTTCTTTTTAAGACACTAAAAAGACAATAAAAGGTTCTGATGAAGGGTCATCAATCAAAACATGAACTCAGTGGGTGGATCGTCCCAGATTTGCACCCGGTAGTGGGCAGGAGAAGGGGCATTTTATCCAATGGCCACAATGGCAGGTTTTCACGCCGTATCATCTCAATCCCGCTTCATTGATCATGCATTCCCAAGAAGCACGCTGTTGTGCTGGCGGGCGGCCTCCAATTTGCCCTCCACGCTGTCACCTCGCCGTTTCCTCACGCTGGACGCCATATTTGAAGTGTAGCCCCGAGCACACCTGTCAGTGCTTCCAGCCCAGGTCTGCTGCACAGAAGACTTGGGCTTGAAAGGAAAGAAGGCTGCAGCCCCCCTGATTTAGTGACACATCCCTAGGACGCCGTCTGGGCACCGTTGGAGCCCGCCCCCCCTCCTCTACCCCCCGCTCTGGCAGCAGGAGGCCCATCAGTCTCACCACTCCAGCTTGGGAGGTGTTGGCAGACGTGGTCAATGCCAACGCTGCACAGAAGAGGTCATCCATCCAATGCAGAAAGAGGATGAATGATCTCATCTGTGCCGCCAGGGTAAGGCAACTATCTCATTACTCTAAACTCACACACTTGCAATTCCATCACACATTCACTGGTATCTCACTCACTGCCAGCTCAAGGGACATAACCACTCGCTCTCTTACACACACCCTCACATCTCCATCTGGCCTCATCTCCTCTGGACACTGCCTCCTCAGCCCTCACCATCTTGAGGACACTTGCACAGATCAACCTGTGCCCCTTCACACACACACCCTGGCACACACTCCTTCCCCAGTACAGCCCTCGTCCTGCAGCCTCTTCCTTTTCCTGAGGCCACTTCCTCCCTTCCCCAAGCAAGACCTAGTCCTGCAGCTGTTGAAAAGCCACCCCCGCCTTATGGCTGGTCTGGTAGGTAGAGACCT
This sequence comes from Cetorhinus maximus, assembly GCF_964194155.1. Taxonomy (NCBI): domain Eukaryota; kingdom Metazoa; phylum Chordata; class Chondrichthyes; order Lamniformes; family Cetorhinidae; genus Cetorhinus; species Cetorhinus maximus. The sequence goes on along the minus strand of NC_135891.1, from coordinate 74,166,193 downwards.
GCCCGTGAGTCCCCTTAAAAGTGATATGGTGTTGTCTGTGAAGCCTGGCACTGATGACCATGAGTGCTGCCCGAAGCAAGGCAGGCAAACAAACCTCGAGGTCCCAAGTGAAGTGCAGCTTGCTAGGTGCACGCCACTTGTGTTGTGAAACACACCGACATGCCCAGATGATTCAGTGTGGGGGATGATTCCGGAATGATGTACAGATGTATTAAAATGAAGCTCCTGAGATGCAGCGGTGGGAAAGGCAGCCCACCGTTGACAAGTGGAGAATACGATCGCAAACTGGTTTCACGACGTTGTGAAGCCGATTTTTGGCCTTCCCGCCGTATTGTCCGCTCACCCCCGCCATGATGCCCGACCCCAGCGGGCACAGAAAATTCTGCCCTGTTTTTCTCTCTCCACAGATGCTGCCAAACCTGCTGAGTTTTTCCAGCATTTTCTTTTTGTTTATTTCAGATTTACAGCATCTGCAGTATTTTGCTTTTGTGTGTAAAAAAATGTTAATTTTTCCAAAGACTCAGAATGATGAATAATTGATCAATCTGTCTCAGTAATTAATAAGCATCGCCTTCCCACTGTGTTGGGTGGGGCGGTGGGGGGGGTCCCTGCTCTTGAGTATTCAGTATGGAGTTAGTTAGGCCCTCCTCACAGCTTGTGAAAAACGGAGGTGTAAAAACAGAGACACAGGCAGTCAGTCTGTATTTAAAATAGCAAACTGTATGGGGCGGATTGAATAGGCTCAGAATTTTAGCATATGCGAGTTATTTTCCTTAAGTCAAGCAAATTGACCCACTGATGTGGGGAAGTGTGTGTTCAGTATTTTGTGTCATTATGGAGGGAGAAGTTATACTGATTGAATGAAGTGATTCAGATCATAATTGTTGTTTCTGAAGTAAACTGCTTCATAATTCTTAATTCACCAGCTGTTTTTTTGAAGAAGATTGACTTTAATGGAAATAAAAATGGGGAGAGCTATAAAAGTAGGCTCCTGGTTGAATGTCACCCATTTTACACAATCTCTCAAAGTCAGATCAACCCTACTGTGAAAAACAAGGGCCTGGATTTTGAGCCCAAGTCAGGTAGCGGGAGCCGGGAAATCTCCACCCTCAGGAGAAACTCACCTGGGCTCTTTGTTCCCGGGTAGCTGGGTGAGGAACGGAGATGAGCCTGCCAGCTCGGACTCAGATCAGAGGCGGTCACAGGAGGTGCTGAGTGCCAAGGTGGGCTCTTTAAAAGCTTCAAATCTCTGGGAATTTGTCCCAGTTGTTTTGTTAAATTTAGGACTTCTAACCATCATCCCTTACACTCCCTCAACCCCACATACATGCCAGCTCACTCAGTTTCCACCATGGGAAGACCTCAGGAGCCATGTTGAGATGCAATAAATTTTTAAATATCTATTATAGATTTTACCGTGGTAAAAAAATCTTCCATTCATGAAAGCCATTCAAAACATATAAACTTTTCAAGTACTTAATCCCTTAATAAAAAAATAACAGACTTGTATTCATAACTCCACATCATAAACATCTAATCCTTTAATAAAGTCTTTGAGCTGTTAATAAAACTGAATTTTCACTGCCCTCCCCACCCCTGCTTGGCTCATTGTAGATTGTGGAAATTTTCCAAGGGTAATGACATAATGATAGCCCTTGAGGTAATGTCAACAAACAGCTTTGTAATTGCCAGAATGTTTTTTTTCAACTCTCACTGACACAGACAGCTTATTTTTTTAAACTAAAGGGCTGGGGATTTAAACAACTTCACAGCTTGAGTTTTCTTAACCTCGCACTGACACATTCTGTTAATTGGATCCCAAGCCAGATGGTGAAATATGAAACTAGACGAGAATCCTTTGTTTCAAAGTTGGTTTATTTACAGAATGAAACATAACATATATCTGCCTCTTACCTACCCAGTGTCCCACAAGTCTTTCTCTTATACTCTTTTGAGTATCAAATAAACAAATAAACTAATTAACTAACCACTTAAAGAGGCACTGTAACAAAAGACAAAAACTACAAAGGAAACTTATCAGATTAAAATAACCTCACTGGGGCTGATGATGGACTCCAGTCCCTGCAGCACCTATTGGTTGTGGAAGGCCTCAAGTGCACTGGTGGGCACTGCATGTGCATGGCCCGCTGCCTGGACCTGTTGATGACCATCTTGGTCAGACCAGGGGCAGGCTATGAGGAGGTATTCTTTTCTTTATACTCATCTGAGTATCCCATTAAAGAATAAACTGATCAACAACTTAACTAATATAAAAACAAAAAACTACTGCGGATGCTGGAAATCCAAAACAAAAACAGAATTACCTGGAAAAACTCAGCAGGTCTGGCAGCATCGGCAGAGAAGAAAAGAGTTGACGTTTCGAGTCCTCATGACGCTTCAAGCAGAACTGAGTGAAGTTAGGAGAGGGGTGAAATATAAGCTGGTTTAAGGTGGTGGGGGGGGTGTGGGGGGGGAGAGAAGTTGTGGGGCGGTTGGTTGTAGGGACAAGCAAGCAGTGATAGGAGCAGATAATCAAAAGATGTCACAGACAAAAGGAACAAAGAGGTGTTGAAGGTGGTGATATTATCTAAGAAAATGTGCTAATTAAGAATGGATGGCAGGACACTCAAGGTACAGCTCTAATGGGGGTGGGGTGGAAAGACTGACAGGGTATTACAGTTATAGATTTAAAAATAATGGAAATAGGTGGGAAAAGATAAATCTACATAAATTATTGGAAAAAACAAAAGGGAGGGGGAAGAAATGGAAATGGGGGTGGGGATGGGGGAGGGAGTTTAAGACCTAAAGTTGTTGAATTCAATATTCAGCCCGGAAGGCTGTAAAGTGCCTAGTCGGAAGATGAGGTGCTGTTCCTCCAGTTTGCGTTGGGCTTCACTGGAACAATGCAGCAAGCCAAGGACAGACATGTGGGCAAGAGTGCAGGGTGGAGTGTTAAAATGGCAAGCGACAGGGAGGTTTGGGTCTTTCTTGCGGACAGACCGCAGGTGTTCCGCAAAGCAGTCGCCCAGTTTGCGTTTGGTCTCTCCAATGTAGAGGAGACCGCTTTGGGAGCAACAATTGCAGTAGACTAAGTTAGGGGAAATGCAAGTGAAATGCTGCTTCACTTGAAAGGAGTGTTTGGGCCCTTGGACGGTGAGGAGAGAGGAAGTGAAGGGGCAGGTGTTGCATTTTCTGCGTGGGCATGGGGAGGTGCCAAAGGTAGGGGTTGAGGGGTAGGGGGTGATGGAGGAGTGGACCAGGGTGTCCTGGAGGGAACGATCCCTATGGAATGCCGCCAGAGGGGGTGAAGGGAAGATGTGTTTGGTGGTGGCATCATGCTGGAGTTGGCGGAAATGGCGGAGGATGATCCTTTGAATGCGGAGGCTGGTGGGGTGATAAGTGAGGACAAGGGGGACCCTATCATGTTTCTGGGAGGGAGGAGAAGGCGTGAGGGCGGATGCGCGGGAGATGGGCTGGACACGGTTGAGGGCCCTGTCAACGACCGTGGGTGGAAAACCTCAGTTAAGGAAGAAGGAGGACATGTCAGAGGAACTGTTTTTGAAGGTAGCATCATCAGAACAGATGCAATGGAGGCGAAGGAACTGAGAGAATGGGATGGAGTCCTTACAGGAAGCGGGGTGTGAGGAGCTGTAGTCGAGGTAGCTGTGGGAGTCGGTAGGCTTGTAATGGATATTGGTGGACAGTCTATCATCAGAAATTGAGACAGAGAGGTCAAGGAAGGGAAGGGAAGTGTCAGAGATGGACCATGTGAAGATGATGGAGGGGTGGAGATTGGAAACAAAATTAATAAATTTTTTCAGGTACCGACGAGAGCATTAAGCCGTACTGAAGTAATCATCGGTGTACCGGAGAAAGAGTTGTGGGAGGGGGCCGGAGTAGGACTGGAACAAGGAATGTTCCACATACCCCATAAAGAGACAGGCATAGCTGGGGCCCATGTGGGTACCCATAGCCACACCTTTTATTTGGAGGAAGTGAGTGAGAGGAGTTAAAGGAGAAATTGTTCAGTGTGAGAACAAGTTCAGCCAGACGGAGGAGAGTAGTGGTGGATGGGGATTGTTCGGGCCTCTGTTCAAGGAAGAAGCTAAGGGCCCTCAGACCATCCTGGTGGGGGATGGAGGTGTAGAGGGATTTGATGTCCATGGTGAAGAGGAAGCGGTTGGGGCCAGGGAACTGGAAATTGTTGATGTGACGTAAGGTGTCAGAGAAATCATGGATGTAGGTGGGAAGGGACTGGACAAGGGGAGAGAGAAGGGAGTCAAGATAACGAGAAATGAGTTCCATGGGGCAGGAACAGGCTGACACGATCAGTCTGCCAGGACAGTTCTGTTTGTGGATTTTGGGTAGGAGGTAGAAGCGGGCCGTCCGAGGTTGGGCGACTATCAGGTTGGAAGCTGTGGGAGGAAGATCTCCAGAGGAGATGAGGTCAGTGACAGTCCTGGAAACAATGGCTTGATGTTCTGTGGTGGGGTCATGGTCCAGGGAGAGGTAGGAGGAAGTGTCTGCGAGTTGACGCTCAGCCTCCGCGAGGTAGAGGTCAGTGCGCCAGACAACAACAGCACCACCCTTGTCAGCGGGTTTGATGACAATGTTGGGGTTGGACCTGAGAGAACGGAGTGCAGTAAGTTCAGAGAGAGACAGATTAGAATGGGTGAGAGGAGCAGAGAAATTGAGACGACTAATGTCACGCCGACAGTTCTCAATGAAAAGATCAAGAGAAGGTAAGAATCCAGAGGGAGGGGTCCAGGTGGAGGGAGAATATTGGAGGTGGGTAAAAGGATCCGTTGAACGGGGAGAGGACTCCTGCCCAAAGAAGTGAGCATGGAGATGAAGATAGCGGAAGAAGAGTTCAGCATCATGACGAGCCCGAAATTCATTGAGATGAGGGCGTAAGGGTATGAAACTAAGTCCTTTGCTGAGCACTGAATGTTCAGCATCGGAGAGGGGAAGGTCAGGGGGTATGGTGAATACACGGCTGGGGCTGGGATTGGAAGATGGGGTGGGTACGGAGGGACAAGCAGGGGTGGAGGGTCCCAGATGGGTGTTGGAGTCAATGAGTTGTTGGAGCTTGCGTTCCTTAGCACTTGAGAGAAAGAGAAAAAGTTTCTTGTTGAGGCGTCGGATGAGACAAAGAATAAAATGAAACTGGGGGCACGTGCAGCTTTGAAAAAGGGTGCGGCGGTGCTGCTGGAGGGAGAGGTCAAGTGTGTTCATATGGCGGCGCATGGCACTGCCATGCTTAACTAATAAACAGGTTAACTTAACTTAACTAATAAACAGGTTGACAGCCCCTTAAAGGAGCGTCTTTCCTTATAGGTGCTCAAAGTACTTAATCGATGCCTTTCACATGTGTATCATTAGCCTTGATAATACATTTGACATACCATTGACACAGGCTGGCTGTTTTTCAATTTTTACAAAGCTGAGGATTTAAATTACTGCACAGTTTGACAGTGCTACAGCCCTTCAAGAGCATTTACATTTATTTTGAAAATTCGTAACCCCCGCTCTATGGGACAAGGCCCTTGGTGCAGTGAAAATGGGGCTGTTTGAACTGACTGCTGAGTTTGGGTTTCTCCCATGTATGAGTCATGCCCCACCCCCTTTTCTCAAACCGGCAAAAACAGGAACGGTTAGAAATGGGGGCTGGATATTGGATACGGGTGCCCCCCGGGATTTTTAATGACCTACGGAGTCTATACGACTCCAAGAAAATCCAGGCCATGATAGGCAGCTTGTATTTCAACTCATTGTTACATCTGCTGACATAAAAGGTCCTGGATATATGACAGGAATAAGGGGATATTGAATGGCAGAGAGCAGGTTCCTTAGGAAATGGGGGAAAGAGTTACTATTGATAGATTCAAATCCAAATTAGATAGATTTATTGCAGAAAATAACATTTTGGGATATAGAATATGGGTAATTTGGGACATGGGGCAGAATTGTTCGCTGAGCGGGTGGGCGCGTGCCTGATCCGCTCCAGCGTAAATGACGTGCGATATTTCGCTCGGCAGGCACGCGCGGGAGTCAGAGCCGCACCCACCATTAATTATCAGGCCAATTAAGGCCCATGACAACCCAATTGATGGGAATTTAATGTTGCCCGTGCAAGTTTTCACTCATCACATGAACAAAACAGGCTGGCGGGCAGCCCACAATTTGCAAAACCTCAGGCGGGAGAAAGGGTCAGCAGCATTGTCAATGTGAGTAGTGAGGAGTTTTGGAGATAACTTGTTGCTGATAGCTTATGAGGCTTGGTAGCTTAATCTCTGATCGGGGCTTCATTCTTAGCATTTCCAGGCTTCATTTCTGGACTCATTGGTGTCTTCCAGGCCCCCTGAGGATTCGGACCCTGTGGACCCTTCCAGGTATCAGACAGCCTTCCCTTACCCTGGGAATAGGGATTGTGGTCTCTGCTGGGGGCACCTCCTCTGAGGAGGAACAGAGGGGCAGAAGGGAGAGAAGGCCAGTGTCCCAATGCAGCTTCCAGGGGAGGGACCCATGGGAGGAGAGGTACAAGGGGAGCAGGGCCAGCAGGAAGCCCAAGGTGCAAGGGGCCACAGAAGGTGCCACTATCCTGCTGCCAGGGTTTACAGGCGGCGATGCAGCTACCTCAATATGTCTGAGGTGCAATGCCGAAGGAGGCTCCGCCTCTCAAGGGAGACTGTGACCTCCATCTGTCAGATGATTGGGCCTGAGATCAGCTCCGACTGTGTGGGTGGACACCCCATGCCAGAGGCTCTGAAGGTCACAGTAGCCCTCAACTTTTATGCCTCCAGCTCTTTCCAGGGCTCAGTGGGGGATCTGTGTGGAGTCTTCCAATCAGCTGTCAATAGCTGTGTCAAGCTGATGACAGAAGCTCTGTTCAGGCAGGTATTGACTTTCCTTCATTTCCATGTGGACGAGGCCAGCAAGGCAGAGTGAACCAGACGGTTTGCAGCGATTGGTGGGTTCCCCCGCACCCAGAGTACAATCGACTGTACACATGTGGCCATCAAGGCGCCAGCAGGTGAGCCCGGTGCCTTCGTCAACAGGAAGGGATTCCACTCCATGAATGTGCAGATAGTGTGTGACCACAGGATGCAGATTCTGCAAGTCTGTGCAAGGTACCCAGGCAGCTCCCACGACGCCTACATCCTCAGACACTCCCAGGTGCCGAGGCTCTTCAGTGCTCCAGCCTGACTGGATGGATGGCTGCTGGGTGACAATGGCTATCTGCTGAAAAGGTGGCTCATGATGTCTCTCTGCCGCCCAAGAACAGAGGCAGAGAAACTTTATAAGAATCATGCCTCCACAAGGGCATTGGTAGAGAGAACCATAGGTCTTCTCAAGATGTGCTTCCAATGCCTGGACCATTCAGGGGTAGCACTACAATACCCCCCAGATCGTGTGTCACTGATCGTGGTTACATGCTGCGCTCTCCACAATCTGGCACTGGCAAGGGGGACCCACTGGAGGAAGAGGATGTTGACGCAGCTGCACAGGCCACAGAGGTTGAATCCAGTAGTGATTCAGAAGAGGAACACGGTGAGGAGAACGCTGAGGGCGTGGAGGCAGACCTCGGTAACCTCCAGGGAGGCAGGGACATCAGGGACGCCTTCGAACACTCCTTCAGCAAGGCTGGCAAATAAGAACTACCATCTCATGCCAGGGCTGCCTCCCCCATCCTGGATCACAAAAATGACCCTTTCCTTGGCCCCCGAGATACGTTCAGTGCCTGTGCAATAAAGATTCGAGACACCCACATCTAGCATTACATACTGCACCCTGCACCCACAAAATAAATGAAACATACTCAGGCCAATAACACAAAAGCAAATTTAATTGAATGTTTGAGCTCACATAGTCTTTAACAGAAAGAAACCGGTGTTGGTGGTCACATCATTAAAAAAAAACAAAATGGGGGAACAACTGATCACCCGTGACCAATCCCTCTTGTGCTTAATGTGCTTTAAATTTACGTTTGCGGGTGCTACATCCAGATTTTTCCTCCTCGCTGGCACCAGCATAGACAGCCTGCTGACCCTGCTGTCTTGTTGGCCTTGATAACCTTGGCAGGCGTCCTCTGGTCAGTGGAACCCGTGCTGGCCCGGCCTGGGAGGGAACAGCCAGTGCCATGGCTGGCATCTCCCCAGTCGCCGCAGCCTTATCAGATGCCATGGTCATTGGCAGAGGGGCTGAGGAGCTGCTGCCCTCATCCAGAGCGCCCTGAGAGGAACCTGCAGAGATGACAAGCAGTTCGTGTGCCAACGTGAGATTGCTTTGGACCTCCCTACTCATCATTGATGGATGGGCACCTCAGCTGGGATACTGGGTGCCCAATCCATCCCCCACACTGACCCTGATCAGCTGAGGTCATTGCCGGTGTGAGAGCTTGCAGGTCCAAGCACATCCCCAGGAACCCCTGATTCTGCTCCTGGAGCAGCCTCTCCATGAGAGTTGCCTCTCTGTCCATGGAGGGGGCAGTGCGCTTGGCCATGAGGGTCTACGCAGTGCTCATGCTCTGCAAGGACTCCTCCACAATGGAGACCATGGCACTCATACTCTCATGGATCTCCGCCAGATCTTCACAAACACCCTGCTGGACTACCAGCACCTGCTGCCTCAGGAACGACTCCAGAGACACATCATCAGCCTTCGACTGAGCATCATTCTGGTCCCCAGCAGTCCTCCAACTGCCGGCACCCTAGGCATTCTCTACCTCCGCCTGCACCTCAAGCGAGTGTGAAGTGCCTTCTCCAATGTGCACCAAGATACCAGCCTCTGAACTAATGCCCACCAAGGCGCTGGTATCTGTGCTTCAGAGAGCGGGTGCTTGAGGAGCATGGTGGCCTTCCTGTGTCAGGAATGGCCCTTCGGGGTCTGGAGGGTGAACGCCTGCTGGTGAACTTAAAAGGGAGAAGAAGGACATGTCATTGGTTAAAATCATCACCCTGTCACTGTGCACGCCAGGCACCCCAGTGAGACAACAGAGATCTGCCCACCTGATGAGGGAAAAATTCTGCTCATTACATGTGGTCAGTACAGTAGTCTTGGGAGAGTTGCCACCACTGGCAGTTTTCCTCACCTAATGTCTGTCTCTGTAAACTCATTGGATTAATTGATAGAGATTGATGATATGATTGATCAGCAATTCATTTTTGTTGTTTCATGTGACGACCAGAATAGTCGAAGATGATGCCATGGTCTTTTTCTGTTTAGTAATTTCTCGGTACCCATGTGCCAGTGTGAGTCAAACCTGGTTACCCACCCCCTTCTTGCCCAAGGGCAGCCTGCGCAGTTTAAGCTGCCCAAGCTACTCATCTTCCTTCCAACCTCCCCCATTCTGCAGAGGCAGAATGAATCCCTTAAGTGGCAGATTATTGTCCACTTGAGCTCTTCAATAGGGCTAAGTGTGGGTGGGCTGCCTGGCACCTTACCCACCCCCTGTGATATTGGGGACAGGTCAGGTTGGGCGGGATGGCCACCATTATTCTATGTGCCCATGGAATACTTGCAGGAACAGCAGTGAGTATGAAAACATCAGTATACTTCAAAAAACAGTTCAATGTTGAATAGGGATGTCTAGACCTTTTGGTGGATTTGCAAAGATGGGATGAAAGAGGAGCAAGTCTTGCATTTCGACAATGAAAACAGAAAAAGCTGGAAATACTCAGCAGGTCTGGCAGTGTCTGTGAAGAGAGAAACAGGGTTAACGGTTCAGGTTTGTGACCTTTCATCAGAACTGGATTTCTGTGTATTCCTGTGTTGCATTTCACAAACACAGGCTGTCAGAAGCACTGTTTTAAGTGTAGTCACTGTTGTAATGTAGAAACACAACAGCAATTTGTGCAGAGTAAGATCCCACGGCAGCAACAGGACATTGATCAGATCATCTGTTTAGTGAAGTTGGTTGAGGGATAAACATTGGTCAGGACAAAAAGGAGAACTCACCTGAAAGTGTAAATGGGGCTTCAGTTTAATATTTTATACAACAAACAGAATTGTGAGTGTTAACTGCTGAGCCCCAGCCAATGTCCCCCTGGATTAATGCCATCATTTTGTGCATGAGTAATTGGCTAGACTACAGTGGGTAACTCAGTTTTGAACCACTAAAGCACACAATTTCAGTGAAGGGCCATTGCAAGTTCAGTTCAGTGCCCCAGCCCTTACTCCCCGTCTCCTAACTATAACTCCCGTACCCACTACTGCACCTCAATAACCTTCTGAACAACTCTGGCTGAGTTTCACTGTTTTAAACCACAATATCTTTTTACTTAAAAATAATTATTTTTGATGAGTAAAGTGAAAAGGCAATGAGTGATTAGGAGACAACATATTTAAATGTTGGACAGAATATTCTGGAAGTTCTGTCTGCAGATCCATCTGGCGTTGCAGCAATCCCTGTGGGGTAGCAGGGTTAAGCAATGTTGCTGGGGAACAGATGTGTTACTGCGATGACATTGCTGATTAATCCTGTTGTGAGGCCACAAGCTTAGGGCCCAGTTTGCTCCCCCACCCATTCCTAACCTCCACCCCGACCCTCTAACATGAAAGGCTCGGTTTCAACAGGAAAACCGTCTCCTCCAAACCACTGGTTGTTCCACATTCCCAAGGGAGCAGCTGGAAGAGTAAGTCAATGTCTCAGGAATTTTTCCAGAAACTTTCCCTTCGCCTCACTTTGTACCAATTCCCTGGAGTCTGTATAACAGACTTCCCAGAGCAGAGAACAGTCTGCTATATATAAATACACCCAAATCAGAGCCTTTGTATATTAATCACCACCCAGTCTGGCAGAGTCCTGACATTGGGGAATGCTAATGGGGCCTTGTCTTTGAGTTGGACGGTTTTAAGGGTTTCTCTCGACTGCAAATCCAAATCACAAGCAGCCAGGTGTTCTTTTGTGTGAGAGTCATGAATTCTCAGTAAGTCACTCAACAACTCTGGTCCTGAGGTCCTGTCCAGCCAAGGCCTTCCTCACAGGTCGAGGTGGAGTGCAAGGTCACTGTGATCTGCACTGCTAGGCCTGACACCCTTCCTCCTCCAAACTACAGGTGAGGAGACGGAGACATTGTGATAGTCTAAGGTGGCCAGATAAGCAAGACCAATGGTAATCATGTGCTGCTGAGTCTACAGCACACATTTTTGTAGCAAACCTATCAAACTAGGCCCCTTTTTTTCCCTTTATTCTTTAATGGGGATGGGGTATCACTGACAAGGCCAGCATTTGTTGCTGATCCCTAATTGCCCTTGAACTGAGTGGTTTGCTATGCCATTGCAGAGAGCATTTTGAGAGTCAACCACATTTCTGTGGGTCTGGAGTCACATGTAGGCCAGGCAGGAAGATTTCCTTCCCTAAAGGATTTACAACAATTGATGATAGCTGTCATGGTCCCATAACTGAGACTAACTTTATATTCCAGATTATTCTAAATTCCACCAGCTACCATGGTGGGATTTGAACCCATGTCCCCCTGGATTACTAGCCCAGTGACATTACCACTACACCACCATATTCCTCACTTATTTATTTCCTTCTAGTCAGTTAGATATTTCCAGTTAACAGGCCCTTACTTTGGTTAATAAACAGCCAGAAGCTGAAGTGTTTTCTATTTGTTTATCAGAATGCTTGGCCCCTCCCAGTCCTCTGGAATTCCCCCGCTCTCTCAGATTTGGGTGCAATCCAGGTATGTTTTTACATTCAGTAAAACCAGTCACGCCCTCACAGTTTGATTGTTCATTTCCTTTAAGAGGAGTTTGATTCCCTCTGCCCTGTATCTGCTAGATCAGCCCTATCAGTGGGACAATGAAGTCTCTATCTGATAGGAGCCAGACCTCCCTCTTCATTAATTTCCATGGAGTGAGTTATCACAAGGCCGCTGTAAACTATATCCAGGGCACTGGGCTCTGTATCCAGAGAACTGGGTCCTGTATCAGTGTGGGGTATCCAGAGCCCTAGGCTCTGTTTCCAGAGTGCTGTATCCAGAGCACTGGGCTCCATATCCAGGGCACTGGTTCCAAAGCACTGGCAGTAACAAGAACAACTTGCGGTTAATCAAAATCCCTAATCAAAAAGAGGCATAAAACGAGGGAGATATTGGGAGGAGCAGCTGAATCCAGCTGAATCCAGGTGAGTCTTAAAGAGAGAGGGGGGAGAGGGGAGGTGTTTAAGGAGGAGGGTCAGAGGGCTTTAGGGAGGGAGGAGAGTAGGAGGGAAGGCAGAGGCCCAATGTGTGAGGCCCAGATGGCTGGTCACCGTGGTGGGATGAAGGGTGGATGGCACATGACATGGCTTACCCTCCATCCTAGTCCAGAGGACACTGTCTGTTCCAAACCCAGCAGAAGCTGTCCTCCCTCCCCCTCCCAGGTCCCCTGCTTGATTTCCACCCCCAGATGTTCTCTCTTTCCCCAGAGTGCAGGGAGCATGATAAAAAAAGGGCTTCCCTCCCACCCTCCCAGAATTGAGTCTGGGAACATCTGTGTCTAAGTCCCAGGGCAGGATTTTACAGAGGTGATGGGGGTCTTGCTCACCTGCTGGTGAGCTGGCCATGCTCTGTGTTGTCTCCTATAGGGAGGGCCAGCAGTGGGCCTTCCCTGGGATCAAAGACACAGAGGTTGAAAGGTCCGCCCACCGAGAGCTGCTGGCCAATCAGAGACCGGCAGTGGTATTGAATGGCACCGCCACCAGGGAGGCAGTGGCTGCTGCCAGTACTACAACTACCCGAGGCCTCGAATCATCGCTGGATCTGATGCCAGAGGCGAGTGATGGCGGGAGGGTGGTCACATGGTAGGGGTTTTTCAGGGGTGGGGGTGACAGCAGCAAGGGTGGGGGGACTCTTAGCAGCCCCAGCCTCCCCAATGCTTGGCCCCTTGGTCAGGCATGGAGTGCCTTTGAACAAGGGGCTACCCTCGGGAGCCCACATGCAAATATGCCAGCATTTGCTTGTCAAGCTTCCTGCATGGTGAACCCACTGGGTTAATGCCAGTGGCAGTGGGGTTAATTGGTCAGTTAAGGGTCTCAGTTGGTGGTGGGATGCTGCCACAGGTTTAATTAGGGTGGAAGCAGGAATGCGGCAACGTCCCCACCAGCCACCCTCCTGTCTGATTAAATGCCACTGAGCCACCAAACCCACCGGGGGCAGAGGGCATTAAATTCAGGCCCAAGCCCTGCAGCATTTCTCCCAGGCTCCCAGGGGGGACAGGGAAACTCTTTGCTCTTGACATATCAGAGATCGTGAACAAGTTACCTGATTCATAAATGAATGTGAATTAAACAGTATATGATTGGTAATTGTACAGCAAACTCACTGAGAGCTAACTGAAAATGAATGGAGTGTAGTCGAGTTCAGGTCAATGGGAGTTGGGGGGACAACAGAGAGCTGTTAATTTAATTACAGCACACGGAGATTATTCAGCCCATCATATCTGTGATAACTCATCAGCAGGACCAGGAGCTGTCCCATTGTCTGAAGAGGCTGGGAATCATTTGAAAATTTCAAAACTCAGATTGATAGTATTTTTGTCTAACAAAAATCCTAAAGAAATGGAGTCAGTGCAGGTAGTTGGAGTTAGGATACATATCAGCTCTCATTGAATAGGGAAATCGAGGGGCTGAATGGCCTCCTTCTGTTGTCCCTTGTGTTAAGATATTCCATCACAAGGTCACAGGACAACTATGGATGAGAAAGACCATTACAGAATGGTTACAGTACAGAAAGAGGCCATTCAGTCCAACCTGTTTGTGCTGTCTCTGTACGAGCAACTCACTGAATCCCACTCCCCTGCTCTTTCCCCAACCTTCCTTCAGGTGCTCATCCAATTCCCTTTTGAAAGCCATGATTGAATTTATTTCCAGTACACACTTACATTTGCGATCCCAAAGTACTCACTGTGCAAAAAGCTTTTCCTCATATCATCTTTGGCAAAAGGGCCAATCAATTGAGCCTATCTTATGTCATTCTGCCAGATGACCTTTACCCTCGGGCAGATTCTATAACAGCAAAACAATACATTTCTGTCAGATTGACAGCCAAGCAGTGAAGGTGAACACTTACCCCTCACTGCCTTGGTGGTAACTATTTCATTAACTTTTTGTCTGCTTCCAGTCTTGGTGTTTTGAACATATTCTGATCTGTTATCATGGTGTGTTTCATTCCATTGCACTCTTGTGTAGCGGGGTGGGGGGTTTGTGTGGGGCAGCATCTAATCAGAGGCAATAAACCAGATTTTGAGACGCACGGGAGGAAGAAGCAGTGTCACAGGTAAGTCAGCAAACCAGACTAGTAAATGATTCAAATGAGTTTGTGTGACGAACCTTGTACCTTCAGGTGAGGGTCCGCTTCCTGCCAACATCACATGACCACTCAATGGGCCACGTTCGCTTCAGCATTAGCTGCGGTTAGTATTTAGGTTTATTTTTGACAGTGTGCACATATTTAGCTCAGCAGTAAACATACCACGTGGCTTTGTGCATCTCAGTATTTTCATTAAACTCTTCCATCTGTTGCGAGGCATTTCCTGTATGTCTTGGTCATTGCAAGGGACAGCGACAATCAGGGTGCCTTTGATGGGGAAGTATGACATACTACCTGAATTCAATGACTATTTCAGGAGGGAATAAAATCTCCAGGGCTGAATCCTCAGGCAGATGCTTATCCAAGGAATCGCCTTCATCAACCCAGCCCACCTGCCCAGCCACATCAGAGGGCATATCTTCTTAACACCATTTCCCAGCACAGACTTTAGACTGAATAACAGGCACCCTTAAGGCCTAGTCTACGCTCAGTGAAGATCAGGAAGGCAGCAAACGTCTTTCCAACAGAATCATTCTAACACTTCCCAACCTGCCATTCACATTCATATGAAGCAAGGCACTAAAACCATGTTCTGGCCCTCATGTAAATTTTAAAACTTTGCTTTCAACACTTCAACACTATATTTTTGATAGACAAGGGACTCGAGGGTTATGGGAGGCAGACAGGAAAGTAGAGCTGAGGCCACAAATAGAGCAGCCATGATCTTATTGAATGGTGGAGCAGGCTCAAAGGGCCAAATGGCCTAATCCTGCTGCTGTGTTCCTATGTTCTCCTGACTGGTTAACTGTGGCCAAGGGCGCGATGGGTGGGGGGAATGTTAGGTGCAGCTGGGGAGCTGCTTCTGACTAGTGATGTGTCTCAGGGAGGGGGTTGGGTATGGCAGGAGGGTTGGGGATGGTGGGGGGGGTGGGGGGGGGGGGGGGCATTCTGCTGAAGGTGTTGCTCTTGTTACGATCCCAGCTGATGTTAATGCTAGACAAGTCAGATCGCAGTGTGAAACGCGGCTTGATAGACCCTAACTTTGATTTTTTTAAACCGTGGAGCCAAGCTACTGAACAAATTCACAGGAGTCTGCTGATGAACTCTTAACAAAAAGAATAAAACATTTATTAAACAAGAAAACTGAACTATATTACACCAGACAAAATGGTTTGAAAGATCTCAACACAAACACAGGAAAGTGATTCAACTTCACACTATTCCTTTTACCCCAACAATGTCTTTACAGACACATAAGGCAGAATTTAACACCGAAGGGATTTTACAGTCCTAACGAAGTCAATGGACTTTTGAATGGCTCGCCGCATTTTATGGTCCCATCCTCACCGTAATGCAGTCATAAAATTCCACCCACACAAATTCAGAAAGATAAAACAACTTACAATACATATTATATACTCTAATATTCAGGGTAAGTACGAGGTACATGCGAATTAACAGGCAAAATGTGGTCAGACACACCACACTCCAAAGTAAATGACAAATGCAACCAAAGTAGACTCCATGGATTTCTCAACAACCCACGTAGATGTTTGTCACATTGTGAGCCAACCAGGCTCACTGAAACTTTGTCTTTCTCATGAGGGTTCCCAATCTCCACATTTGAGGCACTTGCCTTGGAATTCTCTTCAAATGTCACCCCCACTCGGATGGCTTCAGGAGGATCCACCTCCAGGGTTTCAATCTCACCTTCCAAGATTCACATGATAGAATTATCGTAACTCAATGTTTGTGTTTCTTTTTGCTCTTATACCCAATCTGTAACTCGGCGAAGAATGTCTCATTTAAATCCACAGCTCAAATGTCGTCCTTCTCATTAGCTGCAATCATAATTCCATCCTCAATCTCCTTTTCCAAACTCAAACATGGTAAATTCTCATTTTGAGACAATAAGGTCAAAATGGCTTCTTTGTGCATTAACAACTCATTTCTCCTCTGATCAAAATCTCTTTTAGCTGTTTCAAGGATGTTGTTGAGATGTTTTTATATTCACACAAAAGGGTTTCAAACTCTTCATTGGTTTGATCTTTGAACATTTTAAGATTCTGTAGTTTCTCCTGACCCTAATTCAAACGTGTTTTATTTAATTCTGTTTGCGTAAGATCAACCACTTCCTCGCTCTAGAGTTTCATGGTTTGTTCCAATACTTTAACTCCTTTACACAATTCACGAACCATACCATTCCACTCCTCTGCACGTTTAAAATTTTTCTCTTACAAACTGTCCACTTGCCTGGATTCTGGCTGCTGTACCCTGTGTATCAACACTGGAAAGCACTTGTAAATCAATGTCTCTGGCCATTGACCCTTCCAGACCATTTCAGTCACTTCCATTGACAATTCCTAATTCTCAATTCTGTGGGCACTTCAGTTGCTTCTGTTCTGCCCATTATACAAACATACTTATGAGCAGGAGTAGGCCACTTAGCCCCTCAAGCCTGCTCTGCCATTTAATAAGATCATGGCTGATCTGATTGTAACCTCAACTCTACATTCCTGCCTACCCCCGATAACCTTTCATCCCCTTACTTATCAAGACTCTATCTAGCTCTGCCTTAAAAATATTCAAAGACTCTACTTCCACTGCCTTTTGAGGAAGAGAGTTCCAAAGACTCACAACCCTCTGATTTTTAAACAGTGGCTTCTAGTAACAGATTCTCCCACAAGAGGAGAACACAAATAGCATCATCAGCCACCATCAATGACTGATCTGCCCCAGTGACTCCTAAAATTTTAATTTGTTTACTTATTTTGTTGGAGGAGTAAGGGAACATTTCTCCCTTTGAGACAAAACATCCAGAACCTCCAGTACCCTGAATCTCTAGCAGTAGTCTAGGAAGAATTTCCCTCACATTCTTAAAATTTTTTTTCCTAATTTCAGTGATCAAACCCACTGATCCCACAGCATTTCTTTTTCCCTAGCAAATACAGATGTCTGATTAAGCTTTTCCTTACCATCCTAAACTTTAATTGATAAGCTTCAAGGACAAGTTCATAATCATTAAGTATTGCTCTTTTAATGACTTCATAGTCTGCAGACTGTTCTTCTGACAGACTAGTGCATACATTCATAGCTGTACCTGTCAGGACGCTTTGTAACATTAGGGTCCAAGCATCTTTTCGCCACTTCAACTTCTCAGCTATCTTTTCAAATGAGGCAAAATATCTTTCAACTCCATCCTCTGTATACTTAGGCTCTAAACAAGGATTCTTAGTTAAATGAAATTCCTCAGTTGAATCAGACTCATCCTCTGAACTACTATCTTTCCTTTCTTTCTTTAGTCTGAGCTTTTCTCTAAGCTCTTCATTCTGTCCAATTTCTTTCTCTCATTGAAACTCAAGCTTTCACATTTCTATTTCTTTTTCTTTTTCTATTTCAAGTTTTCTCATTTCCATTTCTTTGTCTTTTTCATGTTCAATCTTCTGTTCTTCTCTATCTCTTTCTATCTCAAGTTGCTTAATTTGCAATTGAATTCTACCTAATTCTAGCTGTGACACACCGATTTCAGGTTTCTTCTCTTTTAATTCTAAATGCAGGGTAATAACTTCATCATCCTTATGAAATCCTACTTTTATTTCTGCCTTCAATTTATCTGATAACTCTTTTGATGTGGCCTTAGTCAAAGATTTCAAATAACCCACTGGTACATCTTTCGCTCCCAGAAAAGTCTTAGCAACAGTCAAAGCCATTTTTGAGTTCCAAACAGTGTAATATACTTCACAGCAAATCCTGTTCCTAAGCCCAGTACCTTCACATACTTGTTTCTTTAAGGATTCACAGATCCCACATAACTTCAAGGAGTTTTGATCCCAGATGAGCCCCTACTTTGTTACAGTCCCAGCTGATGTTAATACTGAACAAGTCAGATCCCAGAGTGAAGCCTAGCTTGATAGATCCTAACTTTGTTTTTTTTTTAGAAACAGTGGAGGAAAGTTACTGAACAAATTCACAGGGGTCTGCTGATGAACTTTTAACACAAAGAATAAAATATTTATTAAACAAGAAAAATGAACTATATTAGACAAGACAAAAAGGTTTGAAAGATCTCAATACAAACACAGGAAAATGATTCAAATTCACACTATTCCTTTTACCCCAGCAATATCTCTACAGACACATACAAATTCAGAAAGATAAAACAATTTACAATATATATCTTATACTCTAATATTCAGGGTAAGTATGAGGTACATATGAATTAACAGGCAAACTGTGGTCAAACACACCAAGCTCCAAAGTAAATGACAGACACAACCAAAGCAAACTCCATGGATTTCTCAGCAATGTAGATGTTTGTCACATTGTGAGCCAACCAGGCTCACTGAAACTTCGTCTTTCTCATGACAGTTTCCAATCTCCACATTTTGAATAACCTGCCTTGGAATGGCTGAAGATCTGGAATTGTGCTTGGAAGGTGAAGCTTGAGTGTATCCAGGTGGAAAGAATCTCAGAAGGTGAAATTGATACCCTGGAAGTGGATCCTTGTTGAAAATGTCTGAGTGGGAGCGACATTTGGAGAGAATTCCAAGGCTTTTTGGAGCAGCCCTGCCATTGAATATAGTGCATAAGTATTTGGGGTGGGGGTAGGGTGGGTGAGGGAAGTGGCCGTGCATTAGGGAAACATGTATAAAATGACCAATCCTCTGCAACTGAGACAGTTCAGGTGCAGCCACATTGATATGGTTGGAGTTGGGCTCCTAGATTATCTGCCCACTCAAGCAACACAAAAGGATCAAAGTGCCACCAAGTTCTGCAGAGCTTCCCCCCACCACTTGCCCCCCACCCCCCTTCCCCTGGCACAGACTGCAAATTCATGAGCATTTTAGTGGACAGCAGAACAGTTGGATAACTGCGCACATTGTACAATCTCCTTGCTAAATGTAGTAGTCACTGCTGGAGGCGCTCACAGCCCTTTGCAATGTCGTCATTCCGGTTTGGACCAGTCTCCCCCATGGTTCAGGCTAACAGGGCAGCCAAGCAGTGCACTAATCTTTGGCCATCCAAGTGGTGGCCAGCACTCTCCAGGAAGCATTTTAGGGGCCGTTACACTTAACCAGGACAGGTTCTTGGTACAGCCATGCTAACCATGTATCTCTGTCTTTCATCCTGAAGGAGGAGTACATCAGGATCATGGAGCCTGGTGAACTAGCTGTCTGCCTCATGGCCTACAGAGCACAAAAAAGACAGAAGAGAGAGCGACTGAAGCTCCTGGCTGCGCAGATGCAGGAACAGCAGCCATAGGAAGAAGGGGCAGCTAGGGCTCCCGCACACACTGCCCAAAAACCACAGTGAGCCATTGCAGGCTAATGCCTAGCAACACCCAGGATCTATAAGCACCGCCTTCCATTAGTAAGGTTGCGGATGACACAAAGATTGACCGGGTGGTTAACAGTGAGGTTGAGTGTCTTGGGCTACAGGAAGATATAGACGGGATGGTCAAATGGACAGATAAGTGGCAGGTGGAATTTAACCCTGAAAAGTGTGAGGTGATACACTTTGAAAGGAGTAATTTGACAAGGAAGTATTCAATGAACGGTATGGCACTAGGAAGTTCTGAGGAACAAAGGGACCTTGGCGTGTGTGTCCATTGATCTCTGAAGGCGGAGGGGCATGTTAGTGGGGTGGTGAAAAAGGCATATGGGACACTTGCCTTTATCAGTCGAGGCATAGATTAGAAAAGTAGGGAGGTCATGTTGGAGTAGTATAGAACCTTGGTGAGGCCACAGTTGGAGTACTGTGTGCAATTCTGGTCACCACATTATAGGAAGGATGTGATTGCACTGGATGGGGTGCAGAGGAGATTCACCAGGACGTTGCCTGGGATGAAATATTTAAGTTATGAAGAGAGGTTGGATAGACTTGGGTTGTTTTCATTGGAGCAGAGAAGACTGAGGGGCGACCTGATTGAGGTGTACAAGATTATGAGGGGCATGGACAGGGTGGATAGAGAGCAGCTGTTCCCCTTAGTTAAGGGTCAGTCACAAGGGGACAGAAGTTCAAGGTAAGGGGTGGGAGGTTTAGGGGGGATGTGAGGAAAAACTTTTTTACCCAGAGGGTGGTGACGGTCTGGAATGCGCTGCCTGGGAGGGTGGTAGTGGCACGTTGCTTCACATCCTTTAAAAATTACCTGGATGAGCACTTGGCACTTCATAACATTCAAGGCTATGGGCCAAGTGCTGGTAAATGGGATTAGGTAGGTAGATCAGGTGTTTCTTACGTGTCGGTGCAGACTCGATGGGCCGACTGGCCTCTTCTGCACTGTGATTCTGTGATTCTGTGTGAGGGCATCCACTGCCAGTGGCCATGAAAGTGACCGCAGCACTCAATTTCTATGCCAGTGGCTCCTTTCAGGGCTCCAAAGGTGACCTCTGTGGGATATCACAAGCCTCCACCCGCAAATGCATCGCATTTGCCATCTTTGCGAGGGCACACAACTTTGTGCATTTCGCTCAGGACCAGGACAGCCAGGATGCAAAAGCAATTGGATTTGCCCAGATCTCGGGTTTCCCACAGGTGTATGGTACCATCGACTGCACTCACGTGGCGCTCAGATCTCCATCACAACATGGGGTCAACTATATCAACCGCAAGGGATTCCATTCGCTGAATGTTCAGTTGGTGTGCGACCACAACAAACGCATCCTGCTGGTCTGTGCACGGTTTCCAGGGAGTGTGCACGACTCCTACATCCTCAGTCAGTCACAGATCCCTGACGTCTTCCAGGGTCCACAGAGGCTGCAGGTTTGGCTCCTCGGGGTCAAGGGCTACCCACCGAGACTGTGGCTGATGACACCCACGCGGCGGCCTCAGACTGCAGCAGAATGAAGGTATAACGAAGCTCATGCTGCAACTCGCAACTTGGTGGAGCAAACCATCGGGATGCTGAAGATAAGGTTCTGGTGCTTTGACCAGTCTGGTGGAGCCCTGCAATACAGTCCGCAGAGGGTGTCACGTATCGTCGTTGTCACCTGCTGCGCCCTTTACAACCTAGTGCTCCAACAGGCAGACAAGCTGGCTGAGGAGGAGATGGAGGAGGTGAATGTCTGCTCCGATGAGGAGGACGCTGATGGGGATGAGGGTGAGAAAGTCCTCGGAGGCGATGATGAGGGGGTTGAGGCCCTTGCATTGGACAGACGAGGCAGATGCACTCGCAACTGCCTCATAGCTGCTAGATTTGTGGAGGATGATGACGACGTGCAGTGAGGTGACCCCATAGATCCTCACATCACATCTGTGAACGTTTGACTCCAGTCTGGCTTATGGCAGCACGAATGCCCTCTGCGAGAATGCTCCTGTCATAGAGGTGCAGGGAGACCCTAATAGTCACTCGATTGCAGGAGGATGTTGACGACATGCAGTGAGGACACTCCATAGATCTTCACATAGCCTCTGTGAATGTCTGACTCCTGTCTGGTTGAGGGCAGCTCACTTGTGCTCTGTAATCAGGGTCATATCATAGAGATGCAGCCATGAAATTTTAGACGCATCTGATCCTTTGTCCACCTTCAGCACCTCAGCCCTTCAGGAGCACAGCGTCACTGGTCACAGGTGCTGGTGTGATGGGGGCCAGCCCCACCTTAAAGGTGCTCAGAGCACACAGTGAGAATGTTCTGTGGTGCCTGCCCACTACATTCTGGCAGCAATAACCAGCACTGCTGAGGTGCAGACATCAGTAATGTTTCCGGGGAGTGTGAAGCTGGACCATCACTGTGGTCTGAAGGCTGCACAGGGAAGAGGCCCTGGACTGAGACACCTGCTGTTATCTTGTGCAGAAAGGTTTCACATCTGAGTGACAAGAACACTGCTCACCAGAACAAGGAACCACATGCAGGGAGACAGTCTTGGGAATTTATTGACCATAATGAACAGTATGTACAAGTGATTAACACCCGTGCCCAGGCTGTGCAACTAATTCTCCTTAACCTTCCTAACCCTGCCGCTACGTCTTGTTGCTCCCTGGACATCCACAGCAGAGGTGGAGGCAGCCTGCTGACTGTGACGCCCTGTCTGTGATGATTTTGGCGGGCGTCCTCTGGAGGGTCGAGACTTGGCGGGCTCCGACCTACTTTCGGGGTCCTGCTGTGTGGCAGTGGCACCCCCCTCGGCCTGTGGAGCTGGGTGCTGCTGAGGTCACAGGAAGAGGGGATTTGGATGGACCGGTCACTCCCAGAGTCACCTGGATGGATGGGCCAAGAGTGTGCACCTACTGGTCCTCCTCCCTCTGGGTGCCCGAGGGCCCCAGGCTGACTCCATGAGGAGTAGTGGAAGCTGGAGTGAGATCGAGCTGCTCAGCACCCCTCACATGTACACACTGTTGGAGGCCAACTATGGCATCAGTGACAGAGTTGATCCTGCACAACAGGGCAGGAGTGAAGTTCTGGACCAAGGTCTCCATGGCAGCCATCATCCTGCCAGTGTTGATCTCAGTGCGTTGCAATGCTGGCGCTATCACCTCAGCCTGAAGGCAGACGGACTCCTCCATTGTGCCTTGCAATCTGAGGAATGCAGCGGACATCCCTCCCTGATGTTCCCGAGCTTGTCTTTGCAGCTCCAGCAACTGTGACATGACTGAGTCCAGAGGCTCATCATCTGACTCGGACTCAGCAATGTTCTAGCCTCCAGCAGTCCTCCGAGTGCCGGGGACCTGGGAAGTCCCTGCCTCCACCTGCTGTGGATCAGATAGTGCGATGTGCTCACCAGATTGTGGTCCCAAGGCTACTTTAAAGCTAGATCCCACCGAGGCGTGTGTCTCTGCGCTGGTGGAGGGTGTGGGTGAGCTCTGTGATGGGACTTCAAGGAGGGTGGCTCCAGATTCCTCTTCAGAGGTTTCTTCAGGGCTTGATTGGAGGCCCTGGGTCATGGACTCTGCCGGCAGTTTTCCAGATGTGCCTTCAAAAGCAAGGGGAGATAATTAGTGCATGGCAGCGGCCTGTGAAAGAGGACACATCACTCACGGCATGGTTGTCTGATGGATGTTACACTGCTGGATCCTCACTTGGTAGAGCACCGCCGACCTCACCGTCAGCACAGGACCAGTCCCGGTCATTGCCGGCCAGCTGGATGGCTCTGATTTCAAAGTCTGTGAGGACCTTGATGTCAGGCTTCCCTCCACTAGTCTGCAACCTCTCCCTCTTGTTGTGTACTAGGTTGTCCTACATGAATAGAGATGAAGACAGTGTAAGCAGGACGCCTGCCAGGCCAGATAATAAGTATGCCTGGCCTGTGTGGGTGGTGAGTGGTCCCATGGATGGGATGAGGACAATGAAGGTGTGTGTGAGAGGGTGATATCCCTTGCCCTGGCAGTGAGTGAGGGCCCTGTGGACGTGTGATGGGTTTGTGAGTGAGAGAGTTGGGAGTGATGAGAAGAGTGACTTACCCTGGTGGAACAGAGGAGATCATTCATCCTCTTGTGGCACTGGGTGGCTGTCCTCTTTTGCAGGGTATTGGCACTGACCACCGCTACCATTGCCTCCCAAGCCAGGTTAGTGCTGTTGCTGCCCATCCTGCGGCCAGAGCGGGGGTAGAGGACACCCTGGTGAGCCTCCGCTGCATCCAAGAGGGGCTTGAGAGACGCGTCGCTGAACCCGGGGACTGCAGACTTTTTCAGTTTCAGGGCCATGTCTTCCGTGCAGCAGTGGTGAGCTGGAAGCACTGAGATGTCTGCTTGTGGCTGGAGTTTAAATATGGCACCTAGCGTGACGCAGCGCCTGGGTGATGATGAGAGGGTGAATGAGAGCCCGCCCGTCATGGAAACAGCGTGTTTCCCGGGAGTGCATAAATAATTGGGATGATATGGTGGGAAAACCCGCCATCGCGGCTGACGGGTAAAACATTGCTTTACCCTCCTGCTACCGCACTTAATGCAAATCTGGGACAATTTCAGCCCTATTGTTCTGCTCATTTTGACTTGACTTCTGGGATCTCTTTCTGATCCCTGTCTTTGTCTCTGCCTGGGGCTTTCTTCTTGGACCTCTCCCTGTCCTCCTCCTGTACCCAGCTCCTTCTCTGTAATGGTACTTTGGTTCAGGTCACCTGACCTGCTTTTTTGTGTCGTTTCACCTCTTTATCCTTTTCCCTTTGCGAATGCACACAGGGCCGGTTCCCAGCCTGACAAAGGTGAAATTAATGAACTGTGTATGTGCGGCTATCTCCCGTGCCATAACCAGTCTAAATATCGAGTATTGATTGAAAGTTCCCCATCACTACCGTTACATTAGCTGCTCTCCAATTACAAGGTGTCCCCTTCTCCAGCCTTGGTACACATGGTTTAGACCAGCATTCTCAACCTTCTTCCTTCTGAGGCCCCCTTCTCATCTTACAAAAAATCCACAGAACCTTTGGAAGCATTTTTTTCTTTATAAAAATTAAACATTGTTTTTTATTTTTGTTTTATTAGAATTTGACTGTATTCTCTTGGCTGAGATTCTTTGTTTTCTCCACACTCTGATTGACCAAACATCTCGCATAGTTATCATAATTATCCTTCCAATTTGCAAGTTCTTTGTATCTTAAGCAAGTATTTTTTTAAAATGCGTCTACAGCATAAAGCACATACTGGAGAGAATTCTAATTCGCAATGGTACAGCAGATAGTAACCCATCCCACTCTTGTAAATTCACTTATTGAGTTGGGTAGGTAATGATGCACAAAGGACCATTGGAATCTCTCCATATTAGAGAGAGACAATTGGTTACATACAACTCGAGGGGCAACACTCTGCAAGAGGAGGAGGCAGCTCCCCATGAACTACCAGAGCTGGTATGGGGATCAAACTCACAATGTTGACATCATTCTGCATCATAGTCTAGCCACATAGCCAACTGAGCTAATACCAAATCATACTATACAACAATTTCAAAAGGAAATCGGATAGGCAATTGAAGGAGATAAATATGCAAGGCTACAGGGGGGATAGAATGAGGGGAATGGAACTGATTGGATTGCTCTACAGACAGCCAGCAAGGACTTGATGGGCTGAATGTCCTCTGTCTATGTTATAAATGACTCTATTATAAATGACATAAAGAACATCAGTAATAATGTCCTGTCTTGCCTAATGATTTTCCAGTCAAATGGCACACCTACATACTGACTCCAAAAACATTGTGCTTTCATGCATTGACTGTAACCACCCAGCACGGGTTTAACCCTCGCTAGCTGATGCTTTACAATAAAAATAAAAATAAACAAGGGCCAGGTTTATTAAGTACCCTATTCCCCTCTCCCTCCCTCCCGGCTCTCCCCAAACACCAACTACAACCACAATCTCACCACGAGAACCAGGTTCAGTTTTCTCCCTCTCCACACTTCACACTTCAACCTAAACCTGTGCCAACCCCCACCTCTGATCGTAGTCGTCCGTTGATGACCTGAAACACTCTCTCTCCATAGATGCTGATTATTTCCAGCATTTTCTGTTTCTTTTTCAGATTCTGCCGTTTCTTGCTTTTGAAAGGAATCCCAGCTGCTGCTCGTCTAAACTCCGATTCTGATTGGTCTATTATCATGTCAATCTTTTTAGTTTTGACTGTCCTCTTGAAACCTTCCCACAAATCCCGAGCGGCCTAGGAAACCTGGTGTAAAATCAGCTGCCCCCTCGTCCCACGGTCCAATCCCCACATTTCAGGAAGGTTAAAGAACTGTGACTGGAGTCTCCGTGTTCTCTCTCTCTTTCCACAAACCTCTCCCTCTCTGACATCATTTATTTTCCCCATTCTATTCCCAAACACTAAATCACACCATGTTTGTTCAACTGGATATAGGCTATGTATAAATCATTGAAGGTGGCAGGATAGCGTGGTTAATAAAGCATACAGTATCCTGGGCTTTATTAATAACGGCTTAGAGTGCAAGAGCAAGGAAGTTATGTTAAACTTGTGTAAGACACTAGTTAGACCTCAGCTGGAGTACTGCATACAGTTCTGGGCATCGCATTTTATGAAGGATGGGAGGCCATTGAAGAGAGTGCAGAAAAGATTCACGAGAATGGTATGGTATCTGCCCTGCTCCTCCATTCACCTTTGTGGCCACTCCTTCCCTTGACCCAGAGCTTTGGCCCAGGACGGTACCTCCTTCCTTCCTGCACAAGCCACATATTGACTTTCTCTATCTTCTGCCCCTGAATCGGTCCAGTTCATGTTGCAATCAAAAGATTCCCAGTCTTGAGGCCTCATCTCCAATCTCATGCCTCACTCATTAGCTTCTCTATGCAAGGCCTGAACTGCACCATATAGCTTCTGTGGAAATTGGTTTGCATCAGCCGGCTGACATGAACAATCTCTCTGCCTGAACAATTAGACCGAAGGTACATCCAATATTGGGCCTCGGGCCTCATTTATATGGCACCAGTCAGCTCACTGGAGATCAAGTTTTGAATTTTGGATCACCAAATCATGACAAGCATCTCTCAGGTAAGTGTTTAAAGGAGAAGGTGATCATGGCCAAAATTTTATGGTCGTTGGGCGGACGCAGCAGACGGGCCCGGGAGCAGCCAGGAAATGGTCCACCGCCCGCGATCGAACCCATCCAGCGTGAAACACGGCTCTGCACTGGCCGGGTAGGGCCAGGTGGGGGCCTGTCAGCCACCGGGTCCAATGGTGACTTGGTGGCCGGTTTAAGAATGGCCCAGGCAGCCCCTGAAAGGCTGCCACAGAAGAACATCTCCTGTACTCTCGCTA
This sequence comes from Cetorhinus maximus, assembly GCF_964194155.1. NCBI lineage: Eukaryota > Metazoa > Chordata > Chondrichthyes > Lamniformes > Cetorhinidae > Cetorhinus > Cetorhinus maximus. Next base: position 74,139,198 of record NC_135891.1, on the reverse strand, counting down.
TGGATTCGAGTGTGGTTGGACATGGCAGGCGAGAGGAAAGGTTGGGCGGGCACTCGGCCCCTTGCTTTTCTGACGAGTGCCTCGCCGTCCTCCTGCAGGAGATGGCAGCCAGAAGGGACACTCTTGTCCCTAGGGATAGGAGGAGGAGGCCACCGCACATCACCAAGAGGAGGTGGCAGCAATGGTGAGCAGCCATAACGTGGTGCGGCACACCTGGGTCCAGTGCCTGAAGCACTTCAATGACCTACTGTATTCAGGAAGGGTGAGTACCGTGTTGGCATGGGTCAGTGTGCAGAAGGGCTGGCTGCTCCCCCGGTGGAGCTCAGGGGTGCTAGAGTGTGAGTGCCAACTTCAATGTTGCCAGAGCTGGCTGCTTGGACTGAGTGCCTTGTGGCTTGTGGGCCACGACTCGGATGTGCCCTGCGAGGTGTTCCTCAGCTGGGGTTGGCCAGGCTGCAATGGCAATGCAGATAGAGAGTGGACTAATCAATGCTCCCCTATCCTTTCAGGAGAAGACGGCCCACAACAAAATAGGAAAGTCATGGACCGGCAGAGGCCCCGCTAGCCTCCTAATCCTGTCCTGATACGAGTAAGATGCCCTGGAGCTTTAAAGACGGCACGCCCCACATGCAACCGGGCGTGGAGAGGCTGGGGTGCCAGACGAAGGTTAGGGTGCTGTGCACAGAGGTAAGATTTTCACATTGTGCAACCATTCTAGTGTAGGCTCTTCATTGATGTGAGTCTCAAACCTAGAGTCCTCATTGATCATTGAAAGATGATGGCACCGTGACGCAGATCTCCTTTGTCTCACCAGGGTACCTCGCATGCACAGTGACAGCGTGATGACTTTAATGACATGTCCTTCTTCTGCCTTTTAGGTTCATCAGCAGGCGTTCACTCTGCGGACCCCAAAGGGCCACCCCTGACACCAGAGGACCACCAAGCTTCTGTTGCACCTGCGTCACACCCGCTCTCTGAAGCAGGCATCAGCGCAGATACCAGCACCTTGGTGGACATTAGTTCAGTGGATAGTGTCTCGATGCACATTGGTGAGGACATTTCACACTCAATGAGGTGCAGGTAGAGGCAGAGAGTGCCCAGGGCGCCGGCAGTCGGAGGACTGCTGGGAACCAGACGATGCTCAGTTGAAGGCTAATGATGAGCCTCTGGAGTCATCCATTAGGCGGCAGATGCTGGATGTCCAATGAGATGTGTGGGATGATCTGGCGGAGATCCATGAGGGTCTGCATGCCATGGTCTCCGTTATGGAGGAGTCCATGCAGAGCACGAACACTGCGTTGACCGTCATGACCATTGAGAGAGTGGCGACTCTCATGGAGAGGCAGCTCCAGTGACAGAATCAGGGGTTCCTGGGGTTATGCTCGGACCTGCAAGCCCCACACAGGCACTGACCTCAGGTGGTCAGTGTCAGTATGGGAGATGGATGAAACACCCAGTATCCCAGCTAGGTGCCTGTCCATCAATGGTGAGCTGGGAGGTCCACAGCGACCTCACATTGGCGCACGAGCTGCTTGTTGTCTCTGCGGGCTCCTCTCAGGGTGCTCTGGATGGCGGCAGCAGCTCCTCCGCCCCTCTGCCAGTGGCCATGGCATCTGATGAGGCTGCGGCGACCAGGGAGATGTCAGCTGTGGCACTGACCGATCCCTTCCAGGCAGGGTCAGCACAGGTTCCACTGGCCAGAGGACAACCGGCAAGGTCATCAAGGCCAACAAGACAGCAGAGTCAGCAGGCTGTCTCCAATGCTGGTGCCAACGAGGGGGGAGCACCAAGTTGGAGCATTCGCAAACGTAAGTTAAAGGCACCATGAGCACAAGAGGGACAGGTCACGGGTGATTTTTGTTCATTTATGTTGGGAATGTATACTGGTTTGGGAATGAAGACCAGAAACGTTTATGTAAATATTATTGAACTGTCAGAATGAGATAAATTGTGTTTTTGTCATCATGGCCTGAGTATGCTTCACCTTTATATTTTATTGGTGCAGGGTACGCCAGTATGTAATGCTGGACGTAGGTGGCTCTGAACTTTATTGCACAGGCACTGAATGTTCTTTGGGTTCAAATGAAAGGGTCCTTTGAGATGCAATTCTAATTTCAGGAATCAGACCACCAGTTTTTGAGAGGTTTTATATTAAAATACATTAAACATTTTATTAATTTACAAGTTAAATATATACACATAGCTACAAATTACTACTATCATAACTTTTCACAAATTCCAAAACTAATCTCAATTAAGGCAACAGCAACCCATAGACTTAACCAGACACCAGGCAAAGCATTTTCACCTTAAAAACTCAAAATGAGGTTCCTTTCACTTTGGTTCCTTGTGGAGACAGTTGTAGACTTACAGCTACTTTGATTTTACATTGCCTCTGACCCCTACACAGGAAAACTGCTACTGGTAATATCCTACACATCTCATTGAATGTAAATTCTCATTGTATCACCTGCCTCTTTGAACTCTGCCTCTTCTAATAATTAAACCCCTTTCATAGTACCAATTTTATTAGTAATATAAAGATATTGCTTGGTCTCTGCTAGCTAGGTGCCAGATTTCACCAAACTTCTTGAATGCTCTATTCAAAAAATGCAAATACACTGAATCTCTCTTACATCTCAAAACTAGTACACATCAAAGCACCCAGACTAGCTGGCTTTAATCCAATTAAGACACACACAGACTAAACCTGTATTTTAAAAGAAAAATATTTTCCAATAATATATACATTAATAGCTTCATGACACCGCCCTAGTGGAGACATGACTCGTATTATAACACTTCTCTGCCTCTGTTCTTGGGTGGCGAAGAGGTGTCATGAGCCACCTTTTCAACAGATAGTCCTTGTTACCCAGCAGCCATCCATCCAGTCGGGCTGGAGCACTGAAGAGCCTCGGCACCTGGGAGTGTCTGAGGATGTAAGTGTCATGGGAGCTGCCAGGGTACTGTGCACAGACTTGCAGAATCTGCATCCTGTGGTCACACACTACCTGGACGTTCATGGAGTGGAAGCTCTTCCTGTTGACAAAGGCACTTGGCTGACCCTCTGGAGCCTTGGCGACCATGTGTGCAGTTGATTGCAGCTTGGGCGCGGGGGAAGCCAGCAATCACTGCAAAACCTCTGGCTCACTCAGCCTGGCTGGCCTTGTCCATTCATGTAAAGAATAAAGGTCAGTACCCGCCTGAACAAAGCTTCTGTCACCAGCTTGACACAACTGTGGACAGCTGATTGGGAGACTCCACACAGATCCCCCATTGACCCCTGGAAAAAGCCAGAAGCATAGAAGTTGAGAGCCACTGTGACCTTCGGGCATGGGGTGTCCACCCACACAGTCGGAGCTGATCTCAGGCCCAATCCTCTGGCAAATGGAGGTGACGCTCTCCCTTGAGAGGCAGAGCCTCCTTCGGCATTGCACCTCGGACATATTGAGGTAGCTGCATCGCCACCTGTAAACCCTGGCAGCAGGATAGTGACTTCTTCTGCCCTTCCACCTTGGACTTCCTGCTGGTCCTGCTCCTCTTGTGCCTGCATCTCCCCTCCTACAGGTTGCTCCCCTGCATTGGGACAACTGGCCTCCTCTCCCTTCTGCCCCTCTCTACCACCTTGGAGGAGGTGCCTCCAGTAGAGACCACAATCTGCATTAGCTGGGTAAAGGAAGGCTGTCTGATACCTGGAAGGGTCCACACAGTCAGAATTCTCTGGGGGCCTTGGAGACACCAATAAGTCCTGAAACAAAGCCTGGAAATGCTAACAAAGAAGCCTCGAACAGAGATGAGGCTGCCAAATACCAATAAGTAACCAGCAGCAAGCTATCTCCAAAACTCCTCACAGACGCTGGAAATGCTGCTGACCTTTTTCATCCTGCCCATGGATGAGGTTTTTGAAAATGTTGGCTGGCCGCCTGCCTGTTTTGCCCATGCGATGAGCGCGAAATTGTTGTAAGGACCCATCTAGTTCACTATTGCCCTGTAGGGAAGGGAATCTGCCATCCTTACTTGCTCTGGCCTACGTGTCCAGGCCCTCAGCAATGCGGTTGACTCTTAATTGCTCTAAAGGATGAGTAACAAATACTGGCCTTGCCAGTGATGCCCACAAACCATGAAAGAAAAAATAATTGAAGGGAATTTACCAATGATGTGTTCGAAGATATGTGTGAAAATATGAACATTATAGTCGCAAGTACTGCAGCTGTAAGTCCTTTGATCAAAATACATTGTGAAAGGAATTATGTGGAGATTGATGAAATTTTAAAATTTAAAATTTTAGCTGATCGACCAGACCAAGCTGACAACTGCCCTGTCATAGGTGGTTCCTGCAAAGAATTCATCGCAGATGCTTGAAGGACATGGTCCCTATCAACTAGCTTATGGGCAAAGAATTGTCTTCTGTTCTGTACAACAGTCCTCCTGTTCTAGAAGGTACAACAATTAACTCTATTTTTTCTGCATATTTGAACATTTTACATACAGTGAGATGAGCTTTCACTGAAAATGAAGTCTCTGACAAAGTTTGGAGAGCGCTAAGTCATTACACAAAACCATCTGTGGCAGAGTTTCATTCAGGAAATTTGATGTATTATAAAAGGAAGGGTCAGTGGAAATGGAAAGACTCTGGCAATGTAATAGATTGTCAAGGTGAGACCATACTTATCATACATAGCATAAACTGTTAAGGTTTATTCTGCATGTTTAATCTGAATTAATAACAAAATTTCAGACTCTGAGCAGCTGTTGGAAGTAAACAAGGCACAGAAAGATAATGCTCTATCTAAAGAAAAGTCAGAGCAATTGCAAAGCTTAATTGGTCAGTTGAACTGGTTTGGTAATCAGACAAGATCAGATGCTAATATTGATGCACTGGACTTAAGTTCTACAATAAACACCCTAAAGTAGAGAATGTGTTAAGGGGCAAATAAACATTAATACAATTAAATCTGGGGAAATGCGTACTTAAGTTTCCATCCTTAAGTGACACAAAAGACATGAAACTAATAATTTTTAGCAATGCTTTCCATACTGACCTTCCTGATGGGTGTTCTATGCTGGTTTCATAATATTCCCGATGGAGGAAAATGTAAAATGCTGTCCTTTACTTGGCAAGAACATGAAAGTGGCTGTAAAAGTACTTTGGTTGCTGAAACACTGACTCTTAAGGAGGCAGTGGATATGGGATTTTATTTGTCAAATATTTGATGTGAGGTTCTGTACACGGAGGGTACTGAATATAGTCTACACATTGAATGTTATGTAGAATCCATTGCTTATTGAAGGATAATGTACCGTCTGCAATAAGTATGGGTGTGAAATGGTTAAGGATTGATCTTGCTGGCTTGAAACTAATGCTGCAGGAAAAGGAAAGCTCTCAAATTAAATGGGTGGATGCAAATCCTCAATGGTCTGTTTTATAAGAAGAAATGCTTGCATAAAGAAACTGTTAGGGTCTCAGAGGTGAGGTATCTCACAATATAATACTTTCTACAAAATATGGAAGTTTTTGATTTAATTAGTTTTGAAATTTGGTTCTGCATTTTAACTCCAATTTTGATTTAAGAATAGAGGACTCTGCTAATTGTAGGTGGTGCATTAACTGGGGATTCACTTAAGCCTCCCATGATCTAGGGGTTGATCCAGTGGGAGGATAGCCATATTCAGAGGGGATAATTGGGTGGGGGGGATGAATGTGGAGATCAAGAGGGGGTTGTTTATAGAGTTTGATCCAGAAAGTGCTCAGGAGCCAGGATGAATAGGAGGGAGTGATTTGGTGGGGTGGGGTAGCATGATCTGGGGGGATGGTCAGGAAGGGGGTGACCAAGGGTTGATCAGGAGGGGGCGATTAGGAAGGGGTGACCTGGGGGTGATCAGGAGGGGGGTGATCAAGAAAGAGGTTATCGGGGATGGGATGATCAGGACGGGGATTGATCAGGAGAGGGATGATCGGGCGGTGGGGGTGGTGATCAGGAAGGAGGTGATCAGGAGCATGTGATGGGGCGCTTTGGGGATATAATTGGGAGGGGTGGCTGATTGGGGGTGGGTTATACGGAGGACGAAGATCATGAGGGTGGGGGGTGATCAGGAGGGGGTGATTGGGAGGGGGATGATTGGGAGGAGGGGTGATTAGGAGGAGGATTGATCAGGAGAAGGTGATGGAGCGGTTTGGGGATATGATTGGGAGGGGTGAGTGATTGGGGGTGGGTTATACAGAGGGGGGTGTTCGGGGCGGTTGGTTGGGAGGACATGGTGATGGGGAGGGAGTGTTTGGGGGGTTTTGGGGTATGATTGGGAGGGGTGGATGATGGAGGGTGTTTGCGGGGGTGGTGATGGGAAAGGGAAGCTCAGTAGGTATTTGTGATTTGCTGACTTTGTGCCATGGTCCCTTAAAGATCCATTAGTTGGGTCACATGTTGGCATGGCAATCCCTGGAGCCACCAATCCAATATCTGTTGAGTTTGGATGGTTAAGATGGGCATTGGGCCTTTTTTCATTTGTCCAGGTGGCCAAACGGCTGTTTTTAATGCTTGTCTAGAACAGTTTTACAGTGCGTGTGCACAGGAGGTCAGCCGCTAAATTGGCCTTCGTATACCAATTGGCACTGAAAGAACCAGCTACATCCAGTGTGAATTCCTCGCACAAGCTCAGTTCAACCTTTGATTCAAAAACAGAAAATGCTGGAAAAACTCAGCAGGTCTAACAGCATCTGTGGAGAGAGAAACAGAGTTAACATTCCGAGTCCAGATGACTTTTAAAGAAGAGTCATACGGACTCGAAACATTAACTCTATCGTTCTCTCCACAGATGCTGTCAGACCTGCTGAGTTTTTCCAGCATTTTTTATTTTTGTTTCAGATTTCAGGCATCCGCAGTATTTTGCCTCAGTCTTTGATTCGTTAAGTTTCATGAATTAAGTTTATTTAGAATCTTGTTAATAATCTGAGCAACTTCAAACTGAATCACGCACATAAGCATTCTGATAATGGATTTCAGGCCATAGCTGAATTCCTTTATGTTATGGTTTCATGATTGCAAAATAACTTCCTTATTATGGCTACCATTCTGTGTGTGAAGGGTGACAGAGTATCTCACGTGTTCAATGTCAGCTGCAATTCAGTGACTCACTCTCAGCAGGCTTCACTACAGAGGCTTGAGCACATGATATAGGCTGACACTCCTGGTGCAGTACTGAGGGAGTGCTGCACTGTCAGAGGTGCGGTCTTTCAAATGAACCGTTAAGCCTAAGGTATGAATTGGCTAGATGGCTGGGATAGATGGGTCATTTTCATGTTGGCAAACTGTAAGTAGTGGAGTGTCGCAGGGACCTCAGTTATTGCAGCCTTTATTAATAAGGGACTGAGTGTATTGCAGCCAAATTTGCTACAAAGATGGGTAGGAAAATACTTTGTGAGGAGGATACAAAAGGGGCAGAATTTAATCCAACCCCATGCTGTCTCCTTTGGGAAGGCCCACCATATGCCCACATCCCATGAAAAAATAAATAAAAGACCTGTTAGCAAGGATGAGAAGTGTCATCTGCTGACAACAGACATGTTGGGCACACAAGTGAAAGCCTGATGCTTCCACAAAAGATTCATTACACTGTTCCTTCTCCTCTGCAGGAGTAGAGGGCACATAATGTCCATGAGAGGAGGAGGAGGAGTGCCTATAGCCTTGCAATTTTCACTCTGTTGGAGTTGAAATCAAACCAATGGAGTTGCATCATTGGCCATGGAGCGAGTGGAGGGTGGCCCCTGGGTGGTGAGATTCCACAGGCACAGATCCATCCTGCAAAGATAGTGCTGAAGTGGGGTGGGGAGATCTGGGGAAGGTGGCAGGAAGGGACTATTGACAGGTATGACTTTGGAGGCATACAGAATTTGGGAAGAAAATTTTGTCTCAATGTTGAGAGGGTTCAACCCTGGTTACCTTGTATTTGTTGCCCATTCCTAACTGCCCTTGAACTGAGTGGCTTGCTAGGCCATTGCAGGGGGCAGTTAACAGACAACCACACTGCTGTGGGTCTGGAGTCACATGTAGGCCAGACCGGGTAAGGATGGCAGATTTCCTTCCCTAAAGGACATTAGTGAACCCGATGGGTTTTAAAACAATAAATGATAGTTTTCATGGCACCACTACTGAGATTAGCTTTATAGCAATTGAATTTAAATTCCACCAGCTGTCATGGTGGGATTTGAATATGTGAGCCCAGGCCATTGGCCCGGGCCTCTGGATTACTAGCCCAGTGACATTATCACTACACCACCACCACCCTGCAAATGGACTCACGGTGGTGGATGAGACATGGTGGGGGGACCTCTCAGGGCACTTCTGATAGTGTAACCTCTCTTCTGCCCCTCTAGCACTGACATAAATGCCTCCAGGTGAGACTCCTGTCACTGTGCAGGAGACACCCATCACACTGGGGCTCTCAAAGACTCAAACAAGCAAAGGATGCCTGGCAAAGTAGCAGAATAGTGAGCAGCCTGTCTCCAGCACAGCTGGCAGCAAAAGAGAGGGAGCACCATGATGTGTCACCTGGAAAAGATTGAACAAAACACCTGGTCACTCAGGGGTTTATAACGGTGACTGTATAGATCTGATTGTTATGAAAAATATTGTTTCAATTTTATATTACATTACTGTTGTTTGCACTTACTGCTCCAATTTCATTAATGTTTCGTGTGTGCGATGTGGTGGTCTGGATTTCGATTGAATAAATGCTCTCAATGGAGTTTGTGCTTGTGTGGACCTCTCTGATCAGTCTTGTTTGGTCCCTCACCATTGGAACATACACAGGCCGGCCTGGTGTTGACCTTGGGAGAGATGTAAAAGAGGTGATTACTGCAAAGATGGTTTTGTAGAGTGAATTGTACATTACTGGGTAAATCTTTGCATTATTGGAGAATCCTGTGTCTTTCTGACATCCAATGTGTCCTCTACACTGGCTTCCACAGCTGGCTGGCATGACCCACCTCCCCTTAGGATCAGACTCCACCCCAGACTCCTTATCAGAGAATGCAGCTCGCTCTGTTATATCCTTCTCTGCCAGGACCTCTCCTCTTTTTGGAGTGCTAGCTTGTGTAATGTGCAGCAGACCACAACCATCAGTGACACACGAGCAGGTGAACATTGCACCGCAGCACCTGAACGGTCCAGACATCTGATTCTCATTTTAAGCAGACCAATGGTTTATTCAATGATGGCTCTGGTGGAAATGTGGCTCTCTTTGTACTGCTTCCCAGGCTCTACACGTGGATTTCTGACTGGGGTCATGAGCCAGCTCTTGCGAGGGTACCCCTTGTCTCCGAGAAGTCAGTCATCCAAAAGTTCCAGTGCACAGAACATCCCTGGCACCTGGGAGCGCCTAAGCATGTAGCAATCAGACTAGCCATATAAATACTGTGGCTACAAGAGCAGGTCAGAGGCTAGGAATAGTGCAACAAGTAACCCACCTCCTGGCTCCCCAAAGCCTGTCCACCATCTACAAGGCACAAGTCAGGAGTGTGATGGAATACTCCCGACTTGCCTGGATGAGTACAGCTCTCATAACACTCAAGAAGCTGGACACCGTCCAGGACAAAGCAGTCCACTTGATTGGCACCACATCCACACACATCCACTCCCTCCACCACTGACGCACAGTTGCAGCAGTGTGTACCATCTACAAGATGCACTGTAGGAATTCACCAAGGCTCCTTAGACAGCACCTTCCAAACCCATGACAACTACCATCTAGAAGGACAAGGGCAGCAGATAGATGGGAACACCACCACCTGGAAGTTCCCCTCCAAGTCACTCACCATCCTCACTTGGAAATATATCGCAGTTCCTTCACTGTCACTGGGTCAAAATCCTGGAACCCCCTCCCTAACAGCACTGTGGGTGTACTTACACCACTTTATTTTTTCATTCATTCACCGGATGTGGGCTTCACTGGCTGGGCCAGCATTTATTGCCCATCCCTAATTGCCCTTGAGAAGGTGGTTATGAGCTGCCATCTTGAACCGCTGCCATCCATGTGGTGTAGGTACACCTACAGTGCTGTTAGGGAGTTCCAGGATTGCAGCAGTTCAAGAAGGTAGCTCACCATGGCCTTAAGGGCAATTACGGATGGGCAATAAATTCTGGTCTAGCCAGCCATGCCCTTATCCCATGAAAGAATAAAGAAACACTGACACTCTGACATTTAAGGGTAGGTAATCCTCAGCCTGTAGGCTCTGTAGGTAGGATCGTGTCTTCAGCTAACTGGGTCTGCCTGCTGATATCTCTCCTCTGCAGGCCTGTGTGCAGTAGCTGGTTCCTCATCCTGCTGAACCGCAGGAACTCCCTCCTTTTCCTCCTCCTTTCCTCCTCATTGGAGGGGGCGCTCCCCCAGTATGAACTGTGCCTTGGGGGACAGCGGTCTCCAGGTTTGGACCAATATTGGAGTCTATAAACTTCAGTTTAGCCGTGTCTGTTTAATATCCCCTATTGCAGGTTGAAACAATTGAATGAATGAACTTAAATCAGCGGGAAACTCTTCTATTGTCACTAGCAGAGTATTCTGCTGCAAGCTGCCATAGTTCTGCTTGTTTCTTAAAAATGGCAGGTGAGTTGCTCATCTCGATACCCAATTTCTGAGCCAGCCACAGGTAAGTGACTCTTAGTGAAGCCCCCCTATGCTGTTAGTTGAGAGACAGCTCTCTTCATGCATACAAAATACAGTTAAATCAACCAAAGAATCGAGAAGACATAAAGCACTCAACTCATACAGCTTTATTAATGTCATTCCAGCAACACTTGTGTTAATAATTATAATAGCACAAAGACTGGTACAGGGGGAAGATACAGATCTTATTTTCAGTTATTCATTTCCTATCTCTTTCTAAAAGCAGTAACTACAGACACATAGGGGTCATCTTGGCTTGTGAACAACTCCTGGTCTCTGCTCAAGGTGTGTGTGTATATGAGTGTGAGTGATTGAATGTGTGTGTGTTGGGTGGGGATGGGGTGGGGGGGGGCGGTGAGTCTGAAACTGAGTGTTATTTAGGGTGTGAATTTGTGCGAGAGCGAGAGTTTGTGTGGGCGTGTCTGTGTGGGTGTTTGAGTGTGATTGTGTATGCATGTGTGAGCATGTCTATGCATGAGTATATTTGTGTCTGTGTGAGTATGTTTGAGTGTAAGTGTGTGTTGCTGTGTCTGTGTGACTGAGTGAGTGTGAATGTATGAGTGAATGTGTGGGTGTGTGTGTGTTATGTGTGAGTCTGTATGTGTGAGTGTGATTTTGTGTGTGTGTATGTGTGTGTAAGTGTGAGTGTATTTGAGTGTAAGTCAGTGTGTTTGAGAGTGTATTTTAGTGATTTGACTTTCCCTGAACCATCAGTCCTGGTTTTGAAATCCTCATTCCCAGATCACTAAACCCCTAATTAAACTCCAGCACCACTCTACAGCGAGAGACTCTGGTCTTGGAGACACTTCATTCAAAGCCAGTCTGCAACAGCCAATTGACCATTGAGAAGAACTCTCAACTGATCACCACTCAAACAAATAAGACTTCCCTCAGGTTGGGAAATTATTCCACAGTCTGTTCTCAAAGAAGGCATCTTCTTTTCATAACTTTACAACCTTCCCTTGGAGAACAGTTGAAACTAATGGATGATTTCACAGACTGATTAATGTGGCAGACTGCGACATAAAGACTCCTTCGCGGGCTGTAACCACCGCTATTCCAGACATCAGTGAGGTTAGTGCTATAATAGTGGTGGCATTTTCGATACAATCTAAGGCGGGAGCATCTACACCCACTGGAGATGAGAACCCCACTGGATTTCAAGCTGGTATTCACAGTCAGAGTTCCAGTCTCCACAGGCCAGGACAGTCTAGAGTGAGGTTTAAACTCAGCATCTTCTCACTCAGAGGCAGGCAGTCTCTGATCAACCAAAGGCTGGCTCTTTAGTGCATTGACAATGTGACATTAGTGGACTTTGCAAGAGGAATTCAGTTTCACATTATGTTCATCGTTTGCCCCTTTCCAGTGATACATGTCACTGCTTGTGTCTGCTGAGTTCAACTCGATAACTGCTTCTGGCACCTCTTGCTACAGTGATTGGTCAGGTTGAACATCATTTGGATAGAAGACCTTCTGAAAGGACATCCCCAGCTCAGAGTTCCCAAAGCATCTATGAAATAAATATGGATCTTCCTCTCGACTGTTCATTGGATATTCAATTAATTTTCATTCCATCTAGATAGTTCCAAAAAAAACATGAAGACCAATAATTAAACATTCTCATTTCAGATTCACATGCAGCATTTGAAATTAAGAGACAACACAGTAGATTACCGGCAATGATCAACATGTCATGATCACAAGTCCAAGAAACGATTCTTTAACAGAAGATGACTCTGTACAAATTGTCTTTTCCATTTGATCTTGCTATTTGTCTCACCTGCTTTTTGAAGGAGTTAAATCTGGCTGGATCCTGATTCCAGCCAGTCAGCAGTTTACTCTCAATACCTGTCCAGATGATTAATATTCATACATGGCCCAAGACAGCTGAGTCTTGCAGACAAGTTAGGCATCATGCTAGTTCACCCTGTATTCATATATTATTAACATTGACCTTTTATTCATCTGCTACCAGTACAGGTTCAGCAACACCAAGCTGTATCCATGTAGCACCTTTAACATAGTAAAACATCCCTCTTCACAGCGGCGTTATCAAATCAAATTTGACCAAGTCACATAAGGGTCAATTAGGACAGGGCCAAAAAGAAAGTTAGGGTTTAAGCCATGGGAGGGGCGGAGAGGGGCGGAGAGTTTAGTGAGGTGGAGAGTTTAGCGAGTTTGAGAGGTGGAGAGTTTTATAGAGGCGGAGAGGCGGAGAGAAGCTATTCCAGAGATTAGGACTGTGGCAGTGAAGGTATGGTCAGTGATTAATATTGGGCAATTCAGAGTGGGAAGTAAAATTGTTGCAGGAGAATGCAGGTCAGTCCTATAGTAATCTGAGGCCAGTACTCCAGGGGCTGAGCACAAAAATCAAGGTTAGCACTCCAGTGTCATACTGAAGGAGTGCTGCAATGTTGGAGGTTCAGCCAATACGATAAAGCATGGTGGACGTAAAAAATCTCATGGCAGTATTTGGAGAAGAGCACAGGAGTGGTGCCCTGGCAAATATTTATCCATCAATCAACATCATAAAAACACATTACTGTATCTGTCTAGTTATTATCACTGCTGTATGTGGGAGCTTTCTGTGCTGAAACTGGCTGCTGAGTTTCCTACATTATGACAACACTTCAAAAAATGCTTCATTGGCTGTAAAGCCCTTTGTGAGATTTGGTGCTCATAAAAGGCACTATATAAATGGTCATCTGTCTGCCTAGCCATGGTCACTGCTGTGGTGATGTGGAACTCCTATTGTTACCTCTCTCCATACAGTCACGGGAAGTATGAAAGAGGGAGGGTCAGATCAATCACATGACCCAGGGACCAGGACATTGTAAAACGTGGATAGGGTGGCCAGTGCTGAAACTGGAGTTCAGGCAAAGGATCAGCAAGAGCTGGGTGGGAATAGAAAGGAAGAAAGAATGGAAGAGACAAAGCTCTTTCAAAATGATCAGTTCCGTCCAGACTACTTGGCAACTGGTTACTGTGGCTACAAGATAGGATTTGCAAACAAGTTTAGTGAGAAGGGCAGAATCAGATTGATGAGACACTCACCCTTCTTCACTAATACAAGCACCGCCCCTGTTGTGATGTTATTCTCTTCCAGCGTCTCATTTTCTCCAAGTTGCTGACCTTTGTAGGTGAAATCCATCTTCCAGGATGTGACTCCTTGTCTCACTAGGTAGAGACGGAGACGCTTTATGGTGTCATTTGGCCTCACTCTAACTGTGACCATCCTCTGGCCATCGGGGAGCTGGACACTGAGCTCACATCTCATCCACTGAGACCGAAGTTTCTGCACCGCGTACATTGCAGTTCAGTCAGGTCCTGGTGAACTGTCAGTTCCTGAGCAGACAGACACAGCTGACTGGATTTTAACTGTGATAAATAAGGAGCCTCCCTGCCCTCTCATTTTACATCTGACAATCTCAAGCAAGAATTAGGAACTGGTTCTCTAGCATTCCCTCACCTACTTACCAGTACATGCATAACTTTAATTATCAAAGCAATTACTGGCAGTACAAGTATTACATGCAAACCTACTGGAGCCTATAACCACCCCAACACCTCAGAAAAACTTTCAGTAAATCAACCATGAACCAAACAAAGCCAGCTCTGTGGCTTCCCAACATACAAATTTTGGGTGACCAGACATCCTGGTTTTGCCGGGACAGTCCCAGTTTTTTTTGCTAAAGGTCCTGGTGTCCTGTCAGTTTTCTCCAAATTGCTCAAATGACCCGGTATTCGGCTCACCTGAGTCCGCTCTTCCTTAACCTGACCCACCCCCACCGCCGTTCCAGGGCTGTCATCAAATCCCGGGGAACTCCTCTCGCACTGCACTGCATTGAGAATCGGAATGCTGCCCACTCACCAATCATTAAGTGGCTGCACTGGGATGCTCCAGCATGCCCAGAAATCCCCCTCATTCGGAGCTGGGAGGCAATCAGCCTCTGAATGATGATAGAAGATTGACAGCGGTGAAGGGTCATGAGAACTCGAAACGTCAACTCTTTTCTTCTCCGCCGATGCTGCCAGACCTGCTGAGTTTTTCCAGGTAATTCTGTTTTTGTTTTCCATCAATCACAAGCTGCACTTGAAGAGATAGTCAAAAAGCGCTCATTAGTAAACCACCAATCAGTGCTGAGGAAGGTGGCAGGCAAGTTTGGTTGAGCATGACATGTTCAACCAAAAGATCACCTGCTTTCCTGCTTGCAGTCCTGAGTGCAAACAAATCTCCCACACCTGAGGTAAGTTCACTAGTTAAAAACCAGCTTCTGGCTGAAATCTTTTTTTTTGCAAAAATATACTTTATTCATAAAATATCTTCAACCACATTCCAAATCATTTCAAAAACACCATTACGAGGGTACAATCCGGTTCAACTTTAACAAAATGTATCACCAGGTGCATCAGTACAAACAATATTACAGTCATTTACAGCCTTTCATTTTGAGCTGTACAGCCCGAGGGGATTTAAACAGTTCCCAGCCCCTTGGTGCACTGTGGCAGAAAGGTCTTAGACAGCGACCCCTCCCCATTGCACCTTTGCGGCAGCTGCCCCAAGCTTTAGTGCGTCCCTCAGCACGTAGTCCTGGACTTTGGATTGTGCCAGTCCGCAACACTCGGTCGGGGACAACTCTTTGTGCTGGAAGACCAACAAGTTTCGGGCAGACCAAAGCGTGTCTTTCACTGAGTTGATGATCCTCCAGCTGCAGTTGATGTTTGTCTCGGTGTGTGTCCCTGGGAACAGCCCGTAGAGCACAGAGTCCTGTGTCACAGAACTGCTCGGAATGAACCTCGACAGCAACCACTGCATCTCTCTCCAGACCTTCTTTGCAAAGGCACAATCCACAAGGAGGTGAACAACGGTCTCTTCCCCACCACAGCCACCTCGAGGGCAACGTGCTGAGGGGGTGAGACTCCTGACGTGTAGGCAGGATCTGACAGGGAGGGCCTTTCTCACCACCAGCCAAGCTACATCTTGGTACTTGTTGGAAAGTTCTGGCGATGAGGCATTCACCTAATGTTAGAACCCAATGTGCAGATAAAAGTAAACAAGGTTTTTAAATGGAGATTGGTCTTACCATTGTGCAGTGCACAATAATGTTAGAGTAGAATAGAGGATTCTGGGATCTTGTGACAGAAGCCTTGGTTTAGTATTTTTTAAACTAATGAGGCAGAAATATTTGAAACAGAAGTCTGTGGTTTGTAACAGCTGTCTTCAATGATGGGTGTCATACTCGGCTTGCCAGCTCCGACTGGACATATTCCAGGAGATGTCATCACATGACCTCCTACCTTAAACTGCCCCTACCCCAGGGTCCTGTCTCCTGCCATTCGTTGTCCAATATGTCAATCATTATTGAATCCCGCCTTACCAAATCTTTTCAATGTGTCCCGGCTTAGATTTTTAAAAATCTGCTCACCCTATGCACAGTGAACACTACAACAAGCAAGGATAGTCCCACAACAAACTCTTAACCACTCCAACAACCCCTTAACTACTCCAACAACCCCCTTAACCACTCCAACAACCCCTTAACCACTCCAACAACTCTTTAACCACTCCAAGAGGACTATCCTGGTAATTTTACACGTACTGAAGACACCACCTCCTAACCAACTGTCAACATATTTCAACAAATTACCCTATATAGTGACATTCAGAGTACATATGAACTTGCAAACGAATGAAATAGGAGCAGAAGTAGTTCATTCAGCCCCTCGAGTATGCTCTGCCATTCAATGAGATCATGGCTGATTTCTTGACTTTTGATTTCCACATTGCCATCTACCTCCGATAACCTTTGATTCCCTTGCCTAACAAGAATCTATTTACCTCCACCTTAAAAATATTCAATGACCCCTCCTCCGCTGCCTTCCGAGGCAGAGATTTCCAAATACGCACAACCCTCTGGGAGAAAAAATTTCTCCTCATCTCTCTCCTAAAAGGGCGGCCCTTAATTTTAAAACCGTGCCCCCTAGAAAGGAAACATCCTTTCCACATCCACCTTGTCAAGACCGTTCAGGATCTCGTGTACTTCACCCCTCACTCTTCTAAACTCTTCCAGTGGAAACAAATCCAGCCTGTGCAACCTACCCTCATAGGTTGAGAATGTGCTCATTCCAGGTATCAATCCAGTACACCTCCTCTGAACCACCTCCAAGGCATTTACATCCTTCCTTAAATAAGGAGACCAAAACTGCACGCAGTATTCGAGGTGCAGTCTCACCAATGCCCTGTATAACTGAAGCATAACATCCTTACTTATATGTTCAATCCCTCTTTAGTAATAAAGGATAGCATTCCATTAGCCTTCTTAACTACTTACTGTACCTGCATACTAACTTTTTGTGATTCATGCACTAGAACACCTAGATCCCTCTGCACCTTGGAATTGTGCAGCTGTTCTCCATTTAAGTAATGCTCTGCTTTTTTATCCTTCCTGCCAGTGTGAACAACTTCACATTTTCCTATGAGATGTGTACAGTGAGATATAGAGTGGATATTATACACGGAGATATCCAGAGTACACACAAAAGCAAAATACTGTGGATGCTGGAAATCTGAAATAAAAACAGAAAACATTTGAAAAACTCAGCAGGTCTGGCAGCATCTGTGGAGAGAGAAACAGAGTTATTGGGCTGGGTTTTGCCAGAGGCTTCAAGACTCCACTATCAGGATCAAATGGGGATCTTGAGCCCAGATTTGCTGGGAGTGAGACTGGCAGTGCATTCTTCCCAGAAACTGCCTCCCAATTGGCTACATCCACACTTGCCCTCCCATTAAGGATGGTGGGTGGACTCTTGATGCTGCCAACCCAGAGGGCGGATAGCTCTCAAGACTCAGCAGCTCAACTAGGGCGCTGCTGAGGCAGGTTGGAAACCGCAAGGGCTCAACATCGAGTGTCCCTCACTGGGATCATCATGGAGTAAAACCAGCATCTAGACCAGGATGCCAAGCTGTTTGGAGGGAAACCCCTTCCACCAGATTGATCTTGATCGTCACTGTGGAGCCCCTCCTAATGGCATGGAGCCAACAGCTGGCATTCAAATACAAAAAAGACATATTAGAAAAAAGTGGGGGTAAAGGTTATAACCTAAAATTGCCCAGAAGTGTATAAAGTATGTCACACTCAGTACAAGTGTGAGGATATTGGATATTGCGGGCTGTAAGATCATACTTTGTGAAAGTGGCCAGAAACTCTTAAAATGGCTGCAACATAACATGTATAACATGTGGCTATGGACATTTAAACTGTGGTCAGGATTCGATTCTGTGGCCAGTATTTAGTTAACCATGGACCTGGATAAGGGAACTTTGCAGCCACCTGTGAAGTTTAAACATCTCATTGTTTAAGGGGGAACCTGCGTTTGAGGAATATGAGATCTGTAGACTGTTGGCCTCCGAGTGCCATATTGAACAAAGGAGAATATTTGAGTTTAAGTTGAGGCAGAGATTGTCAACTGCCATTGTATTGTGGTGGTCTGGATTCCAGATGTGTTAACCTTGCATTCATGTGACTGAAACTGACTGTCAGGGTCTGCAGTGTAATACACCCTGAATAAATGTACATATGGGTGAGAGACATTTGAAACACCAGGAAACACCTGGAAGAGCTGAACCATCATTGCTGAAAGCCTTCTAATGCAGCGAATGTACTGTATTTACTCCAGCTTCCAACTCTACCTGAGAACCAGTCTCCTGGCCATTCATCTCCAGAGGCTTCACAGCTTCATGAGAATCCTTTGTTTCTAAAAGATCTTCACTCCAACTAAGTTATCAACTCAACCAGGAAGACATTAGGCCTGCATCGATATAAAGACTAAGTTATAAATTCCACTTTTATAATCACGGCTTTAATTTCACCTGTATCTAATCTTCACGTGTGATAGTGTGAGTGAGATGAATGATTGAGACGTTATGCTCAAACATCCAGTGCAAGTACGTGATAATAAATAACCTTCTTTATTTTAAAAAATTACCAGAAGGCCTGCTGCTGGAATTTATTTTAAATTGTGAAAAAAAATCATTCTGAGGGTAGGTAACTATACACACCTTGCACACAAACATCCTGATTATGGGCTGGACAGGACCACACAAATTCTGACCTTAACAAGTGCCTCATGTTTAATCCCCACAAGGATAGCCTGAGGCCTCTCTTCTTCTTCCATAAATGGAGGTCCAACCAGACGCCAACCCCCACCTCCATCCTCGACCTGGCTGAACTTGTTCTCACATTATAACATAAGAAATAGGAGTAGGAGTAGGAGTAGGCCATTCAGCCCATCGAGCCTGACACGCCATTTGATAAGATCATGGCTGACCTGATTGTGGCCTTAACTCCACATTCCTGCCTACCCCCCATAACCCTTGACTCCCTTGTTAATCAAAAATCTGTCTAACTCAGCCTTGACTATATTGAATGACCCAACCTCCACTGCTCTCTGGGGTAGAGAACTCCAAACCCCTCCTTCTAGATTCCCCCACAAGTGGAAACATCTTCTCAGCATCCACTCTGTTGAGCCCCCTCAGAATCTTTTCAATTTCAATAAGATCACCTCTCATTCTTCTAAACTCTAATGAGTATGGGCCCAACCTTTCTTCATAAGACAAACCTTTCATCCCCGAAATCAGCCTTGTGAACCTTCTCTCAGCTGCTTCCAAACCCAATATACCCCTCCTTAAGTAAGGAGACCAAAACTGTACACAGTGCTCCAGGTGTGGTCTCACCAATGCCCTGTCCAATTGTAACAAGACTTCCCTACATCTATACTCCACCCCCCTTGCAATAAAGACCAACATTCCATTTACCTTCCTAAGTACTAACTTTTCGTGTTTCATGTACCAGGCCGCCCAGATCTCTCTCTACTGCAGCATTCTGCAGTCTCTCTCAATTTCAATAATATCCTGCTTTTCTATTCTTCCTGCCAAAATGGACAAACTCACATTTTCCCACATTATATTCTATCAGCCAATTTTTTGCCCACTCAATTTATATATATCTTTTTGCAGACTCTATATCAGAACTTGTTTTCTTACCTATCTTTATATTGTCAGTAAAATTAGCTACAATACACTTGGACCCTTCATCCAAATCATCAGTGTAGATTTTAACTAGTTGAGGCCCCAGCACTGATCCATGCAGCACTCCACTAGTTACAGTTTGCCAACCTGAAAATGACCCATTTATTCCAACATTCATGCTAATATATCACCCCCACCACTATGATCTCTTATCTTGTGCAGTAACCTTTTTTGTGGCACCTTGTCAAATGCCTTTTGGAAATCCAAATACACTGCATCTACTGGTTCCTCTTTATCAGCCCTGCTTGTTAAATATTCAAAGAGCTCTAACAAATTTGCCAAACACAATTTTTCTTTCACAGAACTGTGTTGACTCTGCCTGATTGTATTGTGATTTTCTAAGTGCCCTGCTACCACCACCCTAATATTGGACTCTAGCATTTTCCCAATGATAGACATTAGACTAATTGGTCTACAGTTTTCTGCTTTCTCCCTCCTTTCTTGAATAGTGGTGTTACATTTGCAGCTTTTGAATCCACAAGGACCTTATCAGAATCTTGGGAATTTTGGAAGATTACAACTAATGCACCTCTGCAGCTACTTCCTTTAAGACCCTAGGATGCAGGTCATCGGCTCTAGGAGACTTGATAGCCTTTAGTCCCATTAGTTTCCCCAGTACGTTTTCTATAATGATTTTGATTGTTTTAAGTTCCTCTCTCCCTTTTACTCCTGATTTTTTACTATTCTTAAGGTGCTTTTTGTGCCTTTGACTGTGAAGACAGATACAAAATACTTGCTCAAAGTCTCTGCATTTCATTGTTTATCATTATTAATTCCCAAGATCAACCTCTAAAGGGATCAATGCTCATTTTAGCTAATCTTTCCTTTTTCTATACTTGTAGAAACATTTGCTGTTTGATTTTACAGCCTGAATTTTTTGCTTGGAAGGCAGGCTCGGCAGGAGCTGGCTGGGGCGATTGCAGAGCCGACTGCTGCCCGCGATCGGCTCTGCGCCGCCATTTTACATGGGTGGGCCAATTAAGGCCCATCCAGCTTCAGATGCGAACGGTAGCACTCGTTACCTGTTCGGACAGGGGGAAGAGGGAGAGTCGGGGCCAGTGCTGTTTCACGCATTTTTATTTTATTTTTAAATTTAATTAATAAAAGCTTTAGGAAACCTCATCCTGCTCGTGGATGAGGTTTCCTAAAAAATGTAAAGGCTGCTTGGCCTTTTTGCCTGCCCGCTAACCGTAAGGTTGGAGAGGCAGCATAAAGTTGACCTTAATCACTTCCTCAACGCCCTTAATAGGCCTTTTAAATATCGGCGAGTGCGCAGCCGATTCCGGCGCTCGCCCGCTGGGTGAAATATCATGAGAAAGTGCGATGATGTCGGGATGCATGCCCCCATACGCTGACTGAAAAGTTCAGGCCTATATTTCTTGCTAGTTTTGTCCCATACTCCAATTTTTTCCATTTTATCATTTTTTGTCATCCTTTGCTGGTTTCCAAAACTTCCCCAATATTCTAGCCTACCACAAATCTTTGCAGCATTAACATCTTTTCTTTCAATTTGATACCATCCTTCACTTCCTTGGTGAGCCACAGATGGTGCATCCTTCTGGTAGAGTCTTTCTTCCTCAATGGAAAATATCTTTGAGAGTTTTGAAATATCTCCTTAAATGTCTGCCTCTGTTCCTCTACCATCTTACCTTTTAACCTATTTACCCAGTCCATTTTAGTCAATGCTGTCTTCATACCCTTGTAATTGCCTTTATTTAGTTGCCTCATTATGCATTCTTGCTGGGGAGCCCAGAAATCTATTACACTGTTGAAACAGCTAAGCCCCAGAGGAAAAAAGTGCTTAATTGACAGCCCTGGGTCCCTGATCTCTGCTGTCAATTTCACAATGTTCATTCACACAAGATAAAGAGGTTTCAAGTGCTTGCAGTTTCTGCTATTGATACTTTAAAGGGTCTGGATGATTGACACTTTTATTGGCCCAAAGTGTAAAAGGAAGTTGTTTCTTAAGAAAATGGAAAGTCATCAATGAATAACTTTTGTTTTTTTTTTATTCGTGTCACTATAGGGTTCATTGGTTCTATACAGTGTCTAGTGGGTGAATAAGAAATGATGCACTATATCTAGGCCTGGGGGCATGAAGGGCCATAGCAGGTGGGTGAGGGCATATCTTAGCATGTGGGGCATGAGGGGCCATAGGGGTGGGTGGGGCCATCTCTTGGCATGGGGCATGAGGGGCCATAGGGTGTTACCTTTCAAAAGGTTCCCTCATGCAGAGCATGGTTCACGACACCACTGAGGTGCTATGAACCATGACTCTTTGACTACCTGGCCCAACTCCATGAAAATTGTGGAGGACTAGGGCATATCTATCTCTGAAATGAAGCCACCAGGTCAGGAGTACAGGGTGCGGGTTCCAGACTCGAACCTGCCTACACACTTCAAAGGCTCTACAGAAAATCAGAAACCCCGAGAATGGGGCTAGGAATCCCGTAATTGGGTCCTGGCTGCCATTTTCACTCCTCATCTGAGTCTCCCTGACTCCATGAAAATCCAGCCCTATATCTTGATCATCTGAACCAAGATCATTTCTCACTATTGAACAGAATTCATCCACTATTAACAGAACTACCCCACCTCCTTTTCCTTTCTTCCTGCCTTTCTGAACGTCAAGTGCCCGTGAATATTCAGGTCCCAGCTTGGACCCCTTGCAACCATGTCTCTGTAATATCTATCATATCATACTCATTTATTTCTACTTGTGCTATCAATTCATCCATTTTGTTATAAATGCTGAAAACCATTGAGATAGAGTCTTTAATTCTGGCTTTTTACCCTTTTGCCTACTCGGACATTATTTGCTGGTGCTCTCTTATATTTGATCAACTTTTCCTTTAACTCTACTCATTTCCTCCAAATAAAAGGTGTTGCTACAGGTACCTGCATAGATCCTAGTTATGCCTGTCTTTATAATGTGATTAGTATGGCCAACACCAGACCCAACAGCACTCCGCTGGGGGGAATGATGTCATCATGCACCAGAACCACCTGCATTTGTGAATATGCTGCACATTAAGGCACTTGGTACTGCACAGTGGCCAGACTGGCTAAAAACTGAACAGTCCAGTATAAACCCAGATGAATAGCCACCCTACATGGGTGCCATTTCCTGCTCTCACCCCAAACTGAAAAATTTCTTTGCTTCTAATTTCCATTCTTCTCACACCTTCACGTGGCCATAGGAGATTCAGAAGTCAGGGGAACAGGCAGGCATTTCTGTGCCTGCAGATGTGAATCCAGGATGGTGTGTTGCCTCCCTGGTGTCAGGGTCAAGGATGTCACTGAGCAGCTGCAGAACACCCTGAGGGGTTTGAGAGGGTGAACAGCCAACAGTCGTGGTCCACATTGGTACCAACGACATAGGCAGAAAGAGGGATGTGGTCCTTTAGTCTGAATTTAAGGTGATAGGTACAAAATTAACAAGCAGGAAAATACCAAAGATAATAATCTCCGGATTACTCCCGATACAATGCACAAGCGAGTCCACAAACAGGGATAGATGAAGTAGGTGAAAGCATGACTTGAAAGGTGGTGCAGGAGGGAGGACTTTAGATTCTTGAGACATTGGGACTTGCTCTGGAGGAGCTGGGAGCTGTACAGGCCAGGCAGGTTGCACCTAAGTAGAACCGGGAGGAGTGTCCTTGCGGGATGTTTTGCTAGTGCTTTTGGGAGGCTTAGACTAACTTGGGAGGGGGATGGGAACAAGGAGATAATATTAGAGAGGAAATCTGTACAAAGAATTGTGAGAGGCAGATAGCAGCGGAGTAGGAAATAGGAAGGTGGGGTCAGGGTAAGAGGTAGTGTAATGAGGTTGAAATCAGGTTTACTGTGCATGTATTTGAATGAATGGTGTGTGGTAAATAAGGTTGGTGAGCTGGAGGCACAGATAGCCACTTGGGAATATGGTGTTCTAGAGGTAATGGAGACTTGGCTTAAGAAAGGACAGGACAGGGTACTAAATATTCCTGGATACGTCCAGAAGGATCCTGATGGTAGGATACCCCATGCAGGAGACATTAAGGAGCATTAATAACCACATAATCACAGAAGTGGCTGAAAACAGAAAGTTCGAGATTCAGAGTTGTCAGTGTTTGAAACAGGAGGGAGTAAACCCAGCTGTCTGAGGAGCTAGAGGACAGGCTAGTAACCTGGTGTGAGAGAGCAACATTGCCCCCCTTCTAAACGGCAGGGAACCTGTCCACCATATACACAGCTCTTCAGAGAGCAGACTGGGCAAACAAGTCCAACACATGCCACCTGTTGCCCCACCCATTCCCTCCCATCCACTGAGTCCTAACCTGCCCTCCAACACTAGAGCCCCAGCCACTTCCACCAGTAACCCACATGCATTCCCTCACCACTACCCCCAGATTTGTTGCCCCACCCCACCCCACCCCTCCCCCCCCACTTCCTCACTGCCACTCGCCCAGCACCTCCACCACCTTCTCAGCCCCAGACAATTGAAGAACAGGAACTCATAGGTGTTATCTCATGATCCAGAGTACAGATTTACAAGGTGGTGGGGGGAGGTGGAATAGTGAAATCTTTCTGGCGGTTTGATTTTTTTATTAAAAGAAGGTCCTGACCAAGGACAGGCTGCGTCTGAGACTGAAATGTTGTGCTGCTGATGATTGTGTGGGACTGGGAGTGTCGGCTGCTCATCTAATCAGCAGCTCAATGAGCAAAAGTCCAATAATTAAAGACAGGCAGGTGGGCGGGAGACAGACATTCCACAGCTATGGTTACCACGGAGACACAGTCTCATAGATCAGGAATGAGCCGGGGCTGTTGGGTACAGTGAGCTGGGAGCAGGGCTCCAATACTTAGCCAAGGCCAAGAGAGTTACATTGTGGAAGCAGGGGTCATTTGTTGGGTCAGTTCTGAGGGTCAAATTCTCCCTGTACCTCCCTGTCTGAGAGTAAAGATTCCCACAGTGTGTGGTTAGGATCTGGAGTGTACTGCCTGACAGTGTGGTGGAGGCAAGTTCAGTCGAGGATTTCAGAGCAAATTGGATAATTATCTAAAAAGAAAAGTTTTGCAGGATTACAGGAAGGGACAGGGATTGCATCTAGCCAATTATCTCTTACACCGTGTAGTATATTGCAAGACCAGAGCATTTTGTTGTGCTGCCCTCTTTGTTGGGGAGATGTAATTAATGTTAGTTCAATAATGAATGCCTGCAGCTGAACATGTGTTAGCCTTAGTGTAACACACAACAGAAAGATCGATGAGGCTGGGATGGAATTGTTTTTATATTTGATTTGAGAAAGTAAGGATGGAAGATCATTCTGACACACTTCTCAGAACTCCTAAATGTAGTATAAAGGTGTTAACAGATGGGATAAGCTAATGTATGATGATGTACCGCTGACATCAGTCAGTCATATGTTAGACTCTCTTTCAAGAGAGGTTGGATCATACCTAAGAGCTACGTGCCTACCCTGTAACCTGTTTAGATCTAGTACCAATAAACAAGTGTTAAGCAGATATCAGAGTATGATTACAATTTGCCTAAGAGCCAAGTGCCACGCCTAGAGTCCAAGGTACAAGGGCCCAATCTCAGAACATGGTGGCAGCCATGGAGACATAGATAAAAAAGACATCAATGTTATCAAATGAACCACAGAGTGAAGAAACCTTTGAAAGCAGCTCAAAAAATTTCTGTGGTAGAAGGAGGCACAGAGGAGAGAAGTAACAATGACTGCAGCTGGTGAGCAGTCCCTGCCCTTGCCCCACCAGTGTGACTGCCTTGCAGAGAGGCCAGCAGTGGGAGTTATGGAAATGTCATTTTCTCTAGTATGGAGTGGTATCATGTCTTCACAATAAAGAGCCAAAGCTTTAAGTCAGTTCCTTTCTTTATGCTGTAGGTCCAGTAGCAGACGACGTTCTCCTGGGACAGGGTGTGCTGGAGTCTGCTGAGGATTTTGACTTCTTATTAAAGCCTTTGGCATCTATGTTAGCCCAAAGCAAAATTTAATAATTGAACAAGCACATTTTAACCAGCACTTGCAACAACCTGAGGCATTGATGGAATTATTCCTAACCAACCCACAGTTACTTCTTGCGGATATGGGGTGCTGAACGTGCAAACATGTGAAATAGGAGCAGAAGTAGGCCATTCGGCCCCTCGAGCCTGCTCCGCCATACAATAAGATCATGGCTGATCTGTTTGTGTTTCGAGTTCCACATTTCCATCTACCCCCGATAACCTTTGATTCCCTTGCCTAACAAGCAGTCCGAACTTAGAGAAGTTAATCAGGCATGGCAACTCCAAGGCTTCACGTAACCCCATAGATAGGGTAAGCCCATGGGCAGTGGCCCCACCCATATGAAAACATGCAAACACAGTGAAAGGGCAGGAGCCATTTTGAGATTCTCGCGTTGTGGCGTGATAGCCCAGCATAGGCGCCAGGACTGCCCAGCTGGGGGTGCAGAATGCTTCCAGTGTGGCAAAGCTGGACATTTTGAGCATTTCTGAAAATCCAGCAATTTTAATTGAAGTCACAGGCCAGCAGTATTTATAAAAGATGTTCCTTCCAACAAATGGAAAGTCCAGCAACGACCCTACAGATGACCCTACTAGGGCAAGCAGATAGTCTTAATCCAAACTATTTGTCAGTTATAGTTCAAGTTCAAGGCTTCAATACTACTTTAAAAATTGATACTGTAATAGGCTGTTAACATATTAGCAATGGCCTTGACTGGCTTCAGCCAATGACCCTTCATCCATCAGACACCAAGTTACAAGGCCCAGGAGGCATTGACCTGCCTATCAAAGGCAGGAGTATTGCTCTTCTTGGCTACAAGTGGCACCAGATTGTTTATGCTCTCTATGTTCTTCACAATCCACATACACCCATGTTGAGTGGTGATGTTGGCATATTTCCAGGAATCCTAGAAATACCAGATCACAGAATCACAGAGTGCAGAAGAGGCCCTTCGGCCCATCGAGTCTGCACCGACACATGAGAAACACCTGACCTACCTACCTAATCCCAATTAACAGCACTTGACCCATAGCCTTGAATGTTATGATGTGCCAAGTGCTCACCAGGTACTTTTTCAAGGATGTGAGGCAACCTACCTCCATTACCCTCCCAGGCAGCGCATTCCAGACCGTCACCACCCTCTGGGTAAAAAATTATTTCCTCACATCCCCCCTAAACCTCCTGCCCCTCACCTTGAATTTATGTCCCCTTGTGACTGACCCTTCAACTAAGGGGAACAGCTGCTCCCTATCCACCCTGTCCATGCCCCTCATAATCTTGTACATCTCGATCAGGTCGCCCCTCAGTCTTCTCTGCTCCAGCGAAAACAACCCAAGTCTATCCAACATCTCTTCATAACTTAACTGTTTCATCCCAGGCAACATCCTGGTGAATCTCCTCTGCACCCCCTCCAGTGCAATCACATCCTTCCTATAATGTGGCGACCAGAACTGCACACAGTACTCTAGCTGTCGCCTCACCAAGGTTCTATACAACTCCAACATGACATCCCAATTTTGTAATCTATACCTCGATTGATAAAGGCAAATGTCCCATATGCCTTTTTCACCACCTCACTAACATGCCCCTCTGCCTTCAGAGATCTATGGATACACACGCCAAGGTCCCTTTGTTCCTCAGAACTTCCTGGTGTCGTGCCGTTTATTGAATACTTCCTTGTCAAATTACTCCTTCCAAAGTGTATCACCTCACACTTTTCAGGGTTAAATTCCATCAGCCACTTATCTGCCCATTTGACCATCCTACAGGATATCTTCCTGTAGCCCAAGACACTCAACCTCACTGTTAACCATCCAGCCAATTTTTGTGTCAACTGCAAACTTACTAATCCTACCCCCCACATAGTCATCTGTGTCGTTTATATAAATGACAAATAATAGGGGACCCAGCACAGATTCCTGTGGTACGCCACTGGACACTGGCTTCCAGTCACTAAAGCATCCTTCTGTCATCACCCTCTGTCTCCTACAACTAAGCCAATTTTGAATCCACCTTATCAAATTACCCTGTATCCCATGTGCATTTGCCTTCTTTATAAGTCTCCCATGTGGGACCCTTTCAAAGGCTTTGCTGAAATCCATATAAACTACATCAACTGCACTACCCTCATCTACACACCTGGTCACCGCCTCAAAAAATTCAATCAAATTTGTTAGGCATGACCTCCCCCTGACAAAGCCATGCTGACTATCCCTGATCAAACCTTGCCTTTCCAAGTGGAGATAGATTCTCTCCTTCAGAATTTTCTCCAATAGTTTCCCTATCACTGACGTGAGACTCACCTGACCTGTAGTTCCCTGGCTTATCTCTACAACCCTCCTTAAATAGCGGAACCACATTAGCTGTTCTCCAGTCCTCTGGCACCTCCCCCGTGGCCAGAGAGGAATTAAAAATTTGGGTCAGAGCCCATGCGATCTCCTGCCTTGCCTCCCTCAGCAGCCTTGGACACAAATCATCTGGACCTGGAGATTTGTCCACTTTTAAGCCTGCCAACACCTCCAATACCTTGTCACTCCCAATATCAATTTGCTTAAGAACCTCACAGTCTCTCTCCCCGAGTTCGATACCTTCAATGCTGCTCATCATTTGAATAACTCACTGTCTTAAATGCAACAATCTTTAACCTTTTATTTAGAAGCAGTGGAAATTCAGCCTTCAGAATCTCAGGAAGTTTATACACTCAGCAGTAAGTCCCTTTCTTTCACAGAGACTTCTCCCACTAGAGCCAGGGCAAACGTGGAAGATATGAATCTCTGTGTTACTCATGAAGTAAGGCCAGAGGTAGAGGATACGGAAGGCACTGAAGCAGACAGTGACCATCTCCATGAAGACCTGCTGGACCTGAATTGGCCCTTCCTAGAGAGTGAGGAGGAAGAATCCCTGCAGTGCTGAGTGATCCCCTGGAGGTTGAGGTCCTCGAGAATGATTCAGCTTTCCGATTGATGAATGCACCTTATGAAGTTTCTGTTGTCTTTTCAGAAGAATCAGCTGTGCTTTTAGTGTCTAAGCAGTATTCAGATCTCAGTTGCACTCAATCTACTGATCTCCTGTCGTTCATGAAGAGTCTTCCATAGAGAATGCTTTACCTGAGTCCAGGTTAGAATCCATAGAGGATCACACTGTTAGAGAGCTGGGATCTTCCCAGGGTGAAAGTCATATGACACTCACACTTCAGTCCCAGCTAAAAGTCTTCTTCCCTCCAGAGCTGGAGGTCAGCACAGAAGCTGCTGCAGAATCCTCAACACTTCTGAAGCTGCAGAATCCTGAACAGCAG
This sequence comes from Cetorhinus maximus, assembly GCF_964194155.1. Taxonomy (NCBI): domain Eukaryota; kingdom Metazoa; phylum Chordata; class Chondrichthyes; order Lamniformes; family Cetorhinidae; genus Cetorhinus; species Cetorhinus maximus. Next base: position 74,110,151 of record NC_135891.1, on the reverse strand, counting down.
CCTTGTCCCTGAATTGATTGTCTAGAGGAAATTGGTCTTCATTTTGTTGTTGAAGTTCATCCCCAGTGCAGAAGCTGAGTCTTTCTCATCTCCATATCCTCAGCAATTCTTCCCATTGCCCAGAACGGAACAGCTTCATACAGAGAACCTAATGGCTCTCTTACCACTGCCCACAGAAAGTAGGCATCCCTTCTGAAATATCATTGGGAAATCATCTCTTCTCCTTTTCCCGAATGGCCCACTGGAATTTTGTTGTTTTTTCGTTCATTGTCTAAGTTCATTGAAATGTCAGATCTTCAATGCCTTTTCAGTCTTTGATCTAACGGTGGAAGTTGCGATAGTCTTCCCTGGAGTTGAAGATCATTCTTCTTCTGAAGCTTCTTCCCAGAGTCCTTCGAGGGAGCAACAAGTTCCTTGGAGTGACCCGAGTTCTTCTCTTCTAGTCCCAGAGGGTCCGAATTCTCTTCAGTTTTCTCTTTTGGATCAGTTTTTCACTGAAAAGTCTTTGTTATCCTTGAAGTTCAGTCATCCTGAAACCTACACTCAGCTTCACAGCTATGCTGACAGCAATGATACTAAAGTGTTGTCCCATTCTGCAGTTAATGTCTTCCAGATGCAGAAGAAAGCTTTCATGTCTCCAAGCTGTCTTCCGTAAGGGCTGAGAATACAGTGGGGGATTGAATCCCCCAGAACTGTGACATCAGAAGGGGAAGAATAGAAGTTGGAGTTGGGTAGAATCTGTAGTTGTTAAAATGGAGTCACAGAAATGTAATGTAAATAGTTAAGACTTTGGGCAGAATCATCCCAGAAATTGGCAAAGTCTAATATCGGGCAGGGAAAGCAACATTTGACCTGCCAACGGCAATGACCTTAAGACCATAAGACATAGGAACAGAAATTAGGCCATTTGGCCCATTGAGTCTGCTCTGCCATTCAATCATGGCTGATAAGTTTCTCAACCCCATTCTCCCGCCTTCTCCCCGTAACCTTTGATCCCCTTACCAATCAAGAACCTATCTATCTCGGTCTTAAATACACTCAATGACCTGGCCTCCACAGCCTTCTGTGGCAATGAATTCCATAGATTCACCACTCTCTGGCTAAAGAAGTTTCTCCTCATCTCTGTTCTAAAAGGTCTTCCCTTTACTCTGAGGCTGTGCCCTCGGGTCCTAGTCTCTCCTACTAATCTTCCCCATGTCCACTCTATCCAGGCCTTTCAGTATTCTGTAAGTTTCAATCAGATCCCCCCTCATCCTTCTAAACTCCATCAAGTATAGACCCAGAGTCCTCAAACGTTCCTCAAATGTTAAGTCTTTCATTCCTGGGATCAATCTCATGAACCTCCTCTGGACCCTCTCCAGGGCCAGCACATCCTTCCTGAGAGACGGGGCCCAAAATTGCTCACAATATTCTAAATATGGACTGACCAGAGCCTTATAAAGCCTCAGCAGCACATCCCTGCTTTTATATTCTAGTCCTCTCGAAATAAATGCCAACATTGCATTTGCTTTCCTAACTACCGACTCAACCTGCAAGTTAACCTTAAGAGAATCCTGGACTAGGACTCCCAAGTCCCTTTGCACTCCAGACTTCTGAATTCTCTTCCCATTTAGAAAATAGCCTATGCCTCTATTCTTCCTACCAAAATGCATGACCTCACACTTCCCCACGTTGTATTCCATCTGCCATTTCTTTGCCCATTCTCCTAACCTGTCCAAATCCTTCAGCAGCCTCCCCGGCTCCTCAATACTACCTGTCCCTCCACCTATCTTTGTATCATCTGCAAACTTAGCCAGGATGCCCTCAGTTCCTTCATCTAGATCATTAATGTATAAAGTAAAAAGTTGTGGTCCCAACACTGACACCCCCGGAGCTCCACTAGTCACCGGCCACCATCCTGAGAAGGGCCCCCTTATCCCCACTCTCTGCCTCCTGCCAGACAGCCAATCTTCTATCCATGCTAGTACCTTGCCTCTAACACCATGGGCAGTTTTTGCCGTCATATTGTGTGGCACTTTGTTTAAAAAATGCAGAGGCATGGATTTCACGTCAGATTGCTGGCGGGCGGCCTCCGATTTGCCCACACCACCAATCTCAGGCCTTCAGTAATCCGGGCACCACATTTAAAGGGTGCCCCTGCACAGAGCTAGCTCTCTCTAATGGATTGGAAGCTGCTGCAAAGTCATAACTGCCAAAGGGAGGAAACGTGCTGCCCCCAAATTTAGTGACACCTCCTTTGAGCGACTATTGGACTCAGTGGAGGCCCATCGTGAAGTCCTCTACCCACCCCCACCTCCACCCCGCCCCGTCTCCTGGGTGAAGGCCAGCAAGCAAGGTCACCAATCCAGCATGGGCGACGGTGGCAGCGGTGGTCAGCGCCAATGCCCTGCAAAAGAGGACAGCCACCCAGTGCCAAAAGAGGATGAACGATCTCCTTCATTCCACCAGGGTAAGTCACTCTTCTCATCACTCTCAACTCTCACACTCACAAAACCATCACACATCCACAGGGATCTCACTCACTGTCAGTTCAAGGGGCATCATCCTTGTCTCTTTTTAAAAGGACATAGACAGTTGATGGAATGGGCAGACAGGTGGTAGATGAAGTTCAATGTAGAGAAGTGTGAGATGATTCATTTTGGTACAAAGAACATGGAGAGACAACATAAAATAAAGGAAAAACTCAGCAAGTCTGGCAGCATCAGCGGAGAAGAAATCAGTCAACGTTTCGAGCCCTCATGGCCCTTCAGCAGAACGTTCTGCTGAAGGGCCATGAGGGCTCGAAACGTTGACTGATTTCTTCTCCGCTGATGCTGCCAGACTTGCTGAGTTTTTCCAGGTAATTCTGTTTTTATTTTGTTTTGGATTTCCAGCATCCGCAGTAGCTTTTAGCTTTTTGTTTTTATAAAATAAAGGATACTATTCTAAAGGGTGTGCAGGAGCAGAGACCTGGGTGTATATGTGTATAATTCATTAAAGGTGGCAGGACAGGTGGCGAGAGCAGTTAATAAAGCATACAGTATCCTGGGCTTTATTAATAGGGGCAGAGTACAAGAGCAAGGAGGTTATGCTGAATTTGTATAGGACGCTAGTTAGACTTCAGCTTTTGAATTGTGTACAGTTCTGGGCACCACACTATAGGAAGGATGTGAACGCATTGGAGAGAGTGCAGAATAGGTTTACAAAAATGGCCCCAGGGATGAAAAACTTCAGTTATGAGGATAGATGGAGAAGTTGGGACTGTTCTTCTTGAAGAGGAGAAGGCAAGGGGAGATTTGATAGGGTGTTCAAAATCATGAGGAGGCTGGACAGAATAGACAGGGAGAAACTGTTCCCACTCGTAAAAGGATTGAGAACGAGAGGGCACAGGTTTTAAGTGATTTGCAAAAGAAGCAAATGCGATGTGAAAAAAACCTTTCACACAGCAAGTGGTTGGGGTCCGGAAAGCACTGCCTGGAAGTGTGGTGGAGGCAGTTTCAGTTCAGGCATTCAAGAGGGCATTGGATGATTATCTGAATAGAGTCAATGCGCAGGAGCACGGGGAAAAGGCAGGAGAATGGGACTGAGTCACAATGCCCATTTGGAGAGCCGGTGCAGACACGATGGGCCAAATGACCTCCTTCTGCACTGTAACAACTGTGATTCTGTGAAGAGACACGTGGGTGCACTCGATGGTACCCTGCACCTGTGGGAATCTGAGCAAATCCCAGTGTTCTTGCTTCCTGGCGATGTGCCTATGAATGTCAGCTCTGTGGGTTCATCCTCTGTGTGCGGAGGAGGCTGTGCTGCCCCTTGATCTTCAGGGTTCTGCTCCTCCCTTTGGTGAGCCAGGCACCTCCGTCACATTCTTCTCCTTCTTCTCTCCTGCCTATAAGCAATCAGGCAGACAGCGAGATCACCAGACTCCATGTTCCTGGTGGCCTCCTCACTGCAGTATCAAAGAGAGAGATGCAAGGGTCACCAATTGTCTCCTAAGGACCACTTTTGATCAAATCATCACCTGTGGCTTCTTCTCAAGGCCGCTTAATACATGCCGGAGAGTCCAGGCTGCCATGGCTCACCATGCCCACACCCCAGTACCACCCCATGCCACATGACTGAGTGGTGGCAGCTTCAGCTACTCGACTGCATCCTGAGCTCTCATCTCAGGCACAGGCATTGTCCTAACCTGCATTCCAAAGCTTTGTGGTTTGCTTGGACCATGAGGGTGGCTTTTCAATGTTAACTGAAACATATTGCAAGGTATGAGGAGCACACACCTCTGTCAGTGTTCAATGGCCATCTTTCCCAACTGGATCCTCAGGATTGCCCAGTTGTACAATGGCTCTGCAGCACCACAGCTCTGATTCAAGTTTGAAGTGTGCTTGTGATAATTGGCAGTGTGAAGAATTAGTGCTGCTTGAGTGGGCACAATTGCTTGACTAGGCTGACTCCGAGCATGTCAATTGAGCTCAAGTTAAACACTCTCAGCTGTGGCGGAGTGCTCATCTTGGACATGTTTTGCCATTAACCTGGCCATTTTCTTCCCTCCACCCCACACACCCCAGCATGTTTGTGCTTGAACTTCAGTTGGCGCTGCCACAACGCCCTGGCACGTTCGCCTTTGCCCCGAGGTTCCCTTCTTCCTCTTCTCCCTTTGCACTGTCACCCTTTCCTCAAGGCTCCCTTCTCACCGTTTCCCCCTGGCACTGTTGCCTTGCCCTGAGGCTCCATTTTCCCCCTTATCCTTTTGTACTGTTGCCCTTGCCCCAGCACCACAAGCCAGCCATGAAAAGCTGCTGCAGAGACTTGCCTGTGCCCCCCGAATCCACCGAGCCACTGGGATCATGCCAAGCGCTGCACAAAGTTGTGTGCACCCACCATCAAGTCCCCCTTGAAGTTGGCTCAAGTTGAAGTTGAAAAGGCTCAAGCCTATTAAAGGCAGTTGTAAATAACATGGGATTTAAATTTGATGTGGGGGGATGATTCCAGTGTGTGAGCACAATAATTAGATGCAAATTTATTACAATTAAGTTCCTGATATTTAATGGCCCGCCATTGATGGGGAAAGGGGACAATCACATCCTGGATTTACAGTGTTGGGAAATGCAATTAGGGCCTTCGTGTGAGTTTCTCTGATCTTGCCACCGAACATACCCACCAGGAATGGGGGCAGAAAATCCTGGCTATAGTTTCATATTGTTGTTAAAAAGGATAGCATACTGGGAAGGGGAGTGTAGTATAAAGGGTGAACAGATGAGATATGCTAATATAAGGCATAGATGATGATGTAGCACTGACACTAGTCAGTCATGTGTTAGACTCGAGAGAGAGTGATTGGAATCATGCCTAGGAGCTGCATGCCTGCTCTGTGACCTGTTTAGATGTGGTACTAATAAACAAATGTCAAGCAGATACCAGAGTATGTCCACAGTATGTCCAAGGACCAAGTCCCACACCTCGAGGCCAAGACAGAAAGACCCAATCTCAGAACTCGAAAGTTAATGTTGAAGAGGTTTGGGCAGTTTAAAGGGATTGTATTCAGGTACACATTGAGTACAGCACATCATGGAAACAATAGCACTGAAGGCATATTTGGAGACAATGGAGGAATAAAACCCACACAAGGACAACTGCAGTAATATGACCAAAGGTTTCACACTTGGCTGAAAGCAAATAAAATAGGTGATGAGGTTAAAGTAAAAGTTTTCCTCAGCTTGATGGGGTCAGATGCTCTTGATGTAAGTTTTAACCAGTGTTGCCAGTGACATCCCAGCACCATGGAATATACAGAAATTGATGAGATTCCGGACTTATATTCTGGCACTGGGAGGGATTGCACTGGGAGTTACATTCTGATTACATTGGGAATTAGATTCTGGTTTCACTGACAGTTGCATTAACATTGCACTGAAAGTTACATTCTGATTACACTGAGTTACATTGTACTTATACTGGGAGTTAAACTGATATACTGCTTATACTGATTATACTGAGAGTTAAATTCTGATTACACTGAGAGTTACATTCTGATTGCACTGAGATTCTCATTCTAATTACACTGAGTTACATTCTGATTGCAATGAGAATTACATTATGATTACGCTGAGAGTTACTTTCTGATTACACCAAGAAAGAAATTCTGATTACAATGAGATTTACATTCTGATTACACTGTGAGCTATATTCTGATTGCACTGAGACTTATATTCTAATTACACTGAGAGTGACATTCTGATTACACAGAGTTGCATTCTGATTTTTCTTTATTCATCCATGGGATGTGAGTTTCACTGGCTGGGCCAGCAATAAATGCCCATTCCTAGTTGTCCTTGAGAAGGTGGTGGTGAGCTGCCTTCTTGAACCACTGCAGACCATCTGGTGTAGGTACACCCACAGTGCTGTTAGGAAGGGATTCCAGGATTTTGACCCAGTGACAATGAAGGAGCAGTGATATATTTCCAAGTCAGGATGGTGAGTGACTTGGAGAGGAACTTCTAGGTGGTGGTGTTCCCATATACCTGCTGCCCTTGTCCTTCTAGATGTCAGTGGTCATGGGTTTGGAAGGTGCTGTCGGAGAAGCCTTGGTGAATTGCTGCAATGCATCTTGTAGCTGGTACACACTGCTGCTACTGTGCGTCAGTGGCGGAGGGAGTGAATGTTTGTGGATGTGGTGCCAATCAAGTGGGCTGCTTTGTCCTGGATGGTCTCAAGCTTCATGAGTGTTGTGGGAGCTGCACCCATCCAGGCAAGTGGGGAGCATTCCATCACACTCCTGACTTGTGCCTTGTAAATGGTGGACAGGCTTTGGGGAGTCAGGAAGTGAGTTACTTGTCACAGGATTCCTAGTCTCTGATCTGCTCTTGTAGCCACAGTATTTATATGGCTAGTCCAGTTCAGTTTCTGGTCAATGGTAACCCCCAGGATGTCGATAGTGGGGGATTCAGTGATGGTAATGCCACTGAACACCAAGGGGTGATGACTGGATTCCCCCTTGTTGGAAATGGTCATTGTCTGACACTTGTGTGGCACGAATGTTACTTGCCACTTCTCGGCCCAAGCCAGGATGTTGTCCAGGTCTTGCTGCATTTGGACATGGACTGCTTCAGTATCTGAGGAGTCGCGAATGGTACTGAACATTGTGCAATCATCAGCGAACACCCCCACTTCTGACTTTATGATGGAAGGAAGGTCATTGATGAAGCAGCTGAAGATGGTTGGGCCAAGGACACTACTCTGAGGAACTCCAGCAGTGATGTCCTGGAGCTGAGAGATGACTGACCCCCAACAACCACAACCATCTTCCTTTGTGCTCGGTACGACTCCAACCAGCCGAGAGTTTTCCCCTTGATTCCCATTGACTCCAGTTTTGCTAGGGCTCCTTGATGCCACACGCGGCCTTGATGTCAAGGGCAGTCACTCTCACCACACCTTGGAGATTCAGCTCTTTTGTCCATGTTTGAACCAATGCTGTAATGAGGTCAGGAGCTGAGTGGCCCTGGCGGAACCCAAAATGGGCATCAGTGAGCAAGTTATTGCTAAGCAAGTGCCGCTTGATAGCACTGTTGATGGCCCCTTCCATTACTTTATTGATGATTGAAAGTAGACTTTTGGGGCAGTAATTGGCCGGGTTGGATTTGTCCTGTTTTTTTTTGTACCTTCAGCCATTTCTTGATATCAAATTGGCTGAAGCCTGGCATCTGTGATGCTGAGGACCTCCGGAGGAGGCCGAGATGGATTATCCACTCGGCACTTCTGGCTGAAGATTGCAGCAAACGCTTCAGCCATATCTTTTGCACTGATTACACTGAGAGTTCCATTCTGCTTAGGCTGAGAGTTTCATTCTCTTACTCTGAGAGTTACGTTCTGATACACCAAGAGTTATATTCTGACTACACTGAAAGTTACATTCTGATTACACAGAGATTCATTCTGCTTAGAGTGTCAGTTTCATTCTGTTACACAGAAAGTTGCATTCTGATTACATTCAGAATATGTTAACATTGCACTGAGAGTTGCATTCAAAATACACAGAGTTACATTCTGATTACACAGAGTTGCATTTTGATTTCACAGAGTTACTTTCTGATTGCTACTTTCTGATTGCACTGAGAGTTACGTGCTGATTACAATGAGTTACTTTGTGATTACAATAAGAGTTTCATTCTGATTATATTGGGAGTTAATTCTGATTACGCTGAGAAATACATTCTGATTGCAGTGACATTTACATTCTGATGACACCAAGAGATACATTCCGATTACGCAGAGACTTACATGCTGAGTACACTGGGAGTTACATTCCGATTATTCTGAGTGTTACATCATGATTACCATGGGTGTTGCAATCTGATTACACTGCTTGATACATTCTCATTGCACTGAGAGGTACATTCTGATAATACTGCAGTTACATTCTGATTACACTGTGAGTTACATTCTGATTACACTGGGAGTTACATTCTGATTACACTGGGAGTTACATTAATGTTGCACTGAGAGTTACTTTCCGATTACACTGAGTTACATGCTGATTTCGCTGAGAGTTACATTGTGATTACACTGAGAGTTTCATTCTGATTATATTGGGAGTTAATTCTTATTACATTGAGAACTAGATTCTGATTGCAGTGAGAGTTACATTTTGATCACACAGAATTGCATTCTGATTACACCAAGGGATATGTTCTGGTTACACAGAGACTTACATTCTGAGTTTACAGAAGGTTACATTCTGATTACACTCAGAATTACATTCTGATTGCACTGGAGGTTACCTTCCTATTACACTGAGAGTTACACCCTGATTACACTGGGCGTTACAATCTGATTACATTGCTTGGTACATTCTCATTGCACTGAGAGGTACGTTCTGATAATACTGCAGGTACATTCTCATTACACTGGGAGTTGCATTCCGATTACACTGGGAGTTGCATTCCGATTACATGGAGACTTACATTGTGATTACACTCAGAATTACATTCCAATTACACTCAGAATTACATCGTGATCACAGTGAACATTACATTTAGATTACACTGTTAGGTACATTCTTATTGTACTGAGAGTTACATTCTGATAATACTGCAGTTACTTTCTGATTACACTGGGAGTTACATTCCAATTACACTGAGAGTTACATCATGATTACACTGGGAGATACATTCTGATCACACTAAGAGTTACACTCTGATTACACTGAGAGTAGCATTCTGATTACACTGAGTTACATTGTGATTACACTAAGAGTTTAACTGTGTTTAAATTAGAAGTTAAATTTTGATTACACTGTGAATTACATTCTGATTGCAGTGAGAATTACCTTCTGATTACACCAAGAAATGCATTCTGATTACGCTGAGAGTTACATTCTGCTTACACCATGAGATACATTCTGATTACACTGAAAGTTACATTCTGATTACACTCAGAATTACATTCTGACTACACTAGGAGTTACATTCCCAATATGCTGAGAGTTACATCATGATTACACTGAGTGTTACAATCTGATTACACTGCTTGGTACATTCTCATTGCACTGAGAGGTACATTCTGATAATACTGTAGTTACATTTTCAATACACTGGGAGTTGCATTCCGATTACACTGGAAGTTGCATTCTGATTACATGAAGACTTACATTGTGATTACACTCATAATTACATTCCAATTACACTAAGAATTACATTGTGATCACACTGATCATTACATTTAGATTACACTGTTAGGTATATTCTCATTATACTGAGTGTTTCATTCTGATAATACTACAGTTACTTTCTGATTACACTGGGAGTTACATTCCAATTACACTGAGAGTTATATCATGATTACACTGGGAGATACATTCTGATTGCACTGAGAGTTACATTCGGATTATACTCAGAATTACATTCTGATTGCACTGAGTTACATTGTGATTGCACCAAGAGATACATCCTGATTACACAGAGTTACATTCTGCTTACACTGAGAGTTACATTCTGCTTACACTGAGAGTTACATTCTGATTACACTGAGAGTTACATTCGGATTATACTCAGAATTACATTCTGATTGCACTGAGTTACATTGTGATTGCACCAAGAGATACATTCTGATTACATAGAGTTACATTCTGATTTCACTGAGATTTATATTTTGATTACGCTGAGTGTTACATTCTGATTACACTAGTAGTTACATTCTGATTGAATTGAGATGTACATTCTGATTGCACTGAGACTTATGTTGTGATTGCACTGGGCATTACATTCCGATTACACAGCCAGTTACATTCTGATTGCACTGGGAATTACTATTACACTGAGTGCTACATTCTGATTACACACAGTTGCATTCTGATTACACTAAGGTTTACATTCTGATTACACTGGGAATTACATTCTGATTGGACTGCGAGTTATATTCTGACTACACACAGTTACATTCTGATTACACGGAGAGTTACATTCAGATTACGCTGAGAGTAAAATTCTGATTGCACTGATTGTTACATTAAGATTACACAGAGTTACATTCTGATTGCACAGAGATAAATGCTGATTACACAGAGTTACATTCTGATTACACTGGGAGATTCATTCTGGTTATACTGAGAGTTACATTCTGATTACTCTCGAGTTACATTCTGATTATACTGAGCATCCCATTGAGTACACAGAGTGACATTCTCATTACAGAGATTTACATTCTGATTACAGGCAGTTGCATTCTGATTACACAGATTTATGCTCTGATTACACTAAGATTTACATACTGATTACACTGAGATTTATGTTTTGATTACACAGAGTTACATTCTGATTACACTCGGAGTTATGTTATGGTTTCACTGAGAGTTACATTGTGATTACACTGAGGGTTACATTGTGATTCCACCGTAAGCGACATTGTGAAAACACTGAGAGTTACTTTGTGATTATACTGAGAGTTATGTTCTGATTTAACTGAGAGCTAAATTCTGATTACACAGATTTATATCCTGATTACACCAAGATTTATATTCTGATTACACTGGGAATTACATTCTGATAGCACTGCGAGTTACATTCAGATTACACAGAGTTAAATTCTGATTGCATTGATTGTTACATTCAGAATACACTGACAGTTACATTCTGATTAAACTGAGCGTTATATTCTGCTTGCACCGGGAGTTACATTCCAATTACACTGAGGGTTATGTTCTGATTTCACTGAGAGCTATACTCTGACTTCATTGAGAGTTACATTGTGATTAAAGTGAGAGTTGCATTGTGATTACACTGTGTCACATTGTAATTATGCTGAGAGTTATGTTCTGATTTCCCTGAGTTAGGTTCTGATTACACTGAGAGTTACATTGTGATTACACTGACAGTTACATTGTGTTTGCACTGAGAGTTGCATTCTGATTCCACTGAGAGTTACATGCTGATTACACTGAGAGTTATGTTCTGATTTCACTTATAGTTATATTATGATTATGTTGTGAGTTACATTCTGATTGCACTGAAAGTTACAGTCTGATTGTGTTTAGGGTTACATTCTGCTTGCACTAGGTGTTTCATTCCCATTACTCCGACAGCTAAATCATGATTATTCTGAGAGTTACATTCTCATTATACTGTTACATTGCATTACACTGAGATTGCATTCTAATTACACAGAGAGTTACATTTTGATTACACTGAGAGTTACATTCTTCTTACACAGAGTTACATTCTGATTCAACAGAGTCACCTTTAATTACCCTGATAGTTACATTATCACTGGACAAAGTTACATTCTGGTTGCTCTGACAGCTATGTTCTGATTATACATCATTACAATCTGATTACACTGAGACTTAGAGTCTGACTGCACTGAGAGTTTCATTGTTATTACACTGAGATATACTTTCCCATTACATTCTGATTGCACTAGGTGTCTCACTCCTATCACTCTGAGAGCTACATTGTGATTGCTCTGAGAATTACAATCTCATTATACAGTTACATTTCATTACACTCAGTTTTATATTCTGATTACGCAAAGAGATATATTTTGACAACGCTGAGAGTTACATTCTTATTACACAGTTACATTTTGATTAAACAGAGTTACATTCTGATTACCCTGAGAGTTACATTCTGATTGCACAGAGTTACATATATATATGCTGGCTACACAGAGTTACATTCTGATTACACTGGGAGTTTCATTCAGGTTACACTGAGAGTTCCGTTCTGCTTACACAGAGTTACATTCTGATTACACTGAGATTTATATTTTAATTATGCTGAGAGTTACATTCTGATTTCACTGGGAGTCACATTCCGATTACACTGGAAGTTGCGTTCTGATTGCATTGAGATTTATGTTGTGATTGCGCTGAGCATTACATTCTGATTACACTCACTGTGAGTTACATCCTGATTACACTGGGACTTACATTCTGATTATACTGAGAGTTACATTCTGATTATACTGCGAGTTACATTCTGACTATAATCAGAGTTACATTCTGATTGCTCTGGAGTTACATTCCGATTACACTGAACACCACACTCTAATTACACTGAGACTTACATTCTAATTACAGAAGTTACATTCTGATTACACTGATTTATGTTCTGATTACGCTAAGATTTACATTCTGATTACACTGGGAATTACATGCTGATTGCACTGCGAGTTATATTCTGATGGAGTTACATTCTGATTACACTGGGAATTATATTCAGATTACACTGAGTTCAATTCTGTTTGCACTGATTGTTACATGCGGATTACACTGAGAGTTACATTCTGAATACCCTGGGAGTTACTTTCTGATTGCACTGTGAGTTACATTTTGATTACACCAATAGTGACAATCTGATTAAACAGTGAGTTACATTCTGAATACACTGAGATACATACTGATTACACCGAGAGTTACATTGTGATTACACTGAGAGTTTTGTTCTGGTTACACTTAGAGTTACATTCTGATTATCCTAAGAGTTACATTCTCAATACACAGAGTTACACTCTGATTACACTGAGTCTTACAATCTGACTGCACTGAGAGTTGTTTTCTGATTGATCCAGGAGTTACATTCCGAATATGCTGAAAGTTACATTCTTATTACACAGAGACTTTCATTCTGATTCCACTGAGAGCTACATTCTGATTACACTGAGAATTACGTTGTGATTACACTGAGATTTACATCGTGATTATACTGAGAGTTATGTTGTGATTTCACTGATAGTTATATTATGATTATACTGAGATTTACATGCTGATTACATTGAGAGTTACATTTTGATTGCACTAGATGTTTCATTCCGATCACTCTGAGAGCTACATCGTGATTACTCCGAGAGTTGCATTCTCATTATACAGTTACATTTCAATATACTGAGTTTTACATCCTGATTACACTGGGAATTACATTCTGATTGCACTGCGAGTTATATTCTGATTACACAGTGTTACATTCTGATTACACAGAGTTACATTCTGATTACACTGGGAGTTTCATTCAGATTACACTGAGAGACACATTCTGCTTACACAGAGTCACATTCTGATTACACTGGAGGTTACATTCTGATTACACTGAGATTTATATTTTGATTACGCTGAGAGTTACCTTCTGATTACACTGGGAGTAACATTCTGATTGCACTGAGATTTATGTTGTGATAGCACTGAGCGTTACATTCTGATTACACTGGGAGTTACATTCTGCTTACATTGGAGGTTACATTCTGATGACAATGGGGCTTGCATTCTGAATACACAGAGTTATATTATGATTTCACTGCAAGTTACATTCTGATTATACTGAGTTAAATTCTGATTAATCTGGAGTTACATCCTGATTACACTGAACATCTCTTTCTTCTTACACTTAGAGTTACATTCTCATTACACTGAGAGTCACATTCTGATTACAGACAGTTGTATTCTGATTACACCAAGATTTACATTCTGATTACACTACAAGTTACATTCTGATTACACTGAGAGTTACATTCAGGTTCCACTGAGCATCACATTCTGATTACACAGAGTCACATTCCCATTGCACTGAGGGGTACATTCCGATTACAGACATTTGCATTCTAATTACACAGATTTGTATTCTGATTACACTAAGAATATACAAAACATTACACTCCCAGTGTAATATCTTGATTAGGCTGAGAGTTACACAGGGAGTTATGTTCTGATTTCACTGAGAATTACAGCCTGATTACATTGAGAGTTACATTGTGATTACACTGAGAGTTACTTTCTGATTACACTGATAGTTATATTGTGATTACACTGAGATTTACATGCTGATTACACTCAGAGCTACATTCTGATTGCACTGAGAGTTGCTTTGTGATTAAACTGCAAGTTATTTTCTGATTTCACTGAGTGCTATATTCTGATTACACTCAGAGTTACATTGTGATTATCCTGAGAGTTATGTTCTGATTTCACTGATAGCTACATTCCGATTACAATGGCCATTACTTTCTGATTGCACGGGGAGTTATATTCCAATTACGCTGAGAGTTACATTGTGATTACACTGAGAGTTACATTCTGATTTCAATGAGAGAGACATTGTGATTTCACTGAGAGTTACTTTCTGATTACACTGAGGGTTACATTGTGATTAGATTGAGAGTGATGTTGTGATTTCACTGATAGTTATTTTATTACACTGAGATTTACATGCTGATCACACTGGGAGTTACATTCTGATTGCACTAGGTGTTCATTCTGATCATTCTGAGAGCTAAATCATGATGTTATGTTCTGATTGCACAGAGTTACATTGTGGTTACACTAAGGGTTACATTCTGATTTAACTGATAGTTACATTCCGATTACACTGATCATTACATTTTGTTTTCGCTGGGAGTTACATTCTGATTACGCTGAGAGTTGCAGCATGATTACAGTGAGAGTTACATTCTGATTCCAGACAGTTGCCTTCTGATTACACAGATTCATATTCTGAATACACTAAGATTTACATTCTAATTACACTGAAATTTATATTTTGATTATGCTAAGAGTTACATTCTGATTACACTGGGAGTTACATTGTGATTACACTGGAGGCTACATGCTGATTACACAGAGACATACATTCTGATTTCACTGAGTGTTACTTTATGATTGCACTGAAAGTTATGTTCTGATTTCACTGATAGTTATATTATGATTGCACTGATTTTACATGCTGATTACACTGAGAGTTACATACTGATTGCAATAGGTGTCTCATTCCTCTCACTCTGAGAGCTACATTGTGATTAAGCTGAGAGTTACATTTGCAGTTTACAGTTACTTTTCATTTCACTGAGTTCCTACATTCTGATTACGCACAGAGATATATTTTGATTATGCTGAGAGTTAATTGCTTTTACACAGTTACATTCTGATTAAACAGAGTTACATTCTGATTACCCTGAGAAGTACATTATCATTACACATCATTATATTCTGATTACACTGAATGTTATGTTCTTATTACACAGAGTTACATTGTGGTTACACTAAGAGTTATGTTCTGATTTCACTAATAGTTACATTCCGATTACACTGACCATTACATTTTGATTTCACTGGGAGTTACATTCTGATTACGCTGAGATTTGCACCATGATTACAATGAGAGTTTCATTCTGATTGGAGACAGTTGCATTCTGATTACACAGATTTATATTCCGATTACACTAAGATTTACATTCTAATTACAATGAGATTTATATTTTGATTATGCTGAAAGTTACATTCTGATTACACTGGGAGTTACACCCTAATTGCATTAAGTGGTACATTCTGATTGCACTGAGATTTTTGTTATGATTGCACTGAGCATTACATTCTGATTACACTGGGAGTTACATTCTGATTACACTGGGAGTTACATTCTGATTACACTGGGAGTTATGTTCTGATTTCACTGAGAATTACAGTCTTATTACACTGAGAGTTAGATTCTCATTACACTAAGAGTTACATTGTGATTACGCTGAGAGTTACTTTGTGATTACACTGAGAGTTATGTTCTGATTTCACTGAGAGTTACACTGTGAGTGCTTTGAGAGAGACATTGTGATTAAACTGAGAGTGATGTTGTGATTTCATTGATAGTTATATTATGATTGCACTGAGATTTACATGCTGATTACACTGAGAATTACTTTGTGATTACACTGAAAGTTATTTTCTGAATTCACTGAGAGGTACATTCTGATTATACTGAGAGTTACATTGTTATTGCACCGAGATTTACATTGTGGTTACATTGAGAGTTATGTTCTGATTTCACTGTTAGTTATATTATGATTGCACTGAGATTTACATGCTAATTACACAGAGTTGCATTCTGATTGCACTAGGTGTCTCATTCCTCTCACTCTGAGAGCTACATTGTGGTTAATCTGAGAGTTACAGTCTCATCTTACAGTTACTTTTCATTTCACTGAGTTTTACATTCTGATTACACTGGGAGTTATTCTGATTGCACTGAGTGGTACATTCTGATTACATTGGGAATTACATTCTGATTACACTGAGTGGTACATTCTGATTGCACTGAGAAATATGTTGTGATTGCTCTGAGCATTACATTCTCATTACCGAGAGTTACATTCTGATTAGAGACGATTGCATTCTCATTGCACAGATTTATATTCTGATTACACTAAGATTCATATTCTGATTACACTGGGATTTACATTCTGACTACACTGAGTTTTAAATTCTGATTGTACTGATTGTTACATTCAGGTTACACTGAGAGTTACATTCTGATGCACAGAGTGACATGCTGATTACACAGAGTTACATTTTGATTACAGCCAGTTGCATTCTGATCACACAGATTTATATTCTGATTGCCCTATGATTTACATTCTGATTACACAGGGAGTTACATTCTGATTGCACTGAGAGTTACATTATGATACACAGATTTTCATTCTAATTCATATTGAGTTACACTCTCATTACACTGAGAGTTGTATTCAGATTACACTGAGAGTTAAATGCTGATTGCACTTATTGTTACAAAGAACAAAGAAAAGTACAGCACAGGAACAGGCCCTTCGGCCC
This sequence comes from Cetorhinus maximus, assembly GCF_964194155.1. NCBI lineage: Eukaryota > Metazoa > Chordata > Chondrichthyes > Lamniformes > Cetorhinidae > Cetorhinus > Cetorhinus maximus. Next base: position 74,093,089 of record NC_135891.1, on the reverse strand, counting down.
TCCAAGCCTGCGCTGATCATATTGCCTGTCAAATTAAAACATTTTGCACTTCCGGGGTCCGTATCCCTTTATTCCCATCCTACTCATGTATTTGTCAAGCTGCCTCTTAAACACCACTATCGTACCTGCTTCCACCACCTCCTCTGGTAGTGAATTCCAGACACTCACTACCCTCTGCGTAAAAAACTTTCCCCGCCCATCTCCTCTAAAGGTTTCTCCTCTCACCTTAAATCTATGTCCCCTAGTAATTGACACTTCCACCCTGGGAAAAAGCTTCTGACTATCTACTCTGTCCATGCCATTCATAATTTTGTAAACTTCTATCAAGTCGCCCCTCAATCTCCGTCACTCTAGTGAGAACAATCCGAGTTTCTCCAACCTCTCCTCATAGCTAATAACCTCCAGACCAGGCAGCATCCTGGTAAACCTCCTCTGCACCCTCTCCAACGCCTCCATATCCTTCTGGTAATGTGGCGACCAGAATTGCAGGCAATATTCCAAGTGTGGCCTAACCAAGTTTCTATACAGGTGCACCATGACTTCCCAGCTTTTATACTCAATACCCCTGCCGAAGAAGGCAAGCATGCCATATGCCTTCCTGACTACCTTATCCACCTGCATTGCCACTTTCAGTGACCTGTGGACCTGTACACCCAGATCCCTCTGCCCGTCGATGGACTTAAAGGTTCTGCCATTTACTGTATAATTCCTACCTGTATTAGACCATCCAAAATCCATTACCTCGCATTTGTCCGGGTTAAACTCCATCTGCCATTTCTCCGCCCAAGTCTCCAACCGATCTATATCCCGTTGCATCCTTTGACAATCCTCTTCACTATCTGCAACCCCTCCAACCTTAGTGTCGATTGCAAACTTACAAACTAGCCCAGTTACATTTTCCTCCAGATCATTTATGTATACTACAAACAGCAAAGGTCCCAGCACTGATCCCTGCAGAACACCACTAGTCACAGCTCTCCATTCAGAAAAGCACCCTTCCACTGTCTTCTATGACCAAGCCAATTCTGTATCCATCTTGCCAGCTCACCTCTGATCCAGTACGACTTTACCTTCTGTACCAATCTGCCATGAGGGACCTTGTCAAAGGCCTTACTTGAAATCCATGTAGATAACATCCACTGCCCTTCCATCGTCGATCATCTTTGTCACTTCCTCGAAAAACTCGATTAGTGAGACACGACCTCCCCTTCACAAAACCATGCTTGCCTCTCACTAATACGCCCATTTGCTTCCAAATGGTAGTAAATCCAATAATTCTCCAATAATTTCCCTACCACTGATGTAAGGCTCACTGGCCTGTAATTTCCTGGATTATCCCTGCTACCCTTCTTAAACAATGGAACTACAGTCCTCTGGGACCTCACTCGTAGCCAGTGAGAATACAAAGATTTCTGTCACGGCCCCAGCAATCTCCTCCCTTGCCTTCCTCAGTACTCTGGGGTAGATTCCATCTGGCCCTGCGGACTTATCCACCTTAAAATTCTTCAAGACGCCTAACACCTCCTCTTTTTTGATCTCAACATGATCCAGGCTATCTACACACTCTTCCCTAGACAAATCGACCGCTAAGTCCTTCTCTTTGGTGAATACTGATGAGAAGTATTCATTTAGTATCTCTCCCATTTCTTCTGGCTCCACACACAGATTCCCACCTCTGTCCCTGAGTGGGCCTACCCTTTCCCTGGCTACCCTCTTGCTTTTTACATAAGCATAAAAGGCCTTGGGATTTTCCTTGATCCTAGTTGCCAATGACTTTTCATGACCCCTTTTAGCCCTCCTGACTCCTTGCTTAAGCTTCTTCCTACTTTCTTTATATTCTCCATGGGCTTCATCTGTTCCCAGCCTTCTAGCCCTTATGAATGCTTCCCTTTTCTTTTTGACTAATCTCACAATATCCTTCATTATCCAAAGTTCCTGAAACTTGCCATACTTATCCTTCATCCTAGCAGGAACATGCTGGTCCTGAATTCTTATCAACTGATGTTTGAAAGCCCCCCACATGTCAGTTGTTGATTTGCCCTCAAACATCCACCTCCAGTCTAGATTCCTCAGTTCCTGCCTAATATTGTTATAATTAGCCTTCCCCCAATTAAGCACCTTAACCCGAGGACTCCTGTTATCCTTATCCACCAGTACCTTGAAACTTACTGAATTATGGTCACTTTTCCCGAAATGCTCCCCTACTGAAACTTCGACCACCTGGCCAGGTTCATTCCCTAATACCAGGTCCAGTATTGCCCCTTCCCTAGTTGGACTATCTACATATTGTCTCAGGAAGCCCTCCTGGATGCACCTTAAAATTCTGCGCCATCCAAACCCCTAGCACTAAGTGATTCCCAGTAAATATGGGGAAAGTTAAAATCACCCACCACAACAACCCCATTGCTTTTACATCTTTCCAAAATCTGCCTACATAACTGTTCCTCAATCTCCCACTGGCAATTGGGAGGCCTACAGTAAACCCCCAACATTGTGACTGCACCCTTCCTGTTCCGGAGCTCTACCCATATTGCCTCACTGCATGAGCCCTCCGAGGTGTCCTCCTGTCGTACAGCTGTGATATTCTCCTTAACCAGCAGTGCAACTCCCCCACCTCTTCTACATCCCTCTCTATCCTGCCTGAAACATCTAAATCCTGGAACGTTTATCTGCCAATCCTGTCCATCCTTCAACCAAGTCTCTGTAATAGCAATAACATCATAGTCTCAAGTACTAACCCAAACTCTAAGCTCATCTGCCTTGCCTGTTATACTTCTCGCATTGAAACAAATGCATTTCAGACCCCCAGTCCCACTGTTTTCAGTAATTTCTCCCTGCCTGCTCTTCCTCTTAGTCCTACTGGCCATATTCACTAGTTCCAGTGATTTATTTCACCTGCTGACCTATTGCTCTGGCTCCCACCCCCCTGCCATACTAGTTTAAACCCTCCCGAGTGACATTAGCAAACCTCGCAGCCAGGATATTGGTCCCCCTCCAGTTTAGATGCAACCCGTCCTTCTTTTACAGGTCCCATCTGCCCCAGAAGAGATCCCAATGATCCAGATATCGGAAACCCTCCCTCCTACACCATCTGTTCAGCCACATGTTTAGCTGCACTATCTTCCTATTTCTAGCCTCACTGGCATGTGGTACAGGGAGTAATGCTGAGATTATAACCCTAGAGGTCCTGTTTTTTAACTTTCTGCCTAACTCCCTGAACTCCCGCTGCAGGACCTCGTCACTTTTCCTGCCTATGTCGTTAGTACCAATTCAGAGTTACATTGTGGCTGCACAGAGTTACATTCTGATGTCAGTGAGAGTTAGATTCAGATTAGACTGAGAGTCACATTCTGCTTACACAGAGTTACGTTCTGATTATACTAAGATTTATATTTTGATTAGATGAGAGTTACAACCTGATTACACTGGGAGCTATGTTCTGATCCAGGGGTATTCAGTATTTAGAAAGAACACGGTGGTGGAGTTGCATTGCTGGTTAAAAATGAAATTAACTCAATAGTGAGGAAAGATATTAGCTCCACCGATGTGGAATCTGTATGGGTAGAGCTGAGAAACACTAAGGGGCAAAAAACGTTAGTGGGGATTGTATATAGACCCCCAAACTGTAGTGGTGATGTTGGGAATGGCATTAAACAGGAAATTAGAGACGCATGTAATAAAGGGACATCTGTAATTATGGGTGACTTTAATGTGCATATGGATTGGGCAAATCAAATTAGTAACAATACTATAGAGGAAGAATTCCTGGAGTGTATACGGGATGTTTTTCTGGACAATACATTGAGGAACCAAGGAGAGAACAGGCCATCCTCGACTGGGTATTGTGTAATGAGAATAATTGGCAATCTAGTTGTGCCATAATATGATAGAGTTCTTCATCAAAATGGAGAGTGACGAAGTTGATTCTGAGACTTGGGTCCTGAATCTTAATAAAGGAAACTACGATGGTATGAGGCGCGAGTTAGCTATGATGGATTGGGAAACATTACTTAAAGGGATGACGGTGGATAGGCAATGGCAAACATTCAAAGAGCACATGGGTGAACTGCAACAATTGTTTATTCCTGTTTGGCGCAAAAATAAAATAGGAAAGGTGGCCAACAAGGGAAATTAGAGATGGTATTAGATGCAAGAAAGAGGCATACAAATTGACCAGAAAAAACAACAGACCTGAGGATTGGGAGCACTTTAGAATTCAGCAAAGGAGGACCAAGGGATTGATTAAGAAGGGGAAAATAGAGTACGAGAGTAAGCTCGCAGGGAACATAAAAACTGACTGTAAAGGTTTCTATAGGAGGAGAAGGACTCTTGCACTTAACAGGAGGAAGGGCATCCAACAGAGGGCACTGGTGAGAAGTGACTGAAACATTCTGGGAGAAGTCATCGCAGCCACCGCGACTCAGGAGGGAATTGAGGAGGACCCACTGTCAAAGAACGGAATAGCCCCAAACATTACATTGCTGTAGTATTTCCATCCCTCCCTCCTCCTCAAGCCTAAAAAGAGAGAGCGAGGAAAAGGCAGTGCCTTCAGGAGTGCACCAGACCTGCGAGGGACACTCTTCTGAAAGTGGATTTTAAAGAAAAAGCAACTGATTGGTGAGTAAATCCTGGGAGTAGACTTGGAGGGAGGAGCACTGGAGTGGTGAGTATAAATCTAGCTTACCTCGGGGATTCGCGGCCTTGTCTCCAGGGAGCAGACTCGGAGGGAGGAGCACCGGAGTGGTGAGTATAAATCTAGCTTACCTCGGGGATTCGCGGCCTTGTCTCCAGGGAGCAGACTCGGAGGGAGGAGCACCGGAGCGGTGACCTTGGGGCACAGAGGAACTGAAGCCAAAACTGAAAAAGTGACATCACAGGAAAGCTGTGACCTGATTGGTTGGTAGGAAATCTGCACCAAATTTGAAAAAAAAACACTGCAAAGCTAATTAATAAATTAATTATCTAAGTAGAGATGGCTGGGCAGGTGATGTGCTGTAGCTGTATGATGTGGGAGCTGGCAGATCCCATTGCGAGCCGCAGTGACCATATCTGCAGCAAGTGTTGGTTGCTGGAGGAACTCCGGCTCAGAATTGACAAGCTGGAGTCTGAGCTCCGGACGCTGCGGCACATCCGGGAGGGGGAGAGTTACCTGGACGCTTTGTATCAGGAGGCAGTCACACCCGGTAGATTAAGTACCTCAAGTCCGGTCAGTGGTCAGGGTCAGCAGGGTATGACTGCAAGTGAGGCAGGTAGAGGGATCCTGTGTTCAGGAACAGAGGAGCCTCAGTCTTGACCTTGTCCAACAGGTACGAGGTACTTGCTCCCTGTGTGGATGAGGAACAGGGCTGTAGGGAGGATGAGCCAGCTGACCACAGCACCGTGGCAAAGGAGGCCATTCAAGAGGGGGTAGCAAAAAAACAAGTGGTAGTTGTAGGGGATTCTATAATTAGGGGAGTTGATAGCTTCCTTTGTAAGCAGGATCAAGAGTCCCACATGGTATGTTGTCTGCCCGGTGCCAGGGTGAGGGACATCTCTGACCGGCTTGAAAGGATATTGGAGAGGGAGGGGAGGATCCAGTTGTTGTGGTCCACGTCGGGACAAATAGCATAGGTAAGACTAGGAAAGAGGACCTGTTTCGGGATTATCAGGAACTAGGAACTAAATTAAAGAACAGGTCCTCAAGGCTTATAATCTCCGGATTACTACCCGAGCCACGTGCAAATTGGCATAGGGACGTGAGAATCAGGGAAGTAAACATGTGGCTAAAGGAGTGGTGCGGGAAAGAGGGTTTCCATTTCGTGGGGCACTGACATCAGTATTGGAACAGGAGGGATCTGTACCGTTGAGACGGTTTCCACCTGAACCGATCTGGGACCAATGTTCTAGTGAAAAGGGTAAATAGGGTGGTCAACAGGAATTTAAACTAGAAAGTGGGGGTGGAGGGAAGGGTAAAATTCCAAGAAGTATGACTAATGGGAAACAAAGCAGCAGGTTAGCGTGTGGGGGTGTGGATTCAACTTCATGGAAAATTATGAAAAAACTGAAAAGAAAGGAGAGCCCAGGAGAGGCTATTAAAGTCTCCAGATCACAAAATAGGACAGAGTGTTTGGAAAGGGCTAGGAATCTAACTTCAAGCACATCAGATAAAGGGACAACAATGAGAAAGGGGACGGGAAATACAGGACAGAAGGTGTTGTATCTGAATGCACACAGTATACGAAATAAGGTAAATGAGCTTGTGGCGCTGATTGAAATTGGCAGGCATGATGTGGTGGGCATCACGGAGACATGGTTGCAAGGGGATCAGGACTGGGAGCTAAATATCCAAGGATATACATCCTAACAAAAAGATAGGCAGGTTGGCAGAGGGGTTGGGGTTGCTTTGTTAGTAAGAAATGAAATTAAATCAATAGCAAGAAATGATGTAGGGTCAGATGATGTAGAATCTGTGTGGGTAGAGTTGAGGAACCGCAAAGGTAAAAAAACCATAATGGGAGTTATGTACAGGCCTCCGAACAGTAGTCAGGATGTGGGGCACAAGATACACCAGGAGATAGAAAAGGTGTGTAAGAAAGGCAAGGTTACAGTGATCATGGGGGATTTCAATATGCAGGTAGACTGGGAAAATCAGGTTGGTAGTGGATCCCAAGAAAAGGAATTTGTGGAATGTCTACGAGATGGCTTTTTAGAGCAGCTTGTGGTGGAGCCCACTAGGGAACAGGCAATTCTAGATTTAGTGATGTGTAATGAGGCAGATTTGATAAGGGAGCTTAAGGTGAAGGAACCCTTAGGAGGAAGTGACCATAATATGATAGAATTTACCCTGCAATTTGAGAGGAAAAAGCTGGAATCAGATGTAACGGTATTACAGTTGAATAAAGGCAACTACAGAGGCATGAGAGAGGAGCTGGCCAGAATTGACTGGGAGTTGAGCCTAGCAGGAAAGACAGTGGAACAGCAATGGCAGGAGTTTCTGGGAGTAATTTGGGAGACACAGCAAAAATTCATCCCTAGGAAGAAGAAGCATACTAAAGGGAGGACGAGGCAACCATGGCTGACAAGGGAAGTCAGGGACAGCATAAAAGCTAAAGAGAAAGCATACAATGCGGCGAAGAGCAGTGGGAAACCAAGGGATTGGGAAGCCTACAAAGACCAACAGAGGACAACTAAAAAAGAAATAAGGAGGGAGAAGATTAAATATGAGGGTAAACTAGCCAGTAATATAAAAGAAGATTGCAAGAGTTTTTTTTAGATATATAAAGGGTAAGAGAGAGGCAAAAGTGGACATTGGGCCGCTGGAAAATGACACTGGAGAAGTAGTAGTGGGGAACAAAGAAATGGCGGAGCAACTGAATAGGTACTTTGCATCAGTCTTCACAGTGAAAGACACGAATGACATCCCCAAAGTTCAAGAGAGTCGGGGGGCAGAGGTGAGTATGGTGGCCATTACCAAGGAGAAGGTGCTAGGAAAACTGAAAGGTCTGAAGGTGGATAAATCACCTGGACCAGATGGATTACACCCCAGAGTTCTGAAGGAGATAGCTGAAGAGATAGTGGAGGCGTTAGTGGTGATCTTTCAGGAATCACTGGAGTCAGGGAGGGTCCCAGAGGACTGGAAAATTGCTAATATAACCCCCCTGTTTAAGAAGGGAGTGTGGCAAAAGACGGGAAATTACAGGCCGATTAGCCTGACCTTGGTCGTTGGTAAGATTTTAGAGTCCATTATTAAGGATGAGATTTCAGAATACTTGGAAGTGCATGGTAAAATCGGGCAAAGTCAGCATGGTTTCATCAAGGGGAGGTCATGCCTGCCAAATCTGTTAGAATTCTTTGAGGAGGTAACGAGTAGGTTAGAAAAAGGAGAGCCAATGGATGTTATCTACTTGGACTTCCAGAAGACCTTTGACAAGATGCCGCACAGGAGGCTGCTCAGTAAGATAAGAGCCCATGGTGTTAGAGGCAAGGTACTAGCATGGATAGAAGATTGGCTGTCTGGCAGGAGGCAGAGAGTTGGGATAAGGGGGTCCTTCTCAGGATGGCGGCCGGTGACTAGTGGAGTTCCGCATGGGTCAGTGTTGGGACCACTACTTTTCACTTTATACATTAAAGATCTAGATGAAGGAACTGATGGCATCCTGGCTAAGTTTGCAGATGATACAAAGATAGGTGGAGGGACAAGTAGTATTGAGGAGGCGGGGAGGCTGCAGAAGGATTGGACAGGTTAGGAGAATGGGCAAAGAAGTGGCAGATGGAATACAACGTGGGGAAGTGTGAGGTCATGCACTTTGGTAGGAAGGATAGAGGCATAGACTATTTTCTAAATGGGGAGAGAATTCAGAAGTTTGGATTGCAAAGGGACTTGGGAGTCCTAGTCCAGGACTCTCTTAAGGTTAACTTGCAGGTTGAGTCGGTAGTTAGCAATGTTGGCATTTATTTCGAGAGGACTAGAATATAAAAGCAGGGATGTGCTGCTGAGGCTTTAAAAGGCTCTGGTCAGACCACATTTAGAATATTGGTCCCCATTATAATGGGGAACAAAGAAATGGTTCACCAACTAAATACATACTTTAGTTCTGCCTTCACAAAGGAGGACACTAATAACATACCAGAAATGTTGGGGAACACAGGGTTTAAGAGGGAGGAACTGAAAGAAATCAGTATTAGTAGGGAAATGGTGTTGAGGAAATTGATGGGATTGAAGGCCGATAAATCAGCGGGGCCTGATAATCTATATCCCAGAGTACTTAAGGAAGTGGCCCTAGAAATTTTGGATGTATTGGTGGTCATCTTCCGAGATTCTATAGATACTGGAACAGTTCCTACAGATTGGAGGGTAGCTAATGTAACCCCACTATTTAAAAAGGGAGGCAGAGAGAAAACAGGGAATTATAGACCAGTCAGCCTGATGTCGGTAGTGGAGAAAATTCTAGAGTCCATTATAAAAGATTTAATAGCTGACCACGTGGAAAACAGTGGCAGAATCGGACAGAGTCAGCATGGATTTATGAAACGGAAATCATGCTTGACAAATCTACTGGAATTTTTCAAGGATGTAACTAGTAGAGTTGATGAGGGGGAGCCAGTGGATGTGGTTTATTTGGACTTTCAGAAGGCTTTCGACAAAGTCCCACATAAGAGATTGGCATGTAAAATTAAAGCGCATGGGATTGGGGTAGTGTATTGAGATGGATAGAAAACTGGTTGGCAGACAGGAAACAAAGAGTAGGAATAAATGGGTCTTTTTCCGAATGGCAGGCAGTGACTAGTGGGGTACCGCAGGGGTCGGGGATGAGACCCCAATTATTCACAATATATATTATGATTTAGATGAGGGAATTAAATGTAACATCTCCAAATTTGCAGATGACACAAAGCTGGGTGGGAGGGTGAGCTTTGAGGAGGATGCAGAGATGCATCAGGGTGATTTGGACAAGCTGAGTGAGTGGGCAAATGCATGGCAGATGCAGTATAATGTGGATAAATGTGAGGTTATCCATTTTGGTAGCAAAAACAGGAAGGCAGATTATTATCTGAATGGCTATAAATTGAGAGAGAGGAATGTGCAACGCGACCTGTGTGTCCTTGTACACCAGTCGTTGAAGGTAAGCATGCAGGTGCAGCAGGCAGTAAAGAAGGCAAATGGTATGTTGGCCTTCATAGCCAGAGGATTTGAGTACAGGAACAGGGATGTCTTGCTGCAATTGTACAGGGCCTTGGTGAGACCGCCTCTGGAATATTGTGTGCAGTTTTGGTCTCCTTATCTGAGGAAAGATGTACTTGCTATAGAGGGAGTGCAGCGAAGGTTTACCCGACGGATTCCTGGGATGGCGGGGCTGACATATGAGGAGAAATTGAGTCAATTAGGATTATACTCACTGGAGTTCAGAAGAATGAGGGGGAATCTCATAGAAACCTATAAAATTCTAACAGAACTAGACAGGGTAGATGCAGGAAGGATGCTCCCAATGGTGGGGGAGTCCAGAACCAGGGGTCACAGTCTGAGGATATGGGTAGACCATTTAGGACTGAGATGAGGAGAAATTTCTTCACCCAGAGAGTGGTGAGCCTGTGGAATTCGTTACCACAGAAAGTAGTTGAGACCAAAGCATTACATGCTTTCAAGAAGGAGTTAGATATAGCTCTTGGGGCGAAAGGGATCAAAGGGTATGGGGAGAAAGCCGGAGGGGAGTTGGATGATCAGCCATGATCATAATGAATGGTGGAGCAGGCTCGAAGGGCCGAATGACCTACTCCTGCTCCTAGTTTTTATGTTACAACATGATTACACTGAGAGTTACATTCTGATTAAAATGAGAGTTACATTCTCATTACACTCAGAGTTACATTCTTATTAGAGACAGTTGCATTCTCATTGCACAGATTTATACTCTGATTACACTAAGATTTACATTCTGATTACACTGGGAATTACTTTCTGATTACACTGAGAGTTAAATTCTTATTGCACTGATTGTTGTCTTCAGATTACACTGAGAGTTATGTTCTGATTGCTCAGTTACAAGCTGATTACATAGAGTTACATTTTGATTACACTGGGAGTTTCATTCAGATTACACTGAGAGTTACATTCTGATCACACTGAGAGTTACATTCTGATTGCACAGATTTACATTCTGATTACACTAAGAGTCACATTTTGATTACACAGACTTACTAACTGATTACACTGAGATTTATATTTTGATTACACTGGGAGTTACATTCTGCTTGCATTGAGTGGTTCATTTTGATTGCACTGAGGTTTATGTTGTGATTGCACTGAACATTACATTCTGATTACACTGGAATTTACATTCTGATTGCACTGCGAGTTATATTCCGATTACACAGAGTTACATTCTGGTTACACAGAGTTACATTTTATTTACACAGAGTTACATTCTGATTACATTGAGAGTGACGTTCAGATTACACTGAGAATCACATTCTGATTGCACAGAGTTACAAAAACAAAAATTGCTGGAAAAACTCAGCAGGTCTGACAGCATCTGTGGAGAGAAAGATAGAGTTAATGTTTCGAGTCCGTATGACTCTTCATCAGAACTAAAGAGGGAAAAAAATGTAACACAGTGATATTCTGATTGCACTGAGATTTATGTTGTGATTGCTCTGAGCGTTATATTCTGATTACACTGGGAGTTACATTCTGATTACACCGAGAGTTAACATTCTCATTTCACTGTGAGTTACATTCTGATTATACTGAGAGTTACATACTGATTACTCTGGAGTTGCATTCTGATTACACTGAGAGTTACATTCTCATTACATTGAGAGGAACATTCTGATTACAGACAGTTGCGTTCTGAGCACACAGATTAATATTCTGATTGCCCCATGATTTACATTCTTATTACACTGGGAATTACATTCTGATTGTGCTGCGAGTTATATTCTGATACACAGATTTACATTCTAATTCACATTGAGTTACATTCTCATTACACTGAGAGTTGCATTCAGATTACACAGAGTTAAATGCTGATTGCATTTACTGTTACATTCAGATTAACTGAGAGTTACATTCTGATTACGCAAAGCTACATTCTGATTACACTGGAAGTTTCATTCAGATTGCACTGAGAGTTACATTCTGATTACGCACAGGGTTACATTCTGATTTCACTTAGAGTTATGCTCTGATTTCACTGAAAGTTACATTGTGATAACTCTCAGTGCAATCACAATGTAACTCTCAGTGTAATCATAATATTACTAGCAGTGAAATCACAACATAACTCTCAGTGCAACCACAATGTAACTCTCCGTGTAATGTTGTGATTTCACTGCCAGTAATGTTATGATTACACTGAGATTTGCATGTTGATTACACTGAGAGTTACATTGTGGTTACACTGAGTTACTTCCTGATTACACTGAGGGTTACATTGTCGTTACACGGAGACTTATATTATGATTACACTGAGTTATGTTCTGATTTCACTTATAGTTATATTGTGATTACACTGAGATTTACATGCTAATTACACTCAGAGGTACATTCTAATTGTACTGATACTTACTTTGTGATTAAACTGAAAGTTATGTTCTGATTTCACTGATAGCTACATTCTGATTACACTGAGAGCCACATTGTGATTGTACAGAGTGTTACTGTCTGATTACACTAATGGTTACATTGTGATTACACTGATAGTTATATTATGATTACACTGAGAGTTACATTCTGATTGCACTAGGCATTTCATTCCAATCACTCTGAGAGCTACGTCATGATTACTCAGAGTTCCATTCTCATTATACAGTTACATTTCATTACACTGAGTTTTACATTCTGATTACACAGACAGTTATATTTTGATTGTGCTGAGAGGTACATTCCTATTAAACATTTACATTCTCATTACACAGAATTACATTCTGATTACACTGAGAGTTACATTGTGATTACACAGAGTTACTTTGTGATTATACTGAAAGTTATGTTCTGATTTCCCTGATAGTTATATTATTATTGCACTGAGATTTACATTCTGATTGCAATGAGAGTTACATTGTTATTTCATTGAAATTTACATTGTGACGGTAGTGATGAAGGTATTGCAGTGGATGTTGTGTACATGGATTTTAGCAAGACATTTGACAAGGTCCCACATGGCAGATTGGTCAGGAAAGTAAAAGCCCATGGGATTCAGGGTAATATGGCAAACTGGATAAAAGGTTGGCTTTGGAACAGGAAACAAAGGGTAATGGTCGATGGATACCCTTGCGAATGGAAAGTTGTCTCAAGTGGTGTTCCACAGGGCTCAGTGTTGGGACCCTTGCTGTTTGTGTTATATATTAACGATTTGGACATGAACGTTGGGGGCACAATTGGGAAGTTTGCAGATGACACAAAGATTGGCTGAGTAGTGGATAGTGTAGAGGATAGCTATAATCTCCAAAATAATATAGATGGGTTGGTGGAGTGGGCGGTAAAGTGGCAGATGGATTTTAACATAGAGAAGTGTGAGGTCATACATTTAGGGAGGTCAAACAGTTACAGGGATTACACAATAAATGGGAATACACTAAGAGGGGTAGATGAAGTGAGAGATCTTGGTGTACAAGTACACAGCTCCCTGAAGGCAGCAGTTCAAGTAGACAAGATTGTAAAGAAGGCATATGGAATGCTCTCCTTCAATGGCAAAGGTAAAGAATATAAAAGTAAGGATATAATATTGGAATTATATAGAACACTGGTGAGGCCACAACTGGAGTATTGTGTGCAGTTCTGGTCACCACATTACAGGAAGGACGTAATAGCTCTGGAGAGAGTGCAGAGGAGGTTTACAAGAATGTTGCCAGGGTTAGAAAAGTGTAGTTACGAGGAGAGATTGGACAGGTTGGGATTATTTTCCTTAGAACAAAGAAGGCTGAGAGGTGACTTGATTGAGGTGTACAAAATTATGAGGGGAATAGATAGAGTGGACAGGATAAAATTGTTTCCCTTGGTGGAGAATTGTAGAACCGGGGGACATAGATTCAAGATAAGTGGCAGAAGGTGTAGGGGGAACATGAGGAAGAACTTTTTTATGCAGAGGGTAGTGGGCGTTTGGAATTCGCTGCCCAAGTTGGTGGTAGAGGCAGAACCTCTAAACTCTTTTAACAAGTACCTGGATCTGCACCTTAAGTGCTGTAAGCTGCAGGGCTATGGGCTATGTGCAGGAATGTGGGATTAGAAAGGGCACCTGGGTGTCCTCAGGCTGGCATGGACAAGATGGGCCAAATGGCCTCCTTCTGTGCTGTAATTTTTCTATGGTTCTATGGTGACTATACGGAGTTATGTTCTGATTTCACTGATAGTTATATTATGATTACACTGGGATTTACATGCTGATTACACTAAGAGTTACTTACATTCTGATTGCACTAGGTGTTTCATTCCGATCACTCTGAGCGCTACATCATGATTACTGAGTTCCATTCTCATTATACATTTCATTACACTGAGTTTTACATCCTGATTACACAGAGAGTTATACTTTGATTACACTGAGGTACATTCCTATTATACTTTACATTCTCATTACGCAGAATTACATTCTGATTACACTGACAGTTACATTCTGATTACCCTAAGAGTTACATTCTCATTACAGAGTTACATTCTGATTACAGAGAGTTACATTCCGATAGCACTGAGTTATATTGTGATTACACTGAGCGTTATGTTCTGATTTCAGTGATAGTTATATTATAATTAAGCTGAGATTTACATGTTGATTACACTGAGAGTTACATTCTGATTTCACTGAAAGTTATAAAGTGATTGCACTGAGATTTACATGCTGATTATGCTGTTAGTTACATTCTGATTGCACTGAGATTTACATTGTGATTACACTGAAAGTTATTTTCCGAATTCACTGAGAGCTACATTCTGATTACAGAGTTACATTGTTATTACATTGAGATTTACATTGTGATTACACTGAGAGTTATGTTATGTTTTCACTGTTAGTAATCACACTGAGATCTACATGCTAATTACACTAAGGGTTACATTCTGATTGCACTAGGTGTCTCAGTGCTCTCACTCTGAGAGCTACATCATTATTACTCAGAGTTAGATTCTCATTTTACAGTTACTTTTCATTACACTGAGTTTTACATTCTGATTACGCAGGGACTTAGATTTTTATTATGCTGAGATTTACTTGCTTATTACAGTTGCATTCTGATTACACAGATTTATATTTTAATTACGCTGAGAGTTACATTCTGATTACACTGGGAGATACATTCTGATTGCATTGAGATTTATGTTTTGATTGCACTACCGTTACATTCTGATTACACTGGGACTTACATTCTGATTGCACTGCGAGTTATATTCTGATTACACTGGTAGTTAAATTCTGATTGCACTGATGGTTATATTCAGATTACACTGGGGGTTACATTCTGATTACACAGAGCTATATTCTGATTACACTGAGCATTACATTCCCATTACACAGAGTTACATTCTGATTACACTGGAGGTTACATTCCGATTACACAGAGTTAAATTCTGATTTCACTGCCAGTTACATTCTGATTACAGTGGGAATTACATTCTGATTGCATTGCAATTTATATTCTGATTACACTGAGAGTTACATTGTGGTTACACCCAAGAGTTAAGTTCTGATTATGCAGAGGGTTACATTCTGATTACACTGAGATTTATATTTTGATTACGCTGAGAGTAACATTCTGATTGCATTGAATTTTACATTGTGATTATACTGTGAGTTATGTTCTGATTTCACTGTTAGTTACATTATGACTACAGATTTATTTACGCTGTTACATTCTGATTACACTGAGATTTATATTTTGATTACGCTGAGTGTAACATTTGATTACACCAAGAGTTACATTCTCATTGCACTAGGTGTCTCATTCCTCTCACTCTGAGAGCTACATTCTCATTTTAGTTACATTTCATGGCACTGAGTATTACATTCTGATTACGCAGAGAGGTATATTTTGATTATGCTGAGCTTTACTTGTTTATTACACAGTTACATTCTGAGTAAACAGAGTTACATTCTGATTACCCTGAGAAGTACATTATCATTACACAAAGTTACATTCTGATTACACTGAATGCTATGTTCTGATTTCACTGATAGTTACATTCCGATTACACTGACCATTATGTTCTGATTTCACTGGGAGTTACATTCTGATTATGCTGAGAGTTACACCATGATTACACTGAGTTACATTCTGATTAAAATGAGTGTTAGATTCTGAACTGAGACATTTGCATTCTGATTACACAGATTTATATTCTGATTGCAGTAAGATTTACATTCAGATTTCACTGGGAATTACATTCTGATTGTACTGAGAGTTATGCTCTGATTACACAGAGTTACATTCTGATTACACTGAGTTGAATTCTGATTGCACTGATTGTTACATTCAGATTACACTGAGAGTTGCATTCTGATTGCACAGAGTTACATGCTGATTACACTGGGAGATTCATTCAGATTACACAGAGTTAAATTCTGATTACACAGAGTTGCATTCTGATTACACAGTCATATTCTGATTATACAGATTTACATTCTGATTACACAGATTTATATTTTGATTAGGCTGAGAGAAACATTCAGATTACACAGAGTTACATTCTGATTGCAGATAGTTACATGCTGATTGCACACAGTTACATTCTGATTACACTGAGTTTCACATTCTGATTACATTTAGAGTTACATTTCTATTACACAGAGTTGCATTCTGATTACACAGATTTATATTATTACACTAATATTTACATTCAGATTACACTGGAAATTACATTCTGATTGCACTTGGAATTACATTGATTGTACTGCGAGTTATATTCTGATTACATAGAGTTACATTCTGATTACACAGTTATATTCTGATTACCTGAGAGTTACATTCATATTACACTGAGTTAAATTCTGATTGCACTGATTTTTACATTCAGATTACAAAAGGTTACATTCTGCTTGCACAGGGTTATATGTTGATTACACAGAGTTACATTCTGATTACACTTAGAGTTACATTTCCATTACACTGAGAGTTGCATTCTCATTACACAGATTTATATTCTAATTACACTGAGAATATACAAAATATTACATTCCCAGTGTAATATTTTGATAAGGCTGAGTGTTACTTTCTGATTACTCGGAGTTATGTTCTGATTTCATGGAGAATTACAGTCTGATTACACTGAGCTACATTGTGATTGCACTGAGAGTCACTTTGGCATTACACTGAGTGTTACATTGTGATTACACAGTTAATTTGTGATTTCACTGAAAGCTACATTCTGATTACACAGAGTTACATTGTGATTACACAGAGTTATTTTCTGATTACACAGTTATTTTCTGATTACACTGAGTGTCACATTGTGATTACAGAGAGTGATGTTGTGATTTCACTGCTGGTTATATTATGATTACACAGAGTTACATTTTGATTGCACTGAGAGCTATTTTGTGATTTCACTGAAAGTTATGTTCAAATTTTACTGAGAGCTACATGTTGATTACACAGAGTTACATTCTCCTACAGAGAGTTACTTTCTCATTCCAGACAGTTGCATTCTGATTACACAGATTTATACTCTGATTACACTAATATACAAAATATTACACTCCCAGTGTAATATCTTGATCAGGCTGAGAGTTACATTCTGATTACACAAGGAATTATGTTCTGATTTCACTGAGAGTTACATTGTGATTACACAGAGTCACTTTGTGATTACACAAAGTTATGTTCTGATTTCACTGAGAGCTACATTCTGATAACATGGAGAGTTTCAATGTGATTAAACTGAGAGTTACATTATTATTACAATGAGACTTACTTTCTGATCACACTGAGCATTACATTGTGATGACTCTGAAAGTTACATTGTGATAACACAGAGTGATGTTGTGATTTCACAGTTATATTATTACACTGAGATTTAAATGCTGATTATGCTGAGATTTACATTCTGGTTGCACTGAGAGTTACTTTGTGATTACATTGAAAGTTATGTTCTGATTTCACTGAGAGTTACATTCTGATTACACGGAGAGTTGCATTCAGATTACACTGAGAATTAAATTCAGATTTCATTGATTGTTACATTCAGATTACACAGACTTACTTTCTGATTACACAGAGTCACATTCTGATTACAGAGCTGCACTCAGATTTATATTTTGATTATGCTGAGTGTTAATTTTGGATTACACAGTTATGTTCTGATTTTACTGAATTACATTCCGCTTGCGCTGAGAGTTGCATTCAGATTACACTGAGAGTCACATTCTGATTACAGAGTTACATGCTGATTACACTGAGAATTGCATTCAGATTACACAGAGTCACATTCTGATTACACAGGGTTACATTCTGATTACACTGAAATTTATATTTTGATTACGCTGGGAGTTAATTTTGGATTACACAGAGTTATGCTCTGATTTCACTGTGAATTACAACCTGATTACATAGAGTTCCATTGTGATTGCACTGAGAGTTGCATTGTGATTACGCTGAGAGTTATGTTCTGATTTCAATGAGTTACATTGCGGTTACACGGAGTTAATTTTTGCTTTCACTGATAACTCTATTATGATTACACTGAGGTTTACATGCTGATTGCACTGATTTACATTGTGATTACACAGTTATGTTCTGATTTCAGAGTTATATTATGATTAAATTGAGAGCTACATCCTGGTTACACTGAGGGTTCATTCTGATTGCAGCAATAGTTATATTTTCATTACACAGAGTTACTTTCTGTTTACAGACAGTTGCATTCCGATTACACAGAAGTACATTCTGATTGCACTGTTATATTCTGATTACACAGAATTACATTGTGATTACACTGGGAGTTATGTTCCGATTTCACTGATAGTTATATAATGATTACACTGAGATTTACATGCTGGTTTCACTCAGCGTTACATTGTGATTGTAATGTGAGTTACATTGTGATTACACTGAAAGTTTTGTTCTGATTTCACAGAGCTCCATTGGTTACACTGAGAGTCACATTGTGATTAGATGAAGAGTTATACTGATTTCACTGATTATATTATGATTACACAGTTGTGTTCTGAGTTCACTAATATTCATGTTATGATTACACTGAGATTCACTTGCTGATTACACAGAGTTATGTTCTGATTTCACTGAGAGCTACATTCTGATTACAGAGTTACATTGTTCTTACACTGAGTGTTACACTGATTACACTTAAAGTTATGTTCTGATTACATAGAGTTCTGTTGTGATTACACTGAGAGTTATGTTCTGATTTCACTGATAGTTACATTCTGATTTCACTGGGAGTTACATCATGATTACACAGAGTTACATTCTGATTACGAGAGTAACATTCTCATTACACTGAGAGTTACATTCTGATTACAGTTACATTCTGATTGCACTGATTGTTACAGTCTGATTACACAGTTACATTCTGATTACACTGGGAATTTCAATTAGATTACATGGAGTTACATTCTGAATACACAGTTACATTCTGATTATACTGAAATTCATATTTTGATTACGCTGAGAGTTAGATCCTGATTGCTCTGGAGGTTACATTCTGATTACCTTGGGATTTACATTCAGATTACACTGACAGTCACATTCTGATTACACTGAGATTTATATTTTGATTATGGTGGGTGTTAAATTCTCATTACACTGGGAGTTACATTTTGATTGCTTTGAAAGGTACATTCTGATTGCACTGAGATTTATGTTGCGATTGCACTGAGCATCATATTCTGATTACACTGGGAGTTACATTGTGATTACACTGAAGGTTACATTCTTATTATGCTGGAGGTTACATTCTGATTATGTTGAGAGTTACAGTCTAATTACTCGAGTTACATTCATACATTACACTGAGCATCACATTCTTATCACACAGTTACATTCTGATTACAGACATTTGCATTCTGATTACACAGATTTATATTCTGATTACACTGCGAGTTGTATTCTGATTGCACAGAATTACATTCTGATGGCACAGAGGTACACGCTGATTACCCTGAAAGTTACATTCATATTACACTGAGTCACATTCTGATTACACTGAGAAATACATTCAGATTACACTGAGAGTTACATTCAGATTACACTGAGTTACTTTCTGATTACACTGATTCAGATTACACAGGGTTACATTCTGATTACACTGAGATTTATATTTTGATTACGCTGAGAATTAATTCTGATTATTCAGGGAATTACAGTCTGATTGCAGAGTTACATTGTGTTCACACAGAGTTAATTTGTGATTACACTGAGCGTTACATTCTGATTGCACTGAGTTACATTGTGATTACACAGAGTTACGTTCTGACTTCACTGATAGGTATATTATGAATTCACTGAGATTTATATGCTGATTACACTGAGTTACATTGATTGCATTGAGTTACTTTCTCATTACACAGTTACTTCCCGTTTACAGACAGTTGCATTCTGATTACACAGATGTATATATTCTGATTACACTAAGCTTTACATTGTGATTGCACTGAGAGTTACATTGTGATTACACTAAGATTTATGTTCTGATTTCACTGAGTTACATTCCGCTTACACAGAGTTACATTGCGATTGCACAGTTACATTACAATTACACAGCTAATTTCTGATTTCACTGATTACACTGAGATTTGCATGCTGATTACACTGAAATTTACATTCTGATTGCACTGAGAGTTACTTTGTGATTACGCTGAAAGTTATGTTCAGATTACACTGAGGGCTACATTCTGATTGCAATGATAGTTATATTCTCATTGCTCTGAGTTACTTTCTGTTTACAGACAGTTGCATTCTGATTACATAGGTGTATATTCTGATTACACTAAGATTTACATTCTGATTGCACTGAGAGTTATATTCAGGTCACACTGAGAGTTAACATTCTGATTGCACAGAGTAACATTTTGATTACACAGTTACTTTCTGATTACACTGAGTTGCATTCAGATTACACAGTCACATTCTGATTACACAGAGCTTTATATTTTGATTACAGAGTTAATTTTGGATTATACTAAGAGTAATGTACTGATTTCACTGTGAATTACAGTCTGATTACACTGACAGTTACATTGTGATTACACCGAGAGTTATGTTCTGATTTCACTGATAGTAATATTATGATTACACTGAGATTTACATGCTGACTACACTGAGAGCTACATTCTAATTACACTGAGGGTTACATTCTGATTGCAATGATAGTTACTTTCTCATTACAGAGTTACTTTCTGTTTACAGGCAGTTGCATTCTGATTACACAGATGTAGATTCTGATTACAGTAAGATTGCATTGTGAGTTATATTCTGATTACACAGAGTTACATTCTAATTGCACTGATTGTTACATTTAGGTTACACAGAGTTACATTCTGATTGAACAGAGTAACACTCTGATTACAGAGTTACATGCTGATTACACTGAGAGTTGCATTCAGATTACACTGAGAGTCACATTCTGACTACACAGGGTTATGTTCTGATTACAGAGTTACATTCTGATTACACAAATTTATATTTTGATTGCACTGAGTGTTAATTTCTGATTTCACTGATAGCTCTATTATGATCACACTGAGATTACATGCTGATTACACAGAGTTACATTGTGATTACACAGAGTTATGTTCTGACTTCACAGATAGTTATATCATGATTAAACTGAGGTAGATTCTGATGGCACAAAGTTATATTCTGATTACACTGGGAGTTACATTCTGATTGGATTGAGGTGTACATTCTGAGTGCACTGAGATTTATGTTATGATTGCAGGTTACATTCTGGTTGCACTGGAGGTTACATTCTGATTACACTGGGACTTACTTTCAGATTACACTGGGATTTATATTTTGATTACGCTGGGAGTTAAATTCTGATTACACTGGGGTTTTCATTCTGATTGCTTTGCTAGGTACATTCTGATTGCACTGAGATTTCTGTCGTGATTGCACTGAGCAATACGTTCTGATTACACTGGAGGTTACATTCTGATTTCACTGAGTTACATTCTGATTATGCTGAGAGTTATGTTCTAATTACTCTGGAGTTACATTCTTATTACACTGAACACCACATTCTTATTACACTGAGTTACATCCTGATTACAGACAGCTGCATTCTGATTACACTAAGATTTACATTCTGATTACACTGGAAATTACATTCCAATTACACTGCGAGTTATATCCTGATTGCACAGAGTTACATTCTGATTACACTTTGACTTACATTCTGATTACACAGAGTTACATGCTGATTACACTGATTGTTACATTCAGATTACACAGTTACATTCTGTTTGCAATGGAAGTTTCATTCTGTTTATACAGAGTTACATTTAGGTTACATGAGAGTCACATTCTGATTATACTGAGCATCGCATTCTGATTACACTGAGAGTTACATTCCCATTACACCGAGAGTTACATTCCGATTACAGACAGTGCAACACCTGCCCCTTTACTTCCCCCCCTCCTCACCGTCCAAGGGCCGAAACACTCCTTTCAAGTGAAGCAGCACTTCACTTGCAGTTCCCACAATTTAGTCTACTGCATTTGCTGCTCCCAATGTGGTCTCCTCTACATTGGAGAGACCAAACGCAGACTGGGTGACCGCTTTGCGGAACACCTTCGGTCTGTCCGCAAGCATGACCCAGACCTTCCTGTCGCTTGCCATTTCAACACACCACCCTGCTCTCATGCCCACATGTCTGTCCTTGGCCTGCTACAATGTTCCAGTGAAGCTCAACACAAACTGGAGGAACAGCACCTCATCTTCCGACTGGGTGCTTTACAGCCTTCCGGACTTAACATTGAGTTCAACAACTTCAGATCATGAACTCTCTCCTCCATCCTCACCCCTTTTTCAAATATTTATTTTTAAAACTTTTATATATACATTTTTTTCCCAACTATTTCTATAATTATTTTTTAAATTCATTGTTTTAACCCCACCTTTTAGCCTATTTTGATCCTTGCTCCCACACCGTGCCCTCCCCCCTCCCCCCACCCCACCCCACCCCCACTAGGGCCATCTGTCACTTGCTCTTCCTGCTTTCTACTCTTAATGTCACCATTAGCACCTCCTTTAACCAGTATCACCACCATCAACACCCCTTTGACCTTTGGTTTATGACATCTTTGGCAATCTCTCCTTTGCCTCCACCTACCATCGGTTTTCTATCCAGCTTCATCTGTCCCACCCCCCACTATACAGTATATATTTCACCACATTTCTACTTCTCTTTAGCTCTGAAGAGTCATCTGGACTCGAAACGTTAACTCTGTTTCTCTCTCCACAGATGCTGTCACACCTGCTAAGTTTTTCCAGCAATTTTTGTTTTTGTTTCAGATTTCCAGCATCCGCAGTATTTTGCTTTTGTTTTACATTCTGATTACACTGAGTGTTAAATTCTGATTACATCGAGAGTTACTTTCTGATTTTCTGGAGTTATATTCTGATTACTTTTTGAGTTGCATTCCGTGAATAAAACGCTTCCCAATTGAGACTGTTGCAGATTACTTGCTCGAATTAAATGAACTCTCTTGTCACTGTGCGCAGGCTCAAACTTGGAAATGAATGTTAGAGACATGTTCATCGAAAGCCTAAAGAACAATACAATTCAGTCCAAAGGCAGTAAGCTGAGATGGTAGGAGGGCTGTGATTGGGCCACAGTCATGGAAATGGCTGCAGGGATACTTTCATATTGTTAGGGAATCCTTTTTCTGAGCAGGCAGAGGAGTTCCACCAGGTTTCTGTGAGATCAAGTCCATGGCAGCCGTGTGCACAGTCTCAGAAATTTAGACGCTACCATTACCATGGTAGCCATCAAATTTAAATGTCCCATCTCCAGACAAAGTGCACTACCTGTAGGAAAGACAGTCAGGGCATTAGATGATTATTTGAATAGAAACAAGTGCGCAGGAGTATGGGGAAAAGGCAGGGCAATGGTACTAGGTCATGATGCTCATTTGGAGAGCCAGTGCAGACACGATGGCCCGAATTGCCTCCTTTTGTGCTGTTAAAATTGTGATCCTGTGATATCCAGAGATCACGAAGGAGTGGTGGAAACAGTGATGCTCCAGCTCGTGGTAAAGCTCCAAGTCATAGCAATGCACCAGGTTGAGTTTGTGGTAGATTTAAAACTAGTTCAGGAGTCTTGAACGTACATATGATAGATATGGAAACAGAAGTTGATGTTATTGAGCAGAAAGATCAAGAGTTGTACTCAGTCAGCAAGCAAAGCAAACAGCACATGGAAGATGAGAGTAGAAATGAAAGTTGCAGATTGACAATTTACCTTCATTGTTGATACAGCTTTCATGGAAAGAGAGGACAAGAAATCCCTAAGTCACATTCCCTTACACAAAACTGGTGTGAAACTGATTAGTTATTCCAATAACAGTAATCCAGTGTTAGGTGAAGCTAGTGTTACAATGGAATACAATGATGTATCCTATTACTTGCCATTGGTAGTTGTTAGCGGGAACAAATTCTCCCTATGGGAAGGAATTAGCTTAAGAAAATACGGTAAAACTGGGCGAGTTATTTACAGTAAGGATCGGTAAGTGTATCTCTGACATTGAGGAAGTACTAAGAGATAACAAAGTGGCCTATTTTCATGCAGCAAGTAACTAGAATTTGGAATACAATGCCTGAGAATAGTTTGAGCAGATTTAATCAAGGTATTCAAAAGGGAATTGGATTATCTGAAGGGGAGGTGGTGAGGCATTGGCACTAGGTGAATTGCTCCTTCAGAGAGACAGCACAGACATAATGGGCTGAATGGCCTCCTTGTGCACTGTAACATAGATGATTCTATGAACATGGAGGACCAGATGATAAAATTAGCCATCAGTGTGATGTCAAATATTGTAAGGCAGCAGATCATGCTAATTCAGATTTCAAGGTTCCCCATGAGGACTGATTCATTTCTAGCCACTGAGTTTCTTGTGAATTATTTTATATACATACATGTCACAACTGACATGCCTGTGTCTGCCAGGGAAATTAGTGAAGAGACTTACAAGGAAGTGATGCTCAGTAAAGTGCTCAATTATGTCATGAATGGCTGGCCTAAAGAGAGTGATGACGAGAAACTTATATCACATGTAGAAATGGACTGAGTGTAGATTAAGGCTGTCTCCTGTGGGGTTTAAGAGTCATTATTTCACTAAGGTTTAGAGAGAGATTATCAGGAGCAACTCCATCAAGAGCACACAGGGATAGTCTGTAGCAGTGGCAAGGAGTTAATTTTGGTATCCTAAGGTCAATAGAGCTATTGAAGAGTTGGTTAAATGTTGTGAAGTGTGTCTCAGAATAAGAAATGATCCAATCAAGATTCCTTTCATTCTATGGTCAAACACAGGAAAACCATGGGAATGAGTATATATTGATTTCTTTGAAGTGGAAGGGAAAGAGTAACTTGTTTTGGCAATAGCTTCAGCAAGTGGATAAATGTTGAGCCTATGCTCAGTACAAGTGCCAAACTGTTGGGGCTTTGAGAAATTGGTTGACAACTTCTGGGTTGCCAGAAGTATTGCTGTCAGATAATGGTCCACAGTTTACGTCAGAAGAGTTTGTAATATTTCTGAGTAGGGATGGGGTCAAACACACTCTAATCCCCACCATATTGCCCAGCAATGAACGGTGCTGCAGGAAGAAGTGTACAGATTGTGAAGAGGTCTTTGCAGAAGTAGTTGCTAGGTGCAAGCTGGGCAGTAATTTCCAGGTTTCTGCTTCAACACTTCGGTTAGGTAATTTTCTGCTCAGAAGAAAGCTCATTTAATCCCAAATCCTCCTACTGCTCAAAGTAAAAGTCAAAAAAGAAACTGATGGTTTGGCAGCATCACAGAATCCACCAGGAGAACAAAATGAGTCAGAGTCTTTGATTAAAATAAATTAATTAATGTCACAGTCCCAACCATTAAGTGGCATTGGTTGTCAAAATTTGACATAGTCAGAAATGTTGAGAGATCAGAATT
The DNA here is from genome assembly GCF_964194155.1 of Cetorhinus maximus. Taxonomy (NCBI): domain Eukaryota; kingdom Metazoa; phylum Chordata; class Chondrichthyes; order Lamniformes; family Cetorhinidae; genus Cetorhinus; species Cetorhinus maximus. Next base: position 74,067,517 of record NC_135891.1, on the reverse strand, counting down.
GGAAAGGAAGGAGATACCCAGCCAGAAAGGGGAAGAATCCGGATTGGTTAATTGAAAATATCTAGGGAAGAAGAAAGTTCTTCTTTTCATACTTTGTTGAACACATTCTGGTTTAAAGGAAGAACATTTTTTACATGTAAATTACTCTAAAAGTATGAGCCAATGATGTTTTGGTTGTAATTACAGTAAAAACAAATATGCAAACCAACCTGTTACATTTTCAGGTATTGTCGATGTTGGTTTAGTCATATTGCATTCTGGGAACTACTGCCCAATCAGTCTTGTAAGGTGTTGGGTACAGTTCTGTAGGTCTGAAGAAGGTTTCATAGTCATATGTAAGTTAACTGTAAGTCTCTATTAACTCTCAGAACTATTTACAAATATACAGCAAAGGGTATAAGCTAGGAGCTGTCTCCATGCTTGCTGGTACACACAGCTCTGTCCAACACCCAGGGGTGAATTTACAATGGAACACACCATGCCATGGCATGGGGCCCCCAAACAACAGGGGGACCCCAAAATGAATGAGTTTCAAAACATTCAAAATGGGTGCAGGACCGGGCGTATTTGCAAAGTTAAAAAGGGAAGCACCCAGTAAATGAGTTATTTTTGGGACCGAGTCCCATGTGCGATGGGAATGACAGGCACCCAGGGTGCCGGGATCTGCCTCTAATCATCTCCAAAAACAAACCCGAAGAAAACACCTTTCAGATGGACTCGCTTTACTGACAAATGATCATTTCACAAAGCGGGTCTGTCTCAGTCTCTGTCAAACTTTCACAAAGTTAATAGTAAGACTCGCTATTGTACCAGGAAAGTGATGCTTAGAAAAGAAAGTTTGAAAGAAGATTGAAATGTTCAGAAATGATATTTACAGATAGCTAGGAATTGCTCCTTTTCCAACCAGGTTGCTGCAGCAATTATATTTCCCCTTTTTTTGATAAAACCCTCTCCTCCCACATACACTCTCTCTTTCTGAGACAAGGTGAGACACTTGCTAACAAGCCTACAGCACTAGGGGCACACAGTGAGCCAACTCGCTTTACCCAACAATAGTGACTTCTGTCCGTTCCCCTCAGCCCATGATCGTAAATGCGAGCAGGGAGTTCACTCACTGGTTGTTTGAATGAATAGCCACGGCCACAGGTTAAAAGTGTCAGTGGTGGTTCTGGGACTAGCAGTCTGGCCTCTGGGTCAGATGGTTGTGGGTTCAAGTCCCACTCCCATCCAGACAGACACTCCAGGGAAGTGCTGGCCTGTCAAAGACACCACCTTTGGATGTAAAAGATCCCGTGAGGCTATTTTGAAGAAGAGCAGGTGAGTTACCCTTGCTGTCCTGGCCAGTATTTATCCCTCAATCAACATCATACAAAACAGATTCTGGTCATTATCATGTTGTTTGTGGGAGCTTACTGGGTGCAAACTGGCTGTGACGTTTTCCACGTTCCCACTTCAAAAGTACTTCATTAGCAGTACAGCTTTGGGATTTCTGGTGGTCATGAAAGGTGCTATACAAATGCAAGTCTTTAAATTTTGCTATGGCTATGAGGTTAAAAGTAGCAGCCCACCATGCTGGGACAGGAGGAATTGTGGTCCATACACACGCTTACAGCTAGCTTCAGACATCAGTAATGCCAAGTTAAACTCAATGACAGGAAATAAATAGAGACAGATTCGCCTGGTACGGCTCTGGGCAACATCCTATCAGCTGGTTTCAGTCACATCTTCAGAATAATTCCTTGGCTCTCACTCCGGACATCGTGTCCAGCGCAGCGACACACCGGGACCTGGATTGCAAAACGGACCGTGGTCAGATGTTGGAGGGAAAATGCTGGGCAGTCCCAGAGCCTCACTCCACACATTCCCATTCTCTCTTAATAATCAGCAAGCTTTGATAGGGAGGGGAGTTTCAGTAAAACCTCGGCCATTTTGAACAGAGGTCAAAACATTGACCTCGAGCTGAGTTTTAACTTGATTTTAATTTAAACGATTATAATGCGGGCCGGCCCGAAACTACAACAGCAGCTCATGCTCTTCCACTGAGCAACACTGTTATGAGATTCTCCAGTGAGCGATGAGATCTCAGTAAAGTGCAATGTTTCTTGGTCTCCTAGGTAACAGATTTGTTGTCAGTGCTGTTTTGTCTCAGTAAACTGTTGGCACAGGAGCAGAGCTCCAGTCTGCTGTCTCCATCTCTAAACCAAATTATACCAACAGACTGGCATATTGATGTTCAAGTGGACATCTAGTCAGCTTCCCTCTCCTACCTGCCGACACTCTCGCTCCCTCTCTCTCTCCATGTATAATCTGTCCTTGGTTTTTGGCTTTTCTCGTCAGCATCTTCCATGTTTGCTCGCCTCGCATCGCAATATTTACCATCTTTAGCTTCATTCAGACAAGAGATAAGCTTGAATTTCAACAAGGCAATTATTCACACAGGCATGTTTTTACAAGTGAAGAAGCACTGATCAATTTGTGTATTCTCTTGGCTTTGCCTTTCAGGTCCTGGGGAAAGGGTGGGTGGGGAGAACCCAAAAATAAAGTCAAGCACAGGGCCCCACTAGTGGTAAATCCTCCTCTGCCAACATCTGACTGACCCTCGGTGCGGGTCATATCCTCTCTTACATCGTAAGAACTAAAAGCAGGAGTAGGCAATTCAGCCCCTTGAGCCTGCCCCGCCATTCATTACGATCATGGCTGATCTCATTTCGGCCTCAACTCCAATTTCCCGCCCTCTCCCCATAACCTTTCAACCCGTTACTAATTAAAAACCTGTCTATCTCCTTAAATTTATTCAGCGTCCCAGCATCCACTGCACTCTGAGGTAGTGAATTCCACAGATTCATGACCCTTTGAAAAAAGTAATTCCTCCTCATCTCTGATTTAAATCTACCACCCCTTAGCCTAAAACTATGGCCTCTCATTCTAGAATGCCCCAGAAGGGGAAACATCTGCTCCATGTCTATTTTGTCTATCCCTTTTAGCATCTTATATACCTCAATTAGATCTCCTCTCATCCTTCTAAACTCTAGCGACTATAGACCTAAACTGTTCAATCTCTCCTCATAAGACAAGCCCTGCATCTCTGGAATCAAGCTGGTGAACCTCCTCTGAACCGCCTCCAATGCAACTACATACTTCCTCAAGTAAGGGGACCAAAACTGCGCATTGTACTCCAGGTGCTGTCTCACCAATGCCTCGTACAGTTGCAACAACACTTCCCTATTTTTATACTCTATTCCTTTAGCAATAAATGCCAAAATTCCATTTGCCTTCCTTATTACCTGCTGTACCTGCATACTAGCTTTCAGTGATTCATGCACGAGGACACCCAGATCCCTCTGCACTGAAGCATTCTGAAGTTTCTCTCCATTTAAGTATTAAGTCGCCCTTTTATTCTTCCAACCAAAATGGATAGCCTCACACTCATCCACGTTAAACTCCATCTGCCAAATTTTGGCCCATTCACCTAACCTCACCATATCCATTTGTAAATTTCTTATTTCTTCATTACAACTTACTTTCCCACCTATTTTGGTGTCACCTGCAAATTTAGCTATAGTACCTTCTATCCCTGAATCCAAGTCATTAATATAGATTGTAAATAGTAGGGGCCCAAGGACCAAACCCTGAGTCACCCCACTAGTTACAGCTTGCCATCCAGAAAAAGACCCATTTATCCCGACTCTCTGCTTTCTGTTGGTTAGCCAATCCTCTATCCAAGCTAATATATTACCTCTAACTCCGTGTGATCTTATCTTGTGTATTAATATTTTGTGCGGCACCTTACCAAAGGCCTTCTGGAAATCCAGATATACAACATCTACAGGATCCCCATTATCCACTTGTCACATCTTCAAAGAACTCTAGCAAATTAGCCATACACGATTTACCCTTCGTAACACTATGGTGACTCTGATGGATTGCATTTTGACTTTCCAAATGCCCCATTACGACTTCCTTAACAATGGATTCCAACAATTTCCCAATGACAGACGTTAAACTAACTGGTCTATAGTTTCCTACTTTCTGCCTCCCCCGCTTTTTGAGTAAGGGTGTTATATTAGTATTTTTCCAATCCACTGGAACCTTTCCAGAATCCAGGGAATTTTGGAATATTATTACCGATGCATCCATTATCTCCGCTGCCACTTCCTTTAAGACCCTGGGATGTAGACCATCAGGTCCTGGGGACTTGTCACCCTTTAATCCCAATAGTTTGCTCAGTAGTTTTTCTCTAGTGATGGTGATTGTTCTAAGTTCCTCCTTCTCTATACTCTCTGCTCTACCTGTTACTATTGGGGTGGTACTAGTGTCCTCCACCGTGAAAACTGAGGCAAAATATTGATTAAGCATCTCTGCCATTTCTGCATACCCCACTATTAACTCCCCTGTCTCATCCTCCAAGGGACCAACATTCACTTTGGCTACTCTCTTTCCTTTTATATACTTGTAGAAACTTTGCTATCAGTTTTTACATTTTGCACCAGTTTTCTTTCATAATCTACCCTTGCTCTTTTTATTATTTTTTTAGTAACCCTTTGTTGATTTTTAAAAGTTTCCCAATCTTCCAGCCAGCCACTGACCTTTACAATTTGCCCTAGTTTTTGCCTTTGTTATCTTTAACTTCCTTGCTGAGCCATGGATGCTTTTTCCCCCTCTTACCATCTTTCTTCCTCTTTGGAATATATTTTACTTGGGAGGAATTGAATATCTCACAGAATCACACAGTGCAGAAGAGGCCCTTCGGCCCATCGAGTCTGCACCGACATGTGAGAAACACCTGACCTACCTCCCTAATCCCATTTACCAGCACTTGGCCCATAGCCTTGAATATTAAGATGTGCCAAGTGCTCATCCAGGTACTTTTTAAAGGATGTGAGGGAACCCACCTCCACCACCCTCCCATGCAGCGCATTCCAGACCGTCACCGCCCTCTGGGTAAAAAAGTGTTTCCTCACATCCCCCCTAAACATTCTGCCCCTCACCTTGAACTTCTGTCCCCTTGTGACTGACCCTTCAACTAAGGGGAACAGCTGCTCCCTATCCACCCTGTCTATGCCCCTCATAATCTTGTACATCTCGATCAAAGAACAAAGAACAAAGAAAAGTACAGCACAGGAACAGGCCCTTCGGCCCTCAAAGCCTGCACCGATCATATTGCCCCGTCAACTAAAACATTTTGCACTTCCGGGGTCCGTATCCCTCTATTCCCATCCTATTCATGTATTTGTCAAGCTGCCTCTTAAACACCACTATCGTACCTGCTTCCACCACCTCCTCTGGCAGCGAATTCCAGACACTCACTACCCTCTGCGTAAAAAACTTGCCCCGCACATCTCCTCTATAGTTTTCTCCTCTCACCTTAAATCTATGTCCCCTAGTAATTGACTCTTCCACCCTGGGAAAAAGCTTCTGACTATCTACTCTGTCCATGCCACTCATAATTTTGTAAACTTCTATCAAGTCGCCCCTCAATCTCCATCGCTCTAGTGAGAACAATCCGAGTTTCTCCAACCTATCCTCATAGCTAATAACCTCCAGACCAGGCAGCATCCTGGTAAACCTCCTCTGCACCCTCTCCAACGCCTCCATATCCTTCTGGTAATGTGGCGACCAGAATTGCAGGCAATATTCCAAGTGTGGCCTAATCAAGGTTCTATCCAGCAGCAGCATAACTTCCCAGCTTTTATACTCAAACCCCTGCCAATGAAGGCAAGCATGCCATATGCCTTCCTGACTACCTTATCCACCTGCGTTGCCACTTTCAGTGACCTGTGGACCTGTACACCCAGATCCATCTGCCCGTCGACGCACTTAAGGATTCTGCCATTTACTGTATAATTCTTGCCTGTATTAGACCTTCCAAAATGCATTACATCGCATTTGTCCGGATTAAACTCCATCTGCCATTTCTCCACCCAAGTCTCCAACCGATCTATATCCCGTTGTATCCTTTGACAATCCTCTTCACTATCTGCAACTCCTCCAACCTTAGTGTCGATTGCAAACTTACGAACTAGCCCAGTTACATTTTCCTCCAAATCATTTATGTATACTACAAACAGCAAAGGCCCCAGCACTGATCCCTGCAGAACACCACTAGTCACAGCTCTCCATTCAGAAAAGCACCCTTCCACTGCTACCCTCTGTCTGCTATGACCAAACCAATTCTGTATCCATCTTGCCAGCTCACCTCTGATCCCGTGCGACTTTACCTTCTATACCAGTCTGCCATGAGGGACCTTGTCAAAGGCCTTACTGAAATCCATGTAGATAACATCCACTGCCCTTCCATCGTCGATCATCTTTGTCACTTCCTCGAAAAACTCGATTAGTGAGACACGACCTCCCCTTCACAAAACCATGCTGCCTCTCACTAATACGCCCATTTGCTTCCAAATGGTAGTAAATCCAATAATTCTCCAATAATTTCCCTACCACTGATGTAAGGCTCACTGGCCTGTAATTTCCTGGATTATCCCTGCTACCCTTCTTAAACAACGGAACAACGGAACTACAGTCCTCTGGGACCTCACCCGTAGCCAGTGAGAATACAAAGATTTCTGTCACGGCCCCAGCAATCTCCTCCCTTGCCTTCCTCAGTACTCTGGGGTAGATTCCATCTGGCCCTGCGGACTTATCCACCTTAATATTCTTCAAGACGCCTAACACCTCCTCTTTTTTGATCTCAACATGATCCAGGCTATCTACACACTCTTCCCTAGACAAATCGACCGCTAAGTCCTTCTCTTTGGTGAATACTGATGAGAAGTATTCATTTAGTATCTCTCCCATTTCTTCTGGCTCCACACACAGATTCCCACCTCTGTCCCTGAGTGGGCCTACCCTTTCCCTGGCTACCCTCTTGCTTTTTACATATGTATAAAAGGCCTTGGGATTTTCCTTGATCCTAGTTGCCAATGACTTTTCATGACCCCTTTTAGCCCTCCTGACTCCTTGCTTAAGCTTCTTCCTACTTTCTTTATATTCGCCATGGGCTTCATCTGTTCCCAGCCTTCTAGCCCTTATGAATGCTTCCCTTTTCTTTTTGACTAATCTCACAATATCCAAAGTTCCTGAAACTTGCCATACTTATCCTTCATCCTAGCAGGAACATGCTGGTCCTGAATTCTTATCAACTGATGTTTGAAAGCCCCCCACATGTCAGTTGTTGATTTGCCCTCAAACATCCACCTCCAGTCTAGATTCCTCAGTTCCTGCCTAATATTGTTATAATTAGCCTTCCCCCAATTAAGCACCTTAACCCGAGGACTCCTGTTATCCTTATCCACCAGTACCTTGAAACTTACTGAATTATGGTCACTTTTCCCGAAATGCTCCCCTACTGAAACTTCGACCACCTAGCCAGGTTCATTCCCTAATACCAGGTCCAGTATTGCCCCTTCCCTAGTTGGACTATCTACATAGTGTCTCAGGAAGCCCTCCTGGATGCACCTTACAAATTCTACGCCATCCAAAGCCCTAGCACTAAGTGATTCCCAGTAAATATGGGGAAAATTAAAATCACCCACCACAACAACTCTATTGCTTTTACATCTTTCCAGGTCACCCCTCAGTCTTCTCTGCTCCAACAGGAACAACCCAAGTCTATCCAACCCCTCTTCATAACTTAACTGTTTCATCCCAGGCAACATCCTGGTGAATCTCCACTGCACCCCCTCCAGTGCAATCACATCCTTCCTATTATGTGGCGACCAGAACCGCACACAGTACTCCAGCTGTGGCCTCACCAAGGTTCTATACAACTCCAACATGACCTCCCTACTTTTCTAATCTATGCCTCGATTGATAAAGGCAAGTGTCCCAAATGCCTTCTTCCACCACCCCACTAACATGCCCCTCCGCCTTCAGAGATCTATGGACACACATGCCAAGGCCCCTTTGCTCCTCAGAACTTCCTAGTGTCATGCCGTTCATTGAATACTTCCTTGTCAAATTACTCCTTCCAAAGTGTATCACCTCTCACTTTTCAGGGTTAAATTTCATCTGCCACTTATCTGCCCATTTGACATCCCGTCTATATCTTTCTGTAGCCCAAGACACTCAACCTCACTGTTAACCACCCTTCCAATTTTTGTGCCATCCGCAAACTTATTAATCCTACCCCCCACATAGTCATCTATGTCGTTTATATAAATGACGAAGAATTGGGGACCCAGCACAGATCCCTGTGGTATGCCACAGGACACTGGCTTCCAGTAACTAAAGCAGCCTTTTCATTACCCTCTGTCTCCTACAACTTAGCCAATTTTGAATCCACCTTATCAAATTACCCTGTATCCCATGTGCATTTGCCTTCTTCATAAGTCTCCCATGTGGGACCTTGTCAAAGGCTTTGCTGAAATCCATATAAACTACATCAACTGCACTACCCTCATCTACACACCTGGTCACCTCAAAAAATTCAATCAAATTTGTTAGGCATGGCCTCCCTCTGACAAAGCTATGCTGACTATCCCTGATCAAACCTTGCCTTTCCAAGTGGAGTTAGATTCTCTCCTTCAGAATTTTCTCCAATAGTTTCCCTACCACTGACACGAGACTCACTGGTCTGTAGTTCCCTGGCTTATCTCTACAACCCTTCCTAAATAGCAGTACCACATTAGCTGTTCTCCAGTCCTCTGGCACCTCCCCCGTGGCCAGAGAGGAATTCAAAACTTGGGTCAGAGCCCCTGCGATCTTCTCCCTTGCCTCCCTCAGCAGTCTGGGACACAAATCAACAGACCTAGAGATTTGTCCACTTTTAAGCCTGCCAACACCTCCAACACCTTGTCACTCCCTATATCAATTTGCTCAAGAACCTCACAGTCTCTCTCCCCGGGTTCCAAACCTTCATCCTCATTCCCTTGGGTGAAGACGGATGTGAAATATTTGTCCAACACTCTACCAATGTCATCTGGCTCCACCCATAGATTGCCCCCTTGGTCCCTAATGGATCCTACTGTTTCCCTGGTTATCCTGTTCCCATTAATATGTTTATAGAATATCTTGGGATTTTCCATACTTTTAATAGCCAGAGCTTTCTCATATCCCCTCTTTGCTCTCCTAATTGCTTTCTTAAGCTCCACCCTGCATTTTCTGTACTCCACTAATGCCTCCACTGATTTCCTTCCCATGTACCTGCTAAAAGCCTCTCTTTTCCTTCTCAATGTATCCTGAATATTTCTGGTCATCCATGGTTCTCTGGGCTTGTTACTCCTTCCCATCACCCTAGAGGGAACATGTTGAGCCTGTACCCTCCCCATTTCCTTTTTGAACACCCCCCACTGCTCTTCTGCAAATTTCCCCACAAGTAACTGTTCCCAGTCTACCTTGGCCAGATCCTGCCTTATTTTACTAAAATCCGCTCTTCCCCAATCCAAAACGGTTTTTTTTTTTGCAACTTGTCTATTTCTTTGTCCATAACGAGCTTAAATTGTACCATGTTGTGGGCGCTATCACAAAATGCTCCCCCAACACCACCTCAGCCACCTGTCCGGCTTCATTCCCCAGAATTAGGTTCAGCACTGCGCTGTCCCTCATTGGACCTTCTATATATTGATCTAAAAAGTTCTCCTGCACCCATTTCAAGAAATCCACTCCATCCAAGCCCTTAACCCTATGTCTATCCCAATAAGTGAGTGAAACATTGTGTTAAATTCAAGGTGTGATATAATAAATAACCTTCATTTTTAAACTCACAAAAAGCTTGCTGCTGGAATTATTTAATTGGGACACACTGAGGGTAAGAAAACATACACCTCTTACATACTGACCATGGACAGTAAAAGGGAACTCATACATTCTCTCCGTGACAACCCCATCTTCCACACTCAACTCAATCTTTCACCGTTATTAACATTTCTGTGGTATCTACACCACCCCATGTAAAGCTATGGAGCATTTCCACACTCTGTTTGTTAATCTCTCTGCTGCATATTCTACATTCCTTCTTATGTCTGTACAATTCTACTGGCTTTATCAGGGTCACTGGGAGTGCAGAGTGATCTCACTTCAAACAGGTTGCCTTTTCCTGTTCCACCATCTATCTTTCCTGCTTTTAATTTCTGCTGTAACCTGACCCTGCTTTACAGAACCTTGCATCTTTAGTTCCCTGTACCTACTCACCACTTTGGTTAAATTAATGTATTAGAATTCTCTTCTTCTGCCATTAAATCATGATTCTACACTAGCATATCGTACAGCATGCAGAAGCTGACAAATTGAATATCATCTCATCAACACATTTCATTCCAATTGCTTTCTGGTAACTGAATGATAAAATGCACATAGAGGCATTGCAACACTTCTGAAACATCAATTTCAACTTCTGCTTATATTACCTTCTTGCATTAATTGCCTGAAACTTAAGTTGACACAGCTTTAACACAAATAGATCTGGTACATTTACATCAGGTAAACCCTGAAGAGAATGTCACTGCTGACCTATTTCTTCAAAATATCAGTAATACTTAATATACTGCCTAATATTTCTTGGCTTGGTTAGTGAAAATATACCACTTGTTTTTGATTTAATACATAAAAAATAGCAAACTACTCAGGTATAGCAAGCAGCTTTCTCCTAAAACATTTTGAACAACCTTGGGAGAGGTAAACAGTTAACTGAGCGCTAGTGGATTCCACCGGGAAAATGGGAGGTTTTAAGTGCCTCTTTTAAAGAAAATAATCAGAGTCCTGTACAGCTACTCCCAGTGACCTGGAAGGCTGTCTATTTAACCCTGACTGCCTTCCATCGCCATTTAATTTAGCATTTCAAGCAATGAACAAACCCCTTTTTTCTGCAATATCTGCTCACCAGCATGGGGCAAGGTTTGTCCCTACTTGATTTTGAAATGTAAGTAGAAATGCAAATAAAATAGCTTGAGAAAAAGGTCCTGGGAATGATTGGAGCTGTACAGGCCAGACAGGATGCACCCAACAAAGCCAGGACCAATGTCACAAGAACAAAAGAAATAGGAGCAGACCGCCATACGGCCCAGCAAGCCTGCTCCGCCATTCAGTACAATCACGGCTGATCCTGGGCTTCAACTCCACTTTCCCACCCACTCCCCATATCCCTTGATTCTCTAGGAAGCCAAAAATCTGTCTGCCCCAGCCTTCAATGTATTCAACGATAAAGAATCCACAACCCTCTGGGGTAGAGAACTCCAAAGATTCACAACCCTTTGAGTGAAGCAATTTCTCACCATCTCAGTTCTAAATGATCGGCCTCTTATCCTGAGACTGTGCTCCCATGTTTTAGACTCCCCAGCCAGTGGAAACAATCTCATAGCATCCACCCTATCAAGCCCCTTCAGAATATTGAATGTTTTCAGTGAGATCCCCTCTCATTGTTCTAAACCCAAGAGAATATGGACCCAATTTACTCAGCCTGTCATCATAGGACAACCCTCTCATCCCAGGGAACAATCTAGTGAACCTTTGCTGTACCGCCCTCAAATGTAAGTATATCCTTAAGCCCTGTACATTTGCAGCATGACGTCCTTATTCCTGTACTCCAGTCCCCTTGTAATAAAGGCCAACATGTCATTTGATTTACTGTTTGCTGAAGCTGCATGCTTTGTGTTTCTTGTATGAGTACACTCAAGTCTCTCCAAACATCAACATTTACAAGTTTCACGCCTTTTAAAAATGTTCTGCTTTCCTATTCTTACAAAGTGAAAACCTCACTTCCCCATTTTATATCTGCCACATTGTTGCCCACTCACTTAACCTACCTATTTCTCTTTGCAACCTCCCTGTTCCCTCCTTACATTTCCACCTAGCTTTGTATCATCAGCAAACATTGTTAAGACTTTCTTAATAGATTCCATGACTTTCCCAATGATTGTCATCAGGCTAACTGGCCTGTAGTTCCCTGTTTTCTCTCTCCCTCCTTTATTGAATTGTGGTGTTACATTTGCTAGCTTCCAATCCACTGGGACTCTTCCAGAATCGAAGGAATTTTGGAAAATCATAGCCAGCACATCTACTATCTGTGCCACTATCTCTTTTAGAATTCTAGGGTGTAATCCATCAGATCCTGAGCATTTGTTAGATTTTAGTTCCTTAAGTTTCTCCAATAGTTTTTCTCTGCTGACATTAACTTCCTCACTCGTCCTAGCCCCTAGGTTACCCTCTATGTCTGGTGTGCGAGTTCTGTCTTCTACTGTGAAGATGGACATAAAATATTTGTTTAATGCCTCTGCCATTTCCTCATTCCCCATGATAATTTCTCCTGTCTCTGCTTCTAAGGGACCAACATTTACTTTAGCTACTCCCTTCCTTTTTATACTCTTGTAAAGATCTTACAATTTGTTTTTAATAGTCCTGACTAGTCTGTTATTCTATTTTTTTCCCTTTGTATCAACTTTTTGGTGCCCCTTTGCTGGTTTCTAAAACAATCCCGACACCCAAACTTACCACTATTCTTTGCAACCTTATAAAGGCTCTTCTTCAAATCTAATATCAAGCCATGAATAGATCTCTTTTGTTGCATTTTAGTTTTTCCAATTGAATGTAGTTTTGAACATTTTGAATTGTTTAAATGTTTCCTCTTTATTTACCACCTTTTTTTAGTCCCTTTACCCAATCAACCTTAGCCAACTCTTCACTCCATAAACAAAGCCAATTACATGGCTAAGTTTAAGATTGTTTGTGATTGGAGATCACTTTTTAAAAAAAAAAGTGGAATTCAACTGTATTGCATTCTTGTTGTGTATTAGAGTAAGGCTAACACATGCTCAGCTGCAGGCAGTCATTATTAACTTAACTTTATTTACACCTCCCCTACACTACACTTACTCCCCACTTAAACAAACAACTTATATGTTAAAATGTAAGTGGGGAGTAACACCATATATGATCGCCAATGCCTCTTTCTCAACTTGACTAATTTGGCTCAGGCTTTGTTAAAGTTTGTGAAGTGTATCCTACAAGCTTCGCCACACCATCTTCCACTATTTGAGAGAGCACCATACCTAACCCCTGTGATTAGGCAACACACCAAAACCAATTTTTTCCTAGGATCATAGTGGATCAAAACAGTGTCACTAGTCAGTTCTTTCTTCACTCTTTCATATGCTGACACTCCACAGACCACACCCAAACCATTCCATCTTTCAGAAGTCGATACAGTGGAGCTAATGTGCTAGCTAAGTCAGGGATGAACTTAGAATAATACACAACCACCTCTAGGAACATTAAATTCTTCTTTGTTCTCTGGTTTCTTGATATCCAGGTCCTACACTTGTGATTAGGCATTCTAACTCCAGACTAGGTAAGGACAGCAGATTTCCTTCCCTCAAGGACATGAGTGAACCAGTTGGGTTTTTACGACAATTGACAATGGTTTTGCGGTCATCATTATCTAGAATAGCTTTCAATTCCAAACATTGAATTTAGATTCCACCAGCTGCCAGTGGGATTTGAACCCGGGTCACCAGACCAGTAGCCTGGGCCTCTGGATTAATCCAGTGATGTTACCACTATGCTACTGTGTCCCCCTAAAGGAGAGATTATAGTGTATTTGCTTCCTTACACTTGCTGTACATGCATGTTAACGTTGTGATTCCTGTACAAGAACACCCACCATTTAACAGTATCTCACTTTTATTCTGTTCACCCTACCAAAGTGGATAATTTCACATTATACTCCATCTGTCACCTTCTTGTCCACTCACAGCCTGTTTATATCTCTGCATCCTCCTCATACCTTACTTTCTCACCTAGCTTTGTATCATCAGTAAGCTTGGATACATTACACTTAGTGTTCCCATCCAAGTCATTAATAGAGATTGTAAATAACCAAGATCCAAGCATACCAATCTATAGAATACCTCACTTGTTGTACCCTCCCAACCTGAAAATGACTAGATTATGCCTTGGATACTTTTAGGTTTAGATGAAATCTGACAGATATTTAAATGGCAGGAACCTCATCCAAGTGATATTTTAAGGTAAAGGTACAATTAAAATAAAAATCCAGTGGCACAAATGGAGTAGCCAGTTTCAGCATCCAGACATTCACCTGGAAAGTGACGTCAGTAGATACATTTGCCTCGCAGTAGATTCCCGGAAAACATGACCAGGGTACATAGATGGATAGATGGTGGGGTTGGTGACAAGAGGCCACATGGATTGGCTGCACACTGATTGGGTGGGGAGAGATGACTGCCACACTAAAGGGAGTAGTCCATTTGAGTTTGACAACCTTTTCAGATCCTGGGGCATTGACGAGTAGGACTAATTGGATCGTTCTTTCAAAGAGCTGGCACAGGCACAATGGGCTAAATACATGAGAAACAGGAGTAAATTGATAACAGAAGTGCCAAGTGCAGAATGCCCAAATGCCTTTGGTTCCTCTGCGGTATTCAGTTACATTGGAATTCAGCCTGGGTTAAAGTAACAAGCTTAAACTCAATTCACTCATGGTTAGAATCATAGAAAGCTTATGGCACAGAAAGAGGCCACTTGGACCATCCTGTCTACACCAGCCAAAAACAAGCCACCCAGCCTAACCCTGTTTTCCAGCATTTGGTCCGTAGCCCTACAGGTTATGGCACTTCAGATGCACATCCAAACATCTTTTAAATGAGTTGAGGGTTTCTGCCTCTACTACCCTTTCAGGTAGCAAGTTCCAGAGCCCTACCACTGGGTGGAAAAAATCTTTCCTCATCTCCCCTCTAATCTTTCTACCAATTACTTTAAATCTATGCCCCCTAGTCACTGACCTCTGTTGTTTGGTTGTGGGTAATCAGCAGCCAACTGAATGGGATACACTGCTAAGAATGGAGACAGGCTCCAAGGCCAAATATAGTTCTGGTAACTGGTGTTAAAAGGTAATGCACAGAAAACTACAGCTATGTCCTTTGTCATTAGCCTCGACTGAATTCTGGCAAATTCAACTAAGCTCATCTCTAATAGGGGTCGAGGTACCTAGCCTAAGATGTCACAAAAGGTCTAACAGAACACTTGCCTTGTATTCTAGTCCTCTAGATATAAAGGGAGAAGTTATGCTTCAGCTATACAAAACTCTGGTTCGACAACACCTGGAACGACTAAGAGCAGTTCTGGGCAACACAACAGAAAATGCTGCAAATACTCAGCACCACTGGCATAATCTGTGGAGAGAGAAACAAAGTTAGGTTGACAACCATCTGAACTCATCTGAAATTGTTGAGCTCAATGTTGAGTTTGGAAGATGAGGTGCTGGTTCTCAAGCTTACTCTGAGCTTCATTGGAATACTGCAGGAGGCAGGGGACAGAAAAGGTCAGCGGGGAGGGAGAAGTCAAGAGGACTATGTGAAGGGGAGAAATTAGAAGTTAAGAAATTAGGAAATTAGAAGTTGAAATTTTCCAGTTCAGGGTGAGGGCAGGAATTGGCAGAGAGTAACTGCACTGGGGAAAAAAAGGAGGGAGCTGTATAGGGCCACAACATAGAATGTTTCACATATCCTACAAGGGTTAAATTATAAGGGCGAACGACAAGCTAAGACTGTACTTCCTGGAATTTAGGTTATGCAGTGATTTAATGAAAGTTTATTTCTAGCCTATATCTACTTGCTGGGGATTCTAGAACTAGATGGCAAAACCTAAAAATTAAAACCAGTCCTTTCAAGAGTGAAATTAGGAAACAATTTGACACACAAAGGACAGCAGTCAAAGTTTAACTCTTCAAACAACAATTGACATTAGATCAATCGTAAATTTTAAATCCAAGATTAATATTCTTATCCAAGGGTATTAAGGGATTTGAGGCAAAAGCAGGTATGTGGAGTTAGCTAATAGATCACTCACAATCTTATTGAATGGCAGAAGAGGGGAAGGGCTGAATGACCTACTCCTGGTAGGGTTTAATTAGCAACTTGGACTGGGAAGCCAAGCAGATGGTCCCCTTACCAGAGCAACTGCAGCACTCGGACCACTGCCTGCAAACAGGTCTTCCGGCAGCAGGCCAGCGATAGAACGTACAGCCTTGAGTCAGATACTGGGACAATTTCTGTAGGGCAGGAGGGAACTATTTTAGTTGGATCAAAGTGTGGAATCAAGACAAGTGCTGAGGCAGACATTAATAAAGCACGAGTGTTCCAATACCACTAAATCACAATCCCCTTCACCAGACTTTTTTTTTTTATAAACTGAATTGTTGGAAGCATGGAATGCACAACCATTTAAAATGGTCAGCTTTTGGTTTTGGATTAGAGTAACAACCTTTGGGCTAAAAGCAGTACCATAAGGAAAATGTGGAATTTCTTTAAAACGTCTGTGCATCTAATTGCTTTCAAGAATGTTTGAAAAGGGCTTAACAGCTAGTATCGGTTCATATGACCTGGAAGCAGGACCAACAGGAAGTTAAGGTGTGGGCAAAGAACAGAAAAAAAAACATTTACAAGGAACCACATGATAGTTCCAAAGGACAAAGCTGAAGACTGGGTTCGATGAGAAATTGTGAATTGGTCAATTCTGTGGCAATGCTTCAGTTTTGCCAGAACCAACTGGACCATTTAATGAGTTTAATTTATTAAAGGAATAGGATAAAGGAGTCTCTAGGTAATCTGTACCATCAAGACCGTCATGAACCTAGCTTAGGAGATTCTGCAGGTGTCCCATTTGGGTATTGATTGTCTTCAGGGGACTTGGATAGAGTGAAGTTACTGTTGCAAATGACAAGGACCAAATCCATCCAGTGAGAAAGAGAACAGGTTCCAGAGGCAGAGCTTGAAAGACAGATTGCACATGGTGCCACATTCGTTCAGGAAGTAGTATAAATGATCGTAATCTTGTAAGTCTTTGTTGTATCTGCTACTCCATGTGTAATTTATAGCTCATACAGAACATAATTTGCCAACTAATTCATGTTGTGAATTACAAAAATGGAATCTTGTTGGTAATTTCTTCATTTAGGGGGTCATTAGTAAATTTGGTTATTTTAGTTTACAGTTCACCACAGGGATTGTAATTTCTGGCAGACAGTAGGCTGAACACTTGTAATATTTTTATTGCTTAATTGGAAATTCTCAGTTCAATTTGATCAAAGGCAGAGTTTCTAGAAAGTCAAGAATTAGCAATTGCAAAGCCTAAAATTTTTGAAATGGCAGGTGCTCTCTTCAGGTATCCTATTGAATGAAATAGTTTCATCAAGGTGGAAGATGTAGATAGGTTAACTGATATCTTGCAGAAATGACGTTGGTTTTTCCTTGATGCTACCTACTGCAAATGTTAAACACTCCAGGGCTTTATATGCAATTGTGGACAGGGAGTGAAGTTATCAGGGGGGTAGGCAGGGATGTGGGGTTGAGGTTACAGTCAGATCAGCCATGATCTTATTGAATGGCAGAGCAGACCCAAGGAGCTGAGTGGCCTACTCCTGCTCCTAATTCATGTTTGTACACCCTCAACTATGCTTTCAACTGGTCACAGATGAGACCTTCATGGTCTGTGTGGCGCTGTGCTGCTGTTAACTGTTACAATTAAGCTCAGACTTAAGGACTATCTACAATGTTCATGCTCCACATTTAGCCAAACAACCAGAATTGAAGTTTTAAAAAATCTTTTGCCATGTTCAACGAGTGGCCGATTAAATCAGTTGACCTTAAGTTAGTTACCATCTTGTACAATTAGTTCACCCGTGTTTAGGATAAAACTACAGAATGACCAAAATTGAGACCAGCCAATGAGGGTTCATGCAGACAATATCTTGATGGATATTGCAGTCAGAATTAGAAACAATAATCCATTAAGTGGATTATTGCTGTTTTGCAGCTGGGGTAACATGTATCCACTATGCTAACTTGGTTATTCATTCCTGTATCAACTCTGTACTTAACTGATTGTTTGCTCCTCAGTGATAGGGAAGCTCATTGCACTAACCCTCTTGACTTGTTTTGAGACATGAAGCAAAATGGAAAGCAAGGCAAATGAGGATGGGGAGAGAAACAACACCTTGCCTGCACTCGCCCTAGTTTGCAACTAAATTCTGAGGTAGGTCATCAGATAGATGCAAAATTTACTATTTAACAAACAGCAGAGTAGAACCAGACTAGTTTAGTACTCCAATAACAGCTGATCTGTCAAACTTGTATCTTATTTTGCAGTTAGGCTGAGTCACTGGCTGATGCTACTTAGCAAACAACCAGGGACATTCACACTGAACTGGCTTCAAAATAGCTAGCAAGGTGAGCATGTTGAGTGAGGGATACAGTGTGCATGTGATACTGATGGTTGGGAGGAGAGGAAAGGTTAAGGTATCTTATTATAAAAGAACATTGTTTCTTTAGATCAAGTAGGGCTAGAATTAAGATCAAGTAGGACTGGAATTGTATTGCAAGAATAGCAATCAAGTGAAAACAGAAAACTGTTTAAACAGAAACAGCAATGCAATTTCTTCCAACACGGGACAGTTAAAATAAGCCCTTAGTAGCTGTGATGATAGTTATAAATAGTAGACAAGCTGAAACATTTAGATAAAAGGAACAGCAATCAGACACAAAAAGGTCAGAAAATAAAGAATGAAGCAGTTTATTGAAGGTGCAAGTACTACATTGGCCAGAGCTGTTAATGGTTGTAAAAGAAAATTGCATAATCTGAAATGGTGGTACACTGGTGAATGTATTCATACAGCTACAAATTCATTAGAAAATTATTTTAATCATCTCTTTGCATTACAAACATTCTTCTCAATAGAAGAGGAATTGTTTTCTGAAAAACCCTTTTACATATGAAACCTGACAGCTGTTTTTTTAATCAAAATATACAAGACAATGCTTCCATATAAAAACCGGTTTTGTTCCCCTTAGCCTCTCTAGGTAAAAAAGTTATGAATATTTACACCTTTTTTTCAAACATTCTTTACAGCTGAAAAGAGGGAATATTTTAAAGAAACCAAGGACAAAAATAGAGGTGGAGTTGTATTCTTGTTTGAAAACTGCATACATTATGTAGGCAGCACCTCCAACAGTTTTAAAGGAACACAGATTGAATCCAGCAGTGAATCCCCTAAACATACAACTACCAATCACTCTAGGTGCATAATGCATTACAATCACCACATTTGAGGATTTGAAGAGGAATAGCAAAACGTGAAGAACTAAGACTTCGGAAGGCACAACAACTTTGGTCCATGAAACCCTGATAAAAACTAAAAAAAAAACCATTAAGCAGTTGACATGTGTCAATCTGAACATTCTGTTCTTAAAGTAAACTATTGCTCATTAATTAGTTTAGGCACAAGATCACTAACATGGTCATTAATGAGCACTCATACACAAGATCAGTCAAAAGTGTACAAATATTCATTATGACTCCAGCATTTAGCTCAAACTATGGAATGTTTGGGAAGTGGATCTGAAGTATTTTCTTTTCATTATTCAGAAGGAAAAAGGGGGCTACATTTGGACAATAGGGAAACCATGAATTGTCAGCAAATAAGATTTGGTTTAATCCAAGTGCTAACTGCTTTTAGAGGAGTGGACGTCAAGAGTATTAGATTGTTTCAAAAAGGTGTCGGAACTCAGTACATACTAGAAGGGCTTGAAAAACTACAAAACCAATTCTCCCCTTGTCAATTTGCTAAGCTACGCAAAGTGGAACCGTCTTTATCTGTCCAAAAGTAAGGAAACTACCTCAGTTATAAGGGCTGCTGTGGCAATATCAACAAATTCTTCCCCACGGACACTTGTACAGGCCTGTAATTACACAGGTCAGACTGAAAGCCACATCTGTAAATAAAAATAACTTTCTCCACAGAAGTAAAAATCATCTTACAGGTAGCTTGAGAACTCATTGTTCATTAGGAGACCACCTGACTACCCAGGTATTTATTTCAGTCAGCAAATGGAACACTATCACATCACTGTGCAGACTTCTACCTTCCAGGAAAGGCATAATTTTCCTCCCACTGTGCTCCTGCTAGTTAATCTGCTGAATCATAGTCAAAAGGAAACTCTGGTAAAAGGTTAAGAGCTTGATTGTACTCATAACTAATGCCTTTACTGCATTAAGTGCATCAATAGAGTACTTGCACATAGACCCAATATCCAATGCTTAACAAAGGGTTACAAGTAGCCAAATCATAGCCACCTTGTACATGGACAGAAGCTTCAAGTACTGTACTAAGCACTCAATACTGTAAGAACCTCTTTGTCAATGCTGTACTCATGCATAAGGGAACAAGGCAGGGTAAAAATGGAATGAAATACTTGGTGGCAAAAAAGACAGATCAACAAGACAAATCTGTTCTCATTTGAACCCAGAAGGAATATACAAATCAAAAAGCAAAAATAAAATGAAAGCAAATTACCAAAGACAGCATAAAAAACATAACTGCACACCATGCCAGAATTTCAGCTGATACATCAATAAAAATCAATAAAAAGGTGACATATGACAGGACATTGACATCATGTCAATCTCACTTAAAGGTGTACAGAGCAGAAATTTCAGCTCAAAAACTGATTAAAATCAAAAATCATACTAAACAAAATACAGGTAGAAAATGCACATTCTATGGACTCTAAGATAATAAAACACACCCAACTATAAAATACATACAAGATATTGAATATAGAGGCAACAAGCCTAGGCCATTTAAAATTGGGACTGTTCCTGGTTACCAGACAACTGTATTTTCCTTTGTAAAGGTAGGATAAAATCCTCCCGAGGATATTCCAAGTCACTGACTGGGTTTCTGGGGTAACCAGAGCCCTTCTAGACAGAAGCTGAACAGATTCATGTTTCATTACAAATGACACCTGTAGACGAAGCCTGGAGAAGCATGTGGGGTGGACAAAATAACTGCCCACTCCTACATTTTATTTATATCCACACAATTGGCTGTGCTTCTTATTCTAGGTTGATTCAGTGGTATCCAACACAACTGGCGCACAGATGGAAAGTTTGGTTTAAAAAATACAACCCTATTAAGCCAGCTGAAATTAAATACTGGTGCACTACAAATATTATACCAGCTCTTAAGCTGCAGCAACCTTCATATCTACACCGCTTCAATTGGTTAAATGAATATTCAACAGCATTGTTCTGCACTGGTTGAAAAAAATATATGATTAAAGGCATGGCCACCAGGCAGTTGATGATAAATAGTTATTTATCCCAAGTGATTAGGAGGTGGGCAAGAGTGAGAGGAAAAAGGCAAAAGGAATGGGATTTGGAAAAAAACAAACTGATATCCAGAAAGCTTGCTGCCCAAGAGTGGTGGTACAATGGCCAATATATCCAAAACCTGAGATTAGATGGATCGACCTGCAAATCAGCATCTTGGATAAAATTGTTAAGGCTACTACATGCCAATTCTGTGTTTCTTCCCTGCCTCCAATAACACCCAATATACCTCCTGCAATTTGGGTAAGCAACATATTAATGAGCAAACAAGCAGCAAAACATTGCTTGAAACAAACTGTAAAGCACATAACCAGAAACAGACTTACAATTTATAAAATGGCCCCTGTTTCATTATAAAGACATAAGGCACAGGATAATCATTTAAATGAAAGTAGAGCATATGCTTAAATTATCCACACATCTGTATTATAGTGGTATGGATACCCAAAGGGGAAAAAGACTTAAAAGGCTTTTTATTACACAACCTGATATTAGGTGCACAGGCTTGGGTGATCCAAGAGAAATATTTGCAACCTGTAAACTTTTAGAAGAGTTTCAAACGCTGAATTAAGAGCAACACTAGCACAAGCCAATCTGCGATAAACGGATTGAAACTGGCAGCATCACTACCGTAAAACAGGATGTCATTGCAGTAAACTTCAAAAAGTTTGCTTTTTAAAAACGAACTGTGGTCACTTTTGGGTAATTTCAGCTATGTAGCTGCTTTGAGGTCTAGTGGTGTCTCTGGAACAAGATAATCATTTGTGCCCATAGGCTAGGCAGGACTCCCAGAGAATGACTGGAAGTCCATGTCAGAGCTTAAATGGTCGACTTGGAGAAGGAAACCCTGAGGTGATGGTTTTCTCCAAGGTCATGATTATGAAGGTCAATGAGAGCCTGGATTGCTTCTTCCACTGAACTCATCTGGATGAGAGCCATCTTGCGATCCTTCCTAAAATTACAAGGCAAGATTTCAATATTAAAAACTGAGCTAAACCCCCTCACTATCCAAAAGGCTTTAGAGATAGGAACTAGATCAGAAAATGAAACTTACTGAAAGAACTTGAATGCTTTGACCATGCCAGTTGTGCTCGAGAACAGCAACTTCAGATCTTCTTCAGTAATAGAAGGTCTGGAATAAAACAGGTCACAATAAAACTCTGCAGGTGGCCCAGTTCAGTTCAATACTCATTTCATTCAATCTGGTTGTTTACCAATTACTAGGCCCAATCTGTGCACTACAACTTTCCTTCCAAAACTATATTACAGAAAAACTACAGGACTCTACTGGACTGGCCCAAATTTATATATGAGGGGGCAAGAGCAAACTGTCAACCTCCTTCTCAGTGCGAATTAAATGGAGGTTGCCTACCCTTCAAGTGCTCAAGCAAGGCCCCGGTATGTTCCATAAATCTGAGCTACATACCATTATTCAGTATCAACTTGCAAAATGTTCAGCGCTTACGGAATATTAGAAAGATGGAGGGTAGCAGAAGGAGGGAAGATGTTCTGGAAGTTTTTCGACCCAGGTTTCTTGAAGCGATGCAGTGGCGAGCTGCTATAGTCCTTGGTCAGGCCCTGGTCCTCCTGGCCCTCACGGGGAAGCTGCACTGTCTGGTGTTTGGACATGGTCACACGCATTGCCTTTCCATGAAGCCTCTGACCATTCAGGTGGCTCATAGCTAGGGGAAAAAAACAGGAGTCAATCTTAGGGGTCACAGATACAATTGGCAATGCACGTATATCATAAAGGATAAAACAGACCCTCATGACCACAATTGGTGAGATGATTGTAATTAAATATGCTGCCAGTTGAATATCTCGTTCTAGCTGGGCTGCTTAGACTTGAGATTTTGATCTATAATAATTTGTTCTACAGGTGAGGGGAGAGGAGAAAATTAGAACAAAACAAATTTATATAATTCCTTTAGCATAAAACACAAGTTCCAAGCACTTCACAGGAGCATTATAAAACAAAATTTGACACCAGGCCATAGAAAGATATTAGGTCAGGTGACCAAAAGCTTATTCAAGAAAAAGAGATTTTAAAGGGGTGTCTGAAAGGAGGAAAGCAAAAGTAGAGGCACATGGGGAAGGAATTTCAGAGCTTAGGGCCTAGGCAGCTGAAGACATGGCCACCAATGAAGGAGTGATTAAAATCAGGGATGCTCACAAGTCTAGAATTAGATGAGTGCATACATTGACAGGTTGAGGGACCAAAGGCATACGAGATCCTAGGTTTTATAAAGAGGCAGAAAATACAAAATCAAGTATCAACATTTATAAAACACAGGCTTAGCCTCAACTGGAACAGTGTGTAATTCTGGGCACCGCACTTTTGGAAGGGTGTGAAGGCATTGGAAACAGTGCAGAAAAGATTCACGAGGTGGTTCCAGGGATAGAGAATATGGAGAGAGAGAAGCTGGAACTGTTCTCCTTAAAGAGAACATCGAGAGGAGATTTGATAGAAATTCCCAACCAGGAGGGGTCTGGACAAAATAGATAGAAAGAAACTGCTCACATTGGCAGGAGGTTCGAGAACCACGTGACACCAACTTGAGTGGCAAAAGAACCAATGACAACAAGAAAAAAAAGCATGGTTAGAATTTGCAATATACTACCAGTGTGTGGTGGCAGCAGATTCTGTTGTGGCTTTCCAAGGACGAGGAATTGGATAAGCATCTAAAGAGAAAATAATTGCAAGGCTACAGGGCAAGGGCAGGGGAGTGGACATGGGCTAGTTGCTTTTGCAGAAAGCCAGCACAGACACGATGGCTGAATAGCCTCCTCCTGGGTTGTAACCATTCTAGGACTTGGTGCTATTAAACAATTGGGGAAGGAACAGAAAAGCAGAGCACTGGATAGAAACATAGAAAATGAGGTCATTCAGCCCTTCAAGCCTGTTTGGCCATTCAATGTGGTCATGGCTGATCCTTTATTCAATGATGTACTCCTGCACTCTCCCCATACCCCTTGACACCTTTACAGTCCAGAAATCTATTTCCTTCTTAAATATATTCAGTGACTTGGCTTCCACAGCCCTCTGTGGTAGAAGAATTCCACAGGTTCACCACCCTCCGAGTGAAGAGGTTTCTCATCTCGGTCCTAAATGGCCTATCCTCTATCCTGAGATTGTGACTCCTGGTTCTAGACCCCTCCAGCCAGAGGAAATATCATCCCTGCATCCAGTCTGCCCATCCCTGTCAGAATTTTATGTCTCAATGAAGTCTCTTCTCATTCTTCTAAACTCCAGTGAATACAGGCCAAGTCGATCCAATCTCTCCTCATACAAAAATCCTGTCATCACAGGAATCAGTTTGGTGAACCTTCGCTGCACTCCCTCAATGGCAAGTATATCCTTTCTTAGGCAAAGAGACCAAAATTGCTCACAATACTCCAGGTGTGGCCTCACCAAGGCCCTGTACAGCTGCAGTATGGCATCCTTGCTCCTGTACTCAAGTCTTCTTGCAATGAAGGCCAACATACCATTTGCCTTCTTAAGCTGTACCTGTATGCTTGCTTTCAGTGATTGGTGTACAAGGACACCCAGGTTCCTTTGTACATCAACATTTCCCAATCGATTAGCAGGTATTATTTAAATGGCATTCTGTTTTTCTTACCAAAGTGGATAACTTCATACTTATCCACATTATACTGCATCTGCCATGTATTTGCCTACTCACTCAACCTGTCCAAAGCACCTTGAAGCCTCTTAACACCCTTCGCATTGCTCTCATTCCCACCAAGTTTCACGTCGTCAGCAAGCTTGGAAATATTACATTTGGTTCCCTCACCTAAATCATTGATATATATTGTGAATAGTTGGGGCCCAAACACTGATCCCTGTGTTACCGCACAAGTCACTACCTGCCACTCTGAAAAAGACCCATTTATTCCTACTGTTTCTTGTCTAAGCAATTCTCCTCAATCCATGCCAATATATTATCCCCAATCTCATGTGCTTTAATTTTACACACTAACCTATGTGGGACTTCATCAAAAGCTTTCCGAACATCCAAATACACCACATCCACTGATTCTCCCTTACCAGTTATGTCCTCAAAAAGCTCATGATTTCCCTTCCATAAATCCATGCTGACTTTGTCTAATCTAGTTGATTTTTTAAAATATATAAAGTGCCCTGTTATCACATCCTTTATAATAGATTCCAGCATTTTCCCTACTACTCATGTTAGGCTAACTGGTCTGCAATTTCCTGTTTTCTCCTCCACTCCTTTTTTAAATAGTCGGGTTACATTTGCTACCCTCCAATCTGCTGGGACTGTTCCAGAATCCACAGAATTATGGAAGATGACAACCAATGCATCCACTATTTCTATGGCCATCTCCTTTAGTACCCTGGGATGTAGATTATCAGGCCCTGGGGATTTATCAGCTTTCAATCCATTAATTTTTCTAGTATTATTGTTTTAGTAATACTAATTTCCTTCAATCCCTCCTTCTCACTAGACCCTTTGTTCCCTAGTATTTCTGGGAAGATATTTGTGTCATGCTCAGGGAAGACAGAACTGAAGCAGTTGTTTAATTGCTCTGCCATTTCCTTGCTCTTCATTATTAATTTTCCTGTTTCAGACTGTAAGGGACCTACACTTGTCTTCACTAATCTTTTTCTTCTCAGTTTATAGAAGCTTTTACAGTCCACTTTTCTGTTCCTTGTACATTTACTCTCACTCTATTTTCCCCTCTTAACCTCCTGATCTTCCTTTGCTGAATTCTAAATTGCTCCCAATCCTCAGGCTTGCTACTTTTTCTAGTAACTTTATATGACTCCTCTTTGGATCTAATACTATCCTTAATTTCTTTTGTTAGCTCTAGTTGAGCTGCTTTTCCTGTTGTTTTTGCACCAGAAAGGAATAACCGTTGCAATGCATAGATTTGTTTCTTAAATATTATTCCTCATCTATCCACCTTTTAATGATGGTTAAAGACACAAAGAGAATGCTTACACAATCTCTTGAAACCAGCTAATTTTAAATACAAGTATGAAAGAATGCAGTCAACGTTACCAATTTTAATATAAAATCCCTTTTCTCAAGGACCAAGCGCCAGAGCTTTCTTGGCTGATCTGATTAGAGACCTACCCAGTTGAGCTTGGGTGCAGTCAAACATTTGTACCAAGGCATTTTCTTTCTTGTTGAAAAGTATCTTCACACGCTGCACATCACCATACACTCCTTAACAGAAGATACAGGAAGTTAACAGGGGCTGTCCATCTATTCAATACCATTAACCAATATGCAACCCAATCACAACCAAAGCTTCAAAAATCATTGTATCCATTTTCTCCTAGTTAGCAAAATTCAGAATTAGGATGCTATGAAAATCATAGCACTCAGGAGAATGAAATTCAGTGTCAGACTAAATTAAAAGCAAAGAAATTACTGAGGTCATCTATACAAGTTTAAAGATTTACAAAGGCATGCAAAGCACCCAAACATGCATTACTGAGCAATGTACGCAAATCAAAGAATCAAACTAATGGCAAATTATAGTTGAACTGAAATTATGCATTGAAATAGCAAACTGCAAACTTCAAATATAAAGTTTTCAACAAGAAACAATAAAAACAGATAATAAAGTGCTAACGATAACATACCGAAAAGAATAAAGAGGCATTGGGGCGTAACTCTCTTTAGAAGGACAGCAGAGCAAGGCAGCGGAAGACAGGAAGAGGAAAGGAATCGAGGGAGAACGAAGATGGAACGAATCATCCACAACGAAGGGTGGTTCCCACAGAATGGTGAATTGGTTCATGGATCATGGTTCAAGATGGTTAATTGAGGGGCAGGTTGGTCCGAAGAGCATTGTTGAAGCACAGGAAGCATGGGGACCGTGCAGTCAGTTCACAAAGGAATCCGCATCAAGTTTGGGAAGGGAGAAAGGGATGGGGAAGGGTAGGAAAGAAAAAAGTAGCATAAAACAGGTCAGTACACATGAGAAATATGTAGTGCTTCATCTGGTTGATCAATGCATTCTCTTCCATTACTTCACAAAATAAAAAGCTGTATGACTTCACCTAGAGGAACATGCTAAAGGAAAGGGATTAAAATAACGTACAGGAGATTAAAGAGACTGTATCCTTTTACTGCTCAAAGGCTGCAGATTAAAGCCATCTCAAAACCTGACATGTGCACAAGATTCAACACCTTTTTGTTAAATGCTATCTTACCCTGACCCACATTTAAACCCAAAGGTAATGACTACTTTATATAAAGCCATAGCAGTGTTAAGTGTTACCTGCTTAACACTGGATTCAGTAAAACATGAGATTTTTAAAAAAATCTCTGCATAGTACTAATTTCCAATATTTAGATGTTTCCAAACCATGTCAATCAAGATAATCTGCTATCCTTGCTACATTCAGCTAGACTCATCATTCTGGATCTGGATTTAACTCCAAGCTCAATAGGCATTACTACTTCACCCCCTACCACCCTCAGCAAAAATCTATTCGCAAGTTAAAGCCCCCTGAACAAACAGGGGCATTCTGCAGATTATAGTTGAACAGCTCTTTAAAAAAAAAATCCAACAACCTTGGAGCTGGCTAGTGATGCAAGTCTCAATATATTAAAAAAAACAGGAGGCTATCACAGACATGCATAATAGTGTATCTAAGTCAGTTAATACACAGCACTCTAATCGCTAAATTAAGCTGGATAGGAGAACTGGAGCACCATACTGGGCCATACAGAGAAAAAGTTTTGGGAATAGCACGTGAATTTACTTCAGTGTGAAAATGCAATGCTCAAAACTATTGCCCCACAAGGGGCATAAGATGGCCACTTGCACACAATTCAGAAGTTAGCCAAGATACTAACCTTGAAAACATACTATTCCCCCACCTTTTGGAACCCTCCCAAAATCTTATTGACCTCAAGTTGCCACTATTCCAACCAATGATGAAAAGCGGCAAAGTTAAATGCTCTATTTAATCTCATACATGCTTTTCAATGCCAATCAAATTTGTTTATCTTGGAAATGAGTTCAATTGACACAGCAAAACCAAGTGGTTAAGGACAAATTTCAAGTTTAGGAGTGAATTTGTGTTATGAAAATTCAGGATAAAGACTTTCTTGAAATTCTCAAGGCTCACCTACCAATTGAATTGAACACAAGTTCAAAGAGAAGCCAGTTACAAAGATAAAGGATGCTTTTGCAGCCAGAAACAGTTCACTTTGTTCCTACCTTCCAAAAGAACATAGTGTATGGCAAAATAGTGATAAAGTTACAACTAAATAAGCAGAACTGAAAGACAACTGGGAATAAAGTCTAAGACAAGGAGAGTGAATTAGCAGGAAACCCTTCAGAAACCTTGAAAAGGAAACATTGAGGAGGTAAGCACAGACTGGAAGACCAGTTGTTTGGATCACTAAGTATAATAGGAGATCTTTACATGCTGAAACTTCCGAGTTCTAGGGCCAGCTTGAATATAAACTGATCCTTCAAATTGGAGACACCTGGGACAATAGTTGAAATTGCATTGAGTTAACTAAACCACAAATGCAGAGATAACCATTGCTGGGTACTTGGGTTGGTAATGATAAACACTAGTTAGGCATAATATCACAACAGACAGCTTAGCAAAGGGAAAGGAAATGAGGAAGAAAGTGCAAGACAAAAATTGCACATTGCGTTTTGAGCTTTTCTGGTCTGGCATGAGTGATGTAAGTGAGAATTACAAGACTCAAGTCCAGGATAGTCTTAGCACAACTTCCAGATCCCAAATTAAACACTGCATCCACTTTAAATTAGAAGTGTTGGGTTTGTGACTGGTTAGGAAATTTACTGAAAGCCACTAGAGAAGCTCATGGCCAAATCTCAGTTATATTAATACATGCAATACACAATGATCAGCAAAGTGAACAAACTAAGGACTCAAACCATAGCTTTGTTTCATTCTGTTACACTCCTACAATTTCTTCTGAAATTAACAGTTAGAAATGATGGCATGCAAAGTCACTCCATCAAAGTGCCTAGCTGAAGAACTACCTGGCTTGGCTACACTAGGATCATATTACTGTAATGTCAAACCCAGTGGGGAGATGACAACACATTCCAGACTGGCCAAGAAAGCATGGATGCACGTGTACCTGCAAACCATAAAAACCATTGGAAACCTGGAGTATGCAGTTTTTTTTAATGTGTTAAAGAAGAATAAAAGGATTAGACATTTCTACTGAATACTAACTCAGTGCAACTCTGGCAAGGCTGGAGGTTTGTTTGGGTGGGGAAGGTGCCAAGGAGAAGAGTTAGTGATCTGCCAGAATACACACTTCCTTATTAAAATCCCATATGAGAAATTGAAAATAGTTATAGGTAAAGCTGAACATGGGAGACCAGGGTAAAACAATTGTGTGGGGATATATTTTCATAGCAACTTAAATTGAAGAGAGATAGCCAGAGAGACAAATGTCTAGTGGGAATTTTCATCTCAACTGCTCAAGCACGAGAACTGGAGTAGTTTCAATTAACAGATTTAGAAAAGGGAATTGTGCTTAGGGAGACAAGTAGTACACAAAACTAGGACACACCACACTAACCTCAGGATTCAGATTGCTAATCAGCAGGACAGCGTTGGCTGCAGAGGCAAATCCCGGAATACCAATACGACTAGCTGCTGCTGCAGCTGCTGCAGCTGCTGACGGCATGCTGAGTGGAGCCAATGCCCCATGAACCCCTGGGACGGACAAACCTACAGATAGGAAACTAAAGCCATTAGACAAAACATGCACAAATATTTCATTGGTTAACAACTTTAAATGCAGTTTAACTGCATTCACACTGTAATCAGATAGAGTGTGCAGTGTTTAGGTTTAACAATGCACTTAACACATTGAAAAGAATTAATGCTACCTACATTTACCCACTTCTACGGTTGTAAAAGTAACAGCAGGTAGACTGAAACCTGGCTGCCTCAACCCGAACAATCCTGTCCACTGCAAGCGGAAACAGGCACAAAGCCTCTTAAACAAGGCTACTCACTATAATAAGCTGCATTAAACCGATCAATGGGGAAATACTTTAGTTGTGTTCAAATAAATAGTACCATTCCTATTAGATACTAATGGTCAAACAAAGCCAACCATTAGCACAGTAAAACTGCATCCAGTACTCCACACTTGGCCCATATGTGCCACACAAATGATTCACTCAGAACCACATTTAAGTTTTCCACTAAACAGTTGCGACTGTAAGTACTACAAGTACTTACTGTAAATTTGTTAGTCCAAACCTGAGCAGCACAAATGCCACTGTAAACAAAGCTGTTAGTATAAAATGTTCCCATCAAGTCACAGTATACCATGGCAATAAATAAGGCTTAGAGTCTGAGCAGTGTACATACAGTAATCTGAGTCTATGAGCAGTGTACATACAGTAATCTGATGGATGTTGGAGGAAGTCTGTAGAGACACAAGTTTTCAAGATATAAGCAACTTCGAATTACAAGAGAGATACCTTGGCTGAAGTTTATACTTTAAAAATGACCTCCCTGAGATAACTGAAATAACTAGGGAAATGTAAACTTAAGTCTGAATGCGTAGCTTTCCCAAGACCGGATTTAACTCTCCACTTGCTCAAACATTACAGGTGGATGCAACAAGCCACTTATTATGGATAAGGACAGAAGCAAATTACTTTCAACAAGCAGCTAAACACTCCTTGGTCCCAAGAGATTTATCTCCAGAATACTGAGCCCAAAACTGCCATGGTTATTCGTAGCTCACCTGTTCCACTTCAGACTATTCAAAAACATTAGGCCTAAATACAGAAGACTTTGAATACACGAGACCGTTGAAAAATAAAATTCCTGCATTAGCAACTCACCAGCTTGCTGGAAGGCAATACTAGGAGGGAAACCAGCTCCCCCTCCGTAGGGCGAGGAGATGATACCTGGTGCACCTGACAAGAGAACAAGTCTGTCAGTAAGCACTTTCAGTAACAAGAATAGCCTTTACAATCCATCCTTCTGCCTGCACTTCCTTCTGCCAAATTGCCAACGAGCTACAAGAATGCTATAGGATTCCACGGATAAACCTTAGCTGCCAACAGACTGACTTCCAGTGCCTAAAGCAAGCATTCCCAAAACACCCTGCAATGCTATTAATGTACAGCAAAAATTCCAACATAGTGAAATTCTGGTTAAGAACACGTTGGTAGGTTTTGGCTTTTCAAAGGACAGGTCAAATGCCACTCAGTTATAGATTCAAAGGTGTGGAAAATTAAACTCAGCTGGGAAAACCACCATTCAATGTTATATTTTGGTCACAGTCCAAATCACCAGTAAATCACAGCCAAACAATTATGTTCACACAAGTTATATTAAACTCTCGTGGATTTAATATATTACTAGGTAGCACTGGGCCAAAACCAATATACATAAACTATAAATTGGGGAAGTTCCAATCTGTAAAACAGTTCAACAGAAAGACAGCTAACCAAACAAGTGAAACGTTAACAATTGCAGCATCTCATTACAGTATGCAAAGTAACACCAATCAAATTATTGTGCTTTTGCTTTGGCACAGGTGAAATTATGTGCTATCACCCAGCGACTGGCTTTATAGTCAAACACTGGGATTAATCAATGCACCTGATTCATCAGCTTGGCGTCAACTGAACTCTTGCCAAATCTTCATATTGGACATTAATAAATTACAACTTATACAATTCTCAGTTCCAGTGGAATCTAGTCATCTCAATTTGCTCTTTCACAAACAATTGATTCTGAGAAGACAGACTTCAATGGCTAAGCACTGCAGCAAACTTAGCTATTGGTCTACACAGTTAGTCAATCTAATGTTAAACACCTAGGACAACAGTACAATACCACAACAGAACTCCATGAAAGGAAGAGGGGGAGATAAACTAGAATTCCTGCTATCTATACAGGAACAACCCTGATAGCCCCAGTCAAGAATCCCTGCAAATGCAGCTCTTCAGGCTCATTGCCAAATGGAACCTGGCATTTTTTTCTTTATAAATACTGCCTTCAAATCATAGTTGCTTCTGCGTGTTCTGAAGCATAAGCCAATAGAGGTTCAGCTGCGAGGTAAAACTTAGCAACATAAAATCAGTCAGGTGGCTCATGACTGACAGTGAGAAAACATCATCCCATACACAATGGCTTTCAGCAATTAACCAAGTGCTTTAAATGTAGCTTCAGCTCCAATAGCCATGTCATGAAATAATGAGTCATCAAAATGTCAGACTGACAACACTTGGCTGGTTTAGTGCATGCACTTCCTTCACCAAAGCCAGAGAATGATCCAGTCCTATGGACTGAAGACATCTCAGTCGGAACCTTTCAGACTCCGTCACAATAAAGCAGCTAAAAAGTACTCTGTACTCGGGTAGCATCAAGAAAGCAGCTAAATATGCTCACCTCTTCCCTACCCATCAACATTATAACCTCTGAACCCAATCTTTGGTTAATTTTAAAATCTTTTACCATGCCAAGTCATGCAGAACTCCAACTACAAATACATGAAGAATAGCACATTCAATTTCCACAAACTGGATTAGAGATCCTACTTTTAAATAGCATTGCAGAAGTTGCTAATTTTACTTTAATCCGTTGTTGTAATGTTAACCCACACACACAGCAAAACTCACAGGAGAATGTGTATTTACCTAGTAGGGAGGCTTCCTTACCAAAAGCGGCTGCCATGGTTTGGTCTAAGGTCGGCTGGTTGTCACCAGATGGTAGGTCAGGGCGTGTGTAGTCTCTGCTTTTGTCATTATTGTACTTAACGTTAAGGCTAGTCAATTTAGAGAAGTCAATACGCAGAGTACAGCAGGCATTATAGATGTTCTGTCCATCCAAGGCCTAGAAAAGGTATATGTGGAGGTTAAAACAATTATTCACTCAAAGTATACAAAGTTTTCAAGAAAAGTCCCGCGACTAAAATAAGGATCTCTATATTGCATTTGTTGACCTGAGAAAGGCTTTTGACATAGTAAACAGGAAGGCCTGTGGAAGATTCGGTACAAATATGGCTGCCCTGTAAAGATGATCAGTGGCCTTTGCTCATTTCACAAAGTACCACTTTGCATCAAGCTGTCCATCACCGGATGTTTTGTCTCCCATCACCAATGCTGTGTATTGACTCCAGCTCGGTTTGTCAAATACTTCTCGGCCATGCTTCAGTACATACTCAAAGATCTTGACACAAGATTATACATTCAATTCCGGTCAGACGGCAACCTCCAACTTGCAAAGGGCTCAAGGCTTGCACAAAGATTACTGCACAGCTACTGTGAGTGCTCTTGTTCATGGGTGACTGTGCTCTCATAGCACATATTCTGGAGGATATTCAGTTGCTGGTTGATTGCTTTGCCCTAGCCATAGAACACTTTGGCCTGACATCCTGGCCACGTACTCCAAGACCCCACAGTAACTGTCAATAACACACTCCTGCATGGAGTGCAGAAGTTTTGCTCTCAGGAACATCTTCTCCAATAACACTAAGCTGGAAGACACAACCAACCACTGTCTGGTAAAAGCAAGCAGTTTGGCAGGCGCACTCTCAGACTTTGGAAAGAACGCTGATCTTTGTTCAGACACAAACTCAAGTCCACCAGACTTACATCACTTCTTTTGGGTGAAAGACTTGAACAATCTACTGGCATCACAGAACTAGAAGCATTCCATCTTCACTGTCTGAGATCTATATGCAATAGGTGGCAGGACAAAATCCCCAATATCGAGAATCTTGAAAGTGTTGCATACCAGCATCGAGAGCATGCTCAGGGCTCAGCTTCACTGGGTCAGTCGAGTAGCTCATATGGAGGATTCCTACATACCAAAGGCAGTACTCTACAGCTAGCTGAGTACAGGAACCGACACCGCTACAGGATGTCTCAAACTTAGATCTAAAGACAACCAGAACGCCAGAGCTGGCAAGCTGGATCCCAATACATGGGAAAAATACCAATCTCGGACAGACCCAAATGAAGAAGTCCGTCATCAAGCAATTTCAACATTTGAGGAGAACAGAGTCAAGTGCATTCAGGACATGCCAATTCCAATCTATCCATTCCTCCAATGCTGACTTCATATGCAGTATTTTCAATCAATTATGAAAATCAAGGCTTGGTCTAAAGTCACATGAGGCAACATCAACATAGACTTTTTTTTTGCTGAACACTGGTCTGTCGAAGCGGCAGGAGTGTCCATCAACCCAAGTTAACAATTATTGGAGAGTGTTTGAAATGAAGAACAAATATTTTAGTGCGCCAGGAGTGGATGGGTAATTGCAGCAGTGCTTTACACTGGTATAAAAACAAAAATTGCTGGAAAAACTCAGGTCTGACAGCATCTGTGGAGAGGAAGACAGAGTTAAAACTCTCTTCCTCTCCACAGATGCTGTCAGACCTGCTGAGTTTTTCCAGCAATTTGCTTTTGTTTCAGATTTCCAGCATCCGCAGTATTTTGCTTTTACCTTTACAGTGGTATGGTTGGTTGGAGAAATATAGTTTTTAGTGAAAAATGGGGGTAGGAGTGGGGGGTTTCAGGTGAAGATAAGAACTGGCTTAACCAACACCTTTAATGAATAGCACACTGACTAGAAGCTGCCAGGACTTGTTGATTATTACTAGTGCACATCCCCAACATTAAGTGGACAAAGGAGGAACAAAGGCAAAGAGGATGAACTAACAGTTTGCCTAGTGACTCCAAATAGTGCAGTTCCACAATATTTATGGTATTAACTGCCAGGCACTGTCTGAAAATCGCAAGTGCATTAAGGCCACATCCACACAGGACATTACTACTACCCACTAATTAGACTTCAACATACCAGTTTTGCATGTTGTGCACTGGAGCCATCAGCATATTGGAGCAAGGCCTGGAACTGGTTATTCTTTGTGAAAGTAATGATCTTCATTACAGTGCCAAACTTGGAAAAAATCTGCAATCCAAGAATATTAGAAATATGAAAAATTAGTTTGCTGCATAACAATTTTTTACATTTAATGGGTCATTATGTTACATTGAATCAAACATGTCCTATTCTTAGTACTCACTAGGCAATAGTTAGGTTCTGGTCCATTTGATATATCTTGGTCCAGCACAGACTACTTAATTCGACATGCCTGGTTATTGCTGAACTAGAAACTCCTGATTTCCAGGGCCTTATTAGCCATGTCTATGGTTTTATTTGCTGGCTACATTGAGCTCAGCAAAAACCCTGAAGTTGCTTTTAATTTACATACAACTCAAATTACAGATCTTGATATTCATATATAAAATTTATCCACCATTGCAGCATCAGTAACAGCCCTTTCCAAACCTCCTGACCCATGGATTCGGAGGATGAACATTTTGACTACCTGATGTAACCCAATCCCCTATAGAAGAAGTTGAGGGGGATTCAGTGGGCCCTTATATTACTTATCATGGATGTTTTCTAGTTCCAAAAATTGAACCGAATAGTGTAACCCTGCCTTAATACCTCAAATCAAAAATCCCACTTTTCCCAGATGGTCCCAACCCATGCCCTAGAATTTCCAGGCCACCAACTCCGTTCTCTCAACGCAATGCTTTCAATATCCCAGCCTGCCCTCCTGCCACTATGTCCCAGATGGGGCTCGCCACCCAAATGCTCCCACACACCTCAGGGGAACAATATCCCATTTCCAAGTTAAAGACAAAGACTCACCTGGTGCAACACATCTAGAGTAACTGGGTAGAAAAGGTTTTCCACAATGATGCGAAGAACTGGGCTCTGGCCAGCAAGACCTGCTGCACTATCTGGGGCACCAGTGCCAGCAATAGCCATGTTAGCAGTCTGCACGGCATTTACTGCCTGAAGAGCCGCTTGCGCTCTCTGAAAAGGAATCAAACAGCGAGTCTTGTTACTGACTTTCTACCAATATGGGGAGTGCATTTTGCCCAGGGTATAATAGTCTTAAATACATGCATGCACGGCCCTCTAATCTGTACTGAATCAAAATCATGGAAGGCCTTCCAACTGACAAGACTTCAATTAAAAATCCCTGCTCTGAGGAGCTCTGGTGATCTGCATCTTCCCAAAGAAAACAGAATGGGGGGTGGGAGGAAGGGCAAAAACAGGCCTATGGGATGGGGAAGAAGGGAGAAACAAAAACCAATGGAAATACAACAGGACTACATTCAACTCTACAGAAGAGTGCTCAAGGGATCTGAAAGCCACGCATTGTTCCTGTTGAAGCTGCTGCTCCTACTCATTGATGTCCAGTTAAACAGAAAGGAAATAGCCCTGGAACATGGTACATGTAAGAAATCACTGTATAACTGTAAAATCTTAAGAAACTTATTGAATATTATAAGAATCTTAAGCTCCCACATTTACTAATTGAAAAACACAGGACAAGTCAATTATCTCTGCAGGGACATATCCCTAGCACTTACTCTGTGGCAATCATTCGTCCTCCGGGACCAGTAAAACCGTTCTCAACTGTCACAGGTCA
The DNA here is from genome assembly GCF_964194155.1 of Cetorhinus maximus. NCBI lineage: Eukaryota > Metazoa > Chordata > Chondrichthyes > Lamniformes > Cetorhinidae > Cetorhinus > Cetorhinus maximus. The sequence continues at coordinate 74,030,926 of NC_135891.1, read as the reverse complement.
TTTGTTTTTTCTGTCTATTTCACTTTCGCACATATTTAAACTGATTTAAATCACTAATGAGCTCAACCCCCTTTTTTGGGTAAGCTGTGATTACCAAACTCAAATCTTACAAACGGGATCTGATCAGCTAATGTCCAAATCCAAACTTCCTCAGAAGAAATGGAGTCCCTTTATGCTAGTTAGTAATAAACCAAGTATAAAGTGTCAAAGTACTCACAGCCTGATTGGGAGAGTTGTCAGTTTTCAGCTCCTTGTGGTTAGAATATTGAATGTAGATAGGATGGCTTCTTAGATAGGGAGTGACGGTGCTGTAGTAGCTCACCATCGTGTTAGCAGCTTCTTCAGAGTTCATTTCTATAAAAGCCTGCAAATTGGAGTTGCACATACTGTTCAAATGAAGTCTTGCTCAGTAATAAAATGCTCAGTTTTCACCAAACTAAGGTTTATAAGGTTGAGACAACTTTGCCAACAGATCAGATGTTGCAGTGGAAGGTCTTGGATGAGTGCCCAATAGCATTGCACATTTGCTTTTAAACAGTGCAACTAATCCTATAAAATAGCTGTATGTGCCAAGAGTTACCATTTTGCAGAGCTTAGTGAAGTATTTGTATAAAAGTGATATATCTACAACTGAGAATCATACACAGATGACTTTGTCACATCACTGGTTGGAAACTTTGTGCTGAGTTTAAAAGCTGGTTTTCCAGCCATTTAGCTTTCAGACATCAAAACAACAGCTCAATCATTGTGAAAAAGGCTATGACTCTCCCTTCAGACAATAATCCATATTGAAGATTTACCCATAGACATTTCTAGCAAGGATTGGTTGCTCCTTAATCTGAACACCATGACGGAACGGCAAGCTCCCTGGGTTCTGAACCAGACAAATGCCAGACCCTCGTTTAAGGACAGGAGTCATGAGTTACACACCTGGTTTTTGCCTTTTAACATGAGAAGATTGGTTACTTTGCCAAAAGGCAAGCCCAAGGAAATGACCTCTGCTTCAGTGACGTCGTTGGGAAGTTTGCGGATATGAATGACTCTGGAAGGTAATATTCCTGAAGTCCTGTTCTCTCCTTTGAACTTTTTGCTGTCATTGCCATTGGCTAGAAAGGTTTAACACAATGTGAAGGCACAAGCATTCTCCAAGCATTTTTTAAAAAAAATGGACATGTACAAATAGCAGGCAACATTATTTTTTGATTTAAAATATAAGTCCAAGAGTTAACTACTATGAAATGAAATACAGCAACTTCCAATCCAGATAAGTCAGTATATTTCAGAATTCAAGATTTACAGCTCAACCCATACCTCAGTCCTAATTTCTTTCCTTATCAGTGTAATACTTATCATAAAGTATAGTATATAAAATGGAGATACTTACTGTACTCACCAGCAGAGGGAGCAGAGTTGCTCATGATAAAGGGACCGTTAGCAGCACAAGCAGATAGAAGCTCGTCAGACCCCCGCTGCAGAGAAAAGATAAATAAGTCTAATTTTCCAACCTGTCCAAGTACAGGTGTTTCACTACAAAATAGAAACAGAAAATGCTGGAAACTCAGGTCAGACAGCATCTGTGAAGGAAATATGGAGGGTAATTTTTCAGCCTAATGACCTTTCTCCAGAACCTTGTTTCTCCCCATAGATGCTATACAGTCTAGCATCTGCAGAGTTTTGTTCCTAATACAAATTGCACTTTTCACACTTGGCATTCCTTCTGTCTTGTGTCAAAATCATAAAGCCTATTTTAGCTCGTGTGATGAGCATCACACATGGCTGAATACAATAGCTGTATAATACTGCAACCATCCTGGGCTCAGTTACACACAAGCAGCAGCTCAACTGTATTGCTCATTTGCCTAGTCCCTGCAAATCATGTCCAGCATCACTTGTTGAGCAGTAGTTAAATTCTTCCTGCATTGATGCCTGGGGGAGGTAATAAGCTTGGGGTTTTGGGGGGGGGGGGGGGGGGCAAGCAGGTGAAGGGCAAAGAAATGACTTGCATTATTCTCCACCATTGCATCAAAAATCACAACTCCTATGCTAAAGGCCCATAGTTCCCAACCACAGAATAGGATAGTTAAGTACCACAGAACATGCAATTTGATGATTAAAGCACTGCTGTTCCACCAGAAACATCAAACAGAAACAGGAGTAAGCCATTTGCCCCCACAGTTGTTCCACTGTTCAATCAGATCGTGGCTGACTTGCATCTTAAATCCATATCCTTTAATGCCTTTGGCTAGCAGTCCATTTATCTCAAATTTAAAATTAAGCTAGCATCATTGGGAGAGCGTTACATACTTTTGCAATCCTGTGTGTGTAGAAGTGCTTCCCAACTTCTCTCCTGAGTGTGGTGCCAATTTTAAACTAAGTGATGGAAGTGGAAACAATCAATGATTTCAAAAGGAAATTGGATGGACACGAGGGAAATAAACTTGCAAGGCTAAAGAAATTGAGCAGGGCAACAGGACAACCTGGACTTGCCAGGCCAAATGGCCACCTTATGTGCCATAAATGTCTGTGACACTCTACCTATCTCTCAATTACTTTCAAAATCCTAAAAACAACCAAATCACCCAGAACCTCCTTTAGTCTAGGGGATACAAGCCTTGTTTCTCATGATTTAAGTTCGATGTGTTCGCCAGGTTTGTGCTCGAAACACATCTGGTAACAGTTCATATCTACCATCAACCTGTTTGTACAAGTGGTCCATGTTAGATTGTAGCAGGAAGAAACACAGCCATTGGCTTTTCCAGTTCTGAACAGAATATTCAAGATTTTAAGTGGAAACAGATTAGAGTGCATCAGCTCAAAGAAATGGAGTTTATTAACATACCCAATCATACAATGCTCTCATTGCAGTGGAATGCTTGGATTTCTTTGTATAAGCAGAGTTGCACAGGGATCATCCAACATGCCTGCCCTCAGGAAATGACCCAGCTAAAGATAAATATTTAAATTATACCAGAAGGTCACAGCACAGTGGGTGCAGTCAACTCTGGTATGAATTTACACTATAGATGCAATGATGTCATCAAGTCTCCTCCCCTCAATGCACACAAGAATAAAGATTGCAGCTAAAATGCTTTTAAAAGTTGACATCTTCAACAATGGCAAATGCATCTAATAACTTGAGTTCTCAGTGGAGAAAAAAGGCGCAGCAATCACTATCCTACTTGCCAGCCCAATATTTTTCATCTATACAGTAAAAGCAAATGACAATTTCCAACTAAGCCACTCGACCACTAAGAATGTCACTGCTGACTCCATTTTATAGGCAAGTAACTAAATTCCAAGGATTCTGCCAGCCAAAACCAAAAACAATCATGGGTTAGTGCCAGGTTGGCTGATCCAACTCAAGATAGTAATTTGAGTCATTATAGTTTATGCTTAGTTTGGGAGATAGGCCAAAATCTTCACAATACAGGGCAACTAGAAAACTGCCCCAGTATCCAAAACCCAGTGTGGTGGGTTAGTGGAAATCATTCATTTTAAAAGGAAAGACAGCTTATCATTGAATTGGTTCTGTGGGAGTGTGCCCACTAATGGCAAGACAGACGTACCTAGTCACAACTATGTTTTCTTATTGAGGTAAAAATTGCACAGCACCCTACAGAAAATATGGCGAAAAGTTCAGCTAAACAATTTATACATAAACACTGCCAGAGTAAACCAGAACACTTTCAATGCCTTCACTAAAAAAACCTTAAAAAAAATACACAAAGAGCTGACTACGATAGCTGGTTAGATCACATAACAGGGTAACATTGTCAACATTTATTATTTAAACTAGCCTCTATCATAACTGGATACTGAAAACACCAACCACCCTACGTCTGTTGTACTGTCCAATGAGTCTCAAATGACCCATCCGAGCTCACCCTGTTCACCCCCACAGTTGAAGCTCTGAACTGATCATGTGTTAATTCCTAAACTAGTTTGAACAGTTTTAAATGTGTTGGAATGAACACATCCTTTCCTTAAACTGCTTGACACTTCACATAGGTCAATGTTTATTTTCCAGCTGCTGGATGAAATATTAGCTGGGACACAAACATGCTTGGGATTATAAGGAGAATTGGTGATGGGTGCCCTTAGAACATTCAATCCAGGAACAAAGGAAGAGATAGGTAACCTAATCTCGGTGAAATGAGAACCAGGTATATCACTCCATCCCAAACTTCAGTGCCTGGTGAAGCCATATTGGAGAAAGCTTGGTGATCTAATACTGCTTTGCAGATGGAATGCTACACCAACCTCATTTGAAGAAAACTGATGCCCCTTTTATATGACAACCACAAGTTTGTTAACAGCTTTTTTGTGATGCTATATAATTTATCCTATAAATGCAAAGTAGATAAATTCACAGCACATGTATAATCAGTTAGTTATTCAAATAGAATTAATTGTGATCTTCCCTGTTTTCTTCTGGCAAAAATCAGTTAGTACTATGACTGCTTTTGGAAAACCCACCTCATTTTAGGTGGGTTAAAATGAATTATGATCACAGTAAGTAGTCAAAACAAAACTGAGTCTCCCAGAAAGGTCAGGAATGATCTTTTGGCTTTACAGAGCCATTAATGAGTTTCAGGCACATCTTTCATATAATGTTCAAAAAGGAAGCCTTAAATATCTGTCAGAACAGTAATATTCAATTCACAGCTCAAACAAAGAGACCCAACTAATTTTAATCAGCTTAACAGCAAAGATCTTTCAGTAGGTTAAATTTTACAATGTGCTTTACATAGAACCGAAAGCATCAGTTTCCAGCATGGCAAGGTACAGCATACAACAAATTCCTTCACCTCAGTAGCTAGCCACTGGCTGGGCTCGAATCTTCACAAAGTGCTGCAGCACCACTTAAAATCTGCTCCCCAAACTTTTCCCCACTGTGAACCCATTCTGAAGCTTGAAAATTGCTGTGGTGCCAGAGTGAGTGGGGTATAACTGAGGGCAAGGGCAGGGGTGGGGAAAGAGATTTGAGAAAGCAAGGGGAGGCGATGCTGGAGCATAGTAGGAAGTGTTAAAACTGCAGGATTTTAAAAATCCTTTTCATTGGTTGCTTTGGAGTAAGGATCAGGTCTCATAAGATCAGCTAGACCATGACCATTAAAAAATACACAAGGATTTAAAGGGGCCTCACAGCCGTTAGCATTCAGTCCAAGCTCCCCAGCGGCCATTGCTGCCTTGGAGTTCACAACACCAAAAATCTTGTTTCACAATCCCGCTGTGCGTGGGGAATTACAGACTGGCACATTCCAAACTCCAGGACTACATGCAGAGAGGCATACTAAAGCTTGGGACAGTCACTGCAGAGGCACATTGGGGAAAGGTCACTGTCTATGGCTTTTCAGCCAGTACAGGGGCTGGAAAATTTGCAGAACCCGCAGGCTGTATGCCTAACATTGAATACGAATACAAAAATACTGGAACTGCATTGAGGCACCTTAGTATGAAGGAAAACCGAATTCTATTGCACTTGTAATTTTCAATTTGAAATGCTTTGCCCCCAGGCTGTGCACCTCACGTGGAATGTAAAGAATTACAAATGTATAGGGGCATCTAAGAGTGGAACACACTATGAAGACATGTTAAGTTTTATGGCATTTTTACAGAATGTTTCAACATAACATTTACAATGTATTTTTGGAAAAAAAACTCTCCACAGATGCTGCCAGAGTTTTTTGCAGCATTTACTGTTTTTATCCCCTAAAGCTATTTCAGTACTCAGCCAGGCACTGCAACAAACAAAATCAGCACACAAAAGAGTTGCTATGACGATTCTGTGACTAAGTCTATTGTTTACTGAAACTTTACTCTAAAGCCCCAGTAGTGTCCAATTACAGGAAAAGCTATGAGTGAGATTAAGCTTATCATAAACAATGGTCTCTAAACCAGTTTGGATCCCTGCATTTGAAGAAATGAACTGCCACAAATCCATGAGGTTTCCTCTGAAAAGATCAATATAATTACTAATTTAAAAAGAAAAAAAGGGGAATTCATATAAGGAATAGAAAATATTAGCCCAGCTAAATAAGCTCAGCCACAATATGAAGTCACCTAACTTTTTCATTGGGTTAAAAGTCAGGTCAGTTTCCTGGTTTAGCTTCTGCAGGAAAGCCACTGCCTTGCTTACTCAGTACCTCATTTACATTAATATAATGGCATCATCTCTTCAAAGGCTCACCTCAGACAACTGATGCCAATGCATCAGAGTGCATGGGAGGGGAGTAAAGCAAAGCAAAAATTCATGGTAATCAGTTTAAACAGACATTCCTGTTTGTTGCTTTACACTTCCTCAGCGGAAAGCTGTACAATGATAGAATAATCATAGGAAATGCCTATAAAATTAGTCTGCAGCAAAAAACAGGATGTGACATCAATGCCCCAAAGTACATCCAATGAGGCTTTTGGAGGATTTATCTCCATATCAACTCACCAGCTTGGCCTTCTGCACATGTGCCTGCTTGAGGTCAGATGGTACCATGTTCTATTAGATATACCCTTGTCTGGCAGATTTATTATCTTCAACATTCCCTAATCCAAAATACTTCATCCCATTAGACAGATGCAGAAATTTACCAATAACAAACCTCACATCAGACACTCCAACTTTAACATTCAGTCTCAAATTTGTCAGTGCATCCCATCTTCAGTTGTTCCATCAATGACCTTCCTTCCATCTTTAGGTCAGAAGTGGGGATGCTCACTGATGATTGCACAATATTCAGCACCATTCACAGACTGCTTAAGTATCTGAGGAGTTATGTCCAAATGTAATAACATTCAGGCTTGGGTTGAGAAATGACAGGTGACATTTGCACCACACATGTGACAGGCAATGGCCATCTGCAACAAGAAAATCTAGCCATCTACCCATGACATTCAATGGCATTACCATCGCTGAATCCCCCTATCAACATCCTCGGGGTTACCACTGACCAGAAACTGAACTGGACCAGGCATATAAATACTGTGGCTTCAAAAGCAGGTCAGAGGCAAGTAACTCATCTCCCGACTCCCCAAAGCCTGTCCGCCATCTGCAAGGCGCAAGTCAGGAGTGTGATGAAATACTCTCCACTTGCCTGGATGAATGCAGCTCCAATAACAAAAGAAGCTCGAACCATCCAGGATGAAGCAGCCCACTTGACTGGCACCCCACCCACCATCTTAAACATTCACTCCCTCCACCACTGATGCAGTGGCAGCAGTGTGTACCATCTACAAGATGCACTGCAGCAACTCACCAAGGCTCCTTTGATAGCGCCGGCCAAACCAATGACATCTACCACCTAGGTGGACCAAGAGCAGCAGATGCATGGAAACACCACCATCTGCAAGTTCCTCTCCAAGCCACACACTACCCTGACTTGGAATTATATCATTCCTTCCCTACTGCTGAGTAAAAATCCTGGAACTGCCTTCCTAACAGTAGTGTTCGAATATACTTACACTACATGGACTGCAGTGGTTCAAGGCTCACCACCACCTTCAGATGCAAATCCAGATGGGCTATAAATCTTGCCTAGCTAACGATGCCCACATCCTGTGCATGAATAAAAAAAAAATACAAATCTGGCACCCAGACAAAAAAATATTATTCCCCATAAGGCAAGAAATGCAATTCTGAAGGAGTATTTTAAGCCCAGTTTAAATCCAGATCTGCCTGCTCAATATTCCAGATTAATTATAGTGTTATCACTTAAATGGTTACTTAATTGACATAGGAGTTTACTCACTGGGTTCATCACTAATAACAAGGCCAAGAGGAAAAAAAAAAATCAAGGAAGCCAAAGTTGAAGATTATTGCTGCTGGGAAGAAGTTTGACCAAAACCAGCCATTAGTACAAGGTTCCACAGATTTCAGAGCAATTGATAGCTCTCCTGAGTAATGTAGTTCTGAACCATGTGGCTACGATTGTAATCAAAATCCATCTAAACTGAACTTCAATCATTTAGCTGAAGAAAGAATTAAGAACTAAGTCAGCACCCAGGAATGGAGAGAATATACTTGGCATGAAAGAAAATACTCCCAGAACAGAGGAACACAAAGACTGTAGTAGAGCTCAAAACTTCAAACAAATACCTTATTCCAAAAGGGGAAACAGATGTTGGGCTGATTATATGCAAAGGTGCAGAGACAAGTTTAGTGTTTACTTCATATTTGCCAGAAAATACTGGAGGAAACACAATTGGGCACAATAGTTCCAAAGAATAGGAATTGTACAATTCAAATACCAGAGACCCAGAGAATCTGTGGTGTATTACAAGAGTTTCAAAAAGAATACTATAGCAAACAGCTTCTCCTGCACTGAAACTGTTTTTTACACCACACAGCAGAAAATATGCAGCACTATTTCTTAATGGAAGCGAAGATCAACAAGACCAGCAAAAAAAGCACCCCTTTCATGAAAGCATTGCTGCCTTTATAAAGTGAAAACGACAGCTAAGAAGCAAGCTATTCCTACCCACCAGCACTTCAGTCACGAAAACCTTTCCTAAAGCTAGAACAGAAAATACTGAGTCTCTTCAACTTTCAGGCACTTTAACAATACCAATAAAACCCCTAATCCTCATGAGCTGACCTTTAGTCTGGTTGCAATGTTAACACCAGTGTATTCTACAGTTAGATCATTGGAACTGCCTATAAAATGCTGAGGCCAGGTGCAACTACTTGAAAACTGCAGTCTCTGGGGAATGACCTCTTTACATTAAAGACTGATGAATACGGATGCAAGAATGATGACATCACAGCTCCATAAGATCAGTAATTACTGTTACAATAAGGGAAGCTGTTTTAGCAACATAAATATTATGGGGACATGCATTGTTGACAATCATTTAAACTAGATTTATCAATTTTCGAATACCAGCATACAGAAAAATAGCAGTATTCACTAGCTACGTCAACATGAAGACAGATAACCTTGTAAGAGGAAAGCAAGAAAAAAACTAAACCATTTTTTGCAGGACTTTGTTTAATGTGTATACATTTTTGTCTGTTTGGACAGCCTGATCGGTAGTCAGATGCAACAATTTCGATTTCAGACAGAGCAGTGAGACATACTTTTCCTCCAGTTTTACAGCACAGGTGACCATTCAACCCCCTGTGCCTGTTTAGTCCCACACCCCAGCTTCTCCTTCACAATCCTGCAGCTTGGTCCTCTTGAAGTACATGCCCAACTGCAGTTTGAAAGTTCCCATGGAATCTGGTTCCACCACCTTCAAATAATATCCCAGAGCTCAATAATCTTACATTAAATGAAGCAATTGGTGTCCATGTGCAGCAAGACCTGAACAACATTAGGACTTAGACTGATAAGTGGCAACATTGAACCTGCACTCCAGCTCCTTTGCTAATTGAAAATCTACAACCTCTGGTAAACAACCTACCTGCTAGAGAAGAATTTCTCCCTACTCATCAATAGCTGCATTTGGTCTCCCTTCAACATTCTCTACTCTAAAGACAAGAACAACGCTGGCTCATCCCATCTCTCTCTCTCATAACCGAAAGGGAAGATGAGGAGCAAGTATTACTCAACAGGGTCCAGCAGAATCTACCTAGAAAGATGGTAGATGCTGATTCCATAAAATGAGGTTGGACAGGTACTAGAGGATAAGGAACTTATGGACAGGTGCAGACTGCTCTTTCAAAGAGCCAACACAGACGTGGGCTGGCTGGCTGCCTCCTGTGCTGTAATTTTCTGAATGGGACCAACCCCCTACCCCAGCAAACCACAAGGATGTCGATAGTGGGGGATTCAACAAGAGCATGGGGAGATGGTTATACTGTTGGAGATGGTGATTGCCAGGCATTTGCACAGCACAGTGTTACTTGCCACTTATCAGCCTAAGTCCTAATGTTGTTCAGGTCTTGCTGCACATGGACACCAATTGCTTCATTACCCAAGGATGGACCTGAACACTGAGGGAAGGTTGGGTCCAGGACATTGCCTTGAGGAAGTCCTGCAGCAATGTCCCACACCCAGCCATCTGAAAATCTTCATGACCATGATTTCAATCATCCTTCATTGTAGTTCTACTCCATGAGGCCATGACATTTTTACTCAAGTGTCATGCTCAGAATTGGTCACACTAATCCAGCTGTATTTAATGCCCCTACTTAAAGCCCATATGCTTTATTAATCACCTTGTCCAACTTGTCCTGCCACCTTCTAAGCCTTGTGATTATACACCCCCATGACTCTACTTAGCCTAGCCCCCAATCCACTGAATAGTACCATTTAGATTATGCAGCCTCACCATACTGTTCCTCACAAAATGCATCTCTACACTTGTCCATATTAAATGCATCTGCCACATGTCTGCCCATTACATGAGTCTTTACCCTCAAAGTCTGTAACTATCTGGCTTACTATTTATTATGCTGCCATATTTTGTATCATCTGCACTCAAGAATTGTACTCCCTATATCCAAACCCAGGTCATTTAAATCCAAAGCAACCCCCATTGCAAACTTCTCCAGTCAGAAAAACATACATTCAGCCAATTTGTCTCCTATCCCTTGGGCAATTACACACCCAAGTTACATCTACAATGCCATATGCTTCTATTTTTCAAATAGATCTATTAAATGATGCATTGCATGCCTAACACAAGTTCATATATAGATCCACTGTACTACCTTTGTCAACCCTGTTACTTTAAAAATGTCACAGGTCAGTTACACATGATTCACCATTAACAAATGTGTATTCGCTATCCCTTATTAACCCATACTTCTCCAAGACAGAAGTCACTTTTGTCCATGACAATGATCTTTAGTGGTTTTGTCTCCACTGATATTAGTCTTGTTTGGCTTGGGGTTACCAGTTTACCCTACACCCTTTTGTAAACATTTGCAATCCTCCAGTTCTCTGCCACCACTCTACTTTCCATCAACTTCATCCCAGTTACCCTCAGCAACCTGGAATATTTTCCATCTAGATGTGATGACAATCTGTCACCTCATTTCTATTTGTTATCCTATCCAATATCACAACTTCCCCCTCTACTACATTATCAACATCCCTTGAAAGCTGCTGCAAAATACCCAATCACGTCCTTGTTTGAGTGTTGAATTCCTGCATCCTTTTTCAATTTCCCCCCTCAGCCTGTATTTGGCATTGTTCTTTTGAAATGAGGTGTATGACCAAACTAGTCACTTTACCAAGGGACTCTAGCTTTGGAGTTCCCTTCTAACCTCTTTGTGAATACATCTGGTGTGTACCAAACTATTTCCATCTTAAAAGGTCATTCACTGTTTTCTAACCAAACTGTTTCCAGTCCACATGCACTAGGATGCAGTCTCAAAAAAAAAAATTACTAATGGGCTCTCTTACAGTTGAGTATTTTCACCTTTGATATAAAAGGAACAAAGAAATAACATTACCACCTAGATGTTCTCCCATTGAAATACACTCCATTTGCCTTACTTCATTCTGAAGAATTTGACCCAATTCTGCTTTTTTCCTCATTAGGCAAGAGATTGTGTTTACATTTTAGGAATTCTCCATCCACCTTGCCCTTTACTGTTATCTGAAATCTGCCTACAGATGTGATCCTCCATTTTCTGACTTGGGGGTATATAGGGAAAATCTAGCTTCTGATATTAAAACAGCTATGATATCTAGACAATGACAGCAGAAACCCAGACTGAAGTCCATAACATCAAATGCCTCAAATCATTTCCCACAAAAATTTCAAATGAAAACTCAACAGCAAAATTTGATCAGCAAGTGCCAAAAGCTGGAAGAATAAAGCTCATATTTAAAACAGGGAACTAAACAGAACACATCGGGTAAAAAAGATATCAGCCAGTAGACGGATTAATTTTGGTTGGTAAGAGCTTTGCTCAAAGAGTCAGTGATTTGATTTCTCTTCACTCCCCTAAGGGGTAGAAAGAAGTCACGAATAAATGACAAGTTAAAAAATACGTTTACAGATTTTCCATTGGTATACTTGTGCCAATTTATTACTCACCACACCCTCAATACAGACATACGCAGCTGAACCTAAAGTTTCCAAAGGTAACTGATTGTGTAACTGCTATAAGGCGGGGCAAAAATCAGCTCATTTCAGGCACAGAATGAGCTTTTGATCACAGCCAGACTGAAATCTGACTGAGCTAGTCCATGGCAACATGCTTGGGAACAGTACTGAGATATTACCACATTGAACCAATACAGCAGTTAACTATCAGGAGAGGTGAGAGAAGCTACATATCCATTGCTACCAAATAGGTGCAAGTCGACAGATTCTGGTAATGCATTTGACTGTGCAGGTCCACAATATTATATCAAATATTGCACTGCAAAATAGCCTCTAAAAAGGAAAGATCAGTAACCACCTCATACTTGGAGCCAGCAGAAAAACGAAATGAGGAAGAGTGGGTTGTAGTGTCACAGTGCCATGCTCACTTAAAATCCAGAATTTTTGCCAAAGCATTAATCTCCATTTGGGGATTAGCCAGCACTGATGGTAATTTGAGCTCCAGAAAGGCATTACAGGAGAAGCACTGCCTGTAGAGTTCAGACATGCAGCTGAAATGAGAGCTGATGCCTATCTCAGCATTGGTCTGCTGAGTAATTTGATACTATAAGCTTAATATTCAATATTAATGGAAGCCCAAGATAATGGCTCAGCTCCATTTCTTGGAATATCACTTTCTGGACCAGACTTCATTCTTGGAACATATTCCACTCAACAAAAGCTTCACTACTATTTCACTAAAACAGGCATCACAAGCAACGCTGGATTACAATTTATTGATTATAGCAACCAAGGGAAATCATTTCACATCTACAAAGTCCATTATACTAAATAGAGAAACTCAGTACTTCACAAACACTAACAGGTTACATGTGAGCACAGATCAAAGGGCCACAATCAGGTGCCAACTCTAGATTTAAACAAATGAAATGACAGCAGACAAGATTCCTTCCAAACCGTTGTTCTACAATTGTTTCATAAATGAAGGAAAGTTCTGCATCAGCTTTGTAAAACCAAGTGTCCATGTAGTTTGTTGCATTATAAATCCTACATTAGGCTAAGTAATAATATCACTTAATTATCTTTATTCAACCGTAAATCTCATGTCAACTGTAAAAAGGCTCAAGAGTACAATTTTTAAAAATAGTATGTGAAACTTATTGAAAACCAAAGATCTCCACTGTTGGCGTCTTAGATCATTGAAAGATTTAAAACTGCAAACCAGAAACTACAAGGTCAAGTCATCCATGGAACAGCTGTATGAGAAAAAGCAATTCAACTATTCTAAAGGAAAATAAAAATGGAGTAGGGAAAGAGCAAGAGATTCTAATCCATAATATATAAAGCAGATTCTAGAACTGCATGCATACAAGCTGGAAATTTAATAAATATAGGCTCGAGTTAAGAGGCAATACCAGAATCAGCAGATAAATTATTTCTGCTAACAAGAGCTCTACAGTTTTATAAAAAGTCGACTCACTAGATTGGGCCCTCCTCCAAAAGAACACCAACCAAACTCTTGAAATCAAAAAATCACTTCTGCAAACTTGCATTAGACAGATCATCTTATACATCCAATCCACGAAGCAATTTGAGGCAGGAACTTGCTGAAAAAGCCAGGATCTTTGCCCCAACACTCGCATTGCATTATAACGCAATTACATTATACTAATAGACTCCACGCCCTAATCCAGGTGGTGGTTTCTCTGCACCTCTGGAGGCAGTTAGACAGAAAGCAAACAGACTACACAACTCACCCAGTGCTCCCAGCCTGTACAGACACGCACAAGATAACTGCAGAGGTCTTAGCAATGTTAATCGTACTTGGAAAGCTGCTTCGCCAGATTTTAAGACAGAGTCTCATTGCATTGCAGAAGCATAAACTTTGAGCGGGAATTTTAGGAAAATGAATTTTAGACCCAGGCACTTACTCCATTTACTTCAGCAGAATTCCTGCTTTGCAAAGCAGTGCCAACCTACCTTGCAAGACAAAGGAAGAATCAACATGGCACATCACACCAGGTATAGAATACAGCAAACAGAAATGTTCTTATAGTTACTGACCTGCTTAGAACTTGGAAGCTGCCTCTTCACAAAAGGGTTTCTGATGTGTAAGCTGGTATGACTTGACTTAAGTATCTTAAATTGTAAAAGTATATTCTAGACTATGCTTAGTTTACCAAGACTAAATCTATGTAAACCTGGCCCAACTTTAAACCTTTAAAAATGAACCAAATCAGATTGGTCATAAAGACCCAACTAGTCCCCAGGCAAATAGTTAACTGTGCACACTTAATAAAATGGAATGGAGTAGGTTCCACACTCCACTGTCTGCAAGACTAGGGACATCAGCTGTCCCACTTGCCTGTTTGTGTGAGGGGAAACTACAACCACAACCTGCTGCGATTGCCTCTCTCCAATGTATTATCTGTAATATTGTCCGGTCAGTGTTTAACTCAAATCGTAAATTGAACTGTCAGCAAGCACAAGAATGATGCTCCTGTGGAGCCCGAGTAATGCCTCCTCATATCCTCCTAATATTCCTCCAGAAAGTGGCTTTTCTCACATACAACTCTTGGGTAATTTGCATCCAGGAATACCATAACCAATGCTGATCATCCCTTTACAGACCATCTCCCAGCAGAGAAGATGATCAAGAGCGAAAAGCTAATTTTCTCCTCCCTCCAGACAATGAGCTGAATTGGAACACCTCCACTTTGGTCTAACTGACACAGTCAATTCATTATAAACCAGGAAGCAAACCAGAAAGATGCTTTTCCATGTCAGCTGCTCACTTGCAACTTAGGCAGAGTCATGACTTGAAAGAAAAAATCCAATACTTCTAGTTTTAAAAGTTGTGTAACTACTGAACTTTAAAAACCTAACCTGGCAAGAGATGAAAACAAAGCTAGAGTACATCTATGGAAATGAGCTCCAGTTATATTACAGAGTAACCAGAAGTGAAGGACATTAAAGGCCAGTTATGGAAGTTAGAGTTTTTAAACTTACCTTTGTACCAACTGTTATATCTTGGACAATGCTGTAATGTGAACAGAGAAAGAAAAAGTTAGATAACAAGTTCATCACATACCACTATCGGCTAAGAGAACATTCCAAGTGCTTCTGCAGTTTAAGGGAAGGGTCAGACTTTACTATAACCTAACAGAGTCTCTACACAATTTTTTCAATAATTTACCTCACCCCCCAGTCACCCTCCCACAGGAATGCACTATGCCTCTGCAAAAAAAAAATCAAAAAACAAAGATTTAAAAAGGCCACAGAAAAAGGCAACTTCAACATTTATGGCAAGTAAAAAAGGACAGAAAGTTCACAAGGCAGCAAAATGCAGAAATGAGAAGAGGAAAGATCTGACCATAGTAATGGAATGCAAAACAACTTATTTTCCTCTTGAAACTGCACCCAAAGTTACAGCCCACATTAGATGGATGCTACTTTTAGTACTTGGAGCATTGCACAAAATGTCTGCCTTTGTCTAGAACTCATTACATATCCTTTCGTGCCACTTTAACCTGGGTTTCTGAACATTCCATTCTTTAGGACCCGTGACTGGAATAGAGTAATTGTTAGGTAATGTGAAAAAACATGTGGAATGCTGAGGTCAGATAGTCTCATACAGGGTCAGCACATACTTAGCCCCAGCAAAATAGGGAAACTATGCATCTGTAAACCTCATTATGCAGAAAATCAGTTTTTATGAAATACGAGAGCTAGCAAGAAACTTTTAAATTCTACAAAACAAAAATGCAGCAAGGATCTGTTTCCTTGCATTTCAAAAGGGGAAGAAAAACAGCCACCCTCTGCTGCTAAAGACTGCAAACATGTGAACATCAGACTTGGTTGTAATGCCAATCCACCACCTCCAGTGAAAATTGGGTTGCTAGTGCGATGTCTGTATTCACATGATAGCCGCAGACAAAACCAGAAAGCACTTATATCCTTTCCCTGTGCCCCACACACACCTCACATGGACAAAATCCCATTGTACATGGATACACAAGAATGCTCGAGGATTATGCAACTGGTTTCAAACAAGCACTTACACATCAAGAGGGTGGAGTCATTTCCTCATTCATAAAGTCTCATGACCACACGAGGACAAACTTCAAAAGAAACCCAACATTAAGTATTTCAACCAAATGCATGATTCACGAGAAGCCCCGAAATCTAAACCGTTTGCAGCTGAACCATGCCATGCTGCTTCCACAGGACTCGGCGTGAAACATGTCGATTAAACTGAGCCACTGAAAAGCAACTGGAGCTAAGAATGCCGCTTGCTAGCCAGACATTGCAATTCTAAAAGTCATCCCCAGCCATACAAATGGCCGCACACAATGCACGCTTCACCGATATCCCCCACACACTGCTCAGATTTTCCACTGCCCAGTCCCCGAAACTACAATCTGCTATTCAACCACCAGGTCAGCAAATAACAAGTTAATTGCGTTCATCGGAACCAGTTCAGATATGTTTCAAACCTGAAAACAGGATCGAAACCCACACAAAGGAAACCTGGTTGAAAGGTGAAGCCGACACGGGCGGGGCAGCCATGTGGCCGGGGCACCGAGCTCACCCCCAGCCTAACGCACGAGCCCCGGGCCGGACACTACCGGAACCCCGGATGAAGCAAGGCCCCGGCCTCTCTCCCAGCGCCGCCATTTCGCGTTGAGAGCGTTCGGGGCCCGGGTTCCTGTTCAGGCCTCGAATCCCAAATTCAAACTCCCCCAACCGCAGCCGGAACGAAACCACTCGCGTGCGGGGACCCGATCCTCATCCTACCCCCCCCCACCCCCACTCCCCCTCCCAGGACCCTCAACCTTACCCTCCTCCTCCAGTCCTCCCCTTCCCCCCCCCCTCCCCCTCGGGCCCCCCCTCCTCCTCCTCCCTGCCCCCCCTCTCTCCTCCGCCCTGGTGCCCCCACCCCCCCTAGTGCCCCCTCCTCCCCCTTCTCCCCTCCTCCCTCCTCCCCTCCTCCCCCCCCCCTTCTCCCCTCCTCCCCCCCCCCTTCTCCCCTCCTCCCCTCCTCCCCCTTCTCCCCTCCTCCCCCCCTTCCCCTCCTCCTCCCCCCTTCTGCCCCCTCCTCCCCCTCCCCCCTCCTGACCCGGACCCTCATCCTCCCTCCGACTGGACGCCGAGCCTCACCCCTCCATCATTCCCCTTCACACCCCCTCCCCCTCTCCCCCACCGCGCGCGGACGGTGCCGCGTGCTCAGGCCTCTTTCCCCCCCCCCCCCGGGGCCCGGGAGTGGCCCGCGTGCTCAGGCCTGTCCCCTCCTCTCCCCTCCCCTCCCCGCCCGCTCAACCCGAGTTCGTCACTCGATCCCAACTTTTCGGACACTTTGAAGCCAAGCACGACGGCGCGGACCCGGTTACATCTTCACTTTCAACCCTTCCCTCCTGTTCCCCACCCTAGGGCAGCGGTGAGCCAGCCCTAGTGGCGAGAGAAGGGCGGACTCCTTACCCGTCCATTGCAGACCGGAGAGCGCAGAAAGAAAAACCGCGGCTGTTGTAGCCGACCCCCTAACATATACTCGGACAAAATGGCGCCACGTCAATCACAGTTCAATGCCACTTCCTATTGGATGCTGCACGGCAAGAGGCGGGTCCGTTCCGCTTCTGATTGGACGGTCCAAAGAGTAAACGTGGAGCTTCCTGTCAATCAAACCACCAGCTCAAACCGGAAATATAACCCACTTCCTGTCAATCAAATACCTTCCCCACTGCTGATTGGACAGAAGCTGTTAGGGACTGAGGGATGAACCCCCGGGCCAGCCCCTGGCACGCGTCAATCAAATCCGATGAGGGACAGTGATTGGATAGAGTCCCCACGAGCCCCCACCAAGTCCAACTGCCAACAGAGCAACCGTTAGAGTGGGGGAGGGAAGCAGGGTGAGGGGAGGGATAGGGAGAGAGAGAGAAAAAGAAAGAAGGAAGGGAGGAAGGAATGGGAGTGGAGTGAGAATGGGGTTGAAGTGGAGTGAGAGAGAGAGAATGGGGGTGGAGTGAGAGAGAGAATGGGGGTGGAGTGAGAGAGAGAATGGGGGTGGAGTGAGAGAGAGAATGGGACGGAGTGGAGTGAGAGAGAGAATGGGGGTGAGGTGGAGTGAGAGAGAGAGAGAATGGGGGTGAAGTGGAGTGAGAGAGAGAATGGGACGGAGTGAGAATGGGGGTGGAGTGAGAGAGAGAATGGGACGGAGTGAGAATGGGGGTGGAGTGAGAGAGAGAATGGGACGGAGTGGAGTGAGAGAGAGAATGGGGGTGCGGTGGAGTGAGAGAGAGAGAGAATGGGGGTGAAGTGGAGTGAGAGAGAGAATGGGACGTAGTGGAGTGAGAATGGGGGTGGAGTGGAGTGAGAGACGAGAGAGAGAATGGGACGTAGTGGAGTGAGAATGGTGGTGGGGTGGAGTGAGAGAGAATGGGAGTGGAGTGAGAATCGGGGTGGAGTGAGAGAGAGAGAATGGGGCGAAGTGGAGTGAGAGAGAATGGGGCGTAGTGGAGTGAGAGAGAGAATGGGGCGTAGTGGAGTGAGAGAGAGAATGGGGCGTAGTGGAGTGAGAGAGAATGGGGCGTAGTGGAGTGAGAGAGAGAATGGGGCGTAGTGGAGTGAGAGAGAGAATGGGGCGTAGTGGAGTGAGAGAGAGAATGGGGCGTAGTGGAGTGAGAGAGAGAATGGGGCGTAGTGGAGTGAGAGACAGAATGTGGCGTAGTGGAGTGAGAGAGAATGTGGCGTAGTGGAGTGAGAGAGAATGGGGCGTAGTGGAGTGAGAGAGAGAATGGGGCGTAGTGGAGTGAGAGAGAGAGAGAATGGGGGCAGAGTGCAGTGAGAATGGGAGTGGAGTGAGAAAGAATGGGGGCAGAGTGCAGTGAGAATGGGGCTGGGGTGGAGTGAGAGAGAGAGAGAGAGAATGGGACAGAGTGAGAGAGAGAGAGAATGGGGGTGGAGTGGAGTGAGAGAGAGAATGGAGGCGGAGTGAAGTGAAGGGCTTAGAGAATGGAGGAGGCAGAGTCAACCCAAGGAGGCGAATAGTGAAGCCGGGGGTTGTCTTATCTATTTCCCACACCTCTGTTGTCATCGCTCCTGCTCCCTGACAGAATTCACCTTGTCTTCATCTTCCACCCCAGCAGCCTCCTTATTCAACGGATGGTCCCTTTTCAGTGTTCTGAAGGGACCTTTCCACGACACCCTGCTCCACTCCACTATCACCCCAACATCCCATCCCCTTCCCATGGCACCTTTGCATGCAATCTCAGAAGGTGTAACACCTGCCCCTTTACCTCCTCTCCTCTCTGTCCAAGTCCCCAAACACTCTTTCCACTCTCCGTTTACCCTCCTTCCCTTGTACTTCTTTCCATTTAGTCTGCTGTATTCACTGCTCACAATGCAGTCTCCTCTACATTGGGGAGACCAAATACAGACTGGGTGACCACTTTGCAGAACAGTCCACAAGCATGACCACGAGGCTTCTGGTGGCTTGCCATTTTAACTTTCCACTATGCTTTCACATAGTCCTCTCCATTATCAGCCTGCTGCAGTGTTCCAGTGAAGCTCAATGTAAGCTTGAGGAACAGCACCTCATCTTTCATTTTAGGCACTTTACAGTCTTCTCGAGTCAACATTGAGTTCAACAATTTCAGAGTATAAGCTCTGCTGCCCCATTCCTTGGCTTTGCATTTGTCAGCTTTAATCTTGTTTCTCTTAATTTTGCTTTTGGGTGGCAGCTGTTCATCACTACCATTTACACCTCCTCTGGACACATCTTTTGTTTCTTTACTGTCCCATTACTATTCCCTTTGTTCTGGCCCCACCAACTCTTGTGTCATTTAATGTCTCCTGTCTTCCGCTCTATCAGACCTTCCCTTTTGTTCTTTTAGCTCCCTCCCCCATTTCATAAAACCTATTACATTTCTAGCTTTTCCCGGTTCTGGTGAAAGATTACAACTTGAATCTGTTTCTCGCTCCACTGATGCTGCCTGACCTGCTGACTATTTCCAGCTTTTTCAATTTTAATTTCAGATTTCCAGCTTCCTCAGCATTTTGCTTTTGGAGGGTTAGAAAGCCTCTCACAACCCGTCATCAACTTGACCAAATCAGGTCACCACTAAAGCTGCTTGGTAATGAGCATTAATATCCCCTGCCACTTGTTCATACCCCTTCATCTCTGGGAACACCATGTTAATCTGTGCTGCATCCTTTGCTTTTATCTTCTTTCTATAATGGTTGTGGCCAAAACCGTACATATATTGAGTCCTGCTAAATGTCTGTACACGTTGTTTTCTGGAAACAAAAGCAGGAGTTTACCTTTATCTGGACCATTCTGCTTGTGCTCCATCTACACAGTAAGATTTCTGCACTCATCTATATTTAAAATCGTACCATTTAAATTGGATAGAGCTTGCATTTTCGTAGTGCTTTTTACAATGTACAAACATCCCAAAATATTTCATAGCCATTGAAATATTTTCGTAGTGTATAGTCACTGTTGTAACAGGACAGGAACAACAATTTGTGCACAGCAAGATCCCATTAACAATACCCAGATGTGCTTTTAGTGTTTGTAACTGAGGGATGAATATTGACCAGGAGGCCTCCCTGCTCTTTGAATAATGCCATGGGATAATTTTACAATCACTGGAGGGGGCACATTGGACCTCAGCTTAACAGCACATTGAAAAGGCAGCACATCTGGCTGTGTAGCATTCCCTCAGTAATGGAGTGTCAATTTGGATAGTGTGCTCAAGTCTCTGTAGTGGGACTCAAATCCCTGACCTATTGACTCAGGTGAGGGTGCTACCCAATGATCCAAGACTGGCACCTATTCACTTTTAAAAAGCAGGACCGATATTTTCTCTTGTGCAGTTGGAATAGCCCTTTTTAAAAGCCCAACAACCATATTTTCTACTATTGTCACCAGTTTTAAAGATGAAAATAGTAAAAACAAGGCTGTGGAGGTGCCACGCGCAGTATTGTTGAAAAACATTAACTTGTATTTCCTCCCCTGAGCAGAGCCCATAGGCCACATGAGGTAGATCTACATTGATAGTTCTCCCACAGTCACTGGTTGTTGTCAGGGGAACTACTGGTATAAAAGTCTCTGCAGCTTTCAGTTATTAATTTAGACCAAGCAGTACTCTTGGTTCCAAACCAGTAAAGATCACAGTCAACAACCACTCTGTTATGTTGTTTTGAAGGGGCCGAATAGGTGTACTAACGTTGAGGGAGAAATGGCCCATTCGCTCAACAGTTCTTATCTCTCTTCACGAACCAGCAAGGAAGATTGGAGTAACAATGACAATTTGAAACGCTGTTTACATTCCTCACAAACAATCAGTCCAAGTTGTAATTATTTAGAATTAGAAGTATTTAATACAACCTTTCTGTTAGGGTCATGGATAAGTTAAACTCTTGTAATAATCACAATGACAGACACAGCAACAACAATAGTACCTTTAACAAAAACTTGCTTTTACATAGCTCCTGTAACAGCAAGAACGTCTACATTTATGTGGTGCCTTTAATGCAGCAAAACACCCCATGACATTTCACAGGAAGCAGGTAATTTGGAAGACAAATTGAATGTCAGCCTTTGTTGCAAGGACGATGGAGTATAAAAGTAGGGACATTTTGCTGCAGTTGTATAGGGCATCGGTGAGACCGCATCAGGAGTACTGTACACAGTTTTGGTCTCCGTACTTAAGGAGGGATATACTTGCATAGGAAGCAATTCAAAGAATGTTCACTAGGCTGATTCCTGGGCTGAAGGGGTTGTCTTATGAGGAAAGGTTGAATAGGTTGGGCCTATTGGAGTCTAGAAGAATAAGAGGTGATCTTATTGAAACACATATAAGATTCTGAGGGGGCTTGACAGGATAGATGTTGAGAGGATGTTTCCCCTTGTGGGGAAATCTAGGACTAGGGGGCACAATTTCAAAGTTAGGGGCCTCCCATCTAAGACAAAGATGAGGAAGAATTTCTTCTCTCATAGGGTTGTGAGTCTTTGAAATTCTCTTCCCCAGCAAGGAGGCTGAGTCATTGAGTATATTCAAGGCTGATTTAAATTTTTGATCGACAAGGGAATCAAGGGTTATGGGGGACAGACAGGAATGTGGAGTTAAGGCCACAATCAGTTCAGCCATGATCTTATTGATGGAGCAGGCTTGATGGGCTGAATGGCCTACTTTTGCTCCTATTTCTTATGATCTTATGAACATAATCAGACAAAAATTATTAAACCAAAGATGGATATATTATAACAGGCAACCAAAATCTTCGTTAAGGGGATAGACTAAAGGAGAGAGAGGTGGAGAGGTTTAGCGAGGGAATACCAGAGTATGGGACCTAGACAATTAAAGACTACCAAAGGTGGGATACGAAAGAGTCCAGAATTGGAGGAACATAGATCTTGGAGGGTTGCAGAGCTGGAGGACACTAAGCGGTTTGGGTAAGGAGGGAAATGAACATGAAGATGCAAATTTTTAAAATTGAGCAATCCATAGTTCAGTACAGTTCAGTAATAAGATGAAGGAACTAAATACATTAGCACTGAGCCACTATGGTGGGAATAAAGTAACTGAGACCTGCATCACAATATCTGAAATCGAGCTGCGTGAATTACCAGTACAGGAGTTTTAGATTCTATATCTATTTGAATGAACATAATAAATATAAAGAACAAGTTAATGGTACAACAAGAAATAGTACAGTGCATGGAATATCACAAACATATGTACATTTCCACTTGAGATTTTCCCCTTTACTGACAGCCATTTTGTTTGAAATATTTATTGTGTCATTTAGCATCACCCACACTGAATGGAGTGAAACATCAGAGGACCAAATGTTGTCTTTGATCATATTCACATCATTCTTATACTGCAACATTAAACTGCATGAAGTGAATAGCTCAGACATGAAACAGTAACAACCCATAGCACAGCCTCCAGCCAGGACCATCTGGAATCAATTCCAGACATCTATTTCTCTTAAGCGGTGTGAAGAGATTCACTTTCCTATCATCAGGGTTCGGAATTGATAGGATGATTTTGATAGTGAGATTTATGACTATGATAAATTCAAAACAGGTTTATTAAGCATAACAACTTAGCAAACCTAAGCAGCAATTAACAGGTTAACAAAGGCTTTACTTCCCATTCCAACTTGGAATAGCGGAGCATGCAACCTGAGTTCCAGTTTCTGTTGCTTCTTGGTTGACGTAGTTTCCTTTTCTGCTGTACCTTTCAGCACATTCTAGGCTCTTTGATACAGTTTTAGATGCCAAGATTTTGGTAATCTTTTAGGATTCACTTTCTAGGCCCAGTTTCCAAATGTTCCCTAGTTCAATGATAAATCTGAATCTGACCTAGGTGAATTAGAATCAAAGATTGGCAGACAAAACTGTAACAGAACTGTTAGCTGCCTTTAAAGATAAGACAGTTCGTGTTCCTGTGAAGGGCAAAGGTACGACAACCAAAGCCAGAGCTCCCAGGATGAAGAAAGAGATAGACAGTAAGATGAAGCAGAAAAGGCATGTGTATGTTTGGATAAATAACTTTGTATACTGTGGCTTGCCATAGTCCTGTGACGTCATGATATGTAAATAAAAGCTATAGGGTAGTAGCCATTTTATATACCACATAGAACATTGTGTCAAAAGTCGGCAGTCGGGATTAAATGGATTTTGATAGCTGTAAGAGAGCCAAAAGATATTAAAAACAACAGAATAATTGAAACTTTGTACAGGACATTGACAGCTGGATGAGTCATTATAGCTTTAATTTATCCAGTACCTGTTCCTATGGAAATGAAGGAAGATTTGAGAAGGAATTAGCAATTCTTCCCATCTTAATGGCAGAATAATGAGATTGCCTCACTGTTGAACAAGAACCTGAACAATTAAGAGTACCAACTCCATTAACAGTGATGGAGAAAGGGTGCTACAAGTTATATTACACCCTAGATCTCATCAAGGAGCAGAAAAGCAAGTTGTGTGAAATTTTGGAGGCCATGAAGACCCACTTTGAAAACTCGTTAATAATGTTATGTATGAATGCTATGTGTTTAACATTAGAGCTCAGGAAGAGAGGGAAAATATTGATCAGTATTTGATTACACTGAGACATCTAGCAAAATCTTGCAAGTTTGGGCACCTGAAGGATGATCTGATCAGAGATAGGATTGTCTTAGGAACAAGTGTTCCTGCTGTGAAACCTGCTGTGAAAGCATGTCTGCTGAGAGAAGAGAAACTTACTTTCAAGAAAGCTACTGACATGTGCAGAAGCTCTGAGGTGGCTAATCTTCAGCTGAAGAGTATTGATGGGAGAACCAATGAGGCTTTTCACTATGCTGAGAGGCAGTTAATGTCTTCCAAGCACAAGTCAATAATTAAAAGGAAGGACAAGTTACAGAAGGGCCACCAGAAAGATTAAGGCCTGAGTACTGGATGCCATGATGACCCATGCGCTTCGGGAAAAGCGCGTATTTTCTTATATGTCACCTCCAGGATGAACTGACTGTTATGGCACCATGGATGGTAAATGCTGAGCTGCTCAAATCCCAGAGGGAAACTTGAAACAGTTGTCACAATTGTTTTGCAATTTGTATTTTTATTTCGAGATGCGTGCCTTGAATTCAGTAGTAATAAGTTCACCTGCCTCTTTATCCTACCTATGGTGGAGATCATGGCCTTCCAGCAGAGAACTGAAGAAGAATATTCATTGAATCAGTTTGGAAGGCTGATCCAGATATTGTCTTGTTCCCCAAAATGAGTGTGACAATGATTTTTACTGTAATTTCCCCTATTTAACGGACTATTTAGAATCCTTGGATTTTAGTTTACAGAATGTTTTGTATAAGGTATACACATTCCAGCAAAAAAAAATCATGTCACGCAAGACTCATTACATTTATACAGGCCGCAATTTTACTATGATGTGTCAAGTAATACCACTGCCTCAGTTACAGCTCTATTGCTCCCTGGATCCTAGATTTTCTTCCCTTTGGTTACTGATGTGCGTTGTATTTGGAACTGAAAAGGAACACTAAAATCATCAACCACATGTTGTGCAAGCCTATTTAAACTTTATTTTGGATACTTCATAATAGATGAGTAGTCTTAGGTCAGGCTAAGCAAACATGAATGTTATCTTTGTAGATACGATTAATGATATTGTTTGTTAAATGTTTAATTTAGTTTTGTAAAAAAAACCCTAATGTATATTAGTTAAATAAATGATTTTATGCACATACATAGGTCTATAAATTATTACTGCGATAGCTCCTAAATCCCCTAATTAATCTAGCTCCCAGTTACACCTCTATTATGGCAACAGTAAAACAATATAGATTTCAACAGACCCAGGCAAAGCACACAATACCCTGGACAGTGAGAGTTAAAACAAATTCTCTTAGCTTCGGTTCCTGGAGACAGCAGCTTGGTGCATAGAGGCTGGAGGCTTTTCACACTTGTTAGATCTTAGAATTTCATCTTCTTACATATAACCTCATCCCCTTTATACAGATTTCTCCCTTTTTAATGTGAATCCCACTGTCCCAATATATCTTTGCAACTTTACTTTTTCCACAATATAAGTCTTTCATAGCACTCATATTATCAGTAATCTTTAGGAAATATAAACACACTGTTTGGCTTAGCCTCTGTTGGCATTACTATCTCTTTGAAATTCACTACTAGGGTTTATCTAAAAATGCAAATGTTCTTCACACCTCACATTCTAAAACTTCAATCATGTTTATGTATTTAGCATTTCAAACCTAGTTTCCCTTCTGATAGATCAAAGCACCCAGACTAGCTGTCTGAAATTCAATTAAAACCCACACACACACCTATACACAGAAACTAATCCAATCCCATTATTAACTTATATTACAATATTATGAAAATTATTATATTTTCGTGATATGGGGGGTATTCTGAAAGATGGTTAATTGATTTCCTGATTGTGACATCACTAGCTTGCAATAAATGTCTGTGACCTGAGGTTGCCATGGTAAAGAACAGCTAAGAAGCAAAGGGTAAATAGAAAGCTAATTGCAGTGGGGTTGGGTCAACTTTTGTTTTCTATTTGGCAGTCCAGGACAAACTGAGAATTGGTTTGATAGAAAAGCAAACAAGTTTCTCTACAAATGGAACAGTTTTCTGTTTGACAATTTTTGACCAGATCCTTGTAGTGAAGCAGGTCTCTGAAAATAAAGCAGAGATTGTGTTATACAGTTGGAAAGGATGGAGAGCTGAAGACAGGAATGCCAAGGGATTGTGGATTGGACAAGATACATTGCTGCTTTTTCAATGCTGCCACAGCTCATCATACTGTTTAAAGGGATGAGGGAAGGAAGATTCTGGGGTTCTGTATCATCAGGACTGTCATAATTTGAGTGAAAGAGGGTTTGTAGACTTGTGTCTTGTTCGTAGTAACAGTGTCCAGGGACTTTGGATGGAATACAGCTAGTGGTGAATGGGACTTAAGGGCCAAAATGATTGAGTGGGAAGTGAGAAGTTAGAGGTCCTACCTAGTGGAGGCCAAGTTGGAAAGACTGTGAAATTACATGAGATGCTACATTTGTGCTGGAAGTAATGTAAGTGATGTAACTACGGGAGCTGTATCTTTGTTGAATCAACTATTTTAAATGAAATTTACCTCTTTGTTTGAAATATCATTCGCCTATTAATTAATTTTTGAGTTTTGTTGATTTTAGTTGCTTGATATATTCTAAGTTTAAAAAAGTGAAATCTTGACCAGATTTTCTTTCCATGGGGATTCTTTTCTTTTTTTTTAAAAGTTATCGGTCTCTCTGGGGATTGTAACCATGTAAATAGAGTGGAGGATACCACAAGAGGGAAAAAGAAGCATGTGCAGCATGTGGAAAGCAGTGCTCTAACTGCAAGAAACTGAGCCACTTTGCATGCAAATGTTTTACTGCAAAAAGGAACAGCAGGCCGATCAATGACCTACCAGGAGGGGAAGTGATTGTGGATGATTTGCTAGTCCATGGATGTAGAGACACAGTGAAAGAAGTCATAGCAGACCATGCAAGGAATCTAGTGAGACTGCCAGAGAGAGTTTGCCAGATGAACCTGAAGCTGAACAAGAAAAAACTGCAATTGAAGATGTCTAAATTTAAGTACACAGGTCATGTACAGACAGCTGAAGGACTTTGCTCTGCTCCTGATAAGGTGCAAGCTATAGGAAAGACGTAGCAACCAACAGATGTGAAGGCAGGATTTATGAACTACCTAGCCAAATTCTGTCCAATTTGTCATCAGAGTGTGAACCACTATGCAAGCTCACTGCAAAGGATGTTCAATGGTATTGGGGCACAGAACTAGTAGTAGCTTTCACTCACATAAAACAACTAGTGATGACAATACCAGTGCTGAGGTACTGGCGCAGAAAGGCAAATTTCACTTTGATAAAGCCACCAAATCGTTGCCAGAGCTGAGAGTTGGAGAGCTGGTCAGCGAACAAACGTTCAATGCACTCAACAAAAGTCAGCCCACTTGTTGTCACCTCAACTGTGCATGATGAAATTGAATGACCCGATCTATCGTTGCAACTGCAGACATTTCACCAACTGAGCAAGGAACTGAACTATTAGTCCCAAAGATCAACCATTCCCCAACAAACACAATGGATCAGCAGCAACAGTTACCACAGCACCAACATTCATCAGTGAAGCAACATCACCCCAGGAATCAGCAGACACAAGATGAACAGACAACAACAGCTTGCAAACATACCATAAAAAGGCCTGAGCAAGTAAAAGATTACGTGTGCAATGCACAGATGAGTACATGGACTTCCAAAGATGTTTGATAAAGTGTCACATAACAGCTTTCCAACCAAGTTGAAGCCCATGGAATAAAATGGATTGTGGCAGCATGGATACAAAATTGGCTGAGTGACAGGAAACAGAGATTAGTGATAAACAGTTATTTTTCAGATTACAATAGAGTTCCCCAGGGGTCAGTACTGAGGCCACTGATCTTCTTGATGTATGTTAATGACGTGGATTTGTGTGTACAAGGCACAATTTGAAAATATGCAGATGATGCAAACTTGGAAGTATTGTGAATGGTGAGGAAGATAATGATAGACTTCAAGAGGATATAGACAGGCTGGTGGAATGGACGGACAGATGAAATTTAATGCAGAGAAGTTTAAAGTGATACATTTTGGTAGATAGAAGGGTGAGAGGCAATATAAAATAAATGGTACAATTGTAAAGAGGCCGCAGGAGCAGAGGTGCTGGGGTATATATGCATAAATCATTCGAGATGGCACGACAAGTTGAGAAAGTAGCTAAAAAGGCTTATGGGGTCCTGGGCTTTATAAATAGAAACATGGAGTACAAAAGCAAGGAAATTATGATAAACCTTTATAAAGGTTATAAAATGTTGGTTTGGCCTCACCTGGGGTATTGTTTCCAGTCCTGGGCAATACACATTTGGAAGGATGTGAAGGTTTTAGAGAGGGTGCAAAAAATAATTATGATATTGGTTCCAGGAATGAGAGATTTCGGTTACGTAGAAAGATTGGAGAAGCTGGTGCTGTTCTCCTTAAAGAAGAGAAGGTTGAAAGGAAATTTGGTGGAGATATTCAAAGTCATGAGGAGTCTGGACAGAGTTGATGGAGAGAAAATGTTCCCATTTGTGGAAGGGTTGAGAAGCGGAAGTTACATTTTTAAGATGATTGTGTTATGACCAGGTGAGAAGGAGTGAACTGGCTTCTACTCAACCTCCTCAGTTGGTCACAACAAATGTTTAAGTTTCTTTTTCATGAGGATATCCCTTTTCTGAATCAGAATGAATTTAAGTATTTGAGCTGTGGGCAATAAAGAATCAACTAAACAAGGTTTTTTTGAATCAAAGAAAGAGCAAATTTACTAACCGCTAAACCCTAGAAAAGTAATAAAAACGTGTGGAGCATTCGGGCCTCATGTAATCATTCAGATATGTGCACGCACACACACGTATCAGAAATAAGGAGAGGTAGAGTCCAATAAATAAAAGGTAAAAGAATATATGGTTTGTCATGATGATGGATCCTATCCCTGAATTACTTATGGACATATTGAGCTGTTAAGTAAGGCAAGTATTTTTTAAAAAGGACATAGAAGCAAAATCTGGCTGAGGTAACCACTTACTAGAAAATTCTTATGTGGATTACTTGACCAACGAGTTCAGAGAGAATGGAATTTCGCACCTAAAAGGTGTGACATGGCCTACTTCAGACAGACACTGCAAAGAAAAGATACAATGCAAACTGAACTGTAATCTCCTGCGGTTGCGGAGATAATAGAAAATGATTACTATCTCAGCTGAAACCACCTCCTGTTGAGTTATATCCCAGACTGTGAACATGGACTGAGTTGAAAAGAAAACAGATCTGGGCGAAAGACATTTTTATTTTTTCCCTTCCAGGAATACACAAGGAAAGGGATTTTAAAACGCCAGCTACAACCCTAGTTCTGTGTGCTAGTCTGGTGTTCTGTTCTGGTGTGTGTATGTGCTGTGAAGGTCACAGCTAAAGAACACCAACTGGGCATCATGCAAATAAAAAAAGTCTCTCTCTAATTGCTGGAAGCAAGTCACAAGTCAGCAAAGCCACAGTCGAAAATGAAACAGGACAACACCTTTCAGCTAACCTGCAGAACCGAGAATCTCCAAGCCAACTGCTCAACTGCCAAAGTCAGCACTACCAGAATCATTCCAACTTAATAGCCGCAACGTTTCACCACCTACTCCTCGTGGGCAAACCAAAGGACAGATTCGTATATCTTTTTAACTTTTATTTTTGGACTCAGTTTCTCATTTCTAATCTGCGTGTATATGTGCTGTGTTTTATTATTTTTTCTCATGTTTAGTAACTAATAAACTCATTCTTTCTTTAACTCAAGAAGGCCTGGTTAAATTGGCTCTTTTAAAATATAGATACATTTGGACTGGAAAAAGGTATCCACGAGGGAAGGGATCCTTTTCAAATTAACCTTGTTGTGACCAACTGAGGGGGTTGAATAAAGAAAGGGAGCCAGTTCATCCATCCTTACCTGGGAGCATAACAATTTGGGGTACCTTGACCGGGATTATAACATATTGGGGGACCTTGCCCGGAGACTGGTCATAACAAATTGGGAGCTTGGTGCTGGAATTGTTCCCACAGATGAAACAAAAGACTTGGAGTGGGGAAAGTAAATTGTTCCTTTGAAAGCAATTTTAAAAACTGCAAAAAAGCTTTCTTGAGTCCATACTATTAAAGTGTAAAAATGTCCATATTTGATGCCAGTGCTTTTCTGGGAGAATTAGGGAAGTTACTTTTGTCTGTCCCTTGAACAGTTAAAAGAGGGAGCGAGGCACTTATGATTAGAATTTTGCCCGAAAGCCAGAAAACCCCAATTTTTAAAAGGGGTGCCAACGGTCTACAGGTGGAAATTGAGCACGATGCAATGGATAGGGTAGTGGTAGAGAGATTAAAATTGGAGCAACAGACATTAGAGTTTCAGGAAAGAGAAAGAGGAAAGATAGGAAAGGGCACGGAGAGAAGAGAGAGAATTTCAGGACAAAGCGAGAGAAAGGGATTTTAAACTAAAACAGCTTGAGCTGAGGGGCAGGGACCTTTGATCCCTTCAAGACACCACTAGCTCAGACTTAAGGGCTGAGGCAATCTGGCTTGCTTGTTTAATCCCTAAGTTTGATGAAGCAGAGGTGGAAGCCTTCTAGCGGTTAGCACAGCAGCTAAAGTGGCTAATTCAACATTGGTCCCTGCTACTACAGAGTAGGCTTTCAGGAAAAGCTCATGAGGTTTACTCCCATTTGCATGAGAAAAATGCCACTATGAGGCAGCAAAAAGGACTATTTTAAGCGCGTACCAGTTAGTGCCGGAGGCGTACTGTCAGAATTTCTGTACCTTTAAGAAATGGCCTGACCAGACGTACCTGGAGTTTGTAAGGCTTAAACAACTTGCTTTTGACCAGTGGGTATGGGCACTTAAAACAGAAGCCACTTAGGAAAACCTTTGAGATAATTCTCCTTGAGAGGTTTAAAAACTCCAAACCCTACCCAATAAGAACCAAGGGTAACAGGGGCCAGGCAGGCAGCCACAGTGGCTAATGACTATGAGCTGATTCACAAACCCTTGTTCCAGAAGAGACCCTCCCCTAGTCACCCCCAGCTAACTGGGAAAGGTAGAGGTGGAGAGTGATAGAAAACTGACCACCCATGGGAGAGAAGGAAAGGCTGGAGACCCTCCTCAAGACAGAAAGGGCAGTGCTGAGATGAAACGTGAGGCCAAGAAGCCTGTGTGTTTTAACTGCGTAAAGGTAGGTAGAGCACCTCTGGGCCAACTGCTGGAGGTTACAGGAAAAACCAGTGGGATTTATCAGGGCATGTACCCCCCGTGCTGAGAATGGGAGTCAAGTCAGAGAGCAGAGCAGACCCGGCTATGGCCCTGACTATGGCTGCAAATCCCTACAGATGTACTCCTGAGAATGCGGGTTAGATTAAACAAATCCCTGAGATAATAGAAACTGAACTGGACTAGCCATATAAATACTGTGGCTACAAGAGCAGGTCAGAGACTACAAATCATATGATGAATAACTCACCTCCTGACTTCCCAAAGCCTGTCCACCATCTACAAGGCACAAGTCAGGAGTGTGATGGAATACTCCTCACTCCCACAACACTCAAGAAGCTTGACACCGTCCAGGACAAAGCAGCCCACTTGATTGGCACCACATCCACAAACATTCACTCCTTCCACCACCGACGCACAGTAGCAGCAGTGTGTACCATCTACAAGATGCACTGCAGGAATTCACCAAGGCTCATTCAACAGCACCTTCCAAACCCACGACCACTACCATCTAGAAGGACAAGGGTAGCAGATAGATGGGAACACCACCACCTGGAAGTTCCCCTCCAAATCACTCATCATCCTGACTTGGAAATATATCGCCGTTCCTTCACTGTCGCAGGGTCAAAATCCTGGAACTCCCTCCCTCACAGCACTGCGGGTGTACCTACATCACATGGACTGCAGCAGTTCAAGAAGGCAGCTCACCGCCACCTTCTCAAGGGCAACTAGGGATGGGCAATAAATGCTGGCCCGGCCAGCGAAGCCCACATCTGGTGAATGAATATAAAAAAAATACTCAGGGACCAGCCAAACTCTACTGCTGGGAAAAGGCATGACCTTCCCACCAGAGAGTGCATTAAGTGCCAAGGTGTTGGTAAAGGAATTGAAGGAGGGTACATTCCCATCCCCGCATACTGGGTGCACCTGCATATTGCAGCCTTGTGTCAAGACTAGTGACCATGGGAATCATCTCCAGATTGCCTGTGAATGGGGTCGACCTGCTCCTTGGCAATGACCTGGTGGAATCAAAGGTAATAGCATCCACAGTGGTCTCAGTGAAGCCCACTGAGGTCAGGGAGACAGAACAGCTGCAGGAGAAAGTGCCTGGCATTTTCTCTGACTGTGTGGTAATGCGGTCTGTGGCCAGACAAGCTCTGTCAGTGGAGGCTGAAGTGGCACTGCAGACAGGAGACCCTATGGTCTTGGTTATCTGAAACTTTTCCGGGAGTCTAGAAGACACCAAGAAGGTAATAAATAGATCTTCCTTGGTAGCGGCACGGCAAGGTGACCTACTGTTAAATACATTAGCTCAGACTGCCCACACTGAAGCTGAGGCAGAAACAGTCCTTGAATGCTGCTACATTAAAAATGAGCTGCTAATGAGGAATTGGAGACCCCCTCACAGACCTGCAAACGAGAAGCGGACAGTGATCCACCAGGTGGTGGTGCCGCCGAGGTACCGTAGGGAAATCTGGCGGCTAGCTCACGAAATTCCGATGGCTCGGGCATATCGGTATACGCAAAACCCAGGCCCGCATCAGCCAGCACTTTTAATGGTCACACCTCCACAGGGATGTAGTAGGTTTTGCAGAACCTGCCACACCTGGCAGGTTGTGGGAAAACCCCAAACTGCAATATGACCTGCACCTATGATTGCTGACTTTTGGAGAGTCATTCAGCAAGATGTTAGTAGAATGTGTGGGGACCCTACCCAAAACAAAAGGGGGCTACCAGTATATCCATTTCATCTTGGATATGGCTACCCACTTCCCAGAGGCTGTTCCCCTGAGAACCACATCTGCCAAAATAGTGGTGAGGGAATTAGCCTAATTCTTTACCAGGTATGGTCTGCCCACCAAGATCCGTTTGGATCAGGGCTCAAATTTCATGTCCGAAATATTCAAGGAAGTCATGGATAACTTGGGCGTGACCCAGGTGAAGTCTTCAGTGTATCACCTGCAGTCTCATGGGACATTAGAACGGTACCACCAGACCCTAAAAACAATGATCAGGACATACTGCCACGAGTGCCCCCATGACTATGATAAAGGACTAGGTTTTCTTCTGTTTGCTACCAGGGACTCACCCAATGAGTCCACTGGTTTTACTCTATTTGAATTAGTTTACGGGCACCAATGTAAGGGCCTCTGAAACTAATCACGGAGAGGTTTTTAGAACAAAAGGAGGAAGTCTCCATGTGAGACTACGTAACAGCGTTCCAGGAGTAACTCATGAGAGCCTTTGATGTGGCTCGAGAACACTTGAAAATCTCCTAGGCTGCAATGGAAAAACAGGCAGACAAACATGTCAGTGCCCTAACCTTTCAGCTAGGAGATTGTGGCCAGAATCGGCTGTTCCCGCTGGCGTCGGGCATGCTCATTGGTGTGTGCGGGCAATATGGCGAGAAGGCCAAAAATCAGTTTCATGGCATTGTGAAACCAGTTTGAGATAGTCCGCTCCGCCTGTCAATGGCGGGCTGCGTTTCCTGCCATCAGACATCAGGAATCTCATTGTAATACATCTGCATATCATTATAAGGCCAGCCCGCTAGAATCATCCCCACCACTGGACTGTTGGCGTGATTGCATGCTGACATGTTTCACAACAGCATATATAAGGTTTGCACTTGGTGGGCTGCACATTGAGGGGAACTCAGAGGTAAGTGCACAGTAACGTTGCAAAGCGCTCACCCGGGTCGCCTGTTGGACTTCAAGGTTGAGGCTCATTAGAGGTGGGGGGCAAGGGCTGCTCTGAGGTTGAGGTGACTTGGAGGTGGGGGCAAGGGCTGCCTTCCGGTTGATGGTAGTGCATAAGCACGTGTTGGGTGGGGAGGAGGGAAACGGCCACGCATCAGGGAAACCTTGTATAAAGTGAACATTCTCTGCAGCTGAGACAGTTCAGACGCAGCCACATTGATATGTGTGGAGTCAGGCCTCTAGTTTATATGCCCACTCAAGCACTGGACTAGTAATCCAGTTACTGGGTTCAAATCCCACCACCGAGGATGGTGGAATTTGAATTCAATAAAAATCTGAAATTAAAAGCCTAGTGATGACCATGAAATCATTGTCGATTGTTGTAAAAACCCATCTGCTTCACCAATGTACTTTAGGGAAGGAAATCTGCTGTCCTCACCTGGTCTGGCCTACATGTGACTCCAGACCCACAGCAATGTGGTTGACTCTTAAATGCCCTCTGAACTAGGGCAACTAGAGATGGGTAATAAATGTTGGCCTGGCCAGCGACACCCACATCCCATGAACAAATAATTTTTAAAAAGCAATGCAGAGGCATGCAATTGCCACTAAACGCTCCAGAGCTTTTCACCTCCTGGGTACAGACTGCAAACTAATGAGCATTTTAGTAGACTGCAGAACAGTTGGATGACTGGGCACGTTGTACAATCTCCTTGCTAAAGCTGGCCGTGGAGCAGTCACTCACAGCCTCTCACAATCTCAGCATCCTGGTTTGGGCCAGTCTCCCCCACGTTTCAGGCTAACACTGCAGCCTTGCAGTGTGGGTTAGGAGAATGCCTGTGCCTGAGCTGAGAGCACAGCATGCAGTCCAATGGGCAAAGCTGCAGCCAATCGGTCAGGCGGAGTGGGGCAGAGGTGGGTGGGGTTTCGGGCAGCCGTGCAGTGCACTAAACTCTGGCCATCCAAGTGGTGGCCAGCACTCTCCAGGATGCCTTAACCAAGCTTTAACTTCAGGCTTAACCAAGAGAGGTTCTTAGTACACCCAAGCTAACCCACACATCTCTCTCTTTCATCCTGCAGGAGGAGTACATCAGGAGCACAGAGCCTGGTGAACTAGCTGTATGCCTTGTGGCGTACAGAGAGCGAAGACGATGGAGAAGAGAGCGATGGAGGCACCTGGCTGCACAGAGGGAGGAGCAGCACCTTCAGGAAGAAGTGGCAGCTGTGGCTCCTGCACATGATGCTGAAGAGCCACAGTGGGCCCGTCGTTGGTCGGTGCCTAGGTAGGCCCAAGATCTACAGACGCTGCCTTTCATTCCTGCAGATGACCGAGAACCAATGTCACCAAAGACTGCTCCTGTGTAGAGAACTGGTCAGTCACATCTGCCAGCTGCTGCAGGATTTGGTGCCACGGGGACATGGAGGGCATCAATGGCCAGTGGCCATGAAAGTGACCGCGACACTCAATTTTTATGCCAGTGGCTCCTTTCAGGGCTCCACAGTGACCTGTGTGGGATATCACAGGCCTCCACCCACAAATGCATCCATGAGGTCACAGACACCACCTTCACGAGGGCAACAACTTTGTGCATTTCACCTGGGACCAAGAGTGCCAGGATACAAGAGCGATTGGATTTGCCCAGATCTCGGGTTTCCCACAGGTGTATGGTACCATCGACTGCACTCACGTGGCGCTCAGATCTCCATCACAACATGGGGTCAACTATATCAACCGCAAGGGATTCCATTCGCTGAACGTTCAGTTGGTGTGCGACCACAACAAACACATCCTGCAGGTCTGTGCACGGTTTCCAGGGAGTGTGCACGACTCCTACATCCTCAGTCAGTCACAGATCCCTGATGTCTTCCAGGGTCCACAGGAGGCTGCAGGTTTGGCTCCTCGGGGACAAGGGAGCAGAGGCCGTGGCTGATGACACCCATGTGGCGGCCTCAGACTGCAGCAGAGTGAAGGTATAATGAAGCTCATGCTGCAACTCGCAACTTGGTGGAGCAAACCATTGGGATGCTGAAAATGAGGTTCCGGTGCCTGGACCGGTGGGTGGAGCCCTGCAATACAGTCCGCAGAGGGTGTCACACATCATCACCTGCTGCACCCTTTACATCCTGGCACTCCAACGGGGAGACAAGCTGGCTGAGGAGGAGATGCAGGAGCTGGAGGTCTCCTCTGATGAGGAGGATGTTGATGAGGATGAGGAGCTCCTTGAACAGTACGATGACGGCGATGAGGCCCTTGCACTGGCCAGATGAGGCAGGTGTACTCAGGAGGCCCTCATAGCTGCCAGATTTGTGGAGGATGATGACGACGTGCAGTGAGTAGACACCATAGATCCACATATTGCATCTGTGCACATTTGGCTCCAGTCTGGCTTATGGTAGCACACATTCCCTCTGTGATAACGCTCCTGTCATGGAGACGCAGTGGAGGCCCTAATTGTCACTAGATTCCAGGAGGATGATGACGACAGGCAGTGAGGACACTCCACAGATCTTCACACAGCCTCTGAAAATGTCTGACTCCTGTCTGGCCGAGGACAGCTCGCTTGAGCTCTGTAATCAGGGTCATATCATAGAGACACAGCCATGAAACTTTAAAAGCATCTGATCCTTTGTCCGCCATCAGCACCTGACCCCTTCAGGAGCACAGCTTCACTGGTCACAGATGCTGAAGAGATGGGGCCAGCCCCAGCTTAAAGGTGCTGAGAGCACACAGAGAATGATGGAACTCTGTGACGCCTGCCCACTACATTCTGGCAGCAATGACAGGCACCATCGAAGTGCAGGCATCAGTAATGTTTCCAGGGAGTGTGAGGCTGGACCATCACTTTGGTCTGAAGGCTGCACAAAGCACAGGGAAGAGACCCTGGACTGAGACACCTGCCTTTATCTTGTGCAGAAAGGTTTCACATCTGAGTGACACGAACACTGCTCATCAGAACAAGGAGCCACAGGCAGGGAGACATTCTTGGGAGTTTATTTCCAATCATGAACATTTTGTACAAATGGTAACACCCGTGCCCAGGCTGTGCAACTACATCTTCTTAACTTTCTTAACCCTGCCGCTACATCTTGGTGCTCCCTGGACATCCACAGCAGAGGTAGAGACAGCCTGCTGACTGTGACGTCTTGTCTGTGATGACCTTGGTGGGTGTCCTCTGGAGGGCTGAGACCTGGAGGGCCCGGCCTGCTTTCAGGGTCCTGCTGTGTGGCAGTGGCACCCTCCTCAGCCTGTGGAGCTGGAGCTGCTGGGTTCACGGGAAGAGGGGATTCGGATGGACCAGACACTCCCTGGGTTACCTGGGTGGATGGCCCTGGGGCGTGCACCTGCTGATCCTCCTTCCCTATGGGTGCCCGAGGGCCCCTGGTTGACTCCATGAGGAGAAGGGGTACCTGGAGTGAGATCAAGCTGCCCCAACCCTCTCGTGTACGCACTGTTGGAGGCCAACTATGCCATCAGCGATAGAGTTCAGCCTGCACAGCAGTGCGGGAGCGACGTCCTGGTCCAAGGTCTCCATGGCGGCCGCCATCCTGCCAGTGTTGACCTCAGTGCATTGCAATGCCGGTGCTATCACCTCAGCCTGAAGACAGATGGACTCCTCCATCTTGCTTTGCAATCTGAGGAGTGCAGTGGACATCCCTTCCTGATGTTCCCGAGCTTGCCTTCACAGCTCCAGCAACTGTGACATGACCGAGTCCAGAGGCTCATCATCTGACTCGGACTCAGCAATGTTCTGGCCTCCAGCAGTCCTCCGAGTGCCGGACACCTGGGAAGTCCCTGCCGCTGCCTGCTGTGGATCAGACAGTGCGATGTGCTCACCAGATTGTGATCCCAAGGTTACAGTAAAGCTAGGTCCCACCGAGACGTGTGTCCCTGTGCTGGGGGAGGGGGTGGGTGAACGCTGTGACGGGACTTCAGTGAGGATCTCAACAGATTACTCTTCTGAGCTTCCCTTGGAACTTGACTGGAGGCCCTGATTGTGTACTCTCTTGGCAGTTTCCCAGATGTGCCTGTGAAAGCAAGGGGAGATAATCCTGTGAAACAGGACACATCACTCAGGGCATGGTTGTCTGATGGATGTTGCACTGTTGGATTCTCACTTGGTAGAGCACCGCCGACTTCACCGTCAGCACAGGAACGGTCCTGGTCATTGCCGGCCAGCTGGATCGCTCCGTTTTCAAAGTCCGTGAGGACCTTGATTTCAGGCATTCCTCCACCAGTCTGCAACTCTCCATCTTGTTGTGTGCCAATTTGTCCTGCATGAATAGAGATGAAGACAGCGTAAGCACGATGCCTGCCAGGCCAGATGACAAGTATAAAAGCAAAATACTGCAGATGCTGGAAATCGAGAACAAAAACAAAAATACCAGGAAAAGCTCAGCAGGTCGGACAGCATCTGCGGAAAGGGATACAGTTGACGTTTCGAGTCTGTATGACCGTTCTGATGAAGGGTCATACAGACTCGAAACGTCAACTGTATCCCTCTCTGCAGATGTTGTCAGAGTGCTGAGTTTTTCTAGATGATAATTATGCCTGGCATGTGTGGGTGCTGAGTGGTCCCATGGACGGGATAACAATGAAGGTGAAGGTGTGAGTGAGTGAATGGTGATGTCCCTTGAACTGGCAGTGAGTGAGGGCACTGTGGATGTGTGATGGGTTGGAGAGTGTGAGTTCGGAGTGATGAGAAGAGTGACTGCCCTGGTAGAATGGAGGAGATCATTCATCCTGTTGTGGCACTGGGTGGCTGTCCTCTTTTGCAGGGCATTGGCGCTGACCACCACTGCCACAGAATCTCACAGTGCAGAAGAGGCCCTTCGGCCCATCGAGTCTGCACCAACATGTGAGAAACACCTAACCTATCTACCTAATCCCATTTACCAGCACTTGGCCCATAGCCTTGAATGTTATGATGTGCCAATTGCTCATCCAGGTACTTCTTAAAGGACGTGAGGCAACCCGCCTCCACCACCCTGCCAGGCTGTGCATTCCAGACCATCACCACCCTCTGGGTAAAAAAGTTTTCCTTCACATCCCCCCTAAACCTCCTGCCACTCACCTTGAACTTGTGTCCCCTTGTGGCTGATCCTTCAACTAAGGGTAACAGCTGCTCCCTATCCACCCTGTCCATGCCCCTCATAATCTTGTACACTTTGATCAGGTCGCCCCTCAGTCTTCTCTACTCCAACGATAACAACCCAAGTCTATCCAACTTCTCTTCATAACTTAAATGTTTCATCCCAGGCAACATCCTGGTGAGTCTCCTCTGCATTCCCTCCAGTGCAATCATATCCTTCCTATAATGTGGCAACCAGAACTGCACACAGGCTGTGGCCTCACCAAGGTTCTATACAACTCCAACATGACATCCCTACTTTTGTAATCTATGTCTCGATTGATAAAGGCAAGTGTCCCAAATGCCTTTTTCACCACCCCATTAACATGCCCCTCCACCTTCAGAGATCTATGGACACACACACCAAGGTCCCTTTGTTCCTCAGAACTTCCTAGTGTCATGCCATTCATTGAATACTTCCTTGTCAAATTACTCCTTCCACTTTTCAGGGTTAAATTCCATCTGCCACTTATCTGCCCATTTGACCATCTCATCTATATCTTCCTGTAGCACAAGACACTCAACCTCACTGTTAACCACCCTTCCAATCTTTGTGTCATCCGCAAACTTACTAATCCTACCCCCCACAAAGTCATCTATGTCGTTTATATAAATGACGAATAATAAGGGACCCAGCACAGATACCTGTGGTACAGCACTGGACACGGGCTTCCGGTCACTAAAGCATCCTTCTATCATCACCCTCTGTCTCCTACAACTAAGCCAATTTTGAATCCACCTTATCAAATTACCTTGCATCCCATGTGCATTTGCCTTCTTTATAAGTCTCCCATGTGGGACCTTGGGGCTTTGCTGAAATCCATATAAACTACATCAACTGCACTACCCTCATCTACACACCTAGTCACCTTCTCAAAAAATTCAATCAAATTTGTTAAGCATGACCTCCTTCTGACAAAGCCATGCTGACTATCCCTGATCAAACCTTGCCTCTCCAAGTGGAGATAGATTCTCTCCTTCAGAATTTTCTCCAATGGTTTCCCTACCACTGACGTGAGACTCACTGACCTGTAGTTCCCTGGCTTATCTCTCCAGCCCTTCTTAAATAGCAGAACCACATTAGCTGTTCTCCAGTCCTCTGGCACCTCCCCCGTGGCCAGAGAGGAATTCAAAATTTGGATCAGAGCCCCTGCAATCTCCTCGCTTGCCTCCCTCAGCAGTCTGGGACACAA